>NC_059331.1:118916226-119578726 GCF_018350155.1 Leopardus geoffroyi | reverse complement strand
TTGTCTTTTGGTTTATGTACCTTTTTTTTTTTTTTTTTTTTTGAGAGAGAGGGCACAAGTAAGCGAGGGTCGGGGGAGGCGAAGAGAGAGAGAAGTGGGGCTCGCCTGAAGTGGAGCTTGAGCTTACCCGATGCAGGACTTGAACTCAGGAACCGTGAGATCGTGACCTGAGCTGAAGTCAGATGCTTCACCAAGACTGAGCCACCCAGGGGCCCATCTTTGTCTATGTGCTTTAAACCCCGACTTGCTTGCACATAAAGCATGCACACCTTCCCCTTCAGGAAGCACAGCAGTTTCAAACGTCATCTTCGACAACATGCTACCTGGACCCTGAGGCGTGCAGTGAATTTCATAACCACACGGGTTTGGCTTATTCAAGGGATTCCGCGAACCGTTAGATGTTTGGGAGAATCTTTTGCTATCCTGTTGACCCGATATCATGACGACGAAGCGTATGCCCAGCCGCGGCTGAGTCCAGCTTTAAGTGAACTCCAAGCGGGCCGGGCCTGCTCCTCGGCCACTTTTCTCATTGCACGAATTTTGATCTTGACTTTTCTTGCAGGCAGTCAGGGATGCGTGCGATCTGTCCACGTCTTGGGGGAGGGGGGGCGGGCGGCGAGAGGGAGAGGCACGCCTGAGCAGGGCACGGGGCAGCATTATCCATGCACATTAGTTCTACCCAGGCTGCTGTCAGAAGCCTGCTGCTGCTCAGGAAAACAGCCCGTGTTCCTGCGGGCCTCAGCCTCAGCCTCAGTTAACCGCACCCTCGAGCATTCTTAAACGGCCGGCCGGTGGGGAATTGTCTGCCCGAGTGGGGTTCTTAGCCGTCCTTCAGTTCAGTTGAAGAGGAAGCTTAAGGACATCGTAGGGATTTGTAATGTTCCTTGCAAGGTGTCAGGCCCATAAACTAGCGTGTCCATTGCACCCAACGCGTGCGTGGCATCGTCTCTCGTTGGTGGCCAAGGGATGGAAGATGTCACCTTTTGCTGTTTAATGGTGATCACCATTTAATAATTCAGGAACACCTAAAAGGGATGTAGGCTTCTTCGTTCAGGCTGGAATCAGCCTCTTTGAGAACATTAAAAGGAAAATACAATAAAGCAGACGCATTTTGCAACCAGCCGGCAGGGAGTGCTTCTGGGTGTCTTGGTTACCGGATCTGTCCTGGTTAGGAGACAGGAGACCCGCCCTAGGTCAACACTAACCTGCGCAATATTGTGGGTGGCTTCCTTTGTTTGAAAACGAGAGCAGCGCGCTGATCTCCAAAGTTTGTTTTAGGTCTAAAATTCTGATGCCTCTTAGTTAAGGGTTTAAGAAAATGGGAGGCATATGCTTCTGACAGTTTTTGGATTCTCTCTGTTTAGGTATTATTTATGGGTCATATAGCCATCTCATCTATTAGGGTTTTTTTTTTTTTTTTTATAGCCGGAATAGATTCAGAGATCAATACATTTTTATTAATGATAGTCCGTCATGCCTGGTAAAGAGACAGCAAGAGAGCTCATCTAGAATGAGCCACTTGAATAAACCTGACACACAAGCTTAGCTACGAGCTGCATGTTGGCAGGCCTCTCTGTGAAATAATGACATTGGCGGAGGGAAAGACGACGGAAACCTTCCTCACAGCCAGACTCATAAAATCAAAGGGCAGGTTTGGGGTGTATTTCCCAACTCTGGCTGTATATGCAAATCCCATGACTTTTTGAGTGTAGCATTTTATCTTCCAAAGGACAAAATTTGGCATTTGCCATAGTCATTAAAAATGATAAATGCCTAAAATGCTTCAGAGTTGGGATTGTTGTAGGTTAGAACAAATATTGCGTCAGTGTCTTCAGAGTCGACAACTTCTCACTGATGTTGTCAAGCCAGAAAATTAAAAAAAACAAAACAAAACAAAAAAACCCTTCGTGATTTTCCTTTCAGATCATGTGAAATTGGGCATAATTGTTACCAGTACTGCTTATAAAAAAGGAATGGTCTGGGCCTTTTGGAAGTGAATTATTCTTCCTGCCACCATTAAGAAGATAGCCTTGTGCCCCGAAAGAGTTAATCCACTTCCAGATGGAGCTTTTCAGCCCCTCGAAGCAGAGTTCAGATGATATCAAGTTCACTCTTCTTTTACATTTGTTTTGGGCCTGTTGAACTTCATTTTCATTCCGTTTATGGATCAAAGTTGAAATATCTTAAGGTAATTTTAGACTATGTGAGGCCTTTCCCAGAAATGTCACCTTAGGGTTCCAATCTCAGAGACCCTAAAGAGCAAATGTAGCTTTAATCCGTGTCTCTCTCCTCCTCTCCATGACCTTAACCCTGACCCCAGGTCTGCTCTCTATAAGTGCCAAACATGATTCATTCTCCTCTCTTGATTTAGTTTTGTCCCTTTAATGAGCCAAGATGGCCAGGGAGGCCTGATAGCTTATTTGTGCTAATATAAGTATGCTCTCCTAGTTAACTCCTAACTCATTTATTTGGCTCTTACTTTTGCCTAGAACTGACCCTTTGTCTCAGAGGTCCCAGGTCCGTGTTTTTAGACAAAGGAGAGTCGAGCGGTGAACGTTCACAAACGCCATCAGGGGACGAGACACTGTCCTTGAAGGAAAGAGAAAGCACACTTAGAGAACAAGAGAGACGTTATATCCTGTGCCTCAACTGCCATATCACAGACACAGCCTACATGTTCCCTGAGCACATATTTTATGAGCTACTGCTGACGGCTCCTCCCCTCCGCAGTTCTAGGACTCAGGATGTCTGCAAGTTGCAAATTTTTGTGCTTGTGTCTTTGCGGTCTGCGTGTGTTACTTCTGCAGCCTCTCTAACACCATTTCCGATGACTGTTTGTGCAGAAATGCATTTCTGACTTCGCGTTTGATACATCATATCCTCTGATTTTCCCCCCCCCCCCCAATGTTGCAGTGGTAGAACCGGGCCATCAAGGACACGTAGAAGGTGATAAGCAGGAAGAGACTTTTAAAAAGAGATTTACGATAGGGTTAGTTTCCCTGTCGTCCAGCTTACCACTTTCAGCCCAACTCATTTTGGGTCGGTAGGGATCTGACCATGGGGTTCTGACAAATGTGTTTTTATCATTGTGAATTTATGCTTGCCTCGGTGTCCAAAAAAAAAAAAAAAAAAACTATTAAAAAGTGATATGACTTTGAGCAGTGGCTCGATCCTGATTATGGCCCTTCCTGGCCATCCCATTTAATTTCTGGCTGGCCCAACTAGAGACATTAAAAGCTGCCCCTTCCGAGGTTGGGTGTCCCCTGCATTGCCCTGCACTCAAAGCAGTTCAGTCTGGCTCCTTCTATAGGTCGTTGACACCCTCAAGCTTGTATACACCTGTGTCACCACAAATCTTAACAGATGCAATTTTCTCAGCTGAATAGGAGAGTGGGAGTGAAGGACGGGGCTCTCATCTCGGTTCAGACCAGGAGGGGCAGGCACCTCTGTCCTCCCTCACACGGCCCCCCCCCCCCCCCCCGGAGGCTGCAGGGCTCTGAGAGCGGGATTCAGGTAGGGGTTCCAGTCACATGCTGGGACTTTTGTTTTTGAAAACAACCCGCTTATTCTTTTCTGAAAACACCTCATCGTGCTTCTCCTGGAACAGTTGTCCACCGTACAGCTTTACATACTCACTCTCTTCAGAAGAAATAAAACTTCAGGGGCGCCTGGGTGGCTCAGTCGGTTAGGCGTCCGACTTTGGCTCAGGTCGTGATCTCGCAGTCCGTGAGTTCGAGCCCCGCGTCGGGCTCTGTGCTGACAGCTCAGAGCCTGGAGCCTGCTTCTTCTGATTCTGTGTCTCCCTCTCTCTCTCTGCCCCTCCCCTGATCATGCTCTGTCTCTCTCTGTCTCAAAAATAAATAAAAACATTAAAAAAAAATTTAAAAAAGAAAGAAATAAAGCTTCAAAGACAATTCTCCTCAAGGCAGTCAAAGAATTATCTAATCTCCGGCTCTTCAGAGTTGGGGCATCTTTTCTTGTGTTAGCCCTGTTACGCCAGACGACTTCCTCTTCTTAAAAAAAAAAAAAAATCATAAATGAATTCTGCATGGTCAGGTATTGTCATCTTTGCAGAGAATTTTCTTTGCCTAATGTCCTATCTGATGGGCCATTCTATGTATTATATGCTACATAATCTCCACAAATGTATACTGTGGTCCATAAAACTGCCATACTGTTTTCAGAAACTAGTAATTCACAAAGTAAACCTGAGACAGTGCTGTTAATAAACACAAATTGCAAACAAGAAGGTAGTAAGTGGAAATAATGCACTCATTTAGGAGTAATAAAGCCTTTGATCTTACTTTGAAGGAAAGAGTCTATGTTTAAACTGCCCATTCAGGGACAGCCAGGTGCCCATAAAGAGAAATGCTTGGCTTTGATAGAAAATCACTGAGGCCTGTCTAGCAGGTCTGGTTTGTAAACAGATTAGTTAAGGGCTCATCAGGACTGATTTGCATAGGATTCAGCAAACCCCAGTCACTTTTTCAACCTTAATGAGCAATGCCTTTTCCCAGTTGGAAATGACACCGTGCTTTTTTTGGTTTTGGAGGGGTTTTTTTTTCCTAGCTAGAAATCTTAGGTAATTATTTTGTGGGAAAGAGAAAGGATATTCATATAAAGTGAATCCTTGCTGTCCTCAGCTAGTGGGGAAATGATGACCAAAGACTAGTTTTGCTTGCTCTACGTGGTGAAAGATAGAATGAAGGAAATAGGTTGTGAGTTTCAAATTCGTTTCTTCCCTTTCTCTGTTATTGGAGAGGTAAAGGAGGATGAATCCGAATTATAATAGAAGGCGGAACACGCAACTGCGGATTCAGACCACAAATATTTATACATCTATAGATGTTTACGGAGGGACCTCCTTGGAGCCAGGCCTGCCTTGGGGGCTCAGGCTCAAGGCAGGCAGACGAAGGCCCCGCCTTCCAGAGCAGGGAGGCTGCCTTCCAGAGCTACCATTGTGGAGAAACGAGAGCTGTTGAGGAAAGGAAATGGGCCAGGATAAGCCCATGTTCTGAAATTTTCACCAGTTAGCAGCCATGTCTTTGAGAGATGGCAAGGTCGGTATTTCCGGGGAGAAAAAACAAACAAACAAACCCTCTGATCAATAGAATTCCACTCTTTTTTTTGATTTTCAGAACAGTCGGTGATCGATAATGTCAGTGATCAGGAATATCTCCTTTTTTTTTGTAAAACTTGGCGTGAAGAAAATATCAAAACCTTTGCTTACTCTGATGACTCAATAGATAACGAGAGGAACAGCTCGGGAGAGACAAAGGGTAACTTTGAAAAGAAGGAGTTTCTAAATAAAAGGAGGTGATACAGGAACTTTTCAACTCTGCCCTTCCAAAAGCGCAGGGTGGACAGTGGTCTATTTCTTTGGCTTGCCACCGCATGGTTGTGCTTGCAAGAGATGTTCTTAAGCACCGTAAACATCGGTGACACTAAGTTGCTCAGTTGGGAACTTGGGTTTGAATAACAACCTTCAGCCTTTGTGTCCTGCCTCGTCAAGGCCAAGGACCTCAGCCTTGCACTGCTTCCTAGACGTGAGATCCAATCAGCAGACTCCTATAAATGTCACCTTGGATACATTCCACTCAGAAAAACAACGGTCCAGCTCTGTCTGGTAAGTGTTAGAGGAAAGGCTGGGGATGATTTCATACCGACTTGGGCAGGACTCGAGGTCCTGTCCAGGTAATTCAGATGAATTGGGGGCGTAAAGGGAGGCCATGCCCTTTGCTTCTCCAGATGGATTTGATTAGGCTGAGGAGGAAGAGGTGGCCATGTTGGGTTGCCTGCTTGTGAAGACTGCTTGGGAGAGAGTTCTAGTAAAATCCGTTTGTGACCAACTAAGACACCTGTACTCCTTAGGAAACCTGAGTCACGTGAAGCCTGTATCTCTCAAGGGAACATGGGGGAGGCCTTAGAGGGCCTTGCAAGTCCCCTTCCTAACACCCCCATCCCACTCTTTCTTAGTGGGGTGATCTCCCTGCGGCTTGTCCTTTTCCACATCTCTCATAGCTTCCATGTGAGAACATACCTGTGGACCTCTTCCAGGCAGGCACGCTTGCCTGGAGGAGCCCCCTCGATGGGCATTGACAAGAAGGCTGCGATCTGGGTCCTCTTGGCACAAGGCAGCACTTGCATCATTAACACACAAGAGTGGCAACCCGGGCCGTTTCGCTTACTCTCCCTCTTTCTTCCAACATCTCCCTCGAGTTCACTTCTTCCCAACTCGGGTTGGCATGAGACAGATCGGCAAGACCACTGGCTGAGCAGATGGCCAAATGTGAGCTCCCTGAGGGCCAGGGCCACTGTTTTGTCACTCATCAATTCATGGCACCTGGTGTGGTGCCTCGCACGTAATACGGACTCACTATGCGTTTGTTGGGGAAATGGATGAATAAATGAACGAATGAACGCCAGTTTTCTCTGGCAAGCATCCCCAAGTTTTATTAGTAATATTTGATGCTCCGCCTCCTTTGGCTTACCGGGAACAGAGCTAAAGCCATAGCTCCCAAGGACTCTGCTTCCAGGGGCTCCAGAGCAAGAGGCACTGGGGGGCTTGGGTCTGGCTGTGGTGAGGCAGGCTTATCAGTTCTTAGGCAGCCTGGGGTGGGGCTATATGGATGGTGTCCAGCCCCAGAAGTTGGCAGCTTTCTTGAGTTAGATATAAGGAATGCTTAGCCCCTGTTGTTATGGGCCCCGAGGCCAATTCCAAGGCATCAGGAAAAGTCCCAGTTACACCTGTGAAGCTACTAGCACAGGCTCCAACCTATCGTAGATACTCAAGAAATGTTCCCATCTCAGTGGCCGTGGCTGAATGCTGGCAGGTAAGATCTGGGACTGGAGTCACAAGCCCATGGCAGTGAAATGCTGCTTATACTAACCAAGCTCAGAGAATGCAGAAAACCATTGTAGCGGGAAGCCAGAGGCTTTGCTTGGTCTTAGTTTCCTGAGTTTTTGTTTGTATATGAGTGAGATAGGTTGTTTTTTTTTAAGCCTATTGATTTATTTTGAGAGAGAGAGTGAGCTTGAGTGGGGGAGGGGCAGAGAGAGAATGAGAGACAGAGAGAGGGAGAGAGAGAATCCCAAACGGACTCCACACTCAGCGCAGAGCCCAACACGGGGCTTTATCTCACAACTGTGAGATCGTGACCTGAGCCCAAATCAAGAATTTAATGCTTCACCCACCAAACACCCAGGCGCCCCCTGTTTTCACATTCTAAAATGGGGATGATAACAGTACCTACTTCATGGGGGAGTTGAGAAGCTTCAAAGGGACAGCCTGTGTGCTGTGCGTGGTACAGTGTCGGCCGCATCGTTCACTCTCTGACCCAGCATTTCCTTCCTAGGGATGCGTCGTGAAGAAGTAACAAAACGTCTGTTTTATAACTCAACGCACAGAGGTGTATTGACAAGCGTACTCATTCATCCTAGTTCGTTTTGGTGCATTAACAAATGGTTCAGTTCCTTTTCGGGGCCTTGGTCTCCTTATCAGTCTCCTTCCAGCTCTTTGCCAAGGCCAGAGTCAGCTGGCAACGAGGTTTGGCTTTGGAAGCGGAAGAAAGGCAGGAAGAGCTACCCAAAGGCTTGGAACCCCAGAAGTTCCCTGTGTTAAATTGTCAATGGAGGCATCGCATGGCCAGTGAAAGTCATCTATCCATCCTTGCTTCTGGGCACCAGTAGCCCTCCTCGTTGTGAGGGAAGGAATACAAATGGTTGTTTACAGGCAACCAAACCTGAGGCTAGCATAATAGAGCCATGGGAGGTAAATAGAGCTGCTGTGCGCTCCAGGAGAAGACAGGGGTCGGGAGTGCGGGAGGAGAGGTGATAGAGGACTGCCATTGCCTGGCTGGTATCTGGGGAGATGGGGAAAAGGCGAGGGGCTTTGGAATACTTGTATTTGCATACCAGCCTTGCCAAGAGTTTGCAAACTATTCATGAAGTGTAGTTTTCTTATCTTTAAAATGGAAAAGCAGCCCAGAGAGCTACAGCAAGAATTAAACGAGATGAGAAAGTGTGTGGGAAGCACAAGTTACGGGGCGCCTGGCTGGCTCTGTTGGTACAACATGTGACTCTTGATCTCAGAGTTGTAAGTTCGAGCCTCACGTTGGATGCAGAGATTACATTATAAATATATATATATATACACACACACACACACACACATTATATACACACACATTATATATATACATTATATATACATTATATATATACATATATACACATATATTATATATACATGTATATATGTGTGTGTGTGTGTGTGTGTGTGTGTGTGTGTGTGTGTATATATATAAAAGCGAGTTCTGCTTTCAGGTATTTTGTCCTGTTGTCTCTTTAAGAAAACTGTGTGTTGTATACAATGTGTGTTGATTTTGGATTCAGAGGAAATGATTAATGCGATGTCTTTAAAATTATTTTATGTCCCAGATATGAATCATCTGATCTGTATAGTTGGCATGGCTCTCATGGCCTTAGTGGGCTTTTAAAGCATTTACCCTCGTATTAACCTTTTTTTTTTTTTTTTTTTAATTTTTTTTTTTCAACGTTTATTTATTTTTGGGACAGAGAGAGACAGAGCATGAACGGGGGAGGGGCAGAGAGAGAGGGAGACACAGAATCGGAAACAGGCTCCAGGCTCTGAGCCATCAGCCCAGAGCCTGACGCGGGGCTCGAACTCCCGGACCGCGAGATCGTGACCTGGCTGAAGTCGGACGCTTAACCGACTGTGCCACCCAGGCGCCCCTCGTATTAACCTTTTTGATTAAAGACGCTGTCGTTGATCGACCCAGCAAGTTGGTTGCATAATGAAAACGTAGATTAGTAAGACCAAGAAAAACATTTAGAATTTTTTTAATGTTTATTTATTTTTGAGAGAGAGAGAGAGAGAGAAAGAGACAAAGCACGAGGGGGGGAAGGGCAGGGAGAGAGGGAGACTCAGAATCCGAAGCAGCCTCCGGGCTCCAAGCTGTCAGCACAGAGCCCGACACGGGGCTCAAACCCACGAACCACGAGATCCTGACCTGAGCCAAAGTCAGATGCCCAACTGACTGAGCCACCCAGATGCCCCCAAGAGAAACATTTTTTAAATGTGATTGCATGAAATGAGGCGGTTATCCCTCCAACAGCACCTGTGTCTATCATCATGATGAGTTGCGTTCATATCTATTGCATGACTGGCAGGGGGCCCTGGGGTTTACTCAAGATACAACCAAAAAGGCTGGTCAGGGAAGGGACGGGGGATGGTAGAAAGCCTGCTTTTGCCCAAGTGTCCCATGCAGATAAGCACCAGGGTAGAGAAAGAATAAAGTGTGGTCCTCGAAGCCTTGGGTCTTCTGTTTCATTCTCTTCCTTCTGTCCAGAGTAGTTGCTAAAGTAATTTACAGTTTGGAAAGCTGTGATCACCCTACCTGAAGCACTAAAAGCTCATGGTCATGCTTCCAGTTTATCACAGGCAGTAAATGCTCACAAGTCGTAATGGACTAAACGAGCCATTGCCCAAGATTTTGACCCACACGATAACACCACCACTGAGGCAAAGCCTTTTTTTTTTTTTCCCCTCAAGATGAGTGGGTAGCCTACTGGATATTTTTAGAGCTCATCTTTTTACTTGATGCTCTTTAATTTCATCAAACCAGATCCGGGGTTGGCTTTCAGATTTGTAGTAAGGTACCCCTTGTCCCTCCCTCCCGTCTCACCACAACCTCTATCCCAGTGGCGCTTTTCTGGTGTTTGAGGAGGGCGTGCAGTTTGACCGATCCTGCGGTTAGAACCGGAAGGAAAATGATGTTAGAAATGACTTGTTAGAAATGACTGGACTTACATTCAGTCGAGAGGCAGCTTCTACTTCCAGCAGATGTCCACAGCGACAGAAAGCAGCGTTGCTGGAAACAGAGCAGGGGGAAGCAGATCTGCTGAGTTGAGAATGATTACCGAATTCCGTCATCTTGCCTTCCAGTGAAGTCTAAGTTCTGTGCTAGTCCTAGAAGTTATTCAGCACCAATCTGTTTAGCAAATGAGTGGATTTCGGGGTGCCTGGGTGGCTCAGTCGGTGAACGGGCTGACTTCGGCTCAGGTCATGATCTCACGGTTCACCAGTTTGAGCCCTGCGTCGGGCTCTGTGCTGACAGCTTGGAGCCTGGAGCCTGCTTCCGATTCTGTGTCTCCCTCTCTCTGCCCCTTCCCCGCTGGTGTTCTGTCTCTCTCTCTCTCTCTCAAAGATAAATAAACATTAAAAGTTTTTTTTAGGGGCGCCTGGGTGGCGCAGTCGGTTAAGCGTCCGACTTCAGCCAGGTCACGATCTCGCGGTCCGTGAGTTCGAGCCCCGCGTCGGGCTCTGGGCTGATGGCTCAGAGCCTGGAGCCTGTTTCCAATTCTGTGTCTCCCCCTCTCTCTGCCCCTCCCCCGTTCATGCTCTGTCTCTCTCTGTCCCAAAAATAAATAAACGTTGAAAAAAAATTTAAAAAAAAAAAAGTTTTTTTTTAAAATGAGTGGATTTATTGATGCCAGAGGACAGATTTATTTAAAAATCCAAGAGTTCTGCTCTCAAAGCAATTAAAGGAAGGAAGATTGCCTTAAGATTTTACAGTATCCTGAAACTTCAGAGGCCTTTGGTCGTGTCAGGTGTTTTGTTTGTTTTGGTTTGTTTTTGGCCTTATGTTTTTGCATGTATGTATGTATGTGTGTGTGTGTGTGCATTTTTAGTTTTTCAGGTTTTTTTTTTATTAAAAGGAATTTTTTTTAACCAATCCTTTTTAAAAAATTTTTATTTATTTATTTCTTTATTTTGAGAAAGAGAGTGTGAGCAGGGGAGGGGCAGAGAGAGAGGGAGACACAGAATCCGAAGCAGGCTCCAGGCTGTGAGCTGTCAGCACAGAGCCTGAGGTGGGGCTCGAACTCACAAACCGTGAGATCATGACCTGAGCCGAAGTCAGACGCTTCACCGACTGAGCCACCCATGCGGCCCCTTTAGTTTTTCAGTTTTGACCACCTACATCTCCGCTCTAAATGCCATAGAAAGGAAAAGAGCTGGAAAGGATCGCTAGTTTGGCCTCTCTACTGCCCATCTTTGGGACAGGTTGGAAACCTGGTTTTGGTTGGCTTTGTTTGGTTTAGGTTTTTCTTTCTTTGCACATAAGTAACAGCGGTCACCCGTCCTCTCGCTCTTTGTGGGCTGGGGACCAACAGGAGTGGCATCGTCACCCAGGAGCAGGACAAAAATTCAGAGTCTCAGCCCCAGCGCAGACCTGCTGAGGTTTGCCAGAGGATTCCGTCTCACATTCAGATCTGGGACGAGCTGAGAGTTGAGTATGGCTCATGCTGTGCAAGGTATCACTGGCAGGTTTTTAGTTTGAATGGGTGTTCTTTGGGAGCAAAAAAGGAAAGACTCAGAGCACCTCAAGAAGCAGAGGGTTTGCTGAAGGGATGTGCATAAACCTGAGCTGAAATCTGAGAGCCACGCGTAAATCTCATCACTGCTTTTAAGAACCACAGCATGAAATTCTGAAGGCACTTGGGAAAAAGCACTTCCCAAAGTCAGTGTCAGTTTGAGCCAAAGAAATAGAGGGTGTTTCTAAATTCACGTATTGCCAGACCTATTCCAGGGTAGGAAACAAGGATAGGTGAGTGTGGGGAACTGAACATTCATTTTAAGACATTCTGTGGGCCAGTTTAGAGACTTACCATGTTAAGATACAAAACTGTGTACGTGGGAGCCTAGGGAGAGAAGGTCCCACTGGCCGACACTTGCTAGGTGATTATTCAGAAGACACCCCCTTACTTGCCTTCAAGGAGCCCAATAGCATAGCTGAGTTTATGAAGCCTGGAAGAAATTGCTAGAGAGAATTTTAGTGTTTAAACATTATTATGGAAGGAGTTAAAATCTTCAAGAGTCGTAAGTTTAAGTATCTCTAGGACAAATGACAAAAGCCAGAGCAGAGAGCTCAGCCATCTGGGGACCAAAAACTAACCATGTGATGCTGCACCAAGGTAACCGAACATTATGGGAGCCCCGTGGCCTTGTTTTATAGGCACGGCCTAGAGTCTGGAAAGGGGGATGATTTGGTTTGCATGACTTCTCTCTGCTGTCCAGGCCCCTCTTTTCCTGCCACTTTCTCCCTCCTGGCTCAGCCTGGGTTACCGTGGCAGGAGGGCTGATCCCTGCTGCCTCCACTCTCTCCCCTCAGGCCTACCCCACACAGGTTTCCACTTTGGCTTCCTGGAGCACAGCTGCAGCTCGGGCATTTACACCGCACCGTATTGCCACTGTAGAGCCCGCCCGGGTCCCACCGGCCCTACCTGACCCTGTCCAGCCCAAAGGCTTCCTGCCCCAGGCCCCACCTCTCCTGCCCCTGCTTCCTGTCTCCACTGATGGTCACCTCTACCCCTTTCCAAGTGCACCCCTGCTCTGCCCCCCCCAGAGCCCCTCTTCATTCTCCCACCTCGTGGGGGCTTCTCCTCCTCTCAGTGACTCTCACATGACACTTCCCCTTTTGTTTTTGTGGTTTCTTTTCTTTTTAACTCAGAGATGCCATTCCAGGGACACCTGGGTGGCTCAGTTGGTTAAGCATCTGATTTTGATTTCGGGTCAGGTCGTGATCCCAGGGTCATGGGATTGAACCCCTAATCAGGCTCTGCACTGAGTGTGGTGCCTGCTTGGGATTCTCTCTCTTTCTCCCTCTGCCCCTCTCCCCAGCCCTCTCTGTCTCTCTCTCTAAAAAAAAAAAACAAAAAAAGATGCTATTCCTTGCAGTTTGGGCCAGAAGTCCCTTGAGACTTGAAAACCTCACACTGAGAGTGTCAGATAGAAAATCAGAGGGCCTGTAGACTTTCGACTCTGGCTTCTAGCATAACTCACATTCCTGGTGGACTTGCTGTGGCTTGTGTGGTCTTGATCTAGTCACTCATCTGTCCCAGCCTCAGCTTCCACGGTTTGTAAAACAAAACAAGAATCGTACCCACTGTCACAGGCTTGTGGGAGGGGCTTCACGTCTTCTACAGCGCTTCTCGAACTCCCGAGCGCCTCGCCAGCATTCAGTCGCTGCTCTGGTGATTACAGGAGGTGCCCAGTAAATGCCAAGCCCGGACAGGGATGCCCGCGGCTCCTGTTTTAGGCGACCGTATTAACCTGCTCGTTCATCAAGGCTTTTCTAAGAGCTGCTCACAGGTCAGAGAATTGCGGCGTTTGAGTTTCACCTCCTCCCCCCAATCAGGTCACCTTCTGGAGGAGGTGCTAATGAGCAGCGAAATGACCAAAAGGTGGGCGTAAGGGAGGTGGAGGAGGAAGCAGCCCAGGAGCTCTGCTAGATAATCAGCGCTTGAATAAGCACGGCCCCCCAGTCGGCCAGGAGCCCACCGCTCAGCCCCACTTGGCACCAAGAGAGGAATAACTGCAGGGCCCAGGGCGGCAGCTCTGGTTCCGGAGGAGCCCTGGAAAGACGCCCAGATGGGGCCTCTCTCTGACCGTAAGCTTCCAGCCCCCAGCCTCCACCACGGGCATCCCGGTGTTTTAATAGCTGCTCGTTCTCTTCTTGGGCAGGTTCTATTTTTACTGATCACCTTCTTGGCAGACGCATTAAGCCACACAACGTTCCCGGCAAGGGCCAGTCTAAGAGTGCCATCAACAGTGGAGGGACGCGAGTCTTCTGTTCCAGGGCCAGCGGCCAGAGCAGGCAGACCCAGGACTGGCAGTTTCCCAGACACCTAGGAAGCCAAACGAGCTGGCTGTGAGTGGGGACAAGAGCAGAAGCGGACACGGTTTTGTGTGAGCCCCCTCCATGCCCAGCCCCATTGGCTGAGGGGTGCAGGACGGGAAGGAACAAGCTGGCCGGCCCCAGTGTGCACGAGCCATCACTTGCCAATAACCGTCACCCCAGGGGCAAGGGCTCTCTGCTGCACATGAGAACCACACGAGGAGTTTTTTTTAAAAAATGCGTATGCCCAGACCCATCACCAGGGTTTCTCCTCACATTGGGTCTGGGGTGGGGCCTGGGCAGCCATATTTGTTAAAGCTGCCCCAGGTGATTCTAGTTCAGCCTGACCAGAGACCCACTAATAAATGAACAGCTAGGACCCCGCGTGGTGGAAAGGAGAACACAGGCCTCAGGGTCCAGCAGACAAGGGTGGGAATTCCTCGCCCCGCACCCCCATGCCACCGATTAGCGGCTGGTCTCTCAGGCAGTGAGCCAACCTTGCAGGCCCTCCATTTCTTTAATTGGCAACGGAGAGGCACTTGGCACTTTAGGTAAAGTATTTCTTTTCTGTGTATTTGTAGCCTTACATTTTACAAATAACACGTGGTTTTTTTTTTTTTTTTTTAAGTTTTGATTTGTTTAAGCCAAGATATTTATAATTCAAACATTTTCAGACAAACTTTGAGATTTTTATACTTACCAAAGGGGCATGGGCTATCTCTCACAGTAACACAGAGAAAAGTTTGGTAATGAGCTTTCAAATGGGGAAAAATGCATACCTGGAGGTTTACACATGGTCAAGCTTGAATTTGTTGTCTGCTCACAGGAGCCCTTAACCTGGAGGCATGGACAATTCTTTCATTTTGTGCTTAGAATACGTCATTGGAGGGGCTCCCGGGTGGCTCAGTCGGTTAAGAGTCCCACTTCGGTTCAGGTCATGACCTCACCGTTTGTGGGTTCGAGCCCCGCGTTGGTCTCTGTGCTGACAGCTCAGAGCCTGGAGCTTGCTTCGGATTCTGCGTCTCCCTCTCTCTCTGACCCTCCCCCGCTCACTCTCTGTCTCTGTCTCTCAAAAACAAATAAACGTTAAAAAAAAGCTAAAAAAAAAAAAAAGAATATGTCATCGGATGGGTGTGTGAATTACACAGGAGTGAAATTCACCCGAAAGGCACAGTAGCTCATTGGAAACCCCAGGACCTTTGGGGCTCTGGTGGGGGAGAGTGTTCTGGCTGTGAGGCAGAACTGAATTTTGACAGGGAGGAGTCAGATGCTCGCATCCCCGTCACCTGGAGGGTTTGTTAAAAACAGATTGCGGGGTCCCTCCCCTAAATTTCCAATGGAGACATTTCCAATGGAGACATGGCCTCTGGGTTGAGGCCATGAATTTGCATTTCTTTTTTTTTTTTTTAATTTTTTTTAACGTTTATTTATTTTTGAGACAGAGAGAGACAGAGCATGAACAGGGGAGGAGCAGAGAGAGGGGGAGACACAGAATCTGAAACAGGCTCCAGGCTCTGAGCTGTCAACACAGAGCCCGACGCGGGGCTCGAACTCACAGACCGTGAGATCATGACCTGAGCCGAAGTCGGACGCTTAACCGACCAAGCCACCCAGGCGCCCCATGAATTTACATTTCTAATTCATCCTCTGGTGATGCTTACAGCTGCGGGTCCGGGGGCCACCCTTTGAGGCCCACTTGCCATCACATTGAACTGGGGAGGAAATGCAGGGACTAGGCAAGCCTGCTTGGGAAGCACTGCCGAGTCTGTGCAAAGGTGTGTTGGTTTATTGCTTATAGAATAGCAGGAGCCAGAGTATCAACATTTTCTTGTACCAGTTTCCTGAGCCTTCATCCCCCCAGGGCAACATGAAGAGGGCCAGTTGACACTTGTCCATGTAGCGGGTTGAGTTACAGGAAAGGAACCCTAAGATTAGGGGACCTGAATCTATTGCGGTGGGCAGAGAGCATGCCTGAGCTCTTCTATAGAAAAAGATACTCTATCTTCAGAGGCCGTAATGCATTACAAAGTCCTTAAAAAGATAGCATAGAACAGTGTCATTCTGCACCTCTGCTTTGCTAGATGTGCAGAAATATGAAAGACCCATGGAGAACTGTCTCTTAACAAGTCCGTGCTCTTAATATTCTACACCAGGGTCAGTAAACGATAGCCTATCGGCCTGCAGCCTGTTTTTCTACTGCCGGTGAGCCAAGAATGATCTTTACGGGGGCACCTGGCTGGCTCAGTCAGTTAAGCGTCCAACTCTTTGTTTTGGCTCAGTGATCTCACTGTTTCGTGGGTTCGGGCCCCATGTCAGACTCTGTGCTTGCACCAGAGCCTGCTTGGGATTCTCTGCCTCCCTGTCTCTCTGCCCCACCCCTGGGTGCTCTCTCAAAATAAATAAACTTAAAAAAAAAAAAAGAGAATGATTTTTACATTTTAAAGTGCTGTGAACACACACACACACACACACACACACACACACACAGAAGAATATGCCACAGGAATTTTATGTGGCCTGCAAAGCCCTACTACCCGGCCCTTCCACTGGCCCTTTAACAAGGCCAACCCCTGAGGTATCACTAATGCCAAGTCTAATGCTTCTATAGTCCTGGCTAGACTAATGCCGAGAAGTAGACGAACCTGACTTATTGTAACATTTTTGTAAACATAGATTTCTTAGGTCTAGTGTGTCACAGGTTGGATTTTCTAGGAAGCAGACACCGAGATGAGTTTAATGTGTAGACTGTTCATTTAGGGATGCCTTTTGTGTCAACGTCTGCGGACGATGGGGAGGGTGGGTCTAGTGGACAGAGGGAGAAGCCAAGCTGTGATACAGGCCCAGCAATAGATCAGCCAGTTTCAGGGATCTCTGGAACCAGCATGTGCCCTCAGAATGTTCCTGAATTGGGCTGAGATTTCTGGGCCTTTATACTCCTGCATCAATTGGTTATTGGACGTTGGCCACCTGGGGAAGGGGCCAGACCTCAGGCGAGGTGGGTCTCTGGAGCTGAGGCAATCCCCAAAGGGGCTGACAACTGAAGGCTGTCTGCCCAACGCTCCCGAAAGCTGGGACAACAGATCTTTTGTTGAAAGGGCGCCTGGGAAGTGCATTACTGTGTCCACAACACATATTTTAGGGCCATGACAGTGCAATCTAGTAGGTTATAAACTTCTTACCAGCAGGAGTGATTTTTAAAAATCTCTTTATCCCCTGAAGTACTTAGCATAGGCTCCTCCAAGTAATATCTAGTGCGTATATATTCAATAAGAGGATTCATGGATGGATGGATGGAAATGAATAAATTATGTAAATTTAAGAACAGGACCTTGTCTTCTAGTGGTTTGGTTTTCCTTTCATGGTCCTTTCCTGCTCTCAATTCTCTCCCCCAACCCAATCTGTTTTAACTCGAAAAATCACCTAGTGATAAAATGCTGAGAAGAGTGATGTTCAAAAATATGTGGGTAACGAATGGAAAATGAATCCATTACAGAACAGATTTTTGGGTTTTTTTCTTTTTAATGTAAATCCAAGTTAGTTAACACGTAATGTAATAATAATTTCGGGAATAGAATTTAGTGACTCATCACTTACAAATAACACCCAGTGCTCCTCCCCACAAGTGTCCTCCTTAATTTCCCTCACCCCTTTAGCCCATCCCCCCACTAAGCATCCTGCCAGCAATCCTCAGTTTGTTCTCTGTATTTAAGAGTCTCTTATGGTTTGTCTCCCTCTCTGGTTTTGTATTACTTTTGCTTCCCTTCCCTTATGTTCATCTGTTTTGTATCTTAAATTCTACATACGAGTGAAGCCATATGATATTTATCTTTCTCTGACTGACTTATTTTGCTTAATACACTCTGGTTCCATCCACGTTGTTGCAAATGGGAAGATTTCATTCTTTCTGATTGCCAGGTAATATTCCTATATATATATTCATATATATATGAATATATTCATATATATATATACATATATATATATATACCACATCTTCTTTAGCCATTCATCAGTTGATGGACATTTGGGCTCTTTCCATTCTTTGGCTATTGTTGATAGCACTGCTATAAAAATTGGGGTGCACGTGCCCCTTTGAATCAGCATTTTTGTATCTTTTGGATAAATTCCTAGTAGTGCAATTGCTGGGTCGTAGGGTAGTTCCATTTTTTATTTTTTGAGGAACCTCCATACTGTTTTCCAGAGCGGCTGCACCAGTTTGCATTCCCACCAGCAGTGCAAAAGGGCAGAACAGAAATTTAAATCTAGCTGAAAATTCTGAACATTCCAGTATATCTTATAATTTTATTTTTCATAAAACTCTCCTAAAGCCTCTACTTGAAGATTTTTTAGTCTTTATGAAAAACTAATTCTTACTTGTAAGAAAAAAGAAAACAAAGTATATATGGGCACCTGGCTGGTTAGTCAGTAGAGCCTGTGACTCTTGATCTTGGGGTTGTAAGTTCAAGCCCCACATTGGGCGTAAAGGTTACTTAAGAAATGTAAAATAAAACACACACACACACACACACACACACACACAAAGCAAAGTGTACAAAGTAAAAAAAACTAAGTCCTACCTTCCTAATTTTATTAACAGCATGTTGTATGTCCTTTTAGATTTTTTAAATGTATGTGCCATCATTTAATTATATGTAAATGTGTTGTTTATTTGTCTAAAATGGATTCATAAACATAGATCATTTTTCCCCCAAAAGAGCATATGACAGACATCCTGGGGTTGTTATATCAAAGACTGTTGGCATTTCAGAAATTGCCCTAGATATATCCTATAGCCTCAGCCTTAAGAATTCATTAAAGGTGACTGAAATTGAATTCAACTTCTCAAGTTCACTCTCCTGGATCCTTTATTTTTTTATTTATTTTTTATTTTTTCAACGTTTATTTATTTTTTTGGGACCGAGAGAGACAGAGCATGAACGGGGGAGGGGCAGAGAGAGAGGGAGACACAGAATCAGAAACAGGCTCCAGGCTCTGAGCCATCAGCCCAGAGCCCGAGGCGGGGCTCGAACTCACGGACCGCGAGATCGTGACCTGGCTGAAGTCGGACGCTTAACCGACTGCGCCACCCAGGCGCCCCCCGGATCCTTTATTTAGTTAGATCTCTTGGGTTTGGAAGGTGAGTCAGGGTGGAGAAAGAGGCTACCATGAAGTTGCCTGAGGGAGAGAGGGTAGGAGTGTTTTTATTTTATTTATTTATTTATTTATTATTATTTTTTTTTAATGTTTATTTTTGAGACAGAGAGAGACAGAGCATGAACAGAGGAGGGGCAGAGAGAGAGGGAGACACAGAATCTGAAATAGGCTCCGGGCTCTGAGCGGTCAGCACAGAGCCCGACGCGGGGCTCGAACTCACGGACTGTGAGATCATGACCTGAGCCGAAGTCGGACGCTTAACCGACTGAGCTACCCAGGCGCCCCATAGAGGGTAGGAGTGTTTTTAAAATCCTGCGTGAACCAAGGTGGGGAGATGGTGCCTTCATGTGCACTTGGAGTCTGGTGGCTCTTCCTCTCACAGAAAGAGGTAGGGGATGTGATAGGACTACAATGGAGCCCTCTCTGCCAGACTTAGAAACCCCCAGTTCTCGAAATGTTCTATGGCACTTACCAGTCAGTCGGGTGTCCAAATGTCACGAGCTCATGCAGGCTTTATGGGGCACAAGTATCAGTAGCCATCGCTTCGGATACTTCCTGGGAAGCCGGAGCCCAAGAAGCTCTGTGCCCTGAGGAGCAGGACCCCGCGGTCCTGCCTCTTGAAAGACCTCCCAGCATCCACTTCTGTTCATCAGGAGCCCTAGAGAGGGAAGATACTGCTATAGAATGCCCCCTCGTCCTCACTCCTTCCAAAGGCCGTTCTTAAAATCAGCTCAAACAGGAAGACGATAACTGTGATAGACTTGACCTTTGAAAAAGAAACATTAGAGCTTCTTTGTGGTAGCGGGGAAATTCAGCACTAGCAACAAAATTGTGTAAGTCATTGACAGGAAAGGGGCTGGTAGCTGCAACTCTCACCAATACAAATGAGAGGCAGGCAAAGGCAAATTAAAATATTATCCTGTGGACACTTCGGCTTTATTTCCCAGGGATTCACCGTGTGGAATTGCAGACTGTTGTTTTCCTCCTTCTCCACAGCCGCCATGCATTAGAGTTGGAACTGTAGACCTGGATCAGTACAGGCTTCTGGCCCTTGACCGGAATTAGACCTCAGGGAGGAAGAGACAGTGTGGTCTGTCCGGGGCCTTGGCTTGCCAGGCGATAGCACAGATCAGTTTCTGACCAGTAGAGTGGGGGACAGTAGATGAACCACAGAAGAAAGAATCCTCCGACATTTATCTACCACTACGTCCATCCCAGGCAGAAGTAATTTTCTGCACTTTTTGTTGGTAGTTCTTTTGAGATTCAAAGAACATCCAATTCAGTAATAATGAGAAGTAGACGTGACCATGTGTCCAATAACATGGGTCAAAAATAGCAGAGCCCTTTGTAAACGGAGGTTCATAATGGGCAGCAGATTGCTTTCAGTGGTAGCACAGCAGGAAATGTGGATCACCATACTTGTTGAGGACAACTAGAAAAGCTGGACAAAAGTCATTTTTAAAAATCTGCTGGAAGGCATCGGAGAGCTGGTAAGGCAGGAAAGAAAGACCGCGTGGAGACTTGGGAGAGGACAGAACCCAGAACAACGGAAACCCAGTGGTCTTAGGGTCGCTTCTGCCAACTGCGGAAGAAATGGATGAGAGGTTGAGAAGCTGTGCAGGGCTCTCCTAGCCTTGCAAGACACGGGGAGGCAAAAATATCGGAGTCTAATGCTTCCCCAGGTAGGGGAGCCCAGTCAGCCTTCAGTAATTTGGATGATACCCCTAAATGTCTGTATCCTAGAAGCCAGAAGTAAACTAAGTCTCAAAGAGTCCGCAATCCTGCTTCAAATCCTCTCATCGCTGGATTTGGATTAAGAGGATTACAGATTTGGGGCGCCTGGGTGGCGCAGTCGGTTGGGCGTCTGACTTCAGCCAGGTCACGATCTCGCGGTCCGTGAGTTCGAGCCCCGCGTCGGGCTCTGGGCTGATGGCTCAGAGCCTGGAGCCTGCTTCCGATTCTGTGTCTCCCTCTCTCTCTCCCCGTTCATGCTCTGTCTCTCTCTGTCCCCAAAATAAATAAACGTTGAAAAAAAAAAAAAAAGAGGATTACAAATTTCTAATGTCCCTAGTTATCATCCAGAAGCAAAGATAAATCCTTTCTGAAGGAATAACAACATCTTTCTTTCTTTCTTTCTTTTTTTCTTTCTTTCTTTCTTTCTTTCTTTCTCTTTCTTTCTTTCTTTCTTTCTTTTTTAAGAGGGAGAGAGAGCACAAGTGGACACGTGGGGGAGGACCAGAGGTGGGGAGAGAGAGAGGGAATCTTAAGCAGGCTTCACACAGTGCAGAGCCCTGTGCAGGACTTCAGTCCATGACCCTGGGATCATGACCTGAGCAGAAATCAGGACTCAGACATTCAACTGATTGAGCCATCCAGGCACCCCGGAATCACATCATCTTAAACTTCAAAATTGTCTACAATTTTTCTTACCCAGTTTCAGCTACTCAATCAAAAATAACCAGGCACTCGAGGGAAGAAAATAACAACACAATGACAAGAAACAACACACCTCCAGGGACTCCAGACCATGGAGATATTAACAAAGACTTTAAAATCGTCATGTTTGATATGTTTAAAGATATAAAAGATAAAAGTGAGATTTGGAGCAGAGAAAAATCAAAAGAAAGCTAGAACTGAACATTTCAGCAACCGAAATGAGGAACTCATTGGGTGGGCTTAATAGAAAATTAGAGCTGAATAGAAAGTTAGTGAACTATCAGATCATGAAAAAATATATTTGAAATAGTATTTTGAACTGAAACAAACAAACAGACAAACCAGAAGAAAGAATAAGGGGCATGGATACTCTGTGAGAAGGTCTAACATAAATGCCTAATTAGAATCCCAAAAGTAGAGGAGAAAAACTGGGCAGAAGCAATATTAAAAGGACAGTAGCTGGGAACTTGGAAAAACTGATGGAAGATTATCAAGCCACAGATTCAAGAATCACTACAAATTCCAAGCAGGAATAATAAGCAAAGCAAAACGAAACCCGGGTCTAAGCACATCAGAGTAAAACTATTCAAAACATTTTCAAAGAATTGATAACGAAAAAAAAAAAAAAAATCACTACCACCTTAGAATCCTATTCTCAGTGAAAATGTCCTTCAAGAATGAAGGTGAAATAAAAACTTGTCAGCCAAAAATTGATGGATATGTCACCCGCAGGCATGTACGAAAGAAAATACTGAAGAGTTTTCTTTACAGAGAAGGAAAACGATCACATGGAAATAAGGGATGAAGAAAGGAATAAAGAGCAGTGGAAATAAGAAATAAGGAAATGAGAGGTGGAAATGAGGAAATAGGAACAATGGGAGTATAAATATGTAGGGAACATAAATATTGATTGTGATAATGCTTCATGGAGTTTATAATATGTATAGAATTAAAATGCACGGCAACAACATCATGGGGGAAAGAGGGGAAATTCAGGAAAGGGGGAAAGAGGGGTAAATTGATGTACTAAGGTTTTTGTATTATCAAAACAGGGTAAAATACAAAGCAACATTAGACTTTGATACATCAAAGAGGTATAGTTGCAAAGATGTATAGTGTAGGGTGCATCCGTGATACATGTAATCAACCCCATGTGTACATGCACACACACAGGAAAAGATAGGGAGTGTCCATCAAAATGTTAATTGTGGTTGTATGTGGGTGGAAGCAATCTGGTTAATATTTACTTTCTTTTGCTTATCTGTGTCTTAAAAATTTTTTTTGTGATGTTTATTTTTTATAGGGAGAGGGAGAGCGCAAGGGGGGGAGGGCAGAGAGAGAGAGGGAGAATCAGAAGCAGGCTCCGGGCTGTCCGCGCAGAACCCAATGTGGGGCTTGAACTCACGAACTGTGAGATCATGACCTGAGCTGAAGTCGGATGCTCAACCGACTGGGCCACCCAGGCGCCCCTAAAAATTATCATCTCACGTGTAGAGAAGGGAGCATCAAGGAAGCTCTGCCTTTTTAATTTTATGACTTGTCTATTTACCTTTCCAGATCCTATAAACTGCAGCTAGATGATTAAAAGTAAATTTGCCGCTAATTTGAAGCCTGTTTTTTTTAATTTAACAATACAACCTGAATAACTTTCCCTGTCATTAAATATTATTATATAGTATTTGTAATGGCTGTAGAATAGTCCATTGTATAACTGCTCTATAATTTATTTAGCCATTTTCCTATTGTTGGACATTTGGATTGTTTCCAAGTTTTAGAAGTAATACATAATTCTTATGAGCATTTCCTTCATTCGTGATTTTTTCCTGAGGATATTTTCCTAGGGGTATAACTGGTGGGTCAAAGGGCTGACAAAGTATTAAGGTTTTTTTTTTAAATGTTTTTTTATTTATTTTTGAGACAGAGAGAGACAGAGCATGAGCAGAGGAGGGACGGAGAGAGAGGGAGACACAGAATTGGAAGCAGGCTCCAGGCTCTGAGCTGTCAGCACAGAGCCCGACGCGGGGCTCGAACTCACGGACTGTGAGATCATGACCTGAGCCGAAGTCGGACGCTTAACCGACTGAGCCACCCAGGCGCCCCAAAATATTAAGTTTTTTTATTCCTATTACCAAATTGCCTTCCATTAAGGCTGCTTGCTGCCCATGCTGCTGTGGTCACACCTGGAGAATTATATCCAATGGTGCGGGATTGTGTGGAATTCACAGAAAAGAAGTGATCTTATGAGTTTGTGTTAGGGAAGAGCTTCCTGGAGGAGGTGAGGCTTGAGGGAGGCCTCAAAAGCAGGTAATTTGACTGGTCCAGAGGTCAAGGAAACAGCTGACGGGAAGCAGAGACCCAACGGGAGGCGTCTTGGAGCGGCTGGAAGGTGCTACCCGCGGCCAAGCGGAGCAGGACCACGCTGGCTTTGGGCTGGAGGCAGACGGGACAGCCGACCCACGCTGGACTGGGTAAAGCAGGTAGCAGCATCCGGCTCTGCAGCAAGGCAAAGGCTTGAATGAAGGAGACACGTCACAGCCATCAAACGTCCTCATTTGATGTCCGTCCATCCACACTTGGTGATTCCCCGGAAATGGACAGAATGTGGAGTTTTCTCCTTTTCATTTTATTAAGGAAAAAAAAAAAAAAAAAAAAAAACCCAGCCCTGCCAATTTGCTAGATATCCTGGGAAGGATAATAAAGATAAAACTTTCTTCCTCTCTCAGCAGAATGGAATTAGACTCACCTTGTTACAGATTGTGCTGTTACCAATTAAAAAGGGAAAGAAAAGGAACTCTGCTGAAACATTCTCGCTTTTCAGCTGCTCTTATGTAAGCCCTGTAAATTCCCCGGGGACCTGAAACCACATCGACCACCAAATATTGAAAAATGAAAACAAACTGTTCATTAAAGGGATTGCAAAGCATGCCTTTCCTTTGGTTTAGGCAAGGGGAGGGGGGACAGAGACGTTAGATGGGAACCCCTTTAAAGGTGAGGGAGAAAGAAGTTTAGGGAGCCTTTCTTTCTCTCCAGGGATTTCAAAGCGGAGACTTGTAAAGACTCCAGGAATACCGGGCCACACTGCCTCTTGTTAAAGCGGTAGGGGCCTCATTAGAGATTGACGGAAGCGGGCAGTTTCCCTGCCTGTGCCAGGGTGCCGCCCGCGGCCACCCGGATCGTGGCCCTGATCTCTGGCCCCCTGCGCGGCTCCCATGGCGGGGGGCCTGTCGCTGAATTCAAAAGCGGGACTTCGGGGGTCCAGAAATGGAATCTTGCATTTTTAACTTTTGACCTGGCTGTTTGTCTTTAATTACCGAAAGAACCTGAGGTTTATGAGTGACAGAGTGACACTGCCCCGGTGACTTTAGGTGATTGGCTTTTCCTCTTGGAACCTGTCTCCTCTGTAAAACGGGGCTAAGAATAGAGTACACGTCTGAGGGGTTGTATTAGGTGACACGATGCCCTTCACCAGGCAGGGGCCTGGCAGGCGGAAAGTGCTGGCAAATGAGGTCTCGTTCACACCTTCTGAGTCCAGGGGAACTGTTGCCTGGATGGACCCTCCGGGGTAGTCAGGGGTCAAGCAAAAATCACAAGCTTCTTACTGAAAGAAAAACGCTTCCTTTAAACATGTCCTTATGGCAGATGTGTTCCTTCCAGGCCAACATGCCGCGTCTGAATCCAAGCGTGAAGTGGGGTTCAGAGGTAAGGCAGACACGCAGTCATCTGTAGGCCTCCGGCCATGTGAGTCTCAGCCAGATAAAACCAGTCCCCAAAGAAATCTGAGGAGCTGGATGTTATCACCTAGTTAGTGCCCTGCTGCTCTGCTCAGGTCTTTGTTTCCCTGAGTTTCTCTGGCTCAAACATGTGTATGTTGGTGGCAGTCTTGGCCTATGTGGGAAGCCTGAAAATAATGATGCGGGCACCGAGATAGAATATGTTTCCACAGGACTGCAGTCAAGCCAACTCTTCGCTCCACCAGGCCGCACACGCTAGGATTTAGAGGCCTGTGCTTTCACTCTGCCTGACTCAGGATCTACTCACTGTCCTTTAGGTGACCAGCCTTCAGCACGGGTACTGCCCCTGTGCCGTGGGGATGCTGGCTCCGACCATCAGAGTGAGTGGAAGCGGAAGGGCGTCTGGGGCTGTGGCTTCATCAAGGGGATGACCAGGAGCCCCGGTCTTGTGCACACGGGCCATCACTAAGGATGCAGTGTGGTCTTGGAGGTCGTGGAGGCTCACGGGAAGGCTGGCCATCTCTGCTTGGCTCCGGGGCCCGAGGCTCAGCTTAATCTGCACTAGGCACAGCCCGATGGTGGAGCTCACCGAGCCCCCCACCCCACGCCCCCACCCCACCCCCCGTGGCTCAGAGGTTGCTTCTGCCTGGCCAGCCTTCCCCTTCGGGGGAAACAGGGAATGTTTTGGGGGGGGGGGGCGGGGGCGTGTCATCTTGTTGCCGGCTTCCCTTGCTGGGTACACCCTTTTAGTCTGATGTGGTCCCAGTAATTTAATTTTGCTTTTGTTTCTCAGATGTCTTAGATGTCCACATCTGCTTCCTGCTCCCGGTGACTAAATCTCAGATATTGCTTTTACAGTTCGCTCCAGGAACAGTCTTTTCAAACTGAGCTTTTGATTTCTTTGAAAAACTCTGTTTCCCCCTACGACGTGCTGCAAAATTTTGGCTCTGCCAGCAGAAGGCCTCTGTGTCTCCAAACTGAGCGCGCACGTGTCCGTCCTCTTGGGAAGACCCTACATTTCCCTGCACGCTACGGCAAGAGAGGTTGCTTTTGGAAAATCCTTTTGGTGAAGTACCTTCTTTTTGTAACAGGGGTGCACTTGCCCTCACCTTCGCTTTGTACAGACACAACAGTGCTGTGCAAAGCTATTCCTCAGCTCCCTCACGGAAGTTTCTCTGTGTAATCACTTCGCAGCAGATTATACTTTTTTTAAAAAAAATATTTTTCTTATGTTTATTTTTGAGAGAGAGCAGGAGAGCAAGAGTGAGAGCAGGGAAAGGGCGCCACAGAATCCGAAGCAGGCTCCAGGCTCCGAGCTGTCGGCACAGAGCCGGACACGGGGCTCGAACTCACGAACGGGGATATCATGACCTGAACCGAAGCCAGACGCTTAGCCCACCGAGCCACCCAGAAGCCCCATCCATATACTTTCAGAGATGGATGTAGTAATGTCTCCCATCCCCCATGCTCTTCTGCAATGTGACCTTGACACTCTTCCCATTGAGAAGTAGGGTTTTTGTCCCCCTCCCCCTACCTAGATCTTGGTGAGCTTGTGATTGCTTCTATCAATAGAGTATGGCAGCAGGATGCCATGTGACTTCTGAAACAGGGTGACAGAAGGCCATGCAGCTCCAGCCTGGTCTTCTTGGAATGCTCACTCTCCAAAGGGCCCCTCTTGGGACCCTTCCTCTCGGAACCTAGCCACTGGCTGTAAGAAGCACAAGCCGTGAGGCATGGTCCAGCCCTCGGCTCTGGCCGAGCCACCCTTCCGGTTATCCCAGCTCAGGCACCAGACAAGCTAGTGAAGAACCTATCTGGGATGTGGAACCTCCAATTCCAGTTGTTCCAGCCCTTAGCAGTCCAGACCTCCCCGGCCGAGGCCCCAGACATTATAGAGCAGAGAACCACCTCCACTGTGCTCTCTCCAATGCACGATTCCTGGAACCCAGGAGCATAACAAATGGTTGCTTTATACCAGTAAGTTTGGGGTGGTTTATTTTTATTTTTTATATTTTTAAAAAAATTTTTTTAACGTTTATTTATTTTTGAGACAGAGAGAGAGCATGAATGGGGGGAGGGTCAGAGAGAGAGGGAGACACAGAATCGGAAGCAGGCTCCAGGCTCCGAGCTGTCAGCACAGAGCCCGACGCGGGGCTCGAACTCGTGAACCACGAGATCATGACCTGAGCCGAAGTCGGACACTTAACTGACTGAGCCACCCAGGCGCCCCTGGGGTGGTTTATTATGCAAAGTAACCGGCACATGTACACACTTCTTATTCAGTGCGGTGTGGTCTCATGGTGACAGGACTGGCTGGTTCATTCAGAAATGCACAGCCCTTAGGAACCAAACTCTAAACAACAGCCCCTCTCCACCTCTATTTTAGAAGCCGGGGGAGATAATGGAAATTCAGATTTTTCTCCAAACACCGATTTGATGATGTGAGAACAAGCATGGGTACTTAAAATTAAAAAAAAAAGGGGGGGGCACCTGGGTGGCTCAGTCAGTTAAGCCTCCGACTTCGGCTCAGGTCATGATCTCAGTTTGAGAGTTCGAGCTCCGCGTGGGGCCCTGTGCTGACAGCTCAGAGCCTGGAGCCTGCTTCCGATTCTGCGTCTCCCTCTCTCTCTGCCCCTCCCCTGCTCGTGCTCTGTCTCTCCCTCTCTCTCAAAAATAAATAAACATAAAAAAATTTAAAATGAAAAAGATACTATGAACATTAAACATACCGCTCGGATTTCAGTGCTACTTGTATAACATAGCGTTGCAAGTTTCCTTCCCTCTGCCGCTGTTACCTCCAACCTTGCAGCCATTTGTCCTTGCTCTGCAAGAGATAGCTCACCCCCTGCCTTCTCTCCCGGGTCCCGCCTCAGACTCAGCATCAGGTTGAACCATATGGAATTGCCACTTTGTAGGTCATAAATGGTTAATCTCAGCAATTTCACGTGGTTCAACCTAATGCTAACCTCCAACTCCTCAAATGATGTTGAGTTGTATTAAGTCTCACTCCAAATGGGATGTGCCCCCTTCTCTCCTTGCCTCCCCCAATCCATCTACATCGGATTATTCTGTATCATAGCATCTTGTCCTTCCCTCCACAGCACTTATCACAAGTTGTAATTATGTATGTGTTTATTATTTAATGTCTGATACTCTAACTAGACTTTTATAAACTCCATGAGCACCATACATCACTGTATCCCAGCCCCTGGCAGGAGGCCTGGCATATCATAGGCACTCAATAAATGTCCGTTGAATTAATGGATATACAATGTGGCTCTTTTCATATGCAGACAATGTTTTTATTCTGTTGCCAGAGTGTCCTGTACCCAGTGGTCCTTGTTATTGTATCTGGATCTGAATGTAAGTTTCTAGAGCCATGGATAATTCCTAATCCTGACCGCCCATTAGAAACAACCGGGAAGGGGTGCCGGGATAGCTCAGTTGCTGGAGCATATGACTCGTGATCTCAGGGTCGTGAGTTTAAGTAGGGTCCATGCCCAACATGGAGCGTACTTAAAATTTAAAAAAAGAAAAGAAAAGAAAAGAAAGAAAGGAAAGGAGAAGAGAGGAGAGGAAAAGAAAAGAAAAGAGAAAAAGAAACACCCAGAAAGATTTTATTTTTTATTTATTTATTTTTTCAACGTTTATTTATTTTTTGGGGGACAGAGAGAAACAGAGCACGAACGGGGGAGGGGCAGAGAGAGAGGGAGACACAGAATCGGAAACAGGCTCCAGGCTCCAAGCCATCGGCCCAGAGCCCGACGTGGGGCTCGAACTCACAGACCGCGAGATCGTGACCTGGCTGAAGTCGGACGCTTAACCGACTGCGCCACCCAGGCGCCCCAAGAAAGATTTTAAAAAATATTGAAGGGTCTTTCCTCACATCAATCAAACCGGGAAAGAAAAGAAAAGAAAAGAAAGGGAAGGGAAGGGAAGGGAAGGGGAGGGGAGGGGAGGGGAGGGGAGAGGAGAGGAGAGGAGAGGAGAGAAGAGAAGAGAAGAGAAGAGAAGAGAAGAGAAGAGAAGAGAAAAGAAACACCCAGAAAGATTTTAGAAAATATTGAAGGGTCTTTCCTCACATCAATCAAACCTGGAAAGAAAAGAAAGGGAAGGGAAGGGAAGGGAAGGGAAGGGAAGGGAAGGGAAGAAAGAGAGAAGAGAAGAGAAGAGAAGAGAAGAGAAGAGAAAAGAGAAACACCCAGAAAGATTTTAGAAAATATTGAAGGGTCTTTCCTCACATCAATCAAATCAGCATCTCAAAGGAATGGAACCCAGGCCAGTTGAGAAACACTGTCCTGGAGGACAGAGGCCCCATCTACCGTGGCCCCCAAGCCTAGTGTTGTGAAGTCTTGATGCTTTTTTGCTGTTGCCTCTGTGGTATAGTTTCAAACGACGATCAGGTAGTTTTATTCTTCAGTCCCAATAGGCTTCTTTGGGAACATCAAATATTGCCACCAACGGTAAGCTTCTGAGAACCAGTCACCCTTATTTTGCAAGTAGCTGTACCAAGGGGTGGCCTATTCCTAGACTCAAACACTGCCCCCCGAATCTACCCCAAATAAATGTGAAATATAAATGAATAGAGTGTGTGCTTCAGAGCAGACTCTCCAACCTCTCTTTCTGACAGTCCTCCCATGCGTAGGCCCTTCCTATAAAGAAATTCTCCATCCATTATTTAATCTTTCCTTTCTTATCTTTCCAGCTCTTGGAGATTTCCATAAGTCACCATTTAAGGGGAATCTACACCCCCATCCATCCTTTCTATCCATCCACCCATTTCTCCATTGGAATAGAATACCCACTGTGTAGACTTTCTACATGACCAGGACCTGTCACCATGTGACCACGTTTTCCCTAGGAGAAGGCACATCAAACTGAACAGGCATAGTCCTGCCCCCAGTAAGCACATGGAACCAGAACCTGAAACTGAGTACGTGCTATTTTGACAACTTATAAGAAGTGTCATTGGGACACAGTGAGAAAAATGATTCATTAATAGTAGGGCAAATAAAGGAAGGCTTCGCAGTGGTGGCGAAAACTAGACACTGATAACTAGGGCTCCGCTGGGTTGGAGAAAATGGGCAAGTGACAAATGCACAAGCAGAACCTAAAAAAGTAGAAGAAACGCAACGATCTTGGATGTAATCAAAATAAATCAAGCAGCAGGTCGGTATTTGTCAACCCTTTATTTTGAATGTGGCGTCAGACCACAGAGGGCCCTCTCTCTTCGTCTCCTAAGAACAGAACGTGTTGTGCATTTGTTACCCGTATTCACACACAACTAATTCCATTTTCATAAACTTTATTGATTCCACCGTGTTCTTTACAGCTACTGATTTTATATACTCTTCTCATCAAACTGCAAGTTGATTATTTCGCTTTGTACATATTGTAGTAATTGGATTGCTTACTTTAATGGCACGATAGTTTTTGCACACTTGGCCAGTGACATTGCTGACATAGCACACTCGATCTCACTTTACTGCATTGTTCTTATTAATTCTTCCACAGCCAGCTAAGCTGTTTCTCTTGGGAATTGCCTGGGAGGCAGAAAGTCTTATTTCTGTCCACTTTGGTATTCCTAGGGATGAGCAGAATTTTGAATTGGTTTCACTTTCCAGTAAATACAACCTGCCTCCTTCTAAATCGGAGGTTATTCGGTTGTCTACTGCCGTAAAACGAACCACACCACAGTTCCGTGGCTTCAAAGAACAACAACGGTTCATTGTATTCCACAATTTTGTGGGTCGACTGGGCTCACCTAGATGGTTCTTCTGCTCCGCGTGGTGTTTGATGGGGCTGCAGTCATCCGGGGGCTTCACTAGGATGGGACTTCTAAGTGGGCTCAACCAGCCTGGCTGGCAGTGGGCACTGGCCGCTGACTGGAAGCTCAGCTGGGCTGTTGACCAGGGCACCCTACTTTTCCATTCGGTTTCTCCACGTGGCTTGAGCTTCTCATAGCACGGTCTGGGTTCCAGGAAGGAGCGTATCTAGCCCACAAGAGCAGACACTGCAGACCTCTCAAGGCTCAGCCTTGGACATTATAGTGTCACTTTTGTTGGAAGAAGAAAGTCACAGGACCGGCCCAGACTCAAGGTCAAAGTGTATAGACTCCACCTGTCGGTGAAAAGCCTGGCGAAGCATCTGCAGCCATCTTGAACTCACGCCAGGCATTGTCCTTCGTAGCCGTCAATTTACCTGACACAGTTGTACCACAAAACGTAGCTCTGACATTGCACAATTGTCTCACAAACGTGCAAGTCTACTGCATTTCTTAGAAATCAACGGAAAGGCCAGCACTGCCCCCTCCTTTTCAAACAAGATATCTTACTACTCTGGAGAATAATTAGGTTTTGGAACTCGGTTTCTGTTTGCACATCTAACGCACAGCTATTGATGGCCATTGGCGAATGAGAGCATGCTTGCATTTCACTTTTTCACTTAGGTTTTGTCATATTTGCCTTGTTTGTTGAATAATGCGTTTGAATCATCTTTTGTGACCTCTGATCAAAAAAAGCTCTAACCAAAGCAGGTTTAAATGGGTTTTCTTAAGAACAGAGGTGGAACCATAATTTGTCAATTGTTCTGATCTGATGTTGAGATGAACTCTTAGCTGTAACGTTTCTCCAAGGCACTATTTTTCTAAGTACTGCCAAATTGGTGAGGCATTCGGTGTAAATTCACTTATTCACTAATTCACCCACCTATCCATCACCTTTTGGGCATTTCCACTTGGATAACCCAATCCGGCACCATTGATACAAAGATGATTGAGACAGAGCCCCAGCCCAGGCTGCAGTGACCTCCCAAGCTGAGGAACCGAAATGGACACAGCTTTGTATGCAACACGCTGAACAGTGATGGGGGCAACGATGGTATAAAGCAAGGGGTGAGGGAACACAGGCCAAAGGGCGGTCACTTCTGCCTAGGAGAGTCAGGGAAGGCTTTGCAGAGTACGTGGGGGAGAATGGCAAATGCCACAGGGGAGGGGCAGCAGCAGAACTGAGAAAGGTGGGTTGGGGTAGATTAGGAAGAGCGTTGAATGCCGCATTTGGCTGCCTACTTATAAATGGTGGTGAGAGGACATAGGTTTCTAACAAGCAAGTGGCACTGTCTTGAATGATAACACTTTTGTCAGCGTGGCGTGGGAACTGGAGGACAGTGTTTCAGAAAACATCTTACAGAAAAAGCACAAAGGTATGAGAATAGGAGGCATATGTGAAAAACTCACGAATGGGTCAATATTGCTAGAGAAGTGGCGGTGGCCCGGGAAAGCAGGTGGCGGTCCACAAGACCATTCCAGGTGTATATCCGGGCAACCTCCACCTTGATCCTGGTCTCTTGGGGGTGGAGGGAATCACAGAGCCCCTGGCTGCTGTAACTCTTGGCTCCTAAGGAAAAAAAAAAAAACAAAACAGAATTAAGGCTTCAAAGTCTTTTATAATCTGTAAAGTTGTGTGCTAACAGTATTATTGCCGTTACAGCGAGGGCTAGAGTTCTGCAAGTTCTTGGTGGTAAGGAGACTGTGTGTCTTTACTTTCCTCTAAAGGCACTTGGCACAGTCTTTGGTTATCTATACGTCCTCATTAAGTAACAATGTGTAGCAAGTAGTAATAATGATATAGTTTATTTAATCTCTCTGTTTACTCCTTCCAAGCGTTGGGTTCATTTTTCCTCCAAGCCTTGAGGTTTGTGAACGATTTTAAAAGGCGCACCAAAGTTCAAGAGTTTTCGTTGATCTTTTCCTTTCCATTTTGGAATTTTAATACAACAGCCACTGGCCCTTAAAGGCCACATATTATGAGAATGTAGGGACGAAATTAAAGGTGAGAAATTAATGGGACAATGAGACAACACTTCACACCCACCAGGGCAAGTATAATAAAAAAGACAGGTAATAACAAGTGTTGGCGAGGATGTGGAAAAATTAGAAACATCATACGTTGCTGACGGAAATACATTGCCGATGGAAATGTAAAATGGTGCTTTTGAAAAGTTTGGCAGTCAAAATGTGTAACATCGAGTTATCATGTGACCCAGAAATTGCTCTCCTAGATGCGTTTCCAAAAGAACTGAAAATGTATGTTCACATTAAAACTTGTCTGTACGTGTTCACTGCAGTATTAATGATAATGACCAAAAAGTGGAAACAATCCAAACTGATGAATGGATAAGCCGAATGTGGTATATGCATGCAATGGAATATTATTCTGCCATAAAAAGGAATGAAGTAATGATACATACCACAACATAAATGGACCTTGAAAGCATTATGCGACATGAAAGAAGACAGTCATGGAAAACCACATATTGTGTGATCTTGTTTATATGAAACATTCAGAAAAGGCAAATCCATAGAGACAGAAGGTAGGAATAGTGTTTGCCTGAGACTGTGTGTCAGGTGAGGAGGGGGTCGGGGGGGTCCGCTAAGGGGTATGGGTTTTACTGGGAGGGGATAACATGTTCTATAAGTGATTGATGGTTGTGTAACTCTGTAAATATACTGAAAACCATTGAACTTTACATTTTAAGTGGGTGAATTATACAGCACGTGAATCATATCTCAGTAAAGCTCTTTTAAAAAAGAAAATACCATGAAGAGAGATTTATAAGCATTTCAACTTTTGTTGGTATCCGTCTTCCAGTTTTTTGTTTTTTTTTTTTTAATGTTTATTTATTTATTTTTTAAAAAAAAATTTTTTTTTCAACGTTTATTTATTTTTGGGACAGAGAGAGACAGAGTATGAACGGGGGAGGGGCAGAGAGAGAGGGAGACACAGAATTGGAAACAGGCTCCAGGCTCTGAGCCATCAGCCCAGAGCCTGACGCGGGGCTCGAACTCACGGACCGCGAGATCGTGACCTGGCTGAAGTCGGACGCTTAACCGACTGAGCCACTCAGCCGCCCCTCCACTGGTATTTTCAATTCTTTCTCTCTTGGTTATTTAAAAAAAATTTTTTTTTAATCTTTATTTATTTTTGAGAAACAGAGCGTGAGCAAGGGAGGAGCAGAGAGAGAGGGAGACACAGAATCGGAAACAGGCTCCAGGCTCTGAGCCATCAGCCCAGAGCCCGACGCGGGGCTCGAACTCACGGACCGCGAGATCGTGACCTGGCTGAAGTCGGACGCTTAACCGACTGCGCCACCCAGGCGCCCCTTAATGTTTATTTTTGAGAGAGAGAGAGAGAGAGAGAGAATGAGCAGGGGAGGGGCAGAGAGAGAGGGAGACACAGAATCCAAAGCAGGCTCCAGGCTCCCAGCTGTCAGCACAGAGCCCGATGCGGGGCTCGAACTCACAAACCGTGAGATCATGACCTGATCCGAAGTCAGACGCTTAACCGACTGAGTCACCCAGGCGCCCCTGTCTTCTGGTCCTGATCAGCCCTTCATGATGAGCTCCTCAGCTGCAAGCCTGAACTTGTGACTGCTGCTACAATTCTCTCCCTGGCCCTGCAAGGGGCTGCCTGCGTGGTGAGCATCCCCCTCTTAGCCTGCCTTCCTTTCCCAGAATCCTTAGTGGCCCATTCGCTACTTCTGCAGCATTAGCCTTGGTCCCTCAGGCTCTGTAAATCACAGGCTCCATTCTGCCCTCTCACTTTAAAGTGATCTGAGATACTTTGTGTAAAGGATGAGGCAGCACATAAAAATAACTAGTATTGTACCGATTTGTCTCATCCGGTGGTTTGGGGGAATACGTATTTGTAAAATTCTAGCAAATGCGAAGAGCCTCCGAAAATTGCCTCTCATCCAAAGGGACGAGCTAGATTTTTTCTTTTGTTTTATTGATCAGGGGGGTAGGTGCAATGATATTTTACTTCATAGGTTTTCTGCAGGGGTGGCATCCACCCAGCCTGCCGAAGCTGCCAGGCCAACGAAACGAGCCGGCCGGTCTGCAACAGGCCGGAGGCAGCCATAGCGAAGGCAAGCTGTCTGGATTCGTGGATTCTCCCCACACTGCAAATGCAGCGTGAGGTAACGACTTACCGAGAGAGCACTTGGTTACAGACAAGTTGAAAGAGTCTGTTTGACAGTTGAAGTCAGACCATTTTGATTCTTACATAAAGATAGTTAAACATTGTCTTGACAGGTTTATTCTAATTTGGCCAAGGCCATAATTTTATGGGATGGTAACTGTTTCCTTGCAGTCATGATTCGTGCTGTAACTCTTACATTTTCTTCTAATTGGCAGATTGATGGGCTCCCAAGAATTTGCTCAAAAACCATTTGCAGAAGAAGAAAGACACATCAGAAGGGCTTACTTTTCCCCCTAAAATACTGCCTCTAATAATGTTGGTAAGGGGGCTATTTTCACACACAACTTACAAATGATTTCTGGCATATTAATGGATTTTTGCTATTTAAATTTAATTTGGATGAAATGTGCTTTGTTTAAAAGTCAAATCCTACTACAAGGCTTCTAAAGAAAAACAGCAATCCTTTTCCCACCCAGTCCCTTCCCCTAATTCCTGCTTCCATGAGATTCCAGAAAATTCCTTCCATCTCTTTGGCCGTTCCTCTTGTTGTGTCCTTCATGTTTCTAAATAAAAACATCACACTGCCATTTCTTTCTTTTTCAGCTCTAGATATTATAGGACGTTCTCCCACTGTCTTGTAACTTCTGGTACGGCACCTAAGTCTGATACCATTCTGGTTCTGCATGTGACCTGTTCTCTTCTCTCTCTCTCTCTCTCTCTCTCTCTCTCTCAGAGCTTTTTTTCTTTTCTCAGAACTCTACAACACCAGGACCTGCATGCCTGTGGGCAATTTTCATTCATCATGCTGGGCCTTTGTTGAACCCATTCACACTGGAAACCCACATCCTTCAGGAAAATTTTCTTGCGTAATTTTTTTTTTTTAATTTTTTTTTTCAACGTTTATTTATTTTTGGGACAGAGAGAGACAGAGCATGAACGGGGGAGAGGCAGAGAGAGAGGGAGACACAGAATCGGAAACAGGCTCCAGGCTCTGAGCCATCAGCCCAGAGCCTGACGCAGGGCTCGAACTCACGGACCGCGAGATCATGACCTGGCTGAAGTCGGACGCTTAACCGACTGCGCCACCCAGGCGCCCCTTTTTTTTTTTTTTTTTTAATAATTCCCTGGTCTGTTTTATCTGTCCTATCTTTCAGAAACCAGGCTTCCTGAATTCATCCCCCACTTTCTCTTCTCCACATTTTGGCCGCTTTATTCTATTTTTTAAAAGAGTTCACCAGTTCCCTTCCAACTCTGTCACGGTTAAAACGGCTGTTATCGTGTATTTAAGTTCCAAGAGCTTTGTATTGCTCATTGGCCGCTCCTCTCATCCAAGAACTTGCTAGTCCTCTTACTCTCGGAGGATGTTAATCATCCCCCCTCCCCCACCCCCCCCCCCCCCCCCCCCCCCGCAGTTCTGCCCTGCGCCCTCCATTGCTTCCATGTCCTGAACTGTACTCGCATCCTGGCACAGATAACTCCGGGTGGAGCTCTAGTGTGGTTTGAGCTGAATTAACAGAAGGAAATGGCTATTGACATGTTTGTCTTTTTGTTTACTGCACCACACAGAGTCTCTTCCTAATGCATGTGACTTCTCCTCTCTGCGCTCTCCTTCTTTAATTGCGGGGCAATCACTTGACGGGTCTGCTACTCTTCTCTCTCTAAACTTAAAAAAAAAAAAAAACACAAAAACAACTCTAAGACTTTCGTTATTCTCACAGCTTCCACTCTGGTGCTTCAGTCTATGTTTCCAAATTGTCTCCTGAGCAAGACCAGGTTCTATGGCCACTACCTCCTACCAGACATTTCCTCTTAAAGATTCTGACACGCATCAAGTTCGACATGTTTACCCCAAACTAATTTCAAACCAATTTCCCACAGGATTAACTCTGTCCCCAGCAGCATTGCCTTCTCTCGGCTTCTCAGACTTGAAACTCAGGAACCACCTATTGGCCATTCTTGCCTTTAGTCCCAATAGCCCTCAACACTCAGCTGATGCTTACTCAGAATTCCTCATATTCACACATCCCTCTCCGTTCATTATCATCCCTTCACAGGAGGGGAGGTGTAGCTGAGAGTGTGCTATATACGAGAGACCGTGGTGAGGTCCTGTGCCATGACAGGTATAAGATGTGGTCTCTGTTCAAGGAGTTTACAATCTGTAATCTGGAGGTGTATAAAACCCAAGTTAGAGGTACGTCTATGCATCTTCTAGATCCCAGCTCACAGGTTGGGTTCTCCAGGAAGCAGACTCTGAGGTGGAGATTAATGCACAGGAAGTTTATTGGTGGTGATGGGGGTGCTTTTGCAATCGACACCCGAGGAAAGGAAAAGGAAGCAGGATTGGGCAAAGGGAGAAGGTGACCCATGACACGGTCTTTGTGGCAGCCTCATCAGACACTAAGGGCCATTCTGAAGCTGGGAAGACCACTCTTCAGAGTCGTCCTTGAGTTGGAGCTTGGGGGGCCAGGACTTCATACCTTCACAGGCCAGTCATTGGACGCAGGCCACCTTAGGAAAGGGGGTGACCTTGGACAAAGCAGCTCCCTTTTGGAGAGGCAATCCCGAGGGCTTCCTGCCAGTGGCACTCCCAGCATTTGGAAGGGTCAGGCCTTTGTCCTTGAAGGGGCCTGCGGCTAGAGGAGACTCCCGGCACCCACCAGATCCATGGACTCAAGCATAGTCTTGAACACCTCAGCGACAGATAACAAATAGGGGTTGGTCGACCGAGTAAAGAATTCACTCCTCCATTTTATTACATGCCAACGGAACAGTCAGACTGTGTTAGGCATTGGATAAAAAATGATAAAATTCAGAGGCCCTGCCTGAAATAAGCTTGCAGTCCGATAGGGGGTACCAGGAAGTAAGCAAACGCTATAATACAGTGAGAATAATAAAACAGAGGATTATAGACTAACAATGCATTTTCAAGGAAGTTTTAGGACATGATAAAATGCCAAGTAAAAAAAGAGCATACAAACTGTTTACAGAGATTTGCTTAAGCACTCATTTTCCAGCACATATTTTTGTTAAACCAATGCTAAAAAAAAAAAAAAAAAAAAAAAAAAAAGTCCCTTGCAATCTGATTTTTAAACTCTCTGAATGACTTATTAAAGTTACAGGCACCTAGAAACACTGCCTTCACTGAACTGTTGTCAGTCAATATGCTCTCTTTTTGCAGCATTTGATTTTCTTCCTTTCCTGAGTAGGCAAAAGTATATGAGTATATGCAGAGAAAAAAAAAAAATACTGGAAAGAAATTCATCAAAATGTTAACAGTGCTTATAACTCCAAGGTGTTGCCTTATGTGTAATTATTTTTTCTCCTGTAAGCCTTTTTGCCCCAAATCTTTTATTGTCCAAGTTGTCTACAATAAGTCTGAGTGACCTTTATGACGAGGGGGAAATAGTCTAAAATTCAGGATGGACGTGTTGTGACAAAGCCATGTCAACACGGAAGAAGGAAACTCAGAGCAGTGAGGGGACCGGGGGCGGGGGGCGCAGGGCTCCTGGGAAAAGGATTCATTCACTTACACGGAGCAGTGAGGGGAGTCGGTGCGGGATGAGGACGGGAGGGGTGTGCCTGGTGCTGGCATCTCAAGCAGAAAGAACAAAATTTGCCCCTGCCCCTGGGCGCAAAGAAGCATGTTAGGAGAAGTTCAGAAAGGCTGGAAGCAGGGAGCCCTTGAGCCGTGACAGATGAGGCTGGAAGCGCTGGAAGGGGGCAGATGATGAAGAGCTGGGGGCGTCCGGAACGTGGACTGCATCTAGAAGCCCGAGTCAGACACTCACACGCCACCTTACCTGAGCCTGAGAGGAGCCTCGCTGTTGAGCAAGAGGTTGATTCGCGGTTGTGCGCAACTAAGGTAGAAGCAGCAGCTGATGGCGAAGGAAAGGCTTCAGGCCTGCTATGGAGTTTCCTGGCCGTGGCAAGGGGACCTGCTTCGGGCAGGGGAGGTGGTCTGCTGAACGCAGAAGGAAGGCGAATCGGACGTGACCCTGCGCACACGCGTGCGCGCGCGCACACGCGCGCGCGCACGCCCGTGAGGCTCCAGGATCTGCATCTTCGAAAGAAGAAGAAGAGCAAAGGGCCAGCCCAGGCTCGCTTTTCGTGCTTTGCAAGCAAATGACCAAGACGGGTAGGCAGCCCTAACCACAGATCTGAACTCGCCACAGGTCACTTCGCAGCGTTAACTGGTAGCAGCCTGGGCATCCATGACAAACACGTGTCCGGGGCTGCGCTGTCGAAGGCTGCGGGAATGCGTTTTGCTGAGCACTCACCTTCCCTTTGCAGCGCTCAGCATCTTTCTGTCTTGTGCGCCAGTCGGGCTGGGCTTGCAGGGGGAGCCTGAAGATCTGCTTTTCTCCAGGGCGCCTTGGATTGCCCCCGTGCTACTTTTTTTCTGGGTCCGTCTCCGTTCTGTGTCCCTGCCGGTCACTACGTTTTCTCCCGTGCCCGTCCCTCCTCCTCCTCCTTCCCCACCACTACTGCCTCCTGGACCCTTACCCGCCCCCCCCTCAGATGGTTGCAACATGCTTCTGACCGCGGCCCTGCTCCCCTCCACCTGTTCTCCACCCTGGCCACCTGGGCCGTCTCCAGAGCAAAGATATGAGGGAGTCACTTGGCCTGCTCAAAACGTGAATGACTCCGAGGCTCTCTGGCAGAATCCAGACTTCCTGCCATTTTTCCATGCACGTCACACAATCTGGCCTCTGTGAACCAGATAACACCCCCTCCCACGTGCTTCTTCCCCCTACCCCCACCTCGGAGCTCTTTGAGAGCACTTTGCCATCAGAGTCAGAGGCACAGACGTCGCAGGATCACCCCTCACAGCCTGGTTTAGGTGGTGATTTTTTTTTTTTTTTTTTTTTTTTTTTGCCTTCTCTGCTAGGCTGTCGTGGGAAGAATGGGTTGGGGGATTAGACCAGTGTGGGTTTTAATCCTGTAATGGCGTTACTGAGTATGTGATCTAGGGTAAGATATTCAATCTCCCTGCAGTTCCTTGTTTGTAACGCAGGAATCTTACTCTCTCCCTCAGAGGGCTCTGGTGAGGATTAAGTCAGAGAGTGTCTGTGCAACAGAATGTGGGAGGGGACTTACCCTGTCATGTCAGCTCTCCAAGGTGGAGACCTTAGGTGATAAGGAACCCCTCATTAGAAGACTGGAACAGGATGCATTCCCAAGGACTTACAAAGAGGGGCCTAAGAGTTCCAGCAATCATGGCCCCAACAGACTATGCAAGAGAAGGCCAGAGGCTAACCGAACTTCATGGGGCTTACATACTAAATTTGCCCCGTAGCCTGTCTCACTGGAGGTGAGAGGGCAGAACCTCTCTCAGGACCGAGGGGGAGGCTTCCCCCCCAAAATACTCTCCTGAAAAAAAAAATCTCCCTTGCCCTCTTTCTCAGTGTCTCGTTGAAAATTCAGCCTCAACATCCCTTTCCACAAACAAAGATGTTAGTTAAAATATCACGACAGCACAACACGTGAGTTCTCTGAGGAAGAAAGGTAGCGAAAGGTAGCCAATTACTGCCAGAGCAATTGGGTGGAGGCCAATGTGGTTGCAGCCAAAGTGTCTTGTTACTCAAAAGCTCGGCTGAGAATTTATTGCCCATCTTCTTCTAGTCGGGGAAGGCTGGCTGTAAGTTTGCCAGCTTACTCGAATAAAGAGAGGAGGATATTGAACAATTACAGGGGCAGCTCATGAAGTCAGGCACAGCTGGTCTTCATGGGGATTGCAGATGGGAACGAGGAAGCCATTAGGGACGCAGGCAGGTTTAACCTTATCTGAGTCTGAAGTGTTGCTTTTGTCTAGACCGGACTCTGTCGTACCTGAAATTGGGCCTGTTTTCTTAATGAAAACTGACCAGGAGAGAGAGAGTTCTGACACTGTCCAATGTCTGACAGACTGCCTTTGAAGGAGAGAAAGACATTTCTAATTTTTTTTAAGTTTATTTGTTTATGAGAGAGAAAACATGAGTGGGGAGGGGCAGACACACACACACACACACACACACACACACACACACACATACAATCTGAAGGAGACTCCAGGTTCTGAGCTGTCAGCACAGAGCCCGATGCAGGGCTCGAACCCGCAAGCCATGAGATCACGGCCTGAGCCGAAGTCGGACACTTAACCGACGGAGCCACCCAGGTGCCCCAAGACGTTTCTAGGTTAAAACCTACTTCACTGGGTCGATGCAGTAAAAAAGTATAGCCAATAATGTAAAAACATTTAGCACATAAGTCTGGCATATAGTAAGTGCCCAATAAACATCAGCTATACTAATAATGGTTATTATTATCCTAATATTATCGCCTTGTGCCTGGCACACAGTATTATTATTAAAGTTATCCTGTGCAGGGGTGCCTGGGTGTCTCAGTCGGTTAAACATCTGAATTTGGCTCAGGTCAGGATCTTACAGTTCATGGGTTCCAGCCCCACACTGATCCTCATTGAGCCCCTGCATTGGATCCTCTGTCTCCCTTTCTCTCAGCCACTCCCACCTCCCCACCCCCCACCCCCCCCCCACTGTCTTAAAAAGTAAATAAACGTTTAAAAAAATTCTCTAAAACAAAGTTATTATGGGGCGCCTGGGTGGCTCAGTCGGTTAAGCATCCGACTTGGGCTCAGGTCATGATCTCACGGTTCGTGAGTCCGAGCCCCGCGTCGGGCTCTGGGCTGACAGCTCGGAGCCTGGAGCCTGCTTCGGATCCTGTGTCTCCCTCTTTCTACTCCTCTCCTGCTCATGCTCTGTCTCTGTCTCTCAAAAATAAATAAATGTTAAAAAAAAATTTTTTTTCAAGTTATTCTGAGCCTATCTCTCTTTCAACTGGGCCAACACTCCATTTGCTGAATAAATTGTAGTAGGTGGGGGAAGAGCAAACTGCACGAACACGGATTTCTCGCCACCAACAACGAAAAGCCATGACGCACACAGGAAGTAGTGGGGCTGGGAAAGCTTGACGCCCAAAAGTAGAGTGTTCTGTTCACTGGTCCTGACTGGTCCTGACCTATGCTAGCGCAGATATGTGGGATTCCGGGTTCTCTTCAGATACCATTTCTGACAAGGAACCGGGGCAACACGATAGAAGCGAAAGAGGAAGACGGTAAGAAAAAAGACATCTCCACGCATTACTGTGTGCCATCGACCGTGCTGGGCCCTTTGCATTCGCTATCTCATTTAATGAGGTGAAATAGGAAACAGATGCAAACTGTGGCGTGCATTACCCCAACAGGCCGTGGATAGAGTTTTTAAACATGAAATGCTTGTACAGAGAGCTATGAGCCTTTTTTCTTCCATTACAATTTTTGTGTAAACACGAGATGACAAGAGTTTGAAGATGGAGACTCCCTGGGCACAAGCATAAGAGTTCCTAATATAATCAAAATCCTCTTATTTATTTTCTTGCCTAAGTGGCTTCTCCCAGGAGGACAAGCAGTTGCATTTCCTTCTTTCTGTGCAGCCATGGTTGCAAATTAATGTTCTCTGCCATCAAAACAGCTCTACGCACCTCTGCCAAATGCAGTTATCTCATCCAATAATAGGAACAGCCTAGAGACGGTTGGAGTTTGAAGCCCCGATCTTAGAAATTCTGGGCAATTAGCCACTCACTTGCAGAAAAGAGCAAAGAAGGGCAAAGCTGCAGGAAAACAAAACCTTGTTGTGACAGCTGTTGTTCTAAATAATATCTCTTTTATAGTTCTAGGCACTTCTCCCAAGCTACAGGCTAGCGCGAGTCAACTCAGGTGATAAGTAGGAGGAAAGAGAGGTGAAGAATAATTAGCGAGTTCTCGGGTCAGAGGTGGTTTCAAGGCGGCGGGTATTAATTGGAGGAGAATGCCTTTATTTTCAAACGGGGATCAGGAGACGTAAGCCTAAGAAAAAGTCCTGGAAATGTTGCTTTAGAGAGAATTTTACAGTCAAGGTTTATCTGAAGCACATTAAATAAATGATGTCCTACCAGATTAAAGTCATATGTATATACAAGCCTGTAGAATTAAGTTGTATCAATATTAAAATCTGTTGAATTAAATGAGTCGGGCTTTTTTTTTTTTTTTTTTCTATCTGTGTTTATGAGCTAGGGTATATTTGTCAGTTTAGAAATTGCTAGGGTCAGGGCCCCTGGGTGGCTCATTTGGTTGAGTGTCTGACTCTTGATTTTGGCTCGGGTCGTGATCCAAGGGTCGTGGGATTGAACCCCACATCAGGCTCCATGCTGAGTTGGAGCCTGATTGGGTTTCTTTCTTTCCCTTCCTCTGCCCCTCTCCCCTAGTCACGTGTTCTCTCTCTCTAAAGTAAATAATAATAATAATAAAAGAAATTGCTAGGGTGAAAACTACTGATTCTAGAACAAATGTTTCTTGACATTAATCTTAGGATAGCTGTATCTGGAAAGAATTTGCTTCCAGAGACCAAGCTTTTAAAAGCCTGCTGGAGATAGGAGGTAAATTTAGTCATAAATGGATCTTACATGATTTGGCTCAGTAAAAACTCCATGTGCCCTGTTAAAAGACTGGTGCTTTATCTTTCACTACTCATGTTGAATAATTCTAACACATAACCGTGTTGTTGCTCTGGCTTTAGGTTTATATGGAAAATGGGCATCATTAGCTCACACCTCATGGGAGGTAGGTTTAGGGGCCTTGGTTCGTGTCCCAGGTTTGCCCCAACTAGCTCTGGCGGGGGGGGTAACATCTCCCTAGAAGACATGGTTAGCTGCCTACCAGATGTTCACTCTCTCCTTGCCCCTCACTTTGGAAACCTCATTTTGCCCAGAGCAGCAATATATCCAACTCAAAATATTGACTTCTCATGATGCCCTTGCGGTCAGGGCTGATACTTCATTTTCTAATTTATTGAATATATTCTCCGGTTACTACTGAGTGAGCCCCTTAATTGCATGCATGGTTCTAGATTTCATTCACTATTCTATTAAAAAGCAAATCGTGGTTTTACCAAGACCCCAGTGAAATGAACCAGGCTGACCTATCTCTGCCCATACCTCCTTGTCCACGTATCTGAAAAGGAGCTGTTCCAGACCTAAGCTTCTTTGATACGTGGCATCGTGGAACCTTAATGCCAGGGTAAGATTTCTGTTGGAAGAATGAATCAGGGTTTACAATGGAAAATACTCAATTCAGAAAAGTTTTTAAAGCTTTACAAAATAAATGATGCTCACTGTTGACCGTCTTTTAAAAAATCAAGACCCCAGGATTCCAGAATCATAGGTACTTTAAATTTTTGAGTACTTTTCTGTGTTTTCCAAATATTCTACAACGAAGATCTACTACTCTGTAACCAGGAAAAAAAAAAAGATATTTTTGGAGTACAACACAAAGGGTCAGAGGAAAAAAGAAAGACCTAATAAATATAATTTCCTTAGAGGATAGCATTACATAAAATAACATTAATAAAAATAAATATTAGCATTAACATTTTCATCAAATATGCTCTTGAATATCATCTGCAGTTTGCTTCTATCATGAGCATTCCAAGTAACTGAAATTTTTAATGTCCAAGGATTTAGTAATGTGCTCTGTAAAATTCCCACTGATCTAATAATTTTTCTCTTTACGGACAGGCAAGAAAAGCCCATTGTCTTCAGCGCAGGTTTCTGCTTGCAAGAATGGCCTAAATCATGCATCTGGAAACAACAAGAATTGAGCAAATCCAAATAACTCCTGGCTAACACTAGTATGACATTCGGTTAGGGAAGATGTCCCGAGAGAAACGTAAACTATTTGAAAACATCCTGTTACTAAAACTTGGACATGAAAAGAATGACAAACGGACTGGACTCAACAACTTAATTCTATGCACCCATGAGTTTGACTTCTGTGAAACTTTCTTGCCACATACTATTTTTTAAGCTCTCTTCTATGGATATCATCCCGACCATATGAGGAAAGATCAATTGACATTTATTACTCACTGAAGAACAGGTTGGAAGCAGTCAGCACCCTCACTCTTGGCCTGGGGTTGAGCCGAGTGAGTCACAGAACCCTCAATCCTTGCTGAGTGTCTTGTTCAGCTTCCCTCCATGGCTCACCCCTGGGGACTGATTACAACCATCTGCTTAAGAGCTATTACTCTGATCAAAAAAATGAAAAGCTACAAATTGTCAAACAGAGGGAATATAAGAGCAGGGCCAAGTGACCAGATCTTAAGCCATGCTTGGAATGCATAAGCTCCGCGAGGCTTCAGATGCATCCAGCTGAGACCTCAGAAGGTGTGGGTCAAGTGTCGAGGGAGTGACAAGCTGAGGCTTTGTTTCCCCTGGGGTTGGACCAGTCGATATAGGGGTCCAGGAGCTCTGAGACGGTGTACGAATGTTATTACTACATTTTCTCTGCTTATGGTCCAGCTCCATTTGGGAAAATATGTGGAAAGGCTTGTTGGTGTGGGTAGTTTCTTTATTGGCAGATTTGCTCGTTCAAGATATTTTTTTAAATTTTTTTAACGTTTATTTATTTTTGAGACAGAGAGAGACAGAGCATGAATGGGGGGAGGGTCAGAGAGAGAGGGAGACAGAATCAGAAGCAGGCTTCAGGTTCTGAGCTGTCAGCACAGAGCCCGACGTGGGGCTCGAACCCACGGACCGCGAGATCACAACCTGAGCCGAAGTCGGACGCTTAACTGACTGAGCCACCCAGGTGCCCCTCGTTCAAGATATTTTTAAGGCAGAGGAAGTGTAATAAGAAACGTGCAGCATATTAAGAGTTAGCCACTCTCTTGGAAAAAGTGGAATGATTAAGTGAACACTTTGAAGCATGCAATGTGTGATCAATATGAGGAGCGAGAGGATCAAGACGAGGAAATCTTAACTAGAAAGAGACAAGGGAAGAGGACTTCAGTGTTAACACCACTTAAAAGGCAAGCGTTCCTCTGATAATGAACTGTAGCTACAAACCACTAGTGATTTAATAAAGCCTATTGCTTTATTAAAAAGTAAAGAGATAAGGGTGTGTAGGCAAAAAAATTATTAGAGATCATGTCTTAAATGTTCGTGTACTGAAAAATATCAAACCATATACAGTTCATTCTCACGTTCCTGCTTTTTCACAACCCAAACCCAAGAGGCAAGGAAATTGTGGAAGACATTGTCTGGGGCTCAGGGCGACTCCCACATAAAACATAAGCAGATGCCTCAACATGACTGAAAGTTTTTTCTCATCTCCTTTGTAAGACAGTAGTTGCTTTGAGGGTAGGGTCTGTATCTGATTTTTTTTTTTTTTAACACTGCTCCTCCCCCCAAACACTGTGTTAGCCACACACACAAAAAGCCTCTCAGTAAATACTAGGTGAATTGAATTGAATTGAATTGAACTGAATTGTAATAGCTTGGGTTTTTGTTGACATTGTTCTGTAAGTCATATTTTTTGTTAATTGCTATTTAGATCTGGGTTGATTATCTCTACCATATGAAGAAAGATCAGTTGATATTTATTACTCACCAAAGAACAGGTTGGAAGCAATCAGCACCCTCACTTCTGGCCTGGGTTCAAGCCAAGTGAGTTACAGAATCCTTGATCCTTGCTGGGTCACCCGTCCAGCTTTCCTCCATGACTCACCCCTGGGGACTGATTACAACCATCTGCTAAAGAGCTACTCCTGTGACCAAAAAGAGAGAAGGCAAGGAAAGCTACAAATTGTCAAACAGAGGGAATACAAGAACAGGGAGAAATGACCAGATCTTAAACCATGCTTAGAATGCATTATCCCCACATAGCTTCACACACGTCAGTTGAGACCTCAGAAAGTGTGTGTACAGATTAAAGAAAGATGGAGAATGAGGACCAGAGAGCTTCGGATAAAGACAGTGAAATGTAGTCTCGATTGCCCCCACCTGTTAAACGAGGAAGATGGATGAGGATGACCTCGAAGTTTCTTCAGCGTAAACATGTTAGGAGCTCTGCTACACCCGTCCATCTCATTACGTTTTTGAGCTTAGCATCTCCCAATTCGATCCTTCCTGAAATATTGCATTCTGTATTCATTCCATCACTATTAATCTAAAATATCAGAATGTCCAGCAAAGAGGGCCTTTAAATTAAGTATTTCATCTGTTGCCTCTCCAGTCAGCGCCTTCTAGGTGGCCTCTCGTGTCACAGAGCTAGAAGGCCAAATGCTCTACTCCTGGGCTCCTTTGAGCTTGTGGTTCTAGAAGTGACTTAGGTTCTGCAGTGAGATGCTCTTGCATGACGATCAGAAGAGAGAAGGAGGCAGAAGCTATCTTGCTGCAGGGGTGCTGCTTGACAAGCAGATGCTAGCAAATGTGGTTGTAGCAGCCCGGCTCCTCCAGCTCGGGCATGTGAGGTAGCTGTGGGGCAGCCAAAGGGGGGGCAGCACAGTCCCTGGCAGTGTCCTCCCCTCTATGTCACAGCTGCTGTGGGTGGTCTTGAAGCCCAATGTCCAGCCTAAAGACCACCTCACTTATTCCTCCAGCCCCTTACGTGGTTTTGTAGGCACCTAATTCCCTGTATTTCATCCCTTTCTGCTTGACATGCCTGGAGTGGTTTGTTTTTCCTGCACTGAATCCCAACAGACCCATCACTCAGGCAAAGTCTACCACACTTGCAAAGCCTAGTTCAGGTCCCATCTTTGTCGTGAAGGCTTCACTGAACGTTGTGTGGATCTAACTAACAATGACCTCGCATCCTGGATTCCACTAGATTAGACCAGTGCTAGCGGACTGCTGAGGGATGCCTTGGAGGGCTTTCATTTGTTTTCTCGTTGGGGTTTCATGGGAAGATACCCTTAACAAAGTGTTCCATATCAAAACCAGCTTGGACCCACTGGACCCTTAAGACAAGAATCTTCTTGCATAGAATGTGCTATTTCTTATAAAATACCTGGATGTTGCAACCGAAAGGAGCAGAAACAAAGAATGGGGTTCATTCTATGCTTTCCTTGAGGTGAGGACTGGCACATTTTCCCTGCGGCTCCTTTCGGAGACCTGAAACTCCACCCTCCCATTTCAGGGAAACCCGGTCTCCTCTTCAATGAGAGAGAGAGCAGCTGTTCACGATCCTGTGACTGGCACTCTCTCTGGTGTGTGCGGTCCCTCCTCCCCACATTTGCAAATTTGTGCCCCTCCAAAGTGAAATTTGAAACTTTCTGCAAAAGGATTGGTGGTTTATATCATTTTGTACAGAGAGCTGAAGCAAGAAAATTGGCTTCTAGCGAGAGCCTTACTCTACTCTACCCTGTCATGGTAAGTAAGGCTCAGAAATGAGAGGTCAAAATAGAAATGTCATTTCTCACCCCAAAAAGTGGATTGGTTCATTTGACCTACACACAAAACTAATAGTGGTCAATTTAATACATTTCTTCATGAATGCACTTCTCTGTAAACCTGGACTTGAAATTACAAAAAAAAAAAGTGTTTTTTGGACTGCAACTCCTATAGCAGTGGGAATCACTTCTCAGTACCCAAAGATGTTATTAAAAAAAGAACGATAATGATGATAATGATTCATGTCAACACACCTTTTATGAAAAACATTTTAATAACTTTTTAGATTCCATGTAGGGATAACATGGGGTGTTTCCAGTCGTCGCTGTCTTGGGGTGAATGCAACAACCGTTCAATGATTAATGCCTGGTGATCATGGCGTCGGGAATCTAATCTCCAAAAGAAATGCTGAGAAGCATGAAGTAAGTCTGGCAGTGTTACACATTTTCTAGGGCCTGGGAACACTGTTTTAAGTATCATGGGCTCTTTAAAAGCATCAAGTCAATGTCATGCATGAGAGGCGCTTCCTTTGCTCCTCTCCTCCCTCGCTTGCTGTATCTTTTGTTTGGTCCCACGTCAGAGGAAGACTGTTTCCTTCCAAAGAGGCATCTCATGCGAGTTTGCATTTAGGCTTGGGATGTAAGTGGCGGACGCCCACCAAATGATCAAGTCAATGGGTGCTGAGAGGATTGGAAGAATGTAGAAGAATGTAGCATTATTATTATTCTTTTAATTAAGTGTAATTGCCTTATTAATCCTCATTTGTGTAATACTTGGTAAAGCACTTAGCTAATACATAGCTATATTTGCAATTTATTCATCCAGAATATTTCTATTCAGCATTTATATAGCACCTATTGGTTTATGATGCTAATATACTAGATTCATGTTTCTGTTAAGGCTTAAATGAAAGAAGTTGAAAGCCAAGTCCATTATATTACCTTCTTTATATAGAACCTTTCATCATGAAGGATTCCAAATTGCTTTACAAAGTACAGTGAAACCTTTTACAATGAATTCCTAAGGGGACAGCTAGAGCAGAGTTAGCTGCGGCATTTCATTGTATGAGCATTGAATTCAGCATTATGGTATTGATGGGGAAGGGGCAGATTTTAAAATCTTATAGCCCTTGGGAACTCAGATTGTGTTATCTGCCAAGGTGTCTACAGTCCAGAGCAAAGGAAAAATTGAACTCTGCTATTGACCTATTATCAGACAAAATTTTAGCCTTACCATATAAAGTATGCACAAGGAATATAGCTAAGCAAAGGAAAAAAAAAAAACACCTTAACACAATAAGTGAGCAATACATCATATGCTGAGAACCTGCTCATCAATACCAAATATTCGATAATTAACACATTTGCTCAAGAACACACTTTTCCTTCTCATGGATAGTTTGTTGAAGTATGATATTCAGAAAAGTGCACAGACCACAAAGTGACAACTCAATGGATTTTCAAAAAGTAAGCTCCCCTGTATAACCAGTGTCTTGTTGGAGAAACCGAATGTTGCCAGGACCCAAGAGATCCCCATACCTCTTAGTTAGTTATTACCCAATATCCTAAAGGGAACTACTCCCCTGACTTTTAACACAGTAGGTTAGTTTTGCCAATTTGTAAACCTTACGCAGATGAAATTACAAGTATATACTCTTTTATGGTGGCTTCTTTTGTTCATTATTGTGTCTTTATCCACATCGCTGTATGTAGCAGTAATAAATTCACGTTGATTGTTGTATCATAGTCCACATATGAATGTACCGTAGGGGACGGAAAATATGTTTTTCCCCTACCCCTTTAAGTTCTCTGCCGGAACCCCTGTAAGAAAAGAAAAATCAACCAGAGGAAAGCATACAAATTTATATAATACAAGTTTTATGTGACACAGAAGACTCCACTAGGAAATGAAGATCCAAAAACCAGTTAAATCTGAGTCTTCTTATGGTAGGTTTGATGAAGAGTGGAAAGTTGTGGGGAAATATGATAGGACACAGGGTAGAAGTACGTGTGGTAAGCTGGGGGAAACTTAGAAAGGACTGTTCATTCAGATTTCTCTCGGTGTCTCTCTATTTTTGAAATAAGGATGCTCCTTTCCTTGGATGTAGGGAGGGCACTTTTCTCATGAGGGTTCTATGACCTGCTTCAGGGGAAGGTTAAGAAGTCCTTCCTGCACATGCCATTTCTCTAATTTATTCAGCTTGGAACATTCAGTAGGCCAAGGTGCTCTTTTTTGGGCGTAGTGTGTCCTAAACCCCATCCATACTATAATTTATTTGGCAAAAACATATACATAGATTATAAAAGGAAACAGCAGATGACCAATATAAAAGGGGACAAAAATTTGAATAGTCCCTTGGCCAGAAGCAAAAAGTGATCAATCTCATTAATTATCAGGGAAATGCAAACTAAAACCACAAAATACTAATATTCTCCTTAGCAAAAGGGCTAAGTGGAAGAAGGCTGACAATACCAAATGTGGGGTGGGGTGTATGGGGGGGAGTTTCATAGATTTCTGGTTGGAGTGTAAAATGGTACAACTTCATTGCAAGACCGTTTGGCAGTTTTTTTATATTCAAAAACAAGACAACAGGCCCCAAGTGGAGTCACTCATGCTAAGCCCCACATGACCAAACTGAGACTTGACTTAATACGGTTTTAACTCTCCCAGAAATGGAATCCTAACCAGTCAGTAGGAATCGCCTAATCAGCACTAGTGATGTAAGCTGCCTGATAGACCCCTGCCATCCTTTAAGAGAGAGTAGCTTTGCAATAACCAACTCACATTTTGCTTAGTATAACTTCCTTGTTCCTGCTCCCTTCACCTATAAAAGTCATTCATTTTGTACAGTTCTTTGGAGCTTCTTTCCACCTGCCAGACTGGATGCTGCCTGATTTGAATTAATTTTTGCTCAAATAAATTCTTAGCATATTTCATATGCCTCAGTTTATCTTATAGCACTTACAAAGTCAACATACACGTATCTCATTCCTATTCCATTTCTAGATATTTACCCAAGAGAAATGAAAATATACATTTTTATAAACACATGCAAAAATGTTTATACAACTTTATACATAAATAGCTCCAATATGGAAACAATCCAAATGACCATCAATAGTATATTAGATACATAATTTTTTCTTCCTTCCAATAAGTCAAAAATAAGCAAACAGCAGGAAGGCAATAACAAGGATTAGAGCAGAAATCAATGGAATAGAGATAGAAAAACAATAGAGAAAATCAATGAAGTCAAAAGTTGATTCTTCTAAAGATTCACAAATTAACTTAGATGAAATAGACAAATTGTTGGAGAGAAAAAAAAACGACCAAATTTACTCAAGAAGAAATAGAAAACCTGAATAAACCTAAAATAAGTAAAGAGATTGAATTAGTATCAAAAAGCCTCCCACAAAGAAAAGCCCAGGACCAGATGGCTGCACTGATAAGTTCTATTCAACATTTAAAGAATAATTAACCAATTCTTCACAAACTTTTCTAAATAGGAGAAAAGGGAAGACTTTTCAAGTCATGTGTGTGTGGCCAGTATTACTCTGATACCAAAATCAGATAAAGACATCACAAGAAAACTACAGAGTAACATCTCTTATGAAGATAGACCCAAAAATCCTTTACAAAAATACTAACAATACATAAAAAAATCATACGCTATGCTCACATGTGATTTATCTCAGGAAGGCAAGGTTGGTTTAACATCTGAAAACCAATTCATGTAATACAACACATCAATGGAAAATGGGTGAAAACCATACATCAATAGAATAAGGACAAAAAAACACCATGTAACCATCTCAATAGACACAAAAAAAGCATTTGACAAAATTCAACATCCTTTCCTTATAAAAACGCTTAACAAGCTAGGAATAAAAGGGAACTTCCTCGATCCAAAAAAAGGGCATCTATGAAAACCTCACAGCCAACATCATACTTGATGCTGTATGACTGAATGACTTCCCCCTAAGATCAAGAACAAGACAAGGCTGCCCACTCTCATCATTTCTATTCGGCCTTGTATTGGAGGATGTAGATAGGGCAGTTAGGGAAGAAATGAGACAATGAAATAAAAGGTATCCCGTCTGGAGAGAAAGAAGTAAAATTATCTCTATCTGCAGATAACACGATTTTCTCTATAGAAAATCCTAAGCACTCCACTAAAAAACCTATCAGAACTAATAAGTTTAGCAAAGTTGCAGAATACAAGATCAATACGCAAAACTCAATTGTATTGCTGTATGGTAGCAATGAAGCAACCAAAATGATATTGAGAAGCAATTGTATTTACAATAGCATCAAAAAGAATGAACTACTTAAGAATAAATTTAACAAAACTTATTGTTTAGTAAATTTAATGATAGTATGAGTGCAAAGTCCATATTCTGGAAACTACAAAACATTGCTGTAGAAAACTAAAGAATACCTAAATAAATGAAAAGACATCACATATTCATGGATCAACAAACATAATATTAAGATGCCAATATTCTCAACATTGTCTTACAGATTCAGTACAGTCCTTTTCAAAATCTCAGCTGACTTCTCGGCAGAGGTTAACAAACTTGTTTCTAAAATTCATATGAAAATTCAAGGGACCCAGAGTAGTCAAAACAATCTTGTTGATATCCATATGCAGAAGAATGAAGTTGGACCCCTACTTCACATCATACACAAAAATTAACTCAAAGTGGATCAGACCTAAGTGTAACAGTTAAAACTATAATACTCTTAGAAGAAAACATGGGAGTAAATCTTTGCGACCCTGTATGAAGCAGTAGTTTCTTATATATATTTCTTTGAAGCACAAGCAACAAAGGAAAAAACAGATCAACTGGGCCTTATCAAAACGAAAAACATTTGTGTCAAAAGACACCATCAGGAAAGTGAAAAGACAACCCACAGAATGAGATAAAAATTTGGCGCATCATATACCCGATAAGGCACTTGTATCTGGCAAATATAAAGATCCGTTACAATTCCATTTTTTTCAAAAAAAGACGACCCAATGGACAAATAGGCAAGGAATTTGAATAAACATTCCTCCAAAGCGGTCCAAGTGCCAACAAGTGCATTAAAAAAATGCTTAACATCATTAACTACTCAGGAAATAACAAATTAAAACCACAATGACTTTACCTCAAATAGGATGACTAGAGTAAAAAAAAAAGACAGTGTGTTGGCGAGGATGCAGAAACCTTAGAACCCTTACACGTTGTTGGTGGGAATGTGAAATGGTTTACCCAGCTTTGGAAAACTGTCATCACATGGTTACACAGAGTTACCATATGATCTAGCAATTCCACTCATAAATATATTACCAAGAGAAATGAAAACATATGTTCACTCACAGATTTGTAAATGAATGTTCATAGTAACATTATTCATACTAGCCCAAAAGTAGAAACGATGCAAATGTGCCTCGATTGATGAATGGACAAGTAAAATGTGCCATTTTATCCTATGGAGCATTATTCAGCAATAAAAAGAATTACTGATACATGCTATAACTTGTATAAACCTTGAAAAACATTATGCTACATAAAAGAAACCAGTCACAAAAGATCACATGGTATGTGATTTCATTTCTGTGAAAGATCCAGGATAAGTGAATTTGTAGTGACAGAAAATAGGGGATGGGGGAGGGGGGTGGTGTGGGGGAGTGACAGGTGAGGAGTATGGAGCTTTTGGGGAGGTAATAAAAATGTTCTAAAGTTGATCGTGGTGATGGATGCCCAATTCTGTGAATATACTAAAGTCATTGAATTGTACACTTTAAATGGGTGAGTTGTATAGTATGTGAATTATATCTCAATAAAGCTGTTAAAAAATAGCTTTGTTTCCAAATTACAAAATCAATACGCATTCTTTGTGGAAAACTTATAAAAGATGGAAAATACAAAAGGATAAAATAAAAGCCAACCATAATTCCACAGATAACAAGAGCTAACTTTCTGGTGTATATCAAGGACATTCTTTTGCTCTTGTAAAGAAAGGAACAAATTCCTGAACAGTACAAACTATCAAGAACGTTACTGGCTTTACCAGTTCCCTCAAATCATGCCTTGGCATATGACCTTGTTTTCACAAATCCCTGAGAGTATAGAAATATGTTCATTCTCTGAGGTGGCTAATACATGAGGCCGTTTTCACTTTAGCAAGTGAGTTTGAAAGTGAAATCTCTTGGGGCCCTGGTAGAGTGAAACACCCAAGGATAAGTTTTCATGAGAGGGAGAGGAATAGAAAAGTCTAGGCACCTAGAAGGCATCATGGGCTTGGGAAAGAAGGAAACAAAAATAGAAGACTGAAGTAGAAGGCTAAGGGCAAGGACACAACTTTGAAGATGAGCCCTACCTGTTTCTGTGATTTTGCATAGGGCTAGTCCAGGATCTGACAAAAGAACCATGCCAATAACCATGTCTAGTAGACCTTCCTGGCATTTATGTTATTGCTAACAATAAACCCTGCCTTTTGGATAGTATGGCAGATTATATTTTCCAGAGATGTATTCCATTCACTCTTTTGACGGTGTACCTGACATGTCTCTACCAAGAGATGGAGATCTATTCTCTCCCAAGAATCTTGGAGGGATTGCCCTAACCAATGCCCTAACCATATAGCATTTAGTAATGCTATATGACTTCTGAGACCAGGTCAGAGAAAGGATATGGCTTCCACCTGGTTCCTTCTCTCAAAACACTGGCCCTTGGAACCCACCTGCCATGTTTGGAAGAAACCCAGGCCACGTGGAGAAGCCAGACATATGAGTGAAGAGTCTTTAGATGATTCCATCTCTCGGGCTTCCAGTCTCCCAACTGAAGCCACCGACACTGAGGAAGAGAAAAAGACATCCCTGCTCTGCCTGCCTTGATTCTGCAAAAGGACCCACAAAGTTAAAAAGCGAGGCAAGTGTCAAGGACATTAGACAAATTATTCTCTTTCTCCTTCCTGAATTTGGTGTCATTTATTTTCCAGTTTCTAACACCCAGTAACCTTAATGGTGAATCAGAACTGCATAACCACCTGAGCTACATAACCACTTGAAGAATCCCACCATCTTAAAACTCTGAATCTAATAGATCTACCGTCTCATGTCAAGACATCTCAAGTGGAATCTTAGAACATCTAAATTTCTATATATCATGGAAATATAGACTTCTGGATGCCACAGGATTCCCTACAGAACCCTACAGAACTACTCAAAATGCATTTCTTTCTTCTGGCATGTTTTGCCTGCTGTCGTGCTATGCCACCTGTGTTAGGTAGCCTATGGTAAGTGAGTAAGGGTCTTGGTTATAAAATGATAAGGTGACCAAATGATAAGGTGCTTTGATTTGAGATCCAATTGAGAGCCATGACTTTTATGCTAGTCGGTAGCTTGCATGTATGTTTTGTAATGTATTTGTTAAGTCAGCTTCCAGATCCTTGACAGACCACCTTTGATCAGAAATAGATCAATAAAACATTTCTAGAAAGATCTGCAAGAAGCGTATCTTCGTGTGGGGTGTCGGTCTAGAGGGCAAAGAAATGTTATATTTCACTTTTTACTCATTTTTATTGTTTGACTTTTTTATAAGCATGTGTTACTTTTTTATTAGTGTATAACAACAATAAAAACAAACCAAAAAGAAGTTAACTTTTAAAAAGGACACTGCTTCTGTGAGATGTTCATTCCCCTTCATCTGGACAGAATTTCTTAATTTCCCTTTGTCTTTACATCTGTGCTACAAGTATAACAAAGAAAAGCTCACGATCCATGGCATTTACCATAGTGTAGGAAGGAAGTTCTCTTCCTAAATCCCCACTCACATGCTCCAGGCAACTGTGATGCCAGAAGTACTTGGGGGAAAGCCTATTCATTTGCAAAGACTACTACACTTTGATCTAAGGCCTTAAAATGCCCTGTGTAGTTCAAGGTGGAGACTTGAATTGGGAGTTTGAGCTCTCACTGAGGACAAAACGCTCCAATAGACATTTGGTTATTGAAAAATAAAACCCACATCAAACTCTGAATTAGAGATTCAATGATAGGTTGCCATGGGAAGTAATACAACAGGTGTCTAAAGGTTAGGGGCTGACATTTTACTTGATATATTGAAAGAAGGATGAAACCTAGTCCTGGGAACTCATTCCGGAAGAAGTAAGAGATTCTGCAGGGTAGGGATTGGGTGGAGGGAGGGGAAGGCATAAGGAAAGAGATCCAGGGGTGCTTCCCACAAGGGCCACGGCCAATGAACCCTTAGGGTGGTTCTATCTCAGATCCAGTTTTAAGTTTTTCTTCCATGATTTCTAATCCTTTTACAATCCAAGTTTTCTTGAACACCGAGAAGAAGTCTGGCTGAAAAATACTAATTTAAAGAGGATTGTTTGAAGGCCTGTAGTGTACCAACTGTTCTAGGTTATGTAGATTTTCTCTTCTTTAAGCCAACCTCTAAATATCAGCTTGTACCATATTGTTTTGGCAGACCCTAGGATTATTTCTACGGAATCTGCTTGGGTATGATACTGTCTGCTTACATTGAAGGACACTTAATAAACAGCCATGGAGTCATTAATGCGTTTACTCTCAGGATACTGTTAAGTGCAGTGTTTCTGACATGATTCAATGTCCTCTATGTAAAGATGGATGTGGAAAACTTCTTTCAGATCAAATCCCAGGAAAATCTTTTATCCCCCTGCAAGACTGATACTTTCCGTAGTGGACAACGTGAATCACATTATAGATCATATTTTCCTTTTTGTTTGGACTGCCAGGAAGTTCAAAGCCAAATTTGCTACTCAGTTTTAATAATTATTGGGTCAAATGACCAGCATATCTCTGTTCCAACTTAATCTCGGTCTTGTTCTTCTATTCTAGATGTTTTTGTTTTGTTTTAAAACCTATTTATGTTTTTTAATTTAATTTAATTATTTTTAACGTTTATTTATTTTTGGACAGAGAGAGACAGAGCATGAACGGGGGAGGGGCAGAGAGAGAGGGAGACACAGAATCGGAAACAGGCTCCAGGCTCTGAGCCATCAGCCCAGAGCCCGACGCGGGGCTCGAACTCCCGGACCGCGAGATCGTGACCTGGCTGAAGTCGGACGCTTAACCGACTGCGCCACCCAGGCGCCCCTAATTTAATTATTTTTAAATGTTTATTTATTTTTGACAGAGAGAGAGAGACAGAGCATGAACGGGGGAGGGGCAGAGAGAGAGGGAGACACAGAATCCGAAGCAGGCTCCAGGCTCCGAGCTGTCAGCACAAAGCCCCGTGCGGGGCTCAAACTCACAGACCGCGAGATCATGCCCTGAGCTGAAGTCGGCCCCTCAACCGACCGAGCCACCCAGGCGCCCCAATGTTTTTTTAATTTTAAACTGCTGATCCTTACAAGCTTCCTCAAATCCTTGGTAAAAGTAGTCCAAGTATATGTAAATGAACGAATCAAATAGTCTACCAATTTAAGGTAACCAGCCTTATCTGGAGCTAAATGGGATTTAAGAGCGGATCTAATCCAGCTCCCTTATTTTACAAATGAGTAAAGGGAGACTCTGCATTGTTAAGGAGGGTGAACAACCATCCTAATTTGCCTGGGACTGAGAAATTTCCAGGGACAAGGGACTTTCAGGGCCAAAAATCGGGATTAGCTGGTCACCCTACTGGGTTAAGGGATTTTCCTAAAGTTATGCAGCAGTAAATGACAGAAACCTCACCAGAGCCCAAGGCTCTAGCCCTGTAATGCAACACTCTTGCCTTATTTAAATGTCACTTTAGAATGCAGTTTTATGAAAGCAAGAGTTAAAAATATGCATCTGGGGGGCACCTGGGTGGAGCAGTCGGTTAAGCGTCCGACTTCAGCCAGGTCACGATCTCGTGGTCCGTGAGTTCGAGCCCCGCGTCGGGCTCTGGGCTGATGGCTCAGAGCCTGGAGCCTGCTTCCAATTCTGTGTCTCTCTCTCTCTCTGCCCCTCCCCCGTTCATGCTGTGTCTCTCTCTGTCCCAAAAATAAATAAACGTTGAAAAAAAAATTAAAAAAAAATATGCATCTAGGAATAATTTGGTGTTCATTTCCTAGTTCTTATGTTTAAGGTTTTTTTTTCTTTCTCTTGTAGGCTTCAAACCCAAGCCTTTTAGGTTTTCAGAGAGAGTTGCCCTTGACTCTTTTCTCTTGGGTACAGTTGTATCCGTAGCTAGAAAGTTCTAAGCATTCCTTGAAGATAAAGCCCTCATCCTCACAGTTTCCTTCGCAAACGCAGGTGAGATTGAGCTTCTTCCCAGTCAGAAAAGAAATGTCCCTTTTGTCTCACTTCTCCAAGCCTTCCTCTGTTTTCCAGGGTGGACGCCAGAAGAGAATGTATACTCACAATGGATCCCTACAGAACCATGTGATCTCTTATGTTGTTTTTTTTTTTTTTCCCAATATAATACTGCCCATTTTGAAGAGCTAAAAATACCTCCTTCCTCCACTCTTTTTACTTCCTCAGCCAGATCTTAGGAACTGAAAACTACCTCCAATGGCTCTCTGAGCAACACAAAAGCCTTTATAACTTACTGTAGAAGCAGATTCTAGAAAAATTTTACATTCTCAGCTTATACCTTATTAGTCCAACATCCAATAATTTCAACGAGTGTCAAGCCTAACTTGGCACATTTAAAAAATGGAAATTGAATTCATTTTCCTGCCAATCTGGAGAGGAAAATGAAAAGCACAAGATAACTAGGGGAGCAAAGACCATTCTAGCTCCTCCTTGGTACAGCGTTCCTCTGGGTACAAGAGCGTAGTAATCCTATGTCCAAGGTGATGGTCGTGAATACACAGGAAATCCTCAGCGATGGCGTTTCTGGCCTCTGTAAGGAGGCCTGGCAGTGTCCTGCTCCTCATGTGGCTGGTTGCCTTGGCTATTTTCCAAATTCAATAGATTTAATAGAATGTACAGACAATATTGCCTATCCTCAAAAGACTCTTCTTTAAGTTTTTAATTTTGACATTATCTTACGAGGATCTCTGCAGAAGGAGAAAATAACTTAGCGTGGCACATTTCGGTTGGGCCCGCGGTGGGTGGTGAAAGAATCCACCCAAGGCAGAACAAAGAGATAGAAGTTGATTGTGTACACTTCAAGGGAGCCGCAGGCAGGACAGAGGAGGAGAGACTGCCATGAGGCGGTGGTGAGGGGCTATAGTCACAGGATGGAGTGAAGAGGTATGGGAACGCAGGCAATTTTCCCCTTTTTGGTGATCTTAGGAACAAGGCCTGGTTGTAAGTAGCCCTTTGGTCAGTTAGGGCCTCCGGCTATTTCAAGGTGGGTTGCTTAATGAGCTTGTTTGTATCAGCGTGCTGGTTACTGTGAACGCTTTTGCTTTACTTAAGTTTCTATTGCTCAAGCCTGTTGCCTACAAGTGGCCTCTACACTCAGCACTCAGCCCTGTTGCTCATTAGTCAAAGTATTCACCTTGCCAGGAAATTTCTTCCCCCCCTCCATCCTCACTTTACCCCCCTCTTTCCTTTCCTCTTTTGCTTGCGCTCACTCTCTCTTCCTTCTTCTTATCGTCCATGTGGTGGCAAGCCATATTTAGATTTTATTGGCTCTCAATCCCTGATTCTATTATTGCTTCCCCCTTTGGAGTGTATTTCTTGATGGCTGGGAATGATCACTCTCTAATGGCGTCTTTCAATTTCAAAAACGATTGAAGTGAATTGTTGGTGGTATTACTAGTTAGCGCTTGTTGTAGGGGCACCTCTGTGAAGGAGACAGTAGCCTTCACAAGACTCTTGGTGTGGTTGTGTGGCTGTGCTCGCCACTTCAGTTCCATTTGCTACACACATATGTAATATGTGGGCTATATCAAGTACCATGCTTGGCACCGTGAGGGCTCCACTTGCAAGGAACTTACAACATGGTGGAGAGAAACAAGAATGTCAGCAAGTCAGAGTGAAATAAGTTCTAAACAGAGGTGTAAACAGCATGCTTTCTTATATTATGGGGTGGGGACTGCAATTAAAGACAGCTCCCACGTGGGAAGTAACATGGAAACTGAGAGTTCATTTTCCCATCCGTCTTGGGCTAGCGTTCCCTCCGGGTAAGAATACATGGCTACCAACATGTTATGGCCCACGTGCCTCCAAAAGCTCCTTTTCCCAAAAAATGTCTTCTCCCAGAGGCCGGTCCTGTTGCCTGAAATCCCATTATTGGGCTCAGTCATTTAACTCAAGATACTGAGGGTCCAGAGGACACCAGTCAAAAATGTAAGCAAGGTCCCTCCGGGAGAGGTAATGCGTTTCACTGACAGACGCACATCATGCCAAGTAGTTTATCAGGTCAGTTGGTTGTCACCTTGGTAAGTGAATCACAGAGGAGATAGGTCTTACTGGGTTCTCCCAAGAAAACATTTGGATCTAGTAATGGCGTAGTGCATACCGTAGGGGCAAGGAAGGAAATCCATAATACAAAAGGCAGAGGCTGGAAAACAGACTTCCATTCATGCATGAAACATGAATGTCCCTAGGTCCGTCTTACCTACTTTACTGAGGGGATTATGAGTGTATGTGTGGCAGGGGGAGGGGTTGATATCGGCAGAACCCTTGGTGAGCATGGGGTTGTCAATGTGACCCTGCAAACACAGAGTGAAAGCTTCAGGGCGTCAAAGGATCCAAGACTGGCAAAGAATGTGGCTCAGCACATTCTTCAACGACTCTGGTGACAGAGGCTCTGTTCATTGGCTACCCAGCATCTATTCTTCCATACCTTGTCCTACAATACCAATTTTTTCAAAATCTGTTAGCCCCTTCTTGCCCGTGAAACCCTTGTCCTTTAGGGGAATGTCCTCTCTCACCCAACTGGAGAGGTGGGGCCTGACGGGCTTTAGCAAATGTCACGCAGCCTTTTCCTCCGACAGGCCACTGACTCACGGGTGGGCCTGTGACCTGAGCTGGTCCAGTCAGGGTGAATTCCCAGAGCTTTGCCAGGCAATCACTCACTGGGTGAGAATAAAGAGGCAAGCTTTGGGAGCCATTCTATGAGAACTAGAAGTATCCTTTGACTTCAAAGAAAGCTGTAGCCAGCAGTGCGCATAGAAGCAAATAGAAACGGATTCTTAAGCACAAGGTAGAGCCTCTGGATAAGGAATCCTGAAGGTTGCCCTTATCACAGTTGTCTTATCAGGGACATGGCCTATTAAACACCCTAACAAGTGCGGTCTGAAGACGAGCAACCGTCAGCCTTACCTGGCACCTTGCTAGAAATTCAGAGCCTCAAATTCCCCCCGCAGACTTACGGAGCCAGAATTTGCATTTGTATTGGATTTCCAGGTAATTAATGTGCACTTTAAGGTTTAAGAAGTACTGTCCAAGGGGCACTTGAATGACTTAGTCTATTAAGCCTCCGGCTCTTGGTTGCAGCGCAGGTCGTGATCTCACAATTCGTGGCCTCGAGCCCCCGGCGGGCTCTGCACTGACAGTGTGGAAACTGCCTGGGATTCTCTCCTCTCCCTCTCTCCCTGTGCCTCCACCATGTATGCGTGTGTGCACACACCCTCTCTTAGAATAAATATATAAACGTGAAAAAAAAATTACTGCCGGATATACTTTAATTCCATTGACTTGGCTTTCTGCTCCTCTCAGTTGAACAAATTCTGTCACAGGCTCCCTCACCTGGTGAATCTGAGCTTCTCTAGTTCTGTGGTCTTGATTAGCCCCTGTTTGTTTCACTACAACGAACTCCCCCTGTACCCTCTCCCGACCCCTTTCTTCCTACCATTGTCCGTTTAGACAACCATCTGGAGATGTCTCATTTTCCCTGCTGACCTCTTAATCTATTTCTTAAACATCCAACAGATATATAGGCTGGACCAATTCCAAATGGTTTTTAGAGCAGCGAGAGGGAGTTTCGTACTGACTAGCAAAAGACAACTTTACTATTTGTTTACTGCAAGGGTCAGAAGGGTAGCTCTTAGCACACCAACCCAACTCTTGGCAAGTGGTTTCTTGCTAAGGCCACCAGAGGTGTAGAATTTCCAAAATACTTGGGAGATAAAGATTGGTTGGTTAGTTCCATTGTTATGTCTGAGCTTTAGAGGAAGCGTTTTAGGCAGAAGGATATGAAAGGATCCCACTCTTCTCATCTACTGGGGAGAAGGGCTGGGAATCCCACCAGAAAGCTTACTGATCAGGACAGGACCTGACAGATGGCATATGTTTCATGAATATCATATCATTGGTGTCCTCTTTAATATAGATATGGCAATAATGCTCATTTCAAGAGGGAATGGCCTGACCATTTGACTGTCAGCTAATGCTTCTCTGAAAAAGAAGCAGTTAATGCTGTGCAACCCATTGTGTGTTGAAGTTTAGGAGTGAATTTTGATTTTTGCATTGGATTCCATACAGCTCTTAAAGATTTCCTGGAGAGGCCCTTGGCCTGGGACTCAGAAACTCTTTCTGGCTTTGCAACTAACTGATCCAGTGGCCTAGAGTGATCACTCTGCCTCCCTGGCCTTCAGTCCCTTCCACTGTCAAAAAGAGGACTGGACAGGGGCTCCTGGGTGGCTCAGTCAGTTAAGCGTCCAGCTTTGGCTCAGGTCACGATCTCACAATTCGTGGGTTCTAGCCCTGCGTTGGGCTCTGTGCTGACAGCGTGGAGCCTGGAGCCCGCTTTGGATTCTGTGTCTCCCTCTCTCTCTGCCCCTCCCCCACTCACCTCTGTCTCTCTCTCTCTCTCAACAATAAACACAAAAAAAAAATAAAAAAGAGTACTGGACAGCATGGTTGCTCAAGGTCCCTCCAACATTCTAGGAACCCCTAACTCTGCTCTGGTGGGTTTCTATAAGCATTTTCTCAATAGCCCTCCTTAGAAGTTATTCCATTTTAGAAAACTCCATTAAGTGAAAAGGGGGGCCCAGGAAAGTGAGGGGACTGACTCTGAGGTCGGATTATAAGAAACCCGTAGCAGAGCTTTGGAGAGTTCTGCTCTCTCTGGTGCCAGCTCAGGACCCGGAGTTGGTCATGTGATGGCATTCGTCTCCAGTGACTCTCTGGGACCAGAAACAAGTCCATAGAGGAGTTCAGCTCGTGGCACTATGTTTATCCTATTTCATGAAATCTACTTTATAAATAAAAAGTCTAGATTAGAATGGTTTTCTTGGCCTAAAAGGATTTTGTTGACTTTAAATATAGTTTGTATCATTTGCCTAAAGATTTGAATGAGGACAGTCAGCTACCTCCCTAGGTTTTAAGGTACTGCCTCAATCGAATGATGTTTTTTTCAATCCTGTATTTGCGTAATAAAGCCAGTTAGTAGAACAGCCAGAGAGTTTGCTCTGGGGGGCTATTCATCAAGGTTATAATGGAAGGAAAAGCACCTGGTAACATCGCAAAAGCAGACTTCATTTCCCTTTGTAATTACAACTGTAAAATAACTTCCAAAAACCCAAATTGCTATTGAGAACCAGATAAGGCAATTCTCACGTCTCCCCCTCAGTGAGTGACAGTCTCATTTCTGCCTAATTGAGCAGCTGTCAATTGCTTTTTGTAACCGAGGTGGTGGCGAGGGCTTGTTTGTCACTTGGGTGAACCGCTTACGAGGGCAGAAGCGGCTGTAGCTTCCCTCGACCCGCTGGTGCTCATCTGGTAATTCTGCCCTCGCTGTACAGGCTGACTCGGCAAACAGTGCTCCTAGAGCGAGCGCTCCTGTAACTTGTAATTTCTTGAGGAAAGCCAAAAATAATCACCGAGAGCAACTGCATTACCCAGTGTCTGTTCTAACGGCAGTCAATTACAAACAGCAAGAATTCCATAAATGGTCCCTCTTTGGCTGATACGAATAGATTGATTTTTTTTCGTCACTTGCTGAAAAATCGCAGCATTAAATTTAATCGATATTAGCATATGACATGGCTAGATTAGACGATTGTTGGCCTTCACACAGACTATAAAATGCTGTCAATTACCCTCCTACACTCTCTTTCTCATTAAAAAAAAAAAAAAAAAAAAGAGCTATTACTACAGAATAAGTGATTCTAGGCAAAGGGACAGCAGCTGTGTAATTTTTGTCTTAATCTTAAAATTCTGGTCAGACTGCCGTTTCAAAACTCAGACTCGGAATGAACCATATGCGGAGAACTATTTGAGTTAGAACAAAACGGGCGCGTATATGTTTCTTAAATAACAAACGGTGAGCCGTTACTAAATGTTTATTACTAATCGCCTGGAATCCCGGCCGCACCGTTTCCCAGCTCTGTGCCCTTGGCCAAGCTCCTTAGCCTCACCACAGCTGTCCCTTCACTTGTAAAGTGGCTACTAGTTCCTGCCTCACGGGGTGGCTGTAGGAATTAGACAATGTTTATCCGTAGGGAGGGTGCATAGTACGATGCCTGGGATTACTGTAGTCCGCACTCTAGCCCCTGTTTGCTATTATTATAATCGCACATCTCTACTCATCAAAAACTCTTCATTGCAATCATTGAGTCATGTGATGCCCAGGAGGATAAATGGATTCTTTTCTTTTTTTGAATGTTTTATTTATTTTTGAGAGAGAGAGAGAGAGAGAGCAAGCACATGAGTGGGGAGGGGCAGAGAGAGAGAGGGAGACACAGAATCCGAAGCAGGCTCCAGGTTCCAAGCTGTCAGCACAGAGCCCGACGCGGGGCTCGAACTCATGGACCGCGAGATCATGACCTGAGCCGAAGTCAGACGCCCAACCGTAAATGTACTCTTTAGTCTCCCTAATTTGGGTTAGCGCGCAATGGAGCCAGTAGACTGCAGACTGTTCCTCGGAGGAGCTTGGCCAGAGGAACAGGAAGGAAGAGGCGTGGGGTAACTAAGGTGGTGTGGGGACCTGCCACCTTCACCACTGGGGGGGTCTCAGTCTAGGACAGGGTCACATAAGCCCAAAAGAAGGAGAAAAGGACTAGAGAAAGTGAAAACATGAGTAGGCGGAGGTATGCTGAAGGCGCTCGTGTGGAACATTCTTGATCTGCCTCAGAGCGGTTCTCAACCATGGGTGCCCGTCAGAATAACCCAGCGGGCTCTCCAACCCATCACATCTAAATCGCTGGGGCTGGGACCCAGGCATCCCCAGGAGGCCCCAGTGTGCAGCCAGGGTTGAGAACCCACTGCACTGAAGAATGAGGGAAAGGAAGAGGCAGCTTGTGAGTCAAACTGCTCCTGCTCCCGAGGGGGATTCCCCAGGGAGTCAGTAAAGACATGAATAGGTAAGTGCTGAGCCATAATGATGGGCTATCTGAGATTAGATAGCAGGACTCTGGAGAAGACTTGTCATTGTTTCTTGGCTGCCTCGGTCAAGTTTCCTTTGGTTTGTGAAAGGTAGAAACACACTCTGGCAAGAGTGTGAAAAAGCGAGAATTTATTGGAAAGAAGTGGGGGGTGTCTCAACAGGGGCCAAGAGAAGTGAGGAAGCTGAGGCAAATGCTAGGAGCCTCAGCAAGCAAGAGTCAGGGGCGCTCTCTCCAAAGTCCTGCCGTTAAAGGCTCCAATCAAGGGCTCCCTTTCAACTTGAGAGAAGTGGACCATTATGGGCCAGTTATTTGTATAACTGGCCCAAGGATGGGGATCATAGTGAGCCTGACAGACACTCCAAGAGGGGTCCTTCGCAGTGGGAATGGAGGAGACCAACTCCAGGGGTCTTCAGGGCTGTGCCTCGGGATGGCAGGCAGGAAAGACCGACTGGCAACAGTCAGGAGCAAGGGAAGCCGTCTAATCAGAGATGCACTGTGAGAATAAGGAGCAGTGATTGCAAACGGAGTAAACACCCATGTAATGCTTATAAGCCAGTACTGCTCTACACACCTAAATTCATTTCATTCTCACAACAACCCTCTTAAATGGCACCTTTATCATCCCCACTCTTCAGATGAGGAAACTGAGGCTCACTGTAATTAGGTGGCTTACCCAAGGTCACACAAACCCGGAAAGTCAGGATCTCATGTTCTTATGTGTTACGAATCACCACACTTGTCTGACAAGTGAGGAAATCCTGGTGACGATTACTGAGAGTGCAGCACAGGAAACGCAGAGTGATAACGATATGACGGGGAACTGAATCCGAATTCAAAGTCTTAGAAGTGGGGGTGTCTTAGAAGACAGTCTTAGAAGAAGAGTTCTGAGGGATGAAGAATCCGTGTTGTTGAGTGGCCAACGTGTTAAGAAAGTGAACACGAGGGGTGCCTGGGTGGCTCAGTTGGTTAAACGTCCGACTCTTGGTTTCGGCTCAGGTCGGGATCTCGAAGTTCATGGGTTCGAGTTCCCTGGCGGGCTCGGCGCTGGCAGCATGGAGCCCGCTTGGGATTCTCTCTCTCCTCCGAGCTCTCTGCCCCTCCCCCACTCACGCTATCTCTGTCTCTCTCAAAATAAATAAGTAAACTTAAAAAAAAAACTTTTTAATGAAAATTTTTATTTAAAGTGACTCTATCAAAAAATAAACAAAATAAAATGACTCTATCAAGTGACCCTTATTAGAGCCATCCTGTAATTATCATATCATCATCTGGGTGGTGCTCTTGACAGACCATGGGTGAACTGTATTTTGTTGTTGACATTTTGTGCTTTGTAAGATTGCAGGTTCCTGGAGGGCAGGGATCACCCCAGCTGGTGCTCCAGAGACATTGTTTTGGGAGCTCTGAATTGAGAGTTTATTTCCTTCCATTTCCTTTCACTGGTGTGGACTAGTTAGCCCGATGGAAGAGATATTTACTAACCAAGGAATTCTTCCCTCCATGCTTCAGGTTCTATTTGTGCTGTCCAACTGTTCCTGCAATGATTCGCTGCCACTGAGATGGTGATTTAATTATGCAAAATGTGACAGATCATTTGAAAGTTGTTAGCTGCTGAGGAAGCACATTTGTGATGTGGAAAAAAAAAAAAAGCCTTTGCATTTTGCTAAGTTTCATATCCTCTGTGAGCACTTTTTAGTGAGAAAGAACTTAAATTCCGAATGCCTTAAATTCTACATGATTACCCTGCAGATTTACGAAATACCGCCACGAGATGGGACAATGAGAATGTGCTCAGCGGTCTCCAGCAGTGGAAAGAAAATGATGTCCTCTGAGACACTGGCTTCTATTACTGGTGTAAGGTATGTAAATGCCTTACCTCCCGTCGGCACCCAGACTGCACCCACTCTTTTGTCTCTTCCACGCCTCAGCAGAACTGTCAGGTGATCCTGCTAGGCGTGCATTCTGGGACTCAAACACAACTGGGGATAACAAGACCAGAGCTAAGTTGATACATGCTAAGGGAATCAGGCTATGTATGGCTCAGTCTGCTGACAGAGCCATCTTCCGAGACGCAATGACACAATCCGCTGTGCCAGAACGCTTTGTTCCTCAAGGTGCTGTAACCCACAGTAGGAGCATCATTGAGCGCATGTTAGAAAATGCAGGATCTCAGGCCCTGTTCCAGACCTGCCGAAGCAAAATCTGCATTTTAACAAGGTCGCCAGGCATTCATATGCACATTCAAGTCTAAGGAGCGCTAACAGCATAGCTCATCGGCGTTCCTTAGGGGCACATTCTGTGCCTTTGTTCACGTGTCTCCTGTGCCCGGTTCAGTAGTGGGAGCTCCGTTATTTGTTGTACTGAATAGGGTGGCTTATAAACGCAAAGGCACACGTTGACGAAAGGACTGGGGCTTCTGGAAAAATGCAGAGTAGCTGCAGTATAAAGGAAAAACAAGGAAGTCTCTTTGGTTCACTCCTTCAGTGGGTGCTTCCTGAGTGCTGGCCATGTGCCAAGGACCGTTCTAGGCACTTGGGGTACAGTGATGAATAAAACACATCAGTATCTGCCCTCAGAGCGCTTACCTTCCCAGGTCCACAATACCCGAGCAGTTCTCGAACCAAAGGTGGGTAGGTTCTCTTTGGTTATAGGATACTGGCAATTTCACCTGTTCTTTGCCAAAAATCAAGAAAGCCACACCATTTTTCATTTGTTCGTCCTCATTTTGTTCTCTCTCCATATATAAGGATGGAAATAGGCATGATTTTGAGTCATTATCCTTACTGGCAGCAATGTTACTTTTCAGGCGTATTAAAAGTCTAAATCAAAGAGGTTAGAGTGGGAGAGAGGCAAAGCATAGGAGACTCTTAAAAACTGAGAACAAACTGAGGGTTGATGGGGGGTGGGAGGGAGGGGAGGGTGGGTGATGGGTATGGAGGAGGGCACCTTTTGGGATGAGCACTGGGTGTTGTATGGAAACCAATTTGACAATAAATTTCATATATTGAAAAAAATAAATAAAATAAAAAGATAAAATAAAATAAAATAAAAATTTATACAAAAAAAAAGTCTAAATCAGTTTATAATAGTTCTTTCCTACTCTCAATGCTTCTCAGTTTTAGGGCTCCGTTTAAGGGCCATCACTTGCCCCAGTTTCATATCCTGCAGAATATGAGCAGAGGATCACTATCACTTGTACCATCTCAAAATGTTCGTTCTGTAACAGTTGGATGTCTGACAATCACAAGAAATAATTTAAATTTTTTTTTCAACGTTTATTTATTTTTGGGACAGAGAGAGACAGAGCATGAACGGGGGACGGGCAGAGAGAGAGGGAGACACAGAATCGGAAACAGGCTCCAGGCTCTGAGCCATCAGCCCAGAGCCCGACGCGGGGCTCGAACTCACGGACCGCGAGATCATGACCTGGCTGAAGTCGGACGCTTAACCGACTGCGCCACCCAGGCGCCCCATGACAATCACAAGAAATAATTTAAAATGTCCTTTCCTTGGGGCGCCTGGCTGGCTCAGACGATTAAGCGTCCAACTCTTGATTTCGGTTCAGGTTATAATCTCATGGTTCGTGAGATCAAGCCTCATGTCAGAGCCTGCTTGGGATTCTCTCTCTCTCCCTCTCTCTCTCTAAATAAATAAACTTAAAAAAAAACAAAATAAAATGTCTTTTCCTTTTTTCACATTACCTTTCAAATTTGGGGACCCTGAAACATGATGCCTGAATTGAGCCAACACATTTTTAGTGCTGAAAGTATATCACCTTTACCTTGGTGAGAAGGCATGGAATCTAGCTTTTTACAAAGCTGGTAGATGACTCATCTAGCTTTGAGGGAGCTCCTAATATCCACACATGAATTCTTTTTCTACGTAAACTGGCTGCTGAGAGGGGTTTCTCTTGTCTGCAACGAGAACACTGACCCAGTTGGTTTTTATTATTTTATATTAGTAATTCCCAAACTTTCTGATTTTGAGATCCCTTTACTTACTTAAAAATTGAGTCTTCCAAAGAATTTTTGTTTATGGACATTATATTTATCAATATTATATCTTAAAAGAGTTTACAAATATATCTATTAATTCCTTTAAAAATAACAATAAATTCATTTCATGTCAACATTAATAACATGTTTGTATAACAAATTACCACAATTTCCAAAATGAAATATTAACAAGAAGAATAACATTATTGTTTTTATTTATGTAAGCCTCTTGGATATCTGGATAAATAGAAGTCAGCCCAATTTCATATCTTCTTTTTCATTTAATCTGTTGCAGTACCTTGTTTTGGTTGATGTATATTTAAAAAAAACAACAACATTACATTTGTACAGATATTAATAGCCTCTCAGGTAACTGTGGACATTCTTCTTTGCTCCTACACCAAAACTTGACAAGTAACAGTTCCTTAAATGGTTGCAATGTGGAATCTAAAGCCATTATCAATGATATGCATATGCTGTTACATTAAAGTTCACTGATGTCTCTTTCCGATGGATTAGATCTTTCACCCATGCATGCTTCTGAAACATCACACATTGGTCATTTGGAAGATATGCATTCAATGTTTTATTATGTAATATTTAAAAAAAATCATATCCATTATCATTATTTCTAATCTTATCAGTAAACTTTTTAAATACTGTGAAGCTGTCACACTTTAGGAGCCAATGCAGGTTTTTCTAAAATTCTGATTTTCACTTGAAAGACCACCTTGTATCTCTGGCAACAGATACTGTTACTTGTTTTCCTTGGAGTAACAGCCTCTCTTTGTTCACTTTCACGAAGTTTGCAAAATTCCCAAGTCCGATTAATTACAGCTTGTTTGTTATTATTTCAAGTCAAACATGGTATTCCATGAAAAAAAACAAAAGCAGCTAGTTCAACTTACAACTCAAGTGTACAAGTGATTTTCCTCCAGATGATCGTCCTACTTTGTCACATAGAAGCGCTTTATGTGAACTTTCTATTTCATCACACAGGCTAGTCAAAGGATGTGTACTCAAGAGTTGAGATTTAATAAAACTGATCATTTTCACTGCATCATCAGCGACATTCTTAAGAAAATCCAGTTTTCTTTCTGCAATGCATGGTCGTAAAAAATATAATGACTATTCATATAACTATATATTCATATAACTCCCTGGATACCTAATGTTGCTTTTATGCCATCAGTGTAGATGTCAACACAGGGCAAAAGGCAAATAAGGTCTTAATATTATTAAGGGAATAATTTTGACCTTGCAGATCCCTTGGAAAAAAGAAGGGGCTTGGGGGACCCCCAGGAGTTACATTTCGAAAACTGCTGCTCTATACAAAATGCTTAACACAAAGTTGTGAGGGAGTAGGGGCTTAATAAATGACTTCATAAATAACTCTTATTAGCTTGTAAATGGAGAATGAACACAAAAAAAGCCAAGAACACTTGAGGAGAATGTTTTTCTCCCGATCCCTACATATAAACGATCGGTGTTAGAGACTCAATGGTATCCCCCCCCCCCCCAAATTCATATGCTGAATTCCTAGTCCTTCATGTGACTGTATTGGAGAGGGATCCTTTAAAGAAAGGCAATTAAGGTTAATGACGTCAGAAGAATGGGGCCCCAGCTAAGACAGTTAAACACAAGATAACTGGTAGTCATCGTGGAACAGGCTATCCATACAGACCCACATAATAATACGTAGTAGAGCTTCTCCTAACGAATCTGCTGGGTAAACTGACACTATACCACTAAGGATTCTTTTAGTCATAAGTAACGGAAAAGCGTCTTACAGCAAAGGAATCCCAACCAAAAGTATCTTTAGCTGAAAAAAAACAAGTCTGAAGGTGGGGTGTCTCCTGGATTGATAACTCAGAGGCTCACGGACCCAAGGATTTCCCATCTTTGCACGACCCTGCCTCATCACGTCAGTGATTACTCCACATGGCGGCAAAGTGGGTGTTGAAGTACCAGGTATCAGAAGCAGGCTCTAAGATCTCTAGCAAAAAAAAAGATGTTCTTATCCAGACATCTCTTCTACGAGCAAGAAAAACCTTTTCCATATACCCCACACCCACAATCCCAACCTCTACTCAGGTTTCATAGGCGAGGACTGTGTCAGTCATTGGCAGGGGACTGAAACCACCAAACATGACTCCCCTGTCAGGGTCTAGATGGGTCCCAACCTCTCTGGTGGATGATCCAAAGGAAAAAAAAAAAATAAAGAGCTGTTTTGTAGCTTCCCCTGGATTCTGGTGTACATTTTTGATCATGCTATAATAAACTTATAATTGTGTTATAATAAGTCCGCACTTTGGTCCCTTTCAGATGCTTGAGCAATGACTACAGTGTTACTCAAGGCACATTGCCAACAGTGAGTCCCCAGGACCTTGCCCTTTTTATAGCTGCTAGAGGAAGGAGGCAGTCTCCTGGTCAGGGCCCGCTATTCTGTCCCTGAAGCGTCTTCCTCCTCCAACTTGTCCCCTTGAGCAAGAAAGCACAAATGTTATAGTTCAAACCATAGCAGCTACTCTCCCTGCCCCATCCACATCCCTCCAACCTCACTGTGTTTGTGTACTCCAAGAACAAGGATGAAGTCCTACCGTGTCCTGTGTCTCCAAGCCGGAGAGCTCTTTCTGGAACTAAGCAAAGCTCTCTGCCCCGAATTAACAACGCTTCCTGCAGCCGCCTTCAACCAATGACGGACTGGAGTTGGTGTCTCAATGGCCATCTGGTGGACGAGTTCTGAGGCATGTGTCCTAGATTCAGCTCCAGTCACGCATTGTGACAGTTGGCTTAATTACTCACCCTTTATTGGCCCCCTTCCCTGTATTGCTTCCCGTCTCCCCTGCTAGTGTTCCCTGCCCCTCCCAAAGAAATTACTTGCATTTGAACCCTTATCTCTGTGTCTACTTCTGGGAAAACTCAAACTAAGACACAAACTAGCCTGTATGGCATAAATCAAGTTGGGCTTAGAGTCTAGGAAATGCCTAGTTAAGTTTCAACTCCGTCCTGAACCATGAAAGGTAAGGGGAATTTGAACCAAACTGGGCATATGGCCTGACCACATCTCATAGGTGCCGGAGTCAGAATTAGTTTTGAATCTGCGGTCCTAACTTTATAAGATCTCTTTTAAGAGGGTTGTCCTACCAGAGTGTCCATCAACAAGCCCACCAGGAAGTCAGGGACCTATATTTTATTTTGGGGTAAAGGTGGAGGGGGTCCCCAGAGACAAATAAAATGACCTTGTGCTTACAAGGGCAAATAAACGTAGCGCAAGCTTAGTATGTATGAAAACTGAAAACCGAAGAAATCAAAGATGGGAGTGGTTCCACAACTCTGACTCTAGGAACATGGACTCTGGCTTGTGTCTGACCTAGAGAAAGATTATAGACAGCGTTCCCCCGGATTTTGACTAATTAAGCCCAAGAAAAAAATCTAAAGTCAATAATAGAATGTTGTAAATGCAGAAGGAAGAAAATCTTTAAAACCTCTTTATATGATTTTTGTCCAATTTTCCATTTCTCCTCATTGTTTTCTGTGTTGCACTAGGCGAAGCATACTCATTGTTAGGCATTTTTTTACAGAGTTCTTCACTCTCTGAAGTGTGTTTCCATGTTTTTTTTTTGTTTTTTTTTTTTTTTTTAATCAGTTTCCCTCACAACAGTGGTAGGTTAGGTCAATACCATTTTTCCTGTTTGAGGAAGAGAAAAGGGAGGCAAGCAAGAGAGGAAATGGCATTGGCTCAGGTCAAACAGGCAGCGACCGCCAAGAAACACTTACTGACCCATCAGCCTGCGGGTAAGGAACCTCTGGGCCCTCCCTCTGTAAACAAGTCCAAACAAGGCCAGTCACTACTTTCAGGCAATTAAAAACTGCTCAATTGGAAACTAGAAAGCCTTAAAAAAAAAAAAAAACTATCGCTACATTAGTCACAGGAATATTACGTAGACATTAGGGATGCCAAATTAATTTTCTCCTTGAAATTCCCGACCTTCATCTCTCCGTCCATCCAATTTCTCCTGAGATCAAGCCCCACCTCCTTCAGGAAATTCTCCAAGACAGTGTCAGCCTTCAATAGTCGGCCTTTCCTGTCTGCATCTGACAACACTTGACCATCATACCACAAGAGTTTTGCCATGCAGTGCTGTTTACCTAGTTCCTTGCATGATCTCTGGCACACAGTAGAAGCTCAATATGTATCATTAAGTGAATCAATCAATTTTTGTGACAAATGTATGTGTGTGTGTCTGAGAAATGGTGGGGAGGGTCCGACCCCCAACCCTAGGCTTAACTAACCAGCAAAGGCAGACAAAGTCTCAGGGACACTTAAGATTTTCCTTGAAGAAAGGCTAGGCTGCTGTCATCACAAAATACCTTCTGGGGACCACAAAAACATGTAAATTCCTGTGCATTCCTGACAAGCTTAGTTCTATCTTTGAGATTCTGATTGTTCCTCGCTGTCCTAGCGCTTGGAAATATTACGACTGAAGGCTGGCAAATGAGCCGGTCCACTCTTTTGACCATCCAGTGGAAAGCTCTGTTACACTAGGGGCTACGGGAGGTCAAAGCAAGCAGAAGGCTGTGCTACAGAAGCCACCTGTCCTATGGCCAACTGTCCTAAGCCAACTGTCCTATGTGCCTGCACATCCATGTTTGCACAGCTCAGTCACAGTAAACAGATTAGAACTCCTTGATTTCCTTGACTCTCAGGTTCACATTTGGCCACTAGTAACTCGTTCGTTCGCAAGCATTCCTTGAACAGCTGTCACGTGCCAGGCCCGAAACCAGGAAGTGGGTATACACAGCACGTTTCCTTCCACATCACCAGTGTTTCAGGTAGTTTTCACGGTGTCTGGTCCACCCCTAATGACTTCTCATTCCAGGGCTGTTATGTATTCTTGATGGTTATTACGTAGTTTTATTATGGATGATAATGACTAAGTACAGACAGATGCTCCGTTCGAACTTGACCTAGTCCTCTTGCATTATTAGTGGACATTCCCTGTTGCCTAGTGGAGGAAAGGCAGCCGCAAAGTATGTCCCCACGTTGGTTCTTAATTTCCTCACTGCGACACGACAGTACACGGGGCGATGAGTTAAGCCACCACTTTCAGCAGAAGCATGCTAAACTCAGTCCAGATTCAACAGTTTCTCAGCGGATCCTTCCTCCCCTTTCCACTTCCCTTGGGGGGGTCGGGGGGCCCTCACATCCACCGGGCACACTCACGTCGAACGAGAGAAAGAAATCACCGCGCATGCGTGGTGCTTCTCCTCACTGAACGCTTCGTTACAACCCAACAGGAAAGAAGTTTAAACTAAACAAATGTTCACTTTCCTTTTCTTCCCCCACCTATCAGTCTCTGTCAGCTTGATCGGGAAAATATGGCTGTTAATAGCCTACAGTGGAACAAACATTTGCATAACTGTTACCTCAGAGCCCATAACTCTGAGCTAATTGGCTGATGGTGATTAAAATGATTAAGTGATTGTAATTTATATGATTAACCAATTAAACCATTCTCCAGTGATTGGCTCAGGGTAGGCCTTGAGATGTGCGCGCCTCTCTCAGCGTGAAGGCCAAGCTGAACAGTGTTAAATGTTCTTTCAGATGCTGACTTATTCCCCTGACCAGCGGGGGGAGAATGTTTTACCCCGGGTAGTTGAATTTTATCATGCTAAATGCGTGGCTACCGAAAAACTCGGTGCCTGGCATAAAAGAAGCGGGAGGCAGGGCAACGATTCTTTGAAGGGCCAAGGTGAATGTATTGCTCCCCAGGACCATGACTGAAAAGTGGCCCACATTCCACTAAAATGACGGAAAGACGTGGTTAAAACTTAGGGCTCGGGAGCCAGGTCAGCTGGTTCCAGGCCTCACTCTGCCACTTAACCAGCTGTGCGGTGGCACCAAGGCAGTTCACCTTTTTAACCCTGTGGATTCCTCTCCCATAAATGATATTCTCACCGGCCTTTTAGGGCTATTATGAAGATCAAATCAGACGATGCATATTATACTCCCAATAAATCTTAGCTGTTATTGTTATTTTTGTTAGGATTTTATTATGACTCCTCGGGGGCATAAGCTCCGAAGACACCCTCATTTTTCTATATCTGGTGTTCAGCATGGTACCTGGCACACAACAGGTGCTACGAATATGTTTGACGATTGAAATAATAGGGGCGCCTGGGTGGCGCAGTCGGTTAAGCGTCCGACTTCAGCCAGGTCACGATCTCGCGGTCCGTGAGTTCGAGCCCCGCGTCAGGCTCTGGGTTGATGGCTCAGAGCCTGGAGCCTGTTTCCGATTCTGTGTCTCCCTCTCTCTCTGCCCCTCCCCCGTTCATGCTCTGTCTCTCTCTGTCCCAGAAATAAATAAACGTTGAAAAAAAAAATTTTTTTTTAAAAAGAAATAATAATGTGAACACAGACCCCCTAAGCTCGCGCTGGGTACTTTCCTAAATGCTTCACGTTCATGAACGCGGGTTATCCTTGCAACCGCTCCCTGCAGCAGGTGCCACTATCATCTTCCATATTTTGGAGGTGAGGAAACTCAAGTAGAGAGAGGTAAATTAACGGGCTCAAGGTCCTCTGCTGGTGAGAGGTGGTTCTGATGTTAAGGTGCCGCTGTAACTAACAAGTAGGAAGTTGGTCAGACGTTTCCCCCCCGCCAAGGTAAGAATGTCATTGCCAAACGGGAAACAAGAAAATAATACGGTTCCTTCCACTCAGCGGAAAGAGACAACCAGGGTTCATTTGCCTGGTGACACGTTTTGGAGACTTGACGAATTTGGTAAATGCGGTGAGCAAGAAAGAACGAGGTCTCAGAGCCAACCAGGGGTAGGATACAAAGCAGAAACCGAGCATACCCTTTTGTTGGTCGGCTAGGTAAACTCAGGTTCACTGTCCTATCCCCCCACTGCAAACCCCACCCCAGGTGCCTTCCTCCAGCAACCACTTGACTCTCCCTGTGACCCAGCCAAACACGCCCCCTTCCTCCCAAGACTGCCCAGGCTTTTCGCCACTGGGGGATCGGGAAGGCTCCGCTGGCGTCTGGCATGCCGGCTGTTGGTTTTCAGACTACAATTTACTAGAAAGTGGCAAAGGGTAGGCAAGTAATTGGTGTCCCTGTTCCGTGAGCTGCGGCCAACATTCCAAAGGCAGCCTCTTGTGGGTGTTTTTCTCCCAGGCCTCTTCTGGTTATTAATGTCAAGCATAACAAAGGTAACGAGTGTTTTACTTCCGTTTAAAGAATAACATTCAGTTGTGCCATAGATACTATTAGGGACGAAGGGTATTGTACTGCTCTTGCTACTTACTGCCATGAACATGGGCTGGGCTTGAGGTGAGCTGGAATCTCCTCAAGGAACCCCACGCGTTACCAGTTCTACAGCCATCTGACTCAATTCGCTTTCTTCTTTTGACTCTTCCTCTCCCTTTTTTGTCCCCATTCTTCCTAGCCCTTTATTCTTTTTCGTAAATGCTTATTTATTTTTCAGAAAGACAGAGCACGAGCGGGGGAGGGCAGAGAGAGAGGGAGACACAGAATCCGAAGCAGGCTCCAGGCTCCGAGCGGTCAGCACAGAGCCTGACGCGGGGCTCGAACCCACGAACGGTGAGATCATGACCTGAGCCAAAGTCGGACACCCAACCAGCAGAGCCACCCAGGCATCCCCTAGCCCTTTATTCTTGTCTCCTCTCTCTTCCTCACTCCTTTCCCCCCAATTCTTTGCCCCAGTTCTTGAACACGGATACTTCCACACCTATTTTCATGGGACAAGCTATAGTTCATTGTGATGAATATGGCCATTCACTAGTGATTGGTGCATGTATGCCTTCTTCAAGAACTCCCACGGTGTGGAAGTTGCAATGTTTATTGTTGACCCGATGCCGGAATTAATTCACTTTCTTTCACCATATTGGTTCTTCGTGTTAGGTTGGTGTGACTTCACTTGTTATTTTTTTTAAGTTTTTTTTCTTATAACATTAAATACATGTTGATATTAGAAATTTTATAGAATACCGAAAAAGACAAAGAAAAAAGAGAAAGATCGCTCTGGCGTGTCTCCTAATGTTTTTCGTTTCCTTAAAATCCTCCTCTACTACAAAAAAAAAAAAAAGTGGAAAAATATTTTTAAACCTGAAAGATGATGCTCCATGTGAATGCATGTGCATAGGAGGAGGGATGGGTTTTAGAGAAAGCCCTTGGTGATTCCCTAGGCTTGAAGATACTTGACAAGTTCAAATTATGACTGGATCCAGCAATAACCTCTGGATCCCTGATCTTTCCCGGTGTTCAGGGGAGCACATCTCTGGCTATTGCCTGGGAGAGAAACTCAAGCTCTGGAGTTAGCAGGTCAAAGCTATTCAGTTCATCTCTAAATCTTTACAAATCCAAGAATTTCCCTGAAGTCATCATTCACTCTGAACTTGTCCGTTGCTTTTTGTGAAGGAAAGGAAAGAAACTCACTTTGGTTAAACATCGGCTCCTATGAAACCGAGCATTGAAAGGGGGCAGAGTCCATAATTGATTTTCTGACAGGTTATAAAATATTAAAAGATGGGAAAGTTTTAAAACTAATTTTTAGGTATCCATCTGAAGCCATGTCCAGTTGGCCTGTAGGATCAATGAAACAACATTACATAGAAATGCTGAACTCATACTCTCCTGGCTAATCTATATTTCAAAGATGAGACTGAGCTCTTAAATGACCTACACACAGAGTGAGCTGATCCCCAGTTTAAGCCTCCCAATTGGAGCGTTGGTTGCAAAGATTAACTATTGCAAGGAAATCAAAGTCAACGTATCCCTGAAGCCCTGGCAGACAAACCACGTAAAACAGGGCAAGTAAAACCCACAAGATCTTTTGGTTGATTTAACGTCAACTTCTTGAAACGACTTTGGGCTTTTTATTTTAGGTATTCTGGTTTACCTCTGGCTTTGCAGGAGGCCTGGAAGACAGTCTTTATTATCCCTGGATATCCCCGTGAGGGTAGCATTATGAAAATTTGTCTGACCTTATGTGCACGTGAGGTCTATCCTAAGAAGGACTGAAGTGTCTGTCAGTTTGTCCCGCCTGAGGAGCACGGGGTTTCAAGAGCAAGGTGTGAACCAGGGGTGCGACCTTAGGGGTTTCCAGTCCTGTCTTCAAGTGACCTTGAAGCAAAGGAAAAAATTCTAGCCTGCGGTAAATTTGCATGGGGTTTCCATTTAACCGTTTCTAGCAACTCTTTTTCTTACGTTGGAGGCTGGACCTCCCTGAGATACATTCCGCCCTGTAAATGGCTTAACCTAAACCTCTCAAAGTGTTCTCCAAGATTTGAGGCATGTCCCACTGACTCCTCTGTGATCCTGGGGACTCATACGTGGGCATAGTAAGAGTGCTCTTTCCTGCTTTGCCCCAAACCCCCACTGCTCCTGTCCCAACTCTTACCCCGCCTGTCCCCCAACCAGGCCCCATGGCTATAAGCCTCTTGAAAGCGGGGATGGGGCCTAGTTCCTTCCTATTCCCAGAACCCGGTATAGCGCCCGGTACCATGACCATCTGACGTATACTTAGTTATTTTATTATCGAGCTCCCCATCTAGAATGTAAGCTCAGCGAATGCAGAGCTTTGTGCCGGATTTGTTTACATTTGGGTGCAGAAGAGTTCCTGGCACGTAATAGGTACTCAGGAAACATTTGTTGGATGGATGGATGGATGGACGGATGGACGGACGGATGGACGGACAGACAGAGGAGCTGAGATTACACACTAGCAAAAGTGTGATCAAGGTGCTATGGGAATGTATGTCTCAAAACAATGTCCTGAAAGGGTTGAGAAGACTGGTGGGAAAGACTTAGCTGAAAAGACGCTGTTGGAGCCGGACTCTGAAGGATAAGTAAGTGTTTGCTACTTAAAAGCGAGGAGATGGAGCAGAGGCAGAGAGGAGGGTGTGGTCAGGGCAGGAGGACGTGACTTCCTTCGGGACACACAGACCGAATGGGGAAGCTGGAATCTGAGTTTGAGGCGGTGAGCCCTGGAGATGAGACCAGCCAGGAGGTTGAGGCCAGACTGGGAGGGGTCTGGAAGATCGTGATAGGCATCAGGATCTTGTTCTGTAAGACTGTGGAAGACTCTTCTTTCAAAAGAAACCGTGTAGAGGATGGCCAGGGTGCGGCGGGGACAGACTGGTGGCAGGCAGGCCAACGAAGGGGGACCTGCCATGCGTGGGCAGGGGGCAGGAGATGAGACCCATCAGTTACACCTGGGTCACTGGAGGGGCTTGCCAAACAGTGGCTGAAGGAGGGCCGCTGAATCAGTGCTCAGGTTTCTTGAGTTTATCTTAAATGCGTGTATTTTCTTTTTTTTTTTTTTTTAAATTTTTTTTTTTCAACGTTTATTCATCTTTGGGACAGAGAGAGACAGAGCATGAACGGGGGAGGGGCAGAGAGAGAGGGAGACACAGAATCTGAAACAGGCTCCAGGCTCTGAGCCATCAGCCCAGAGCCTGACGCGGGGCTCGAACTCACAGACCGCGAGATCGTGACCTGGCTGAAGTCGGACGCTTAACCGACTGTGCCACCCAGGCGCCCCAATGCGTGTATTTTCAAAGTTAACTCAGTTTACCTCAGGTCACCGTTTCTTAACCGAGTGATTTTGCCTGCCGGGCAAAGTATGGGGGTATCTCGGATGCTGGCAGCTCGGGGGGCGAGGGGGTTACTGCTGGCATCTACTGAGCAGAGGCCGGGGTGTGCCAAACAACGCACAACTGCCCCGCAACAAAGACTTATCCCACCCGCAATGTTCACAGTGACAAAGATCATACAATTGAAAAAATTAATAGATTGGAGGTCGTGGGTCCAGGAAATGTGTGTTTTGCCTCTGCTGCAGGCAAGAGCTTAATCCAAGAATGACTCCTTTGATTCATTTAGATGCCCGGAGAACTTCAGAGCTGGGGTGACAGACACCCAGAGGCACTGGCCTGTGTACGTTTGACCTTGAACACGTTACTGACTGCAATTCGACGGGTGCCAGCAGAAGGCACGTTAAAGAGATAACATAAGAGGCCAGCTAACGACATGCCTGTCACAGGGTGGCATCCCAGGAAGGCCAGTCCTGCCCCTGCTTTTGATAACTTGCCTTGATATTTCTTCCTGATTCCAATCCTAGTTGTTCCGAGAAGCACTTCCCCACGTGTCTACTCAAGTGCCCCCTTCTCTGTGTAATCTTTTCTGGCTGTGCTGTCTAAAACTGAAGCCCGCCCCACACGCATTTTCTATCCTCATTCTCTACGATATGTTTCCCCGTCTGAGACACACATACGTTGCCTATATGTCTGTGGTGTAGCTCTCTCTACTAGAACGTAAGCTCTAATAGGGCAAGGGTCTCGGTCTGTCTTGTTATTGTCGTGTCTCAGCGCCCAGCACAGATCCTGGCATATGGCAAATGCTCAATAAATACCTGCTGGATAAATGAAACGTATCCCAGTTCCCAACAGCCAGAGCGAGTTGCTCTGACATGCTACGTGAGGGTTTGCTTTTTTCTGTGATTGATATACAATGAGTGTTTTGTGAGTGAGAAGGAAAAAAATCCCATGCAGAACAGAGGCCCATTTTTCTCTTGAAAGGAGGCAAGTTGTCATGGCCTGCACGGCTCCAGATTCTTCTATATGTGAAGGAAAGATATTCAAGGCCAATTTTGCTCACTCGCCCTGCCCTCTCACCGGATTCCTCTGCAGGAAGGTGGGCCATCAGGCCCTATCAGCGCTGCTGGGCTCATAATCAGATTTTAATGACCGTCTGCTTCCCTTCCTACATGTTTATAGTCCTCGGCACTCTGATTAGGTTTTTGGTCTCACGAGATAGTTAAAAGCCCACAATTTGCGCTGGGTGTTTTATTTTTTCTGAGCTAAGTGAGTAGGTAAATGTCCCTTTGATCTTCCCACACTGGATGAGAGCTGTTGGGGTTTTTAAGGCCCTCGCCAATTATATGAAATGGACACAGAACTGGGTCTGAGGCCGGCCTTCTGGGCGGCTCCAGAGTCCCTCAATGGGTTTTATTCTTTCTCCTCCCGTCTCCCCTACATCCCCAGTGCTGGAGGAAGCTTTTCTGAGGAAAAGGAAGCAAGAAGAAGCTCTGGAAGAAAAATGAACTGTGTGAGCACCTGGGCCAGGAGGTCAACAGAGTTTCTCTCACCTTTGAGTGGGTAGGTGGCCAGGGGTTGGAAAGCACGTGACTTCCCTTGCCACCTCCATGACTTTGGGAAGCGGGCCCGTGGGAAGGCCAACCAGGAGGAGACAGTCCCAACCGTCTGCTGCAATGATCTCTTTATCACCGCATTCCTTCCAGCAATTGTGTGCATGGGAGGGATGAGCAACTTTGGGCCTAAGTAAGAAGGGAGGGGACCACAGGAGTCACATACAAATTCTTCCCCGTTGTGTCAGGATTGAAATGCGAACGCCACACTGGCTGGTGACTTCTTTGTGGCACGTACACATTATCTCACCCGTGCCACAACTCAGTCGCATGCAATAACACTTCATTATTTTAATTAAGCCTATTGCAAGAGTAATCATCATTGCCGTCGGTATCAATCATCAGTAATTTTTCCGATTATGGCCGTAAGTGGTGACAGACCATGCTGACAATAAATGATAACGCCTCTGGCTTGAACTGACACTTCATTGGACTTTGCAAGGTTGCTCTGAACACTCCTGGGCTTGCTATGTAAAGAACTATTTATCTATGACAAAAGCTGGGTCTATCCGATATTTGTTTTTGCTTCCCAAATGGATAAGTTCATAATATTTGCAAAATTCATCCTTTAGTAGATGACAGCCACCGAGTCCAAAACACATTTAGAAAGAAGTTATATGCTCTTAGCTCAGGGCTGCGGCATCACAGCCGTCCCCAACCTGTCCTAAATGTGTATGCGTTGAGTTATGGCTCTTTCTTCCGAATGGACATGGGAAATGAAGTTGTTTCGATTGCAAAATGGCTCTTGGCTGTTTCCTAAGTAGGAGCGGGAGGAAAGGAATCCGAGGGCAAACAGCTCCACTTCCGTTTATAACCGGCCCTTTCTGGCATCCGACATGATTGAAATTCTTCAACATTTAAATAAGACTTCTCCCGAACAACAATAGCCTAGTTGCTTATTATTCTCGTTACTGCATTTCCACGGTGTAAAGCACTCCCTGGTCTCAACCATTTGTGCTACAAATAATTTTAATTGAGCCGAGAAACCCTTGACATTTTAGAAATTACCTTCTATTTATAAGACTTTAAGAGGAACCTTCCTGGCAGTCCCGACCTCTGTGTGATTTGGCCTTTTTTCCCCTACTTTGAGTTTAGTTTTTTATTTTCATCGAACCAAATTACTCTCATTCCTAATTTAATTTTGCGGTAGCAAATAAAAAGCCAATTTGATACGTCCGTAAAATCCCACACAGGCGATGAAATAAGCAGTCTCCTTCGACTCACTCATATGAGGAAGCTGTTCCTCTGAAGTTCATTCCGCTAAGGTTGATAAAATGAGTTCTGGGAATATTACTAATGATGAGGGGCTAAAAACGGAGGCTGTATCGGATCTTAAAATATCCTTTGGGGTTCATGAAAGTTTTCTGAATGGCGAAAATTTTCATTTTTGCTATTTATTTTCCCCGACTATCACAAGTCCTACTGATGTAGACCTTGTTGAGATGAGTTTCATTTTGATACAAACAAGAAACTACTGTACATTTGTATGATACTTTCACATTTATTGTTTTATTTTGTCTTCAAAGAACTCGTTCATTCATTCATTCATTCATTCAGTAAACATTTGTAGACCATTTTATCTTCAAAGAACTCATTCATTCATTCAGTAAACATTTGTAGACCATTTTATCTTCAAAGAACTCGTTCATTCATTCATTCATTCAGTAAACATTTGTAGACCATTTTATCTTCAAAGAACTCATTCATTCATTCATTCATTCAGTAAACATTTGTAGACCATTTTATCTTCAAAGAACTCATTCATTCATTCATTCATTCAGTAAACATTTGTAGACCATTTTATCTTCAAAGAACTCGTTCATTCATTCATTCATTCATTCCGTAAACATTTACAGACCATTTACTATGTTCCAGGCACTATTCTAGGCACTCTAGATACAGCAGTGAACAAAAACAACAGCTCATAGAACTTCTGTTTTAGGAGGAGACAAGTAAAAAGCAAACGAATGGTGGGGCACCTGGGTGGCTCAATCGATTAAGCATCTGATTGGGCCCAGGTCATGATCTCGCGGTTTATGAGTTCAAACCTCACGTCGGGCTCCGTGCTAACAGCTCAGAGACTGGAGTCTGCTTCGGATTCTGTGTCTCCCTTTCTCTCTGCCCCTCCCCTGCTTGCACTCTGTCTTTCTCTCTCAAAAATATATAAGCATTAAAAAAATGTAAAAAAGAGCAAAAGAATGAACAAAAATCTGTTTGGTATTAAATGTTGGATGGTGCTAATTGTAATTATAATGTTAAATAGAAACTAAGCAGGGTAGGGGAATAGGGAATGGTGGAGAGGGAAGACCTCACTGGTAAGATGACATTTGACAGAGATCTGGGGTTGCTAAGGGCAGGAACAACCCTGCAGGCAGAGAGAACAGCAAGTAGAAAGGCCCCAAATCAAGAACAGAAAGGAGCACACGGTGCAGAGCAGTGAGCCAAGGGGCTGATGGCAAGAAATAAGGTCAGAGTGGTAGCGAGAATCCCATCATGGACCCTGAAGGCCAATGTGAAGACTTGGCTTTTCCCCGGATGAGATGAGGGCTCTGGAGGGTTTTGAGCAGGGGAGTGACATAGTCTGACTTAGGCTTGAAAGGATCAGTCTCCTGGCAGGATCACAGTAGGTTGGAGAGAAGGCAAAGTCAGGAGGGAGACTGGTTAGGAGACCATCGCATTCACCAAGGAAAGGAGGACAGTGGGTTGAACCAAGATGGTGGCAAGGAAGATGTTGAGAACAATCAGTTTCTAGCTATTGAAATGAAGTAAGGGGAATATTTTGTTTTAATTTTTTTTAACGTTTATTTATTTTTGAGACAGAGAGAGACAGAGCATGAACGGGGGAGGGTCAGAGAGAGAGGGAGACACAGAATCTGAAACAGGCTTCAGGCTCCGAGCTGTCAGCACAGAGCCCGACGCGGGGCTCGAACTCATGGACCGCAAGATCATGACCTGAGCCGAAGTCGGCCGCTTAACCGACTGAGCCACCCAGGCGCCCCAAGGAGAATATTATTTAGTCACATTTTATTTTTTATATGCTTTAAGGTTTATTTCTGTATTTTGAGAGTGAGAGAGAGAGAGAGAGAGAGAGAGAAAGCAGGGGAGGGGCAGAGGGAGAGGGAGAGAAAGAGAGAAAATCCCAAGCAGGCTCCGTGCTGTCAGCGCACAGCCCGATGCAGGGCTCGATTCCACAAACTGTGAGATCATGACCTGAGCCTAATCAAGAGTTGGACGCTTAACCGACTGAGCCACCCAGGTGCCCCTAATCCCATTGTAAAGTGAGAAAACTCGGCCTCAGAATAACCGACTTTCTCAAGAATATGGATCAAGTGTGTGACAGTTGGGTTTGAAACCAGACCTGTGGGCGTGAGTCCCTCCATGGCACCCTGCGCAGACCGCCCACCACTGAATACAGCCCGAATACCCTCTTGGAGTTTCTGCCCCAGAGCTATGGTCATGTTCTCATTAACATAATAAACAAGGAATCAGGCAGAAGAAGGGAATCCCCCCCATTCCCTGGATACATGTACCACTAATGCTACCTGACAAGAAGCAGGTTAGAGCCTAATGATTGGCCGCCAGGAGGAAGAGGAGCATTTGCTTCTGGGGGATGAGAGGCGCTCCTTAGAGGTCCAGTTGCTTAGATGGTTCCCTGCACTGTCAGGGGCCTTTCTAGAAATAAACAATACTATTGTTCTGGGCCCTATGGCTTTTTTTTTTTTTTTTTTTTTTTTTTTTTTTAACTGAAGTGAGATTCATGTAACAAAATCAGCTGTTTTAATTTTATTTTTTTAAAAAAATTTTTTTCAACGTTTATTTATTTTTGGTACAGAGAGAGACAGAGCATGAACGGGGGAGGGCCAGAGAGACACAGAATCGGAAACAGGCTCCAGGCTCTGAGCCATCAGCCCAGAGCCCGACGCGGGGCTCGAACTCACGGACCGCGAGATCGTGACCTGGCTGAAGTCGGACGCTTAACCGACTGCGCCACCCAGGCGCCCCTCAGCTGTTTTAATTTTAAAGTGAACCATCCAGGGACGCCTAGGTGGCTCAGTCGGTTGGGCGTCCGACTTCGGCTCAGGTCATGATCTCACGGTTCGTGGGTTCGAGCCCCACGTCGGGCTCTGTGCTGACCGCTCAGAGCCTGGAGCCTGCTTCGGATTCTGTGTCTCCCTCTCTCTCTGTTCTTCCCCCGCTCATGCTCTGTCTCTCTCTCTCCTTCAAAAATAAGTACAAACATTAAAAAAAATTTTTCAAGTGAACCATTCGGTGGCATTTGGTGCATTCAGAATGGCGTGCAGCTATCGCATCTCTCGAGTTCCGAAACATTTCCATCACCCCAAAATGAGATCCCATCGTGCAGTTACTCTCCCTAGTTCCCTGGCAATCATCAGTCTACTTTCTGTCTCCAGGAATTTCCCCATTTTAGATATTTCCTCTAAATGGAATGACACAAGGGGCGCCTGGGTGGCTCAGTCAGTTAAGCGGCCGACTTCAGCTCAGGTCATGATCTCACGGTCCGTGAGTTCGAGCCCCGCGTCGGGCTCTGTGCTGACAGCTCAGAGCCTGGAGCCCGTTTCAGATTCTGTGTCTCCCTCTCTCTCTGACCCTCCCCTGCTCATGCTCTGTCTCTCTCTGTCTCAAAAATAAATAAACGTTAAAAAAAAATTTAAATGGAATGACACAATATGAGACCTTCTTGTGTCTGCTTTCGTTTAGCATAATGCTTTCGAAGTTCACCCATGTATCGGCACTTCGTTCCTTATTACAGCTGAATGATATTCTATTGAATGTGTACGCCACCGTGCGTTTATCCACTCATCCACTGATGGACATTAACATTGTTTCCACCTTTTGGCTATTGTGAATGATGCTGGTATGAACATGCGTGTGCATGTACTTGTTTGAGTGCCTGTTCTCAGGTCTAGGAGTAAGAGAGCCGGTAACTCTATGCTTAACTTTTTCAGGAACCCCCCAATCGTTTCCCACAGCAGCTAAATCCCTTTCATTCCCACCATCAGCGTACAAGGACTCCCAAGTTCTTCACTTCCCGGCCAACATTTGCTCTTTTCCCTTTTTAAAAAGAATTAGAGGGGCGCCTGGGTGGCGCAGTCGGTTAAGCGTCCGACTTCAGCCAGGTCACGATCTCACGGTCCGTGATTTCGAGCCTCACGTCAGGCTCTGGGCTGATGGCTCAGAGCCTGGAGCCTGTTTCCGATTCTGTGTCTCCCTCTCTCTCTCTGCCCCTCCCCCGTTCATGCTCTGTCTCTCTCTGTCCCAAAAATAAATAAACGTTGAAAAACAAAATTAAAAAAAAAAAAAGAGAGAGCCATTTTAGTGGGTGCAAAGTGGGATCTCACTGTGATTTTGATTTGCACTTCCCTAATGACTAACGATGGTGGGCTTGGTGGCCATTGATTGGTATATCTTCTTTGGAGGAATAAGTGTTTATTCAAGTTCTCTACCCACTTTTGAATTGGGTTGTTTATCTTTCTGTTGTTGTGCTGTAAGAACATACTTACACAGGGGTGCCTGGGTGGCTCAGTCGGTTAGGCGTCAGACTTCGGCTCAGGTCACGATCTCGCGGTCCGTGAGTTCAAGCCCCGCGTCGGGCTCTGGGCTGATGGCTCAGAGCCTGGAGCCTGTTTCCGATTCTGTGTCTCCCTCTCTCTCTGCCCCTCCCCCGTTCATGCTCTGTCTCTCTCTGTCTCAAAAATAATAAAATAAACATTAAAAAAAATTTTTTTTTTAAAAAAGAACATCCTTACACATATTCTGGACGCTAGACTCTTACCGGATACATGATTTACAAATATTTTCTCCCCCTTTCTGTTGGTTGTCTTTACACTTTCATGATAATGTCCTTTGATGATCAAAAGGTTTAAATTTTGATGAGGTCCAACTTATTTGTTGCTGCTCGTGCGTGTATCCCCCGGCACATTTAAAGCAATGTTAATGGTGATAACAACAGAAACAGCAGCAGTAACAATAGCGAACACTGACCCAGATGGAGGAAGCCAGAGGAGAACCCCTGTGAGTTTTTCCTATTGTACAGCAAGATCTAGAGCAGACACAGAACCTCCCAAGCTCCACATGAAGCTATAGACCTCACACTATTTCTCTGATAATCTCTGTCGTGATATATGTCAGGCTGCTGTCACAAGACACCCACAAATACACTGGCTTAACCCAGAGACACATGCATGTCTCTCTGTGGTGCCAAAGGTCGGGTGGCTTAGCAGGGTCAGAGACCCAGGCTGCTTCCAATGCCTTATTGACCATCCTTAACACATGGCTTCCATCTTGTGGTATGAGATGACCGTTCCAGCAACCACTGCCACGTGAGCATTCCACCCGGCAGGAAGGGGCGAAGGGGAGGAGAGCTGGTGCTCCTTGCCTTTAAGCCTATGTCCCAGAATCTGCACACGCCACTTTTGCTTACCACCCACTGGCCAGAACTTAGTCACGTGGCCGCCCCTCCAGGAGGCTGGGAAATGTGCCCTTTAATTCAGCTGCCATGTTCCCAGCTAAACGCTCTATCATTACAGAAGAGGAGAAAATACTTACCGGGAGGCAAAAATCCAGGCCCTGACACGGACCTCAACTGTAGTCACTGTCAGATTGGCCGTCTGAACAGTGTTGCTAAAATGAGAAGGAACAGAAGGAAGACTCCCTTTCCCCCTGTAGTTACTTTCCCAGCCTTTAAGTGGGTCTCCGTCAAGGTCTCTTGAGACCCCGTGGGAAGGAGGAGTAAAGCTTGGTGCTAAGATAAGTCATCAGGGAAAGGACTCAAGTAGGTATAGGAGAAAGGAATTGCCTGGTGAGCTGTCTAAAGGAGCCCACAGAAGATGAGGTGATGGAGAAGAGCCGTGTGTTTGTATCCGTGTCTCTGTGCCGTGGAAGACTTTTATGAGCCGAGATTTCTAGCTGAGACAAACCACCCCCAACACCGAAAACTCCAACAGATGTAATTTGGGCACTTGAGAGGTTTTTTTTTGTTTTTTTTTTTAATTTTTTTTTAACGTTTTTATTTATTTTTGAGACAGAGAGAGACAGAGCATGAACGGGGGAGGGGCAGAGAGAGAGGGAGACACAGAATCGGAAGCAGGCTCCAGGCTCTGAGCCATCAGCCCAGAGCCCGATGCGGGGCTCGAACTCACGGACCGCGAGATCGTGACCTGAGCCGAAGTCAGACGCTTAACCGACTGAGCCACCCAGGCGCCCCAGGCACTTGAGAGTTTTTAAGGTGTTTTCACACACCTGTTTTCATTGGGTCATTATAACCTTGCACCTCAGGAATGGCAGATACTACTGCTTCCATTTCACCTTCAGGATAAAAGGGAGTCTCAAAGCTTCGGAGGTTTCTAGCTATTGGGTGGCAAACGCAGGACTCAAACTCAGCCCTCTCGGACCCAGTCTCGGATTTGTTCACTGTCTTTCCCGTAATGCTTTGCTCCCAGCCATGTGCACAAATAGAGCTAATGAGCAAGACCACTTGAAGCCTAAAGCCTGACCTAACTTTCAGGATGGCCGGGGTGGGGGGGGGGGACGGTCTCCACTTAACTGGATAGAGGGCCTACCCCCTATCCAGACCCCCATTAAATTCAATAAAGCCTTGGAAAGTTCCTAGAGTGTCACCGCCCTCACCTGCCTTTCTGGCTGGCTGCAAGGGTGGTATAGACAAGGAGCAGACCGAGGGAAGAGAGACACTGAGGTGAGTGGGGCTGGCAAACATGCTGTGGGAAACCTCTATGCCTTCTTGAGGCCTTGGGTTCATGCAGAACACAGAGGCCATGAGCACAGTGGAGAGTCAGCGGTAGGTCACATGCACAAGCTGGTTATTTTCCCTCAAGCAAGTCCATTCCGCATCTCTGAAGACACCTTAGGAGGCATTGGACGCTTTGCATTGGCTGCATGAGAAAATTACAAATTACCTTGTCTACTTTTTCCTTACAAGTTGTTGAGGGTTTTAATGACAATGTCAAGAGGTTAGGGCCTGGGGTTTCTTATCGGGAGTCAACACTGCTTTGGGGAAAAGGTAAGAGATTTGGAGGCAGAAGTCCTGCTGCTAACTGACCCTATGACCTCGGGCAAGTCACATTTAAGTTCATTGAGCTTCATTCGGCTTCTTCATCTGAGAAATGAATGTTAATAGTCACCACAAGAGCAATAACACGTATCTCTTGGGAAGTTCAAGGATCAGATAAGAAACTAGGTAGGAAATCATTTTGTAAACGGAGTGATACACAAGTGCTAATTATTTTTACTCTATAAACCTATTCTTTAAATGTCAGGACAAAACAGGGGTAGGAGGGAATATACGTGATAGAGAAGTTCAAGGACAGCCTTGAGAGCACTTGAGAAATTTTGAGGAAGAAAGCAAATTCAATTTCGGTGTAAGTGGCCATATTGACAAATCTGAAACCAAAGTTCATAGACCACAGACTCTCCAAGAGCAAGGGGCGTTTGTGTTTCATTCTTTAAATCACTCATTCATTTAAGTCACTCATTCATCCACTTAACAAATGCTTCTTGAGTGCTAGGCACACTGTGTTCTAGGCACAGAAATCCAGCAGCTAACAAAACAGATGCATTTCTCTGCCTACAGTTAACTGTTTTTTCTAATCTTGATGCATAGTCTTAACATTTGTTAAACGAGTGAATTTGTTCATAAAAAATTATTGAGCACTTACTAGGACCCAGGCATTATTTTCAGCACAGAAGCTATAGCCGTGACCCTGACAAAGCTTCTATTCTAGTGAGGGGAAGACAGACATAAACTAGATGAGCCAATATATCACTGTCAGACGATAAGTTGTATGCAGCTTGGCCAATGGTACCGATATACTTCCTGCGCATGCCATGATAGCTTCCCAAATGGGAAAATTTGCAGACCTTACTTGTTGCCTGCCGGTTTAGGTCTTTGAATTTATCATGACAAATGGAACTAAAATTCCATTGACATCATGTGTGGCTTTCGGTCAGACCTCCCATGCTTTTGTTCTGTCCTCCCACAGAGGTAGCTTGCTTAGGAGGCTCTCGGGCAACACATTAGTTTTCCTTTGCTGCCATAACAAATTACCACAAAGGTAGTGGCTTAAACAATATAAATGTATTATCTTATGGTTTTGGACGTCAGGAATATGAAATGGGTTTCACTGGACTAAAAGCAAGATGTTGGTATGATGGCATTCCTTCTAGAAGCTCGAGGGGAGAATCCATTGCCGTGTCTTGTCTAGCTTCTAGAGGCTGGTCACATTCCTTGCCTCATGGCCCTTTCCTCCATCTGCCATGCCAGCAACACTGGGCTTCTCACACTGCCATCTCTCTGCTTCTCCCTCTTCTGCCTTCCTCTTCCACTTTCAAGAACTTCGTAATTACACTAACCCTACCTGGATAACCCAGGGTGATCTCCCCACCACAAGGGCAGCTGACTAGCAACCATATTCCATTGACAACCTTAATTCCCCTCTGCCGTATAGCCTAACATAGTCATAGGTTCCAGGGATTCGGACATGGACATCTTTGGGACACCATTATTCTGCCTACCACTGACAGGCTAGAAAGGAAGGAGCAACTTTTTCCTCTTTGCCCCCATCCCCAATTCCTCGCACAGAATTGAATGTCTAGCAAATATTGACTGGCTTACACATGATGCTGGTAGACAGAACAGAAAACGCCACATGCTGCAGACCGCAGGAACCTGTATTTATTTGCTGAGCCTGGCTGGCAGCTGTCTGGGGCAGCAAGCTAAGTAACTTCCACAAACAAACTCAAAAACTTCTTGCAACAGAGGTCTTTAATCATCTTCTCTGTGTTTTCTCAGAACTGCTTAAGTAGAAGAAAGATTCCTTTTAGCAACAATCTCCTATCTCTTATCTTCAAATCCTTCCCTTTTGCTTAGTACTTTACAGTTTATAGAGCACTTTCACATACTCTCACTTGACCCTCATGAAAATTCTGTCAGGAGGAAGGGCTGGGAGTACAGTTATGTTGGCAATTAGGAAATTGAACTTCAGGTGAGAGGCTTGACTTGTCTAAGATTACGAAGCAAGGACTTGACCAGGTTTTCTGATACTAAAGCCTATCCTCTCTCTATTACAATATGTTATCCCCAGTAGTCATTCCTGCTGGTTCAAGACTCGAGAGTCCCTGGCCCAAGCTTCATCCTTGCTATGCAATCATCAGTGCCATTGTCACCATCATCGTCTTTATCCCTATCATCATCATCGTCATCACTGCTATGGGTTTCCTCAAAGTTATTCATCAGAAGAAACTTCCTTCAAGTGTCAGGAATTATCTTTGGTTCTGTTTATGATGGTGGAACCATGACTGGGCTTGTAGCCTCACTTTCTGATTTAAGCCATCAACATGTCAGGAAACCGGTCATTCTGATCTCTGTCCCTGGGAGTAATCTCTTTCTGTGTTCTCCACAGTGATGCCTGGACTAGGTCCTCAGATGGTTGAAAATCCCAGATCACCAATACCAGCAGCATCAACGTGCATCCCTGACGTGTGTCTTGCAATTATCCATGGCTGAACAAACCACCCTGAAACTCGACGGCTTAAAACAACAGCCATATTTGCTCATGCTTCTGCAATGCAAAGAGCGTTCAGCGAGGTGATTCTTCCCTCAGTCCTGTTAGCGGTCACTCATTTGAGAATGAGAACAAAAAAGACAAACGGACCTTGGTATTATTATTAAAATAGTTTTGGCCTTACATACCATCTGGAGGGATCTCTGGGTCCTTGGAATACACTTTGAAAACTTGCTATCCTACCTGTTTTTGGTTCTCCATTTTCGGTCTCCATTTCAGACTAGACCTGGCTTGTGTGGGACAACACACACCAGTAAAGTCCAGAGAAACTCTCCCAAGTCCTGAGGGTGATGGGAAATGTGTCCAATTGTTGAATGGTAAGCAAGAGTAATCCATGCCCAGACTGTCTGACAACTCTAAATTCAGTTTCCAAACTCCGGAGTTTCTTAGTCTCCTCACAATGCTCTTACGCATAGACTCTGGCTAACACCCTACGTCCACGGCAGTATGCCTATCATCTTGCTGAAAGGTACGTAGGATTTGTCTTTTGTCAATTTTTTTCTCATCAGAATTTAGAATTTCCACCATCCAGCCTGAGACTTGATCGTGCTATATCTTCCGTGACATTTGCCATATTTTCAAAATGTCTCAGCAGTATCACCATTACGTTTATTAAAGGGAGGAGGGGTCAAACATGCAGCTCTTATTAAAACCCACAGCAGTCACACTGCTTTGAAAATTTAGTGGTTAGCTAATATAAAAGTCATAAAAGGTTTGGGGTTCTGGGGACTTCCATAAACTTACCATTTTAGGTGCCCTGAGATGCAATTTCTGAGCGATTTCTTTGATCTCTAGCTGCCCTGGTAAATCATTTATTAGGGCAGCCTTTTTAAACAGAATCCTCTCAACCTCTCCCACAAGATATATAAAATAACATACTCTGCAAACAGTCATCAACCCCCTGCACTTACTGTATTCACTGATTACAAACCGATGGGGATGTTAGGAGTTTTTTTTTCAGCCCAATTCTTTTTATTCTCAGAAATTTGCAGAAGAGACAGTGATGAAGTGCTACAAGATGACTGATTGTACCTGCCTGAAATCTCCGGAATGGGACATGCTATACCAAGAATACTTTAGCAGCATTTGTTTTTAAAGCTCTGATGTTTGCAGCTAATAGGGTTCCAAGCCTTCCTGGGTCAACGTCCAAGCCAGCCCGCGCATGCCAATTCCTTATAACCTTTTTGTAGTTTCCTCCCTTCTCTCCCTAACCTGCTCAATCATTCTATCTGCCATGATTTTTAGGGACTTCAAGAAGGGGGGGGGGTGTAGTCATCAAATCTCCATAACTACCCTGCCCCCACTCCAGTACTGTCTGTCTGTCTCTGTCTCTGTCTGTCTGTCTCTCTCTTACACACACACACACACACACACACACACACACACACAGAGACACTTCCTGCCTTCCCTGCCTTCTTCCCTGCCTTCTCTGAAGATTTCAGAGATATCAAAAGTAGCTACCATTAGGAAAAGATTTGGGGACCTCTGGCTTAGAAGAATAGAACTGTCATGATACTTACCAAGTGTCTAACACAACATGAGAAGGGTTTGTGGGAAGAAGTCCTGGGCAAGGTTTGGAAACAACAAAGTTTTCAGGTCTCCACCACTGTTATTATAGTCAAGGCTGAAAACTTCCGGTGGTTGTGAATTAAGAAAAACATTGCTTAATTCATACCGAAAAGATGACTCTCGTGACCTACTTAAGTAACAATTCATGCCTCAAGCTTAGAGGAAAGAGCTGTCCCTTAATTTGTAAATCTTGAAGAAGGAAAGACTTTTCTAAAGGAGACAAGAAGCCATAAAGAAAAAGACTGATTGGGGCGCCTGGGTGGCGCAGTTGGTTAAGCGTCCGACTTCAGCCAGGTCACGATCTCGCGGTCCGTGAGTTCGAGCCCCGCGTCGGGCTCTGGGCTGATGGCTCAGAGCCTGGAGCCTGTTTCTGATTCTGTGTCTCCCTCTCTCTCTGCCCCTCCCCCGTTCATGCTCTGTCTCTCTCTGTCCCCAAAAATATAAATAAACGTTGAAAAAAAAATTAAAAAAAAAAAAAAGAAAAAGACTGATAAACCTAAATATGTAAAAATTTAGAATTTCTGCACAAAAAGCCATATAAACTAAATCAGCAGACAAGTGACTAATTCTAAAAAAATATCTGCACTATATATGGCAAAGGGCTATTTTCTCTAAAATTCAAAAGTTCTTATTAATCAATAGGGTGAGAAAATGGATAAGGAAGGTGATCATGCAGTTAATGGAAAAATAAGAACAAATGGCAAATAAACACATAAAAGATTCACAAATACAAACAAACAAAACCACAATGAGATACTGTTATGGACAGAATGTTTGTATTTTCCCAAAATTCCTATGTTGAGACCCTAAGCCCCAGTGTGATGGTATTTGGAGAGGGGTCAGGGGAGGTGATTAGGTTTAGGTGAACTCATAAGAGTGTGGAGCCTTCATCATGGGACGCGTGCCCTTACAAGAAGAGACATCACAAAGCTTTCTCTTTCTCATCCTTCTACATGAGGATGCAAGGAGAATGTGGCTGTCTTCAGGCCAGAAAGAGGTCCCTCACCAGAATTCGACCACGCCGGCACCCTGGTCTAGTCTTCCACCCTCCAGGACTAGGAGAAATAAATGTCTGTTGTTTAAGCCACCCAATGTGGCTTGTTGTGGCGGTTGTTACAGCAACCCAAACGGACTGAGAGAGACGCCATTTTCATCCGTGAAATTAGAAGCCATTTTAAACGTTTGATGATACCCAACGGTGGCAAATGTGAAGTGAAGTAAGCATTCTCCTACCCTCTTTTTACAACCTGTTGGGTAAGACACATGGCAATATATATCAACTTCTAGAATCCATAGGTCTTTTGGTTCAGTAGTCCCCATCGCCAAGAATTTATACTGTAGATCTACTTGTATATATACACAACAATATACATGCAATGATGATTATTGATGTGCTATGTGACTCCAAAAACTGGAGGAAACATAAATATACATCATTAAGGAATAAGTTAAATAGTCTGTCCTTGGACGGGCTACTCTACAGTCTTTTAAAAAGAATGTGGTAATTATAGAATTGAAAAGGTGAACACACAGATGTTTATCATATGGTTCTTTAAATTTTTTTTTTTAATTTTTTAACGTTTATTTATTATTATTTTTTTTTTAATTTTTTTTTTCAACGTTTATTTATTTTTGGGACAGAGAGAGACAGAGCATGAACGGGGGAGGGGCAGAGAGAGAGGGAGACACAGAATCAGAAACAGGCTCCAGGCTCTGAGCCATCAGCCCAGAGCCTGACGCGGGGCTCGAACTCACGGACCGCGAGATCGTGACCTGGCTGAAGTCGGACGCTTAACCGACTGCGCCACCCAGGTGCCCCTAACGTTTATTTATTATTGAGAGACAGAGAGAGACAGAACACGAGCAGGGGAGGGACAGAAAGAGAGGGAGACACAGAATCTGAAGCAGGTGCCAGGCTCCGAGCTGTCAGCAGAGAGCCTGACGCGGGGCTCAAACTCACAAATCGCGAGATCATGACCTGAGCCAAAGTCGGCCGCTTAACCGACTGAGCCACCCAGATGCCCCCCAAAAGTTTTTTAAGTAATCATGGGGCTTGAGCTCACAACCCCAAGTTCAAGAGTCACATGCTTGACTGACTGAGCCAGCCAGGAACCCCTCATCATATGATTCTTTAAACTTCCCTGTTTATTAGAAAATGTTCACGATAAAAAGTTGGGTAGTTGGGTAAAAATATAGTAGACTTACAGATTCTGTCATGGAAACCAAGATACATTAAGTGCCAAAAAATAAATTGCAGAACAATGTATATAGTATTATTCAGATTTTCCCCGTCTTTGATATATCATGTATGGATTTACCCAAATTAAATCCCCTAATTTCTTGTTTTCATTATCACAGATAATTCCATAATGAACATCTTTGTTCATAATATTTTTGCACATCTCTCTTATTTTAGAGTAAACTCATAGATGCTTAGAACTAGGGCTATAGATACAAGGCTATAGATAACATTTTTTTTTTAATTTTCTTTTAACATTTATTTTTGAGACAGGGAGAGACAGCATGAACGGGGGAGGGTCAGAGAGAAGGAGACATAAAATCTGAAACAGGCTCCAGGCTCCGAGCTGTCAGCACAGAGCCCGACACGGGGCTCGAACTCACGGACCGCGAGATCATGACCTGAGCCGAAGTCGGATGCTTAACCGACTGAGCCACCCAGGCGCCCCGATAACGTATTTTTTAAACGCTTCTGGAAATGTTCTTCAAATTTGTTTTTTACCGGGAATTCCACAATTTAATAAACACCTATTCTGTGTCCATATCATTGAAAATACTAGAGAGAACACCTTATCAGAATTCCTAAGGAGTTCTGAACACTTTTCTTAAGCCACTAGAATAATAATACTTACTGAGTGCTACTATATGCCCGGGACCTGTCTTGGGTGTTTTACAGGCAATGTCCACTGCCCAATTCTGACTCTGCTGGAGGCTATGTCTGAGTTATTTCTTTGGAGGTTGGGGGTGAGGTGGGGGGCTGGGGGGCTGGGGGCCGTTGGTGGGAATGGGGGGACTGATTCTTAAAGGGGAAGCTAATCTCTCTAGCCCTTCCAATTGGCTGCTCCCACTCTCATTTCAAAAAGAAAAGAAAAAGATGAGTTCATTCCTTTGCATACACCTAGCCCCCCTCTTGGAAAGGGGCGCTTCCTCCCCTGTGGCTAACATTGCAGCACTTCTGAGGCTTCCTGCTAGAGCAGCCGCCGTTCTCCCACCTAACTGGTACGAAGGAGGGAAGTCAGTGAGGGCCTAACTCCAAGTGGATTAGCAAACTGACAAAGAGTGAAATCTCAGAATGTCACTAATGGGCGGAAAAAAGGATGGGGCCCCCTTCAGGATGATGCAAGCGCACGAGGCACGTATCTCGAATTCAGCTCTAGAATAATTTTTGTCTAAGGAACTGGTATGCTTTCTTTCGGGACGGAAGAACTAGGAAGTTCAGAGCCAAAACTGGTGTCTAACCTCAGCAGCTCTGTTAATGTTCGTAATTTGTACGTGCCTTCCTTCTTCATTTTCTTTCTCTCGATTCGCTCTTTTAATTCCTATTTTGCTGACGATATTGTGTAGATGCCCCTTAATATACTTTGCTTGAGATCACTTTTAGAAGGGAGCCTAAGATATGAATGAGGTATTCTTGGCCCCCGTGGGCTGGTTTTGGTGTCCATGCACTTACGGCAAGCTGAATCACATGCATGCTTCCCCTTTGTCCATTCATTCAACCGAGGTTTATAAACACAAGGGGAGCAGGGTGGGGTGGTAGGAAAGCACACAGGTCCCAGAATCAAACAGGCTCCACTGCTTACAACCTGTGACCTCCAACAAGTCACTGACCCTCTCTGTGTCTCCGTTTCCACATCTGGAAAACGGTGGCATTCTTAATCGTGATAGTGAAGATTGAAGTAACACAGGAGAAGCCCCGGAAACAATGTGCAGCACGTAGTGTCTCAAAAATATCAGCTTTCCGGGGCACCTGGGTGGCGCAGTCGGTTAAGCGTCCGACTTCAGCCAGGTCATGATCTCGCGGTCCGGGAGTTCGAGCCCCGCGTCGGGCTCTGGGCTGATGGCTCAGAGCCTGGAGCCTGTTTCCGATTCTGTGTCTCCCTCTCTCTCTGCCCCTCCCCCGCTCATGCTCTGTCTCTCTCTGTCCCAAAAATAAATAAACGTTGAAAAAAAAAATATATCAGCTTTCCTGATCACCACCATTAGTTTTTATTAGATGCTGTTATGGACTGAATTGTGTCTCTCCCCAAAACTTTGGTGTCGAAGCTTTAACCCTCAATACCTCAGAGTGTGACTGTGGTCGGGGATATAGGGCCTTTAAAATGGTAACTAAATTAAAATGAAGTCTTTAGGGTGGCTTCGAGTCCAATATGAGCAGTGTCCTTAGCAGAGAAGGAAGTCTGGGCATCAACATGTGTGGAGGGAAGACCATGTGACAACAGAGAGAGAAGGTGGCCATCTACAAGCCAAGGAAGGGGCCTTAGAAGGAACAGACCCTGCTCACACCTTCATCTCAAGACCTCTAGAACCTTGACAGATAAGTTTTTGTTGTTTAAGTCAGCAGAGCTGCGGTACTTTGTGGTGGCAGTCCTAGGACCCATATACGGGGGCCCACTGCGTGCCTGGTTGTTTCCTCGACCCGGGATATACGGTGGGAAAGATTACAAAGGCCCTGCATTCAGGGAGGTTACAACCTAGTAGAGATAATAAACATGGAAGCAAATCTACGAACAACATCGTTTTAAGCAGTGGTAGGTTCTTTGAAGAAAATGGTGAGGGCGTGACACGGGGTGGTCGTGGTGCATCTACTTAGGCCAGACCGTTGAACAGCCAGGGAGAGCCTGCTCGTGTGTGGACGGACAAGGAGGAGCCGGCACGGGAACACCAGCTCCGGAGCGTTCTGGGCAGAAGGAATGCGTTTGATCTGTTTGGGGATCAAAGAGGTGGAAACTGGAGGACAATGAAGGACGGGAGGCAGACAGGACAGGAGGTCAGGGAGGAACAGGGCCAGGTCACAGGGCCTGCAGGCCAGGGAAAGACATTTGAGTTCATGTATTTTTAAAGCTTGCTCTGCTGGGAGGAAAATGAACGAGGAGGCTAGAGTGGAAGCTTAGAAAGCAGTCAGAAAGGCGATGCACTTGAACTCAGGGAGGGAGGCGGAGACAGAAAAGGAAGATGGATATGACTGGCTGGCTGGATTCCAGACATATTTTGAAGGAAAAGTTTATAGGACTTGCTCACGGACTGGATACAAGGTGGTGGGGAGGGGGGGGGGAGGCGGTGCACAGGCGAATATTAGAGAGGGACGAGAAAGGTACTAGGTTTTTAATTCAACAGCTGCCTGGAAAGTGGTACCCTTTGCTGATTGGTGGAAGACAGGGGGGCTCGGGGTGGAATTTAGAACAACCCCCTGGCCAGACCGCGACTGGCACGCCAATTATACATCCAAGTGGAAATCAAGGAGCCTGTTAATACCGTATCAGAATTAGAGCTCAGGGAGATTGAGGAACCAGAGACACACATTTGTGAGTCAGCAGGGATCGCCCAGGAAGATGCCAGGGCAGAAAGCCTGGGACCAGGACAGAGCCCTCATGTGCACCAACGTTAAAAGCGTTAAGAGAGGGGCGCCTGGGTGGCGCAGTCGGTTGGGCGTCCGACTTCAGCCAGGTCACGATCTCGCGGTCCGGGAGTTCGAGCCCCGCGTCAGGCTCTGGGCTGATGGCTCAGAGCCTGGAGCCTGTTTCCGATTCTGTGTCTCCCTCTCTCTCTGCCCCTCCCCCGTTCATGCTCTGTCTCTCTCTGTCCCAAAAATAAATAAACGTTGAAAAAAAAAATTAAAAAAAAAAAAGCGTTAAGAGAAGGGGACTAAGAAAGAGCCATCTAGGCAATGGGGTCGGAAGAAAAGCCGAGAAGGGCATAGCACACAAGCGGAGAGGAAATGAGAGGCGACAGCTACACGCACATTGATACCACATTCCCGTGTACGAGATACTAAGCGCGTCTCAAAATGCATGTGTGCTATCAGAGGATGCACACACACACACACACACGTGCACAAATACCGGGGCTGTCTGCCGGTGTATATAGTTATAGAGTCCAATGCTTCTAGGGTTTGAAGCTCCTTTTAAAATTACATTTTACACATCAGTAAACTTGTAATGCAGGAACTGCTTTCTTAGAGTTATTTATATCCCTGGGTTGCAGAAGGATTTGTCAGGAAATAATATGAATGTTATTTATCTGACTGTTCGGCTTTATTGACTGCTACATTTCACATCCTTCAGTTCTTTTTGGCAGAGGAGTAAATAACACTGCTATTAACCTCTAACACCGGTATAAAAATAGGCAGTTATTAAGGGGTAAATATTACTTTGACGATTATTGCCCCGGTCTGCTTTCTCTGGGAGATGTAATAAATAAGGCCTCTCAAGGGGTCCACAAAGTTCCCAATTTTGTTGAGGGAGCTGGCAGCTCTCCGGGCCACTGGCTGTGATTTGGAGCCCTGCGGAGCTGATAGAAAACACTCCGTGAACAATTGCTCATTCCTGGAGGACATCAAGGCAGACTTCATGCCCCATTGTGGCTGTGTATACGGGAGCGGAAGGTGTCGGATCCTAAGGTTTGTACCAGGGTGGGGGGGGGGGGGATGCAGAGAAAGCTGAGATCCTTGTTAAGAGCATCAGGATCTGGGCTTGGGAGCAGGTGAGTAGGTGGGAAGCCCGGGGTTTATTAGTTCAACCTGTTGAACTTAAGCTATGGCTGTAGGAGCTTAGGCCCCAGAGTTTTCCATGGTCACTCTTTATTAGCGAACAGGTTAACTGGCAGGTTAACTACATCGAATACCCCCATTAAAGAGATACAGAGTTAGTTAGGGTAACAGGTGGAGAAAGAGCCTCAGACTAGAAGCCAAGAGCACTAAATGGTAGTTTCAACACCAGCCTTCATTTGTATTATGATCCTGAGCAAGTTATTTGTCTCTTCTCATAAGTAAAAGGACGGAACTACGCGGCTTCCTAAGACCCTTCCGGTCCAGAAATGCTTTGACCATCACCCGGCGAGGCCTGATTGGACGAGCCCACCAGGTCTGGGAAAATCCCAGCGAGCAGTGAGCCCTTGCCCAGTGATGTCTGCCCACACGGTGGACGTGACTGTGTGCCATAGCCGGCAAATCCCTTTGCCATCCTACAGGAAGCCCCAGCGTGCTCGAACACGCCCCCCGCCGTAAGCCTGCAGCAAGGGCTGCTTGCCTTTGCAGCTCTGGCCGGGGCTTCTGGAACACTGGCAATCATTGCATGTTTTCCTCTGCTGTCCCGGACTAGATATGCTTGCCTTCGAAGATGAGATTTGATCTTGTTCTATCCTCTGATCACAAATGTAAAGACATAGGGGGGTCCTTTCCTCCCTGAAAAGCATTTGCATTCAGGCTACACGATTGGAATTAGAACGGAAGGAACGCGTGCCCTATATCGTGCAGGAGGTTAACGTCTGAACCACTGCCTTGATGTGAATGCATTCTAGGAACCCACTACTCAAGGAACGTTTTGTAAACTGAAGGGCTCGCTATTAATTTCATTTGTCTGCTCGTTGAATGTGTGGGCTCTTGCACATGAGTGATGGTAGAGGCGGTGATTTGCAGTAAAAGGTACATTTCTGCTTTCCTACCTCTAAATCCCATAATCGAACATTGTGCCACTCGAGCTACTTGCCCCCATAAGACAAAACTTTGGAGGATGTGACCATCTCGGCATCTCCAGTCCACTTAGAAAGTGGATGATGTAGGGGCGCCTGGCTGGCTCAGTCGGCGAAGCGTCCGACTTCAGCTCAGGTCATGACCTCACGGTCCGTGAGTTCGAGCCCCGCGTCGGGCTCGGTGCTGACAGCTCGGAGCCTGGAGCCTGTTTCGGATTCCGTGTCTCCCTCTCTCTCTGCCCCTCCCCCACGCATGCTCTGCCTCTCTCGCTCTCAAAAATAAATACAACATAAAAAAAATTTTTTTAAAGAAAGTGGACGATGCCCGTTCAAGAGAGATTTAATTGTGAAACAATAGATATTGCTTAAGAGTGAAGTGTATAATGTTATTGGCCCACTTGGCATAAAATGTCGGCAGAATGGTTCGGATATCCATGCCTCATTTAATTTTCCAAGAATTCACAATTTCCTACTGCAGTGTTAAATAACACTGTGCCAGTATTTCCCAAAGGCTATAAATTGCTGCAAAAGGACATTTAAAATCATTATGAGAGCCTCTTCAACTGGCCAGTAGCCCTTCGAATAACAAAAGAAAAAAAAAAGCACATTTTGGCAAAGGAAACGATAATTTTGTGTTTAATAGTAACATAGGACGTAGACATACATGATATCCCACGCATACAAGATAGGAATGGCGCAAATGGAGAGAAAAAATAGAACTTGGAAAAATGGTGACAAGGGATCACAGAGAGGTTGGTACAACAGCGGGGCACAGAACTCTTCACTGATGAGGAAGCCACTCACCCAAGCCCGGTCACATCAGGTCCACTCTGGGATGAGACAGCCAGTCTGTGGAATGTCAGAAGTCCCAGCGCTAACACATTGCCAAGGAGTCCAGCCCTCCCCTCACAGCATAGCCTACAGGCCTGGGATCACAGGAAGTGCCCCACTGCTGTGGAGACGGGGATTGTAGTGCTCCTTAGCATTAACTCCTCCCAAGAGCCCTTTCCTCCTGTCCCACACTCCTTTTTCTATTGGACCTGTTCTGTTCTTTCCAGCAACAAAGCAAAGCTTGGTATGACCATGGTTCTTACGTGAAAATGAGCAGGGCTTCAGACAGGGCAGTCGCCGTGGTGGGTGGGCCTCCTGGATGCCTTATTGTCGTAGGTAAGAGGGACCCTCCTGAGAGAGAAGTCTCTCTAAGGGAGTCCAACCCTGACACCCGGAGCCGTATAGAGTGGTTTGGGACCAGTGATTCCGAAAACAGAATGGTGTCTTTTACCCAGAATTGTCCCGTTGAAATCACTGCGTGTCTTGTGGTTGGAAGCAGGGGGTGGGATTTCAGTAAAAACAGAGGCAATTAAGCCGGGAAATGTTTGTGGCCCCACTGGAGACCCTCTCTCAGACCCCGCATGAGAACGATCACGGCACCATTGGGCACGTCTAAGGGGTGCTAAACACCTGTGAGAACTCATTTAAACAAGGGCCAAGAGCTAGGAGAACTTGAGTTATTGTTGTTATGTCCTCCTGTGTGTCCTTCGGGATGAGATCCGGAGAAATCAAATCAGGTGCTTCCCTGGATGCCCCAGGGCACGTGGTTTAAATCCAATGTCATTGCCACCATGTGGCCTTTGGGCTGGCAGCCATCAAGACCGCCTGGAAGCTTGTGAGAAGTGCAGAATCTCAGGCTCCCCTCTAGACCTACCGATTCAGAACTTGCCTTTCACAAGACTCCATTGGAGAAGGACTTCAGCAGAGCAGTGGTCCTTACTTTGGGCCGCATACCAGAATCATCTAGGGGACTTTAAAAACTATTGATGCCTGGGTCGTATTCCTAGAGATTCTGATGGTGGGGCCCGGGCACTGGGACTTTTTAAAAAGCCCCCTAGGGGCGCCTGGGTGGCTCAGTCGGTTAAGCGGCCGACTTCGGCTCAGGTCACGATCTCGCGGTCCGTGAGTTCGAGCCCCGCGTCGGGCTCTGTGCTGACAGCTCAGAGCCTGGAGCCTGTTTCAGATGCTGTGTCTCCCTCTCTCTGACCCTCCCCCGTTCATGCTCTGTTTCTCTCCATCTCAAAAATAAACGTTAAAAAAAAATTTTTTTAAAAAGCCCCCTATATGATTTTAATGTGCAGCCAGGAAGAAAAACTAAAGGAAGACCTTTTTCAGAATCCATCCCAATGGCTTTTTGCCAAGTAACCCATAGTGGGAGCCTGTCAGCCAATGGAGTTTGTTGAGTATATTCATATCAACATGTTTGCGCTTACCAAATATTGGTTGTGATTTGCTAACACAATTAAAGGTATAGTTTGGTTTATGCAACAGAAATATTCTGAAAAGTCACATGCAATAACATGTTTATAGCTTGAACCATATTTTCACGCAGATACATTAACATTTCAAAAGTCTTTTATCTAAATCTATGCCCTCTTTGTTAGTTCCCAGTAAAACATAAGATACACTTGTTATTTAAAGAATCTTTTTTTTTGGAAAGCAAAGCACCTGTTTATAATGTAACCGTCTCACCTGATTTTCCTAAGATTAGATTTTCGTACGTGAAGCTTCTTTGACGTGAAGAGTTAAGACACGTCACACACATTGCAGTTTCGTATTTCATGACCTTGTCTCGTGGCCAAGCATTTAGTTCCCATATTTGAACCTTAAACTCAACCAGAATGAATTCTTCCTTTCTCTCTACTCCCCTGCCAATGTCCCTCTGTTAGAGTACCTTCTTTATTCAGTGCCACACATTCCTTCTGTGGTCTGTGTCTTTCCTCCTCACTAGACACGTCGCTCCTTGAGGAGAAGAGAAATACTAAATGTGGAATTTGTAAGGAGCATAGCACCCTGGTCCCACTGATGTAACCGAGCTGCTGAGCAGCCCCTGCTTCTGAGCAGGATAAGCCAAGGGAGAAGGGAGATGTGAGATGACAGAGAGACGCTTGGGAGCCTCCACCATTGACACAAAAAATTCATCCATCTGGGGTAGCTCAGGTGAAGCCTGAGCTTCATGTTTGTATGATACAGAAATTCCTAATGCCAGGAATAAAGAACTGCTTGCAGGAGATGGGAAGAAGAGGAAAGAATAGAGATACCTGGGTGGCTCAGTCAGTGAAGCGTCCGACTTTGGCTCAGGTCATGATCTCATGGTTCGTGAGTTGAAGCCCCGCGTCAGGCTCACTGCTGACACCACAGAGCCTGCCTGGGATCCTCTGTCTCCCTCTCTTTCTTGCCTCTCCCCCTCCCATTCTCTCTCTCTCAAAAATAAATAAACGTTAAACAAAATCGAGATACCTGAAGAGGCACCTGACTTTAAGAATGAGTGTGATAAGCACAACGGATTTATTTGACTGAGAGGCCAGCCATGGCATAAATGTTAAAAGGCCATTTGTTTTTCCATATCACAAAATGCAAGTCACTAACTTTGCAATATGAATGCTTTATTGTACTTTAAAAATTCCGAATTCTTCAGGCTGTTCTTTTTCTGTTCCAAAAAAGCTATTTTAAAAGCTCACATTAGAATATTTTATAACGCTTTTATCCTTCCTGAACATCTGTGAACTGGAGAGAATATAGTATATTACAGAAACAATCCATTTAAAGAAAAACAATTAAAATGAAAACTACTTCCATCTCTGTGGCATAAAACTCTAATTCTCCCCCCTTTGCAATTTTATTACCATCCTGACATGATATAGTCACAGCTTCACTTACACACAATGTTAATTTCACTCAGACTCCACTTAATCTTCAAAACATTGCAGAATAACATTTTTCTTCAGTAATTTATCATTTGCTATGATAAGGCAATGTGTTTAGAGGACGTTAGAATTTTTTTTTTTTAGTTTGCATTTATCTCAGTGCTGAAATGTGCTCTGAATGCTATTAAAATATATCATTTATACACTTTCACATTTAACTATATTAACTATACCTTAACTAGACATTTATTAAGAGCAGCGTATTTATTTCCCATTCAGGACTTTTTAAATCTGTGGAGTCAGCTCTATGGAAATGAGCAATTTTTGCCAGCCTTACACTGTGTTATAGGTTAAACTGAGCAGAAACCCCAGGGCTCCTTTGTGGTGGGGTACACAATTACACGTCTTTTCTGGGCTTCCTTAAATCATTTCCCGGTGCAGGACCTCTCATCATTCCACCTGCTGCCTGTGATACATTCTGAACTCTAAATAAGCTCGTGGCAGTTCTCGCTCGTTCATTTATCATTCAACAGTTTCTATGTATGCGTATTCCAAGATGAAGATAGCTTATTTCAAGATCTTTCCCTTGAAATTCATAAGAAAGCGCAATGTTCTCTTGTTAATTTAATTTTTGTTTATATCAAAATATAACATATGCACATAGCTTAGAAAGCTTATAGGGCTCATAATGAAAATCTACATTTCCCATTTCCTGACCTACCTCTTCCTTACCCATAATCCTGCTTTTCTTTTTCTTTTCTTTTTTTTTTTTAATTTTTTTTTCAACGTTTATTTATTTTTGGGACAGAGAGAGACAAAGCATGAACGGGGGAGGGGCAGAGAGAGAGGGAGACACAGAATCGGAAACAGGCTCCAAGCTCTGAGCCATCAGCCCAGAGCCCGACGCGGGGCTCGAACTCACGGACCGCGAGATCGTGACCTGGCTGAAGTCGGACGCTTAACCGACTGCGCCACCCAGGCGCCCCCCATAATCCTGCTTTTCAGAGGTCACCATTTTTTTTTTATTTAAAAAAAATTTTTTTTAATGTTTATTTATTCTTGACAGAAAGAGAGAGACAGAGCATGAGCGGGGGAGAGGCAAAGAGAGAGGGAGACACAGAATCCGAAGCAGGCTCCAGCTGTCAGCACAGAGCTCGACGCGGGGCTCAAACTCACAAACTGCGAGATCGTGACCTGAGCTGAAGTTGGATGCTTAACCGACTGAGCCACCCAGGAGCTCCTCAGAGGTCACCACTTTTAATTTTTAGCCACTTCTTCTGGTCTTTTATCTTCCTCGCTCTAAGTAATATGTTTCTACTGCGATTTTCTTATTTTTCAGTTTCAGCTAATATCTACCGACTCCCAAAGATGGAAGATACTGGGTTTTTGTCTTCTAATACTATCACCTTCCCTCACACATCAAAAACTTGCCCTCTCTTTCAGCCTCTCAATGTCATATTATGATGAATAAGTATTATTCACAGTTGAATCATAGTACTAAGTTTTAATTCCAGTTCCATTTTTTTTTATAACTCTTTGTTTACCCTGGGGTTACTAATTGCTTTTCTCATTTGTTTACTTTTTATGTTTCTATAACTAATCAAACTCTAAACCCTTTGGTAGAACTGTAAAATTCCCTCTCTGTACGTTCAAAGACACCACATTGTCTATCAGTTTCTTCTTCTTTTTTTCTAAGACATCGACCTTGGAGTCTTTTGTCCTGCTACAATCTGGACTGGTTACTCCCTACACCTGCCAGCCGTCTTTTGGACTGGAACCTCCCTTTGCTCTCATCCTGGAAACGTTCTTTATGTCTCTCCTGCATTAGGTTCTTATTTCCTCAATCCTAGGTCCTTTTATTCCTTCATTTCTGCTCTGTTTTGCTGGGGTACATCCTCTAGTAGCTTCCTGAGAAAGATGCATGGGAGGTACAAGATGTCCCCAAATCCTGAGCCTTTCTAAGGATCTATGGCGCAAAGAGCTTGTTTCTAATGGGCTTCTCCCCGTAGGTTTGCATTTCAGCTTTTTCCCACCTGGCAAAATAGCTAAGACTACCAACCATCAAAATTTGGTTGAAATCTCTTTTCTGCTGCTGTCTTTTCTTGTTTCTTAGCTTTTATGTTCTGTTAGAGAGGCTTCCAGAGGGGGCAGAGATAAACACATGCATTCCATGTCCGTATTTAGCCTGAGGTATAATAATTTCCTTTTATAATACTAGGGATTTTGTATGCAAATGTGACTATTTATTTATTCTTTCATTTACTTAACAAATAAAGAAAGAGCACCTACTATGTGCCAGGCAGTATTCTAGTCCTCGGGGATACAGCACTAAACCAAGCTGACAAAATTTCCTACCCTCATTAAACCTACATTCTAGTGGAAGGAGGGCTGGACAATAAACAATTAATAAAATGTATGTCATGAAATATGATGATATTTTACAGAAAAAAAAAAGTTAGGGTGGGAGCAAGTCATTCACACTTAAATAGGATGGCCAAAGCAGACCCCAGTGAGAAGGTAATATTTGACCAAAGACCCAAAGGAAGTGAGAGAACAAGATATGGGACTCTTTAGGAGAAGAGCATTCCAGACAGAGGAACAGCATGGAAGGTGGCCCTGAGGTTGGAGTACACCTGAAACGTTCAAGGAAAAGTAAAGAGGTCAGCGTGGCTGAGTAGAGAAAGCATGCAGGACAGAACAGGGAGGCTAAGTGGGGGTCAGACTTTACAAGCCCTCACGGTAAAGACTTATATTCTCTCAGCTAGAGCTTGGTTTACAAATTATCTCCTGACTATTCATTTCTCTCCTTATCTGCTGAAAACCCCTTCCAGAAAACATGCTTATGGAGTGGAAGTTCATTTTCCCTGTAAAGAACATTAATATTTCCATCTCCGAACACTCTTGGATCAAATATGTGTATAATTATCTCCTTCTCATCGTTGGGCTTCCTCTCCAATGCCATCTCCTCAGACGTTGGTACCCTAAAGTGTTCTCCAGGCATTCTTCACTATCTCCCCCTCAACCATTTTTCATAAAACTTACCACATTTTGAAATTATTACGTTCATTTATTTGTTTGCTTGTTTTTTGTGTCGTTTTTGGTCTCCACCTGTTAGAATAGAAAGGACAACATTATGTTTGTTTTCTGTAGGCTTCACACCCCTGCCCTCCAGTGCCCAGCTCTTGAGTGAAAAGATAGACAGACAGATGGACATGATTTTGAGAGAGACAGAGCACGAGTTGGGGAGGGACAGAGAGAGAAGGAGAGAGAAAATCCCAAGCAGCATCTGCACTGTCAGCTCAGAGCCTGATGCGGGGCTTGATCTCATGAATGTCCTGAGCCGCAATCAAGAGTAGGATGTTTAACCGACTGAGCCACCCAAGCGCCCACTTTGCTTTTAATTATAAAAAGGCTAATAAAAAAATTGAAATGTCTTGAACAAACGCTTCTAACATATTCTGGCCAAAATTCCTGTAACTGTTGCTGCTCTGCCTTCCTTCTTGCTTCTCTGGCTCTAGCTCTTTATAGGTGATATCAGCATTTAGAGGTCTAGCCCATCCACCCTTATCTCCCCCCCTCCCACCCCACCAAAAATCTCAACTTTCAAAAATCAACAAAGTGGTAATGCGTTAGGACACTATTATGCTAAGAAAATTGGGATTTTTCTTATTAAAGAAGTGGGGTTTCAAATCATGGTGGATTTGAATTTTTCTTTCTTTTTTTTTAAATGTTTTAATTTATTTTTGAAACAGAGAGGGACAGAGTATGAGAAGGGGAAGGGCAGAGAGAGAGAGAGAGGGAGACACAGAATCCTAAGCAGGCTCCAGGCTCCGAGCTATCAGCACAGAGCCCGATGCGGGGCTCGAACCTACAAACCGTGAGATCATGATCCGAGCCGAAGTCGGACGCTTAACCGACTGAGCCACCCAGGCGCCCCTGAATTTTTCTCAAAGGCCATGCAAAAGCCCAGGCTCAAACCAAGGACTGACTACAGCACCCTTTCTACACTCCATTCATTTCCACTAGCGAGATTTGAGTCAGATTGAAAAAATAATCAGGGCCAAGCAGGTGGCTTTGGGATCAGGAGAAAGATTTACTGACCTGTTGTAAAGGCGGGTCTTTAGAAGTGTGAGATCTGCACCGAGCTTTTCTTGGAGGTCTCTCTGACCACATATATCACTATGTAATCTATACAGTGGTGTTTTAACGGACAGAGCTCTTACCTGTAATAATTTTCTTTGAACTCATATGCTCTAAGAAATGTCAATAAACTCAGTTGAAGTAATTTCTTACCCATAGCACATGCTTTTGCGCAGGACCCCAGATCTCATGAACAAGAGAAGGACGCCCCGCAAAGTCTGCACAGAGCAGCCATTACATGCAAAATGGACGTTTGAAAAAGAAAACATTTGACCCTTCCATCGATTGAACTTTCCTTCAAAGTGCCCTTTAGGGAGTACTGAGCTGGTTGCCAGGAAACAGAGATTCTTTTCTGGAATCAATTCTTGCCATTCGAAGTGTCTTTGAGTGTGTCACTTAAAATCTCGGTTCCCAGTTTACAAGGGGAGTGTTCTCCCTGTTGGGCTTCCTCAATCTAGACACGTCAAGAGTCAGAACGTATCTGTAAAGAGTTATGGGGTTATTGTGATGTTTGAAATGACAATCCCTTTAAATTGCACATTATAATAAAGCTACTTTTCAAATTTGCCGTTTTAGAAGGCACTGAGTGATAGTCATGGAAATAATGAAAAAATATTTTCAGTATTGGTCCTGTGTAAGTGTAAACCTTCCCTTGGGGTTAGGGTGTAAGCATTGTGGTGATGCATTTTGAAGGGGCCTGGAGTTTTGGAACAAGCTTAGGTGAGCAGATCTAAGTTCCAGCCCAGCTCCTTCACCCACTAACTCTATGACGTCGGGCAAGTGTCTCCATCCCCTGGGGCTGGGTTTCTTCACTTGTAAAGAGAGACTTGGATAAGGTAATCTCATAATGCTTATTCTTTTTCTGTAATTGTACCACGTCTTCTGGATAACCCAAAAGCGTACACTTTTGGCCTCAAGTATTTTGTAGTCCACCAAGGGAGTTGCAGAACAAACAAGTAAATGAACACATAAAGAGGATAATTACACACTGTGATAAGTGCCAACGAGAAGTAAACTCGTGGTAGTGATTGAGTACAATGGGGGAGGGAAGCTGATTCTGAAGGGCAGAAAAGTATGGAGGGTAAGAGTAAGTCTTGCTTTCATTTCCTCCTTTTTTACAGCAGGGTGTTCACATATATTATTTGAAGTTGACAAATCAAGAAGAATTTTTCTCTTAATAACTTTTTCACGTTTATTTATTATTATTGAGAAACAGAGAGAGACACAGCATGAGCATGTGGGGGGCAGAGAGAGGGGGAGACACAGAATCCAAAGCAGGCTCCAGGATCTGAGCTGTCAGCACAGAGCCCAACACGGGGCTCGAACTCAGAAACCCGCGAGATCATGACCTGAGCTGAAGTCGGACGTTCAACCGACTGAGCCACCCAGGTGCCCCTCAAGAAGAGTTTTCAACATATTAAAAGTTACCGGGGTATCATTAGAATGTCAATCTTCAAAATTACTAGAAGACAAGTACATTGCTCAGCATAGAGCACAAAGCAAGAAAACTTGTGCCATGAAGCAAAAAACAAAAAAAGAGGATAAAATAATAAATCATGTAATAAGATGATAGAACTAAGATCGAAAGGAGCTCATCAGTAAATGTAAATGGGAAAACTTTTGTGTTTAAAAGAAAAAGACTCAAATTGGATAAGAAATTAGAATGGCCACATAACATATTCAAGAAATGCAGCCGTAAAAAATTACTTGGAAAGGTTGAATGTAAAAGTAGAGGAAAAGACATGCAAATTAAGTGCAAGGGAAAAATAGCAAGGATCATAATATCAGCCAAAGGTAAATTCAAGACAGCACCATACAAAACAAAGATAGACACTCTGTAATGATAAACATATAATTTAGTGAATTGTCATGCAGCAAATAGAATGTCTTCAAAATGTATGAAAGAAAACTGCGGTAAATACACAAAGAAATAGGCAAAAAGGTAATTGTGGGAAAATTTAGATCAGTCTCCTCAGCATGTGGCAGATCAAGTAAACAAAAAAGTAAGTAAAGCTATTGAAAATCTAAATCCCATAGTAAGGAGTCCGTGAATGTGTGTGCACATGCATGAGTGTCTCTGATCTATGTACATTTGTATCTATCTATCTATACCTCTAAATGCTGAATACAGAGACTATGCCTACTACTCAATAATTCTTGAAATATTGATAAAAATGACCATATTTACAAAATTTGAACCATGAAGAAAACTCTCAATATATTTCAAAAACCAGAAATATTACATATTAGAATCTCTCATCTCAGTGCAGCTAAACCGGAAATTTGTTTGTTTGTTTATTTATTTATTTATTTATTTATTTATGAGAGAGAGAGAGAGTGGGGGATGGGTAGAGAAAGAGGGAAAGAGGGAGAATCCCAAACACGCTCCACACGGTCAGCATGGAACCTGATGTGGGGCTTGAACTCACAAGCCGTGAGATCATGATCTGAACTGAAACCAGAGTCAAACACTTAACCAACTGACCCACACAGGCGCTCGCTTCTGGAAATTAATTTTTTAATCAAAGACAAAAAAAATAATCACTTAGAAATTGAAAAGCTTTCTCTTAATTTTTGGTCCAGGAAATCAACAATATAGAATCTAGAAAATATTGATAATGCAAGAATGTATCAGAACCTTGGAGATAGTGCTTTTCATAGCATAATTTGACTTACTAGTATTACTGAAAAGGAAAGAATGAAAATAAAGGCAAAGTGGGCAAGTTAGAAAATAATAATAAAAGATACCCAATAAGGCAAAAGTAACTAATTAAAAAATAGTGGAGCTAATAAACAGATCTAAGTGGCGGTTCTTGGGAGAAATAAAAGTAAAGCAAAGAAAACAATAAAACAGAAAAATAGATCATTAGCCAACCTAATCAATTAAAAAGGTGGAACAAAAATATACAAAATTAGAAGTAACCACACATAAAGCAGGAAAAGGTATAATAAAATGGGAAACAATAAATAAATCCAAGAGCTAATTCTCTGAAAATAAAACAATAAATTTACTACTTAATACAAATAACAAAAAAGTGAACAAACAATACAAAATGAAAACAGTACATAGGGAACTAAAAAATACATATAAAAATTAAAAGAATTCTGAGATAACTCTTTGCTCAGCTCTACTAAAATGGAGCTGAAAATCTGGGTGAAATGGATGGTTTTCTAGAAAAATATAATTGACTAAAAGTTGTAGAAAATCTACGTGACTATCATGGAGAAATAGAATAAATTCTCAAAAATTCACCCCTCCTGAAGTACCACAATCAGACACCTTCACAGGTTTGAAGAATCTTTACAGAAAAAATAATTCCAGGGCTGCCTAAAATATTCAAAGATAATTTATGAGCATAACTGTTGAAAGCATAGATTCCAGAACCAAACTGTCTATGTTTCGTTCCCAACACTGTCACTCACCAGGTACAGGACCTTGAACACACAATTATTTAACTTCTCTATGCCTCAGCTTTCTCATTTATAAAGTTAATAATAGTGTATTGAGAGAATTCAGTGAATTAATGCATGTAAAGTGCTTAGAATAGTGCCTGGCATATAGTAAACACTGAATAAATATTAGCTATTTTTTATGCAATATTGGAAAAACCCATTGCTACCATTCACCATATTAATAGATCAAAAGAGAAAAATCATAATCACTTCCATTAATGCTGAAAAGTCATGAATCCATCTTATACCCATTTTTTAATTTTTATACAACTTTTAACAAAATATTAAAGGTGGATACTTCCCTGATATCTTAAGTCAATAAAGTAACATGATCACTAACTGAAGCCTGAATCATATTGAATGGGGAAACTGTGGAAGCCTTCCCAGTCAAGTCAGAAGCCCAAGGTGTCTACTAACCCCACTGATGTTTGGCAAATGTTCTAGATTTACTACTACCAACGTAAATAGAACAGGAGAAAGAAATAAAAAGTCAAAATACAGGAAAAGAGTAGATAAACTTATTATTTGCAGATTACACAAAAAGACATTCAGTTGAAGCTATTATAAACAAAAAGAATTTAGAAAATTGACGGATGTGAAAATAGGATACAAAAATATACACAAGATAGAAAACAAAATGGGAAAAATATCCATTCACAATAAAGGAGCCAAAAGTACCTAGGAATGAACTTAACAAAATGTGTTCAAGTTATATGTGAAGAAAACTTTAAAATGCTACTAAGGGACACAAAAGGAAACTTGAATAAATGGAAATGCTATCCTTTTATTGGATCCAGGAAGACAATAACCATAAAGAAGTTCAATTCTCCTTAAATTAATCTATAAATTTAACACAGTCTCAGTAGAAATACCAACAGGATAATTTTCAATTCCAGACAGACTAATTTTCAAGTTTCTATGGAAAAGTTAATATGCAAGTATATCTAGAAAGTTCTGAAAAAGAAGAGTAATGGAGGATACTAGTCTTACCAGATATTAAAATGCATTGTAAAGTTGCACTATTTCTTATAATGAGATTCTGGCAAACGAATATACTGGTCAATGGGATGAATATAGATCACACAAATAACCTGCTCAAGTTCAAATGGGAATTTAGGTTATTATTATAGTGACACTGTGTATCAGTATAGAAGAAAAATGAGTTATTCAGTAAGTAATGTCAGAACAAGTGGGGAGTCATTGGGAAGCAAAATGAAATTGGATCAGTACCTCTCTCCTTATACCAAAATAAATATTTTTAAAAACCCCACAAAACCATAAACCACAAAATTACTAGAAGAAAACAAAGAAGAACTTAAAAAAAAAGATCTTGGATTGAGGAAGCCTTTTCTTTTTTAGGCACAACATAAAACCCAAAAGTCATTAATAAAATACATGATTACATTTAACTACATAAAAATTAAAAATTCCTCCATGACATAAAGTACCTTAAACTAAATCAAAATCAAAACTTAAACTAAATCAAAAGAGAAATGACAAATTGGGGAATAATATTTAAAATTTACAACATATATAGCAGACAAAGGCTAATTTGTGATATATATATAAAGCATATAAACTATAGAAAAGTTCAACAACCAACAGAAAAATAGATAAAAGGTTATAAACAAACTTCAAAGAAAAATACAAATACACATATGAAAAGTGGTTCAGTGAGGGGTCCCTGGCTGGCTCAGTCAGAGGAGCATGCAACTCTTGATTTCAGGGTTGTGGGTTGAAGCCCCACATTGGGTGTAAAGATTACTTTAAAAAATAAAATAAAATAATGTTTTAAAAAGTTGTTCAGTGATACTCATAATAAGAGAGGTGTGAATCATAAGTTTAAAATAGCATACGTTTCGCTTACCTGTCAAATTTTTTCGTTTTTTTAAACGGACTCCAGGCTCTGAGCTGTCAGCACAGAGCCTGACATGGGGCTTCAACTCACGAACTTGAGATCATGACCTGAGAGGAAGTCGGACACACAACCGACTGAGCCACCCAGGCACCCCTACCTGTCAAAAATTCTTAAGTTGTCAACAGACTATCACATGACCTGTGAGATCATAATCTGAGCCGAGATCAAGAGTTGGATGCTTAACCCACTGAGCCACCCGGGTGCCCTAAAAATACACACAACTTTGACTCAGCAACTCTGTTTTAGGAAATCTTATACTTGCCAATGTAATCCAAGGTATGTCTACAGCATTGTCTAGAAGTACCAAACTGGAAACAGCCAAAAGATCATAAATAGAGAGCTGATCTTAAAATGTACGGTATATTCTCACAAAGAAATGTATGTACTATTGTGAAGAGACGCCAAGACGTGTCATTAAGTTAAAAAAAAAATGTGAGTGTGTGTCTGTGTGTACACAAACGTACACAAATATATGTTCGGACAACTTCCGGTAGGTACATACGACAGTGTTGTTGAAGGCTAATTCTAGGGAATCAGCCCAGGAGTCGAGGGTGGAAAGGAAACTCACTTTCCATTGTATACCATGTTGTGCTAAATAAAAAAAAATATGTGCCATGTGCAAGTGTTGAGTAATAATGACTCAAAGTATCGGTAACCCTTCTCACGTTGACACGAAAAGACACTATGGAGACTCAGGAGTGATTTTGTAAGAGACTTGAAGCACCAGACATGAACATCAGTTCTGCCGCGTACAGTTGGCTAGCCATGCTCCATCTCCACAGAAGAGACCGCCAACAAAAGAAAAGAGCAGATTTAAAAGGAATATATATTTTGGATCGGAGAAAAATAATAATTTCCTGAAGGAGTTGGAGGAGAGCTATGCAATCCTCTGAAAGGCTTTGGAAAGAGGGTTTGAGCCTGGCGTGGGTGGTGAGCAACTGGGGGAGGGGAGGACCCTGGTGGGCTGGGGAACTTCTTTCCACCCCAGGATGCTATGACCCTCTTCCCAGGAGCAACACCTCTCCACTAGCTGACAGTTTAATGAGCATTTTACCCAAGGCATTCACACGGGTAGGAAATCCTGTTAGATTTACAAGTGCCCATTAGTTAAAACTTCTCCAGAGCCACCGTATAAGGTTTCTGTTTGGGACTTCCTTGCGCTTCCCAGTGTTGAATATCCAGTGCAGAGAGGGTAGCACCTCTGGAAATTTCGTTCTTCTCTCATACATGATAAACAGGGTGGCGAAATCTTGAGGCCCCTCGTAGTTGACAAACCACAAACCCTACCACTCTCCCACAAAGGAGCTCTAGCCTGTAGGGTAAAAATGAGGTTCCTTCCATGAATGACTGACCCAGGACGCTTCAATAAATGGGGGAGCACATTGAGGATGAATGAACCAAACCAGGGTGGGGAGAAAGCTAGCTGAGTTTGGACAGCTGCCATTTTCACTCCATCATTTATCTCCTAGGTCAGTGGGTCTCAAAGTGTGGGCCCCGCACCAGGAGCGTCCACATCACCCAGAGGCGTGCTTGAGATGCAAGTTATCCCAGACCTCTTGGACCAGAACCTCCCAGGGTGTGACCAGGCAATTTGTACTTTGACAAGCGCTCAAAGGGATTCCGACGTGCTGAAGTTTGAGAACCACCTCCCTAGGCTTCTGGAAGACCACCCACCAGCAGGAGTGAGAAAACTGGCTTGCTCTGCATTCTTCCTTCCAAGGGAACCCAAGGTGACACAACGTGATGTCTCTGGACATGTTTTCAAATTTCAGCCTCAAAGTGCCTCTCCAGCTCTGGGCATTGATTGCACACCAGTACGGCCTCCCCTAAGAGGAACATCATCTGAAAATGCTGGTCATTCCACAGAAGGCCTGGACTTTGCAGCTCCTATGCCTTGGTGTATAGACACATTCCCGAATGCCAAGGGAGGTAAGGCTGGCCCTATGTTCTTAATGCGAGCATGATAGCCAGATATTGGAAGACCACCTCCTACCCCAAATAAATATATGCCAGTGACTGTAGGGCACTAAACGTCACCTTTAAAGACTGGAAACTTTGTAGATCAAAATCTTCTCCCAGAATGATGATGCCTTAAATGAAGTCATTCAAAGCCTGGCAGGATTAGCTTTGTAACTGTCCCTTATATTAGCTTAATGTATTGCAGGCTCCAAAGTATGTTTTTCTCCTTTTGATTTTGGGCCCCCCGGCAATCCAGAGAAGCCCATGAAATGGACAACTTCAGATGTCGCGCCAGCGTCCTTTTACCCCCTCCTCTTTCTTTTTTTTTTTTTTTTTTAATTTTTTTTTTCAACGTTTATTTATTTTTGGGACAGAGAGAGACAGAGCATGAACGGGGGGGGGGGGCAGAGAGAGAGAGGGAGACACAGAATCGGAAACAGGCTCCAGGCTCTGAGCCATCAGCCCAGAGCCCGACGCGGGGCTCGAACTCACGGACCGCGAGATCGTGACCTGGCTGAAGTCGGACGCTTAACCGACTGCGCCACCCAGGCGCCACCCAGGCGCCCCCCCCCTCCTCTTTCTAACAGGCGTTTGGTTTTTGTCCCAGCACCCTCCTCTTCCCCTCAAAGCCCCTCCCCTCTGCGCTGCCTCCCCCAGCTCCAGAGGTGAGTCCAGTCGGTCTGAGGGTGACCCCACCCCTCCGCGACTCGATTCGGGCTCATGAGATTAAAGAGGATGTTTTCCGATCATTTCTTCCTCATCTTACTCTTCTAGGAAAGCTTCCGGAGTCAATGCTGTCTGTCTCTTCTCGGCGCTCTCTGCCCCCCGCCCCCCCCCCCCCCCCCCCCCCGTGTCGGGTTGAGGACTGCTGCGCCTGAGTCACCCGAGGCTGTGGTTGACACAGGAGGTGCTGGGAAAGGACACCAGACCCACTGAGCCAGCGCCATCCCACCACCGCAGGACCCACCCCAGGAGTCAGGAAGCATCCTGATTGTTGCAGATAATTTGACTTGGATTTTCCGTTACTTATTTCTGAAACACCCAAAGGATAGAATGATGATTATTAGCCATTTACGCATATGGGGAAACTGAGGCACGGAGGTGGTTTTATTTAGTGTGTGTGTGTGTGTGTGTGTGTGTGTGTGGCTTTGCAGTAAATGAGTGGGAAGTTCGTGTTCTGCTGTCCACTGGGGAACAAGTCGCTTGGCTGGGAGGGTGTTTCCTGGGCCCCAGGGGTTGGGAGCAGGGAGAAGAGTGGCACCCAGAGGGTATCCGAGCTGCCACGGGCCAATTTTGTCTACACTACAGTTTCGTCTAGGGGTGCCCAGATGTGGGGACCGGAGGTAGGAACGCAAGAAAGAAGAAATGCTGGAGAAGGGAAATGATAATTATTACACAAACATGAAGGCCATTAAAAAAAAATACAATGTGTTTTTTAGCACTAGGGCAAGATTCCAGCCTCTGTGAAAAAGTTAACAAGTCTCTGACTTGCCTCTTTAAAGGCATTCTGTTAGCTTACTGGTGGGTACAGAGAGAAACGGTCTGTGTTCTGCCCGGAAGAACCGGAGGCCAGTCTGTCCAGCTTTCTCACCCAGTGACTCAACACTGCTGCCCCAGAGCCCAGCGAGTGTTAACCCCCAGCTCTGCAGAGCAGACACAGCCTTTTTGCATCAGAAATGTGCCCCGTAGATACACCGGAATAATTCACCCAAATAGGGACTGGGAATACCAACCGCAAAAGCCGTGACCTTGAGTAGCACCCGGCAAAACCCCACTCAGGGCTCCCGTCTCTCCAGCCCCCGCCCCCTGAGGAAAACGGGGTAGATCCGAGCCTGCAAACCCCTCCTCCCCCATCCCACCTAGCCAAGTTGCAAAACAGTACTGCTCAGCAGAGAGCAAATCAGGTTTCAAGGTTATAGACAACAGGGAAAGGAAGAAGGTACTTGGGAAGTCATCTATCAAGACCATATTTAAAAGAAAGAAAATCTCCGTTCAAAGATGAAACGCAGTGTTTTGGCTTTGTTCCCCATTGGCGTTGGCTGGATGTTGGCTGTTGCTGTGAAATTTATTTATTTTTTTTTAATTTTTTTTTTAACGTTTATTTATTTTTGAGACAGAGAGAGACAGAGCATGAACGGGGAAGGGGCAGAGAGAGAGAGGCAGAATCGGAAGCAGGCTCCAGGCTCTGAGCCATCAGCCCAGAGCCTGACACAGGGCTCGAACTCACGGACCGCGAGATCGTGACCTGAGCTGAAGTCGGACGCTTAACCGACTGAGCCACCCAGGCACCCCAGGTTGCTGTGAAATTTAAATGTTGTTTTCAGTGGGTTTGGCAACTGGGGGGGTAGATGTGAAAACACTAACAACTTTGGGGGCTGCTGGGTGGACCTTGCTCCTTAGTCCACAGCCTTAAGTTTTCAATTGATCACCTTTTAAATGAGATACATGTGTCCAGTTTAATAAGGGATTCAGTGTTTGGAGAAGTTAGCAGATCAAGGGAAGAGATGCCAGAATAAGAAATCGCACTGTGAGGTTGCGGGTTGGGGATGAGGACGTGGGGTGCGAGGGCCATTAGTAGCGAGCAAACAGAGGTTCAGAGACGCCAAGCAAATTGTCCAGATTAAACAGTTCGTTCCTAATTCTTACGTGACTAACTGTAGAGATGGCCAAGGCTGTATCATAGACAAAAGGGACATGTGGGAAGGACACTGTCTTCATCTCCCGCCACTTTGGCCACTGATAAATCCGGAGCTGGCCATGAGCCTGTAGGGCATTGGTACAGAGCTGACTGGACCACGCCATCCTGACCTGGTGTCATGTGCAAAGCAGGGACAGCTGGACACATACCCCCTGCCACCAGAACCCAAGCTAGGGGCCCCACATAAGCGGCTGACCAACTTTGGCTCACACACCGCCGGCCCATCAGCAACACGCAGAGACTTTGCTTTCTAATGTAACACGGAGACATTTGCGGTGATTTGCTTTGAAGGACCTACACCATTTCTTCCGGTCTCTGGCACCTCATCCCCCAGAGCCGAGGCTCCGATTCCCTGATTAGCTCTAAAACTTTTCCACTGAGCACTCAATTTTTGACTTCATAGACTCTATTTTCTCTTTACTTCTGCCAAGCCAACCACACTTTTTGCCCACTGGTGCGTCCGTGACCCAGAGGAAGGTGGCACAGAGACAATAGTACCTGTGGCCTTAGTTGATGAAGCATCTCCTGCTTTCACAAGCCCCTTCACTTACCAAATCAAGCATCTTTTTTAAAATTTTTTTGTTAACGTTCATTTACCTTTTTTTTTTTTTTTAATTTTTTTTTTTCAACGTTTATTTATTTTTGGGACAGAGAGAAACAGAGCATGAACGGGGGAGGGGCAGAGAGAGAGGGAGACACAGAATCGGAAACAGGCTCCAGGCTCTGAGCCATCAGCCCAGAGCCCGACGCGGGGCTCGAACTCACGGACCGCGAGATCGTGACCTGGCTGAAGTCGGACGCTTAACCAACTGCGCCACCCAGGTGCCCCACGTTCATTTACCTTTGAGAGAAAGAGAGACAGAGTGTGAGCGGCGGAAGGGCAGAGAGACAGGGAGACACGGAATCTGAAGCAGACTCCAGGATCTGAGCTGGAGCTGTCAGTGCAGAGCTCAGTGTGGGGCTCGAGCCCACAAACCAGGAGATTGTGACCTGAGCCGAAATCGGACACTCAACCGACTGAGCCACCCAGGTGCCCCCACGTCAAGTATCTTTCAATCCGAGCAAACATACTCTTTCCATAGAGATCTCAAAGTGCCTTGTGCAGAGGTGTGAAATGTGCTCAGTAGGGCTATTTTAGGCTACTAGATCACAACCTTTTTTTCCATCAGAGAACCAAAACACACTGCCATTAAAATACCATGATTCGGGGGGCCTGGGTGGCTCAGTCGGTTGAGCATCTGACTCTTGATTTCAGCTCGGGCCGTGACCTCATGGCTCATGGGTTCAAGTTCCGTGTTGGGTTTTGTGCCAACAGTGCAGAGCCTGCTTGGGATTCTCTCTCTCTCCCTCGCTCTCTGCCCCTCCCTCACTCTTTCTCTCCCTTACTTTCAAAATAAATCCATAAACTTTAAAAACACAAACAAACCACATTGTGATTGAAAACAACAGACCTTTGATTATCTCTGTAACTGTAAACGGAGCTAGTACGTTTTATCTTGTTGCAGATTTCATCCTGGCACTTAAAATTCTGCTTTCAATTTTGGAATCAAAAGATACTTCGCAAAGTTGCATGTTCACACCTTCATTTGAGCTGAAGGACTGATGACATGTAGAGTAGAAGCCTGTTACAACTTCAGGTATGGTTGAAATTCATCTGAATTTCTCTTAATCTAGTATCTGCTATTTTATCAGTTTCTTGGATAGTAGTTGAGGAAATCATACATATCTGATGCTTTTCTGGTAGCATGTGTTGGTTTGAACCTGACTTTCCACCGTTCTCGATATTGAGTGACCAATTGCATTCTGCACAAAGATCTGCAAACTTTAGACTTTCCCCTCATTTCATAAATGTCCACTGTTCAGAAAATTTTAAAAAAAAGAGCACCGGATGTGTCCATATACATACAAAAAGACGGCCTTTGACACTCTGCCCCTAATTCCATGCTCAACCAGACACAGACCGAGATAGGGACTGGAACATACCTTCCGCTGCTCTCCCGGAGGGCAGGCTTGCACAGGTTGAGAGAAGTCAAAACAGCCTTCTAGTCTTTCCTTAAACTATTTCTATTATTCCTGGCTTTAGTACTCTAACATCTCTGGCCAAAGAGAAGCCCAGATAGCCTCACATAAGGACTCACAGCTGTAAAACTGAGATGCAAGTAAAAAATGCCTATAAGGCCATTAAACTCTTTGTACTCGCAGCCTGAGTTTGGGGATCCTACGAACTAATTTAAAATCCATTTGTCCTTCATGTTTGGACTATGAGTCTCCAGGGGCTTAATCAGAATGAAAAAGAATCAAAGACCCCCATCAACTGCTCGGCCTCTGCTACCCAGCTCTTGCCCGTCGACCAGCAGGAGATTTAGATTTCCACATCTTCCCTAAAATCATCTCAGAGGCAGAAAAGGACATCATCAAATTCAGCTGCAGCTATCGGGTGGAGGAAAAGCCATAGCAGGGCAGCGAACTACGTACAGTTCCCAAAAACACCGAACGGAGACAATACTCTTCAGCTGCCCGAATCGGGGTCTCACAGCGAGTGGGTGGGGGCGGACATCGGGAGGGGGCTAAACGCCACCATAAAGCGAAACACGATATGCAAGACATCCGCTGCAGGTGAGAGCAAAAGTCAAGGGCTGTTGTGGTAGAGGGTCTATCTGCCCAAACCAAGTGTGGACAAGGATGCAAGGCTGCTTTTTTATGGGCTGCATGAAACAAAAGACATCAAAACCATTGCTTTATTCCTTGTCTGTCTAGCCCAGAGCCACAGTAACATTCTCATAATAAGGAACCAAAGACAGAGACGTTTCCAACTGCTCCTGGAATGTTGTGGCTCCAGCCCTCTCAATTTAAGGGAAGCCTCAAGCTACTGAACACGCAGCTGTTAATCTGCATGATTACTGAAGAATAGTAAAACCATCAACCCCCCGGTCCAGCTTAGCAGGGGGGCAGGAAGCAGTCACCAGCTTGATCTCTGGGAAAGTGTAGAAGAAAAAGGCCTGGCCGGGAACCTGGGTTGAAAAATCCGCCCAGCAGCCCATCACGTTTTTCCCTCTCTCAGCCCAGGCTTTGGAAACATCGGTGAGAAAAGGGGAGCACCGTAAAAACACTCCGTAGAATCCTTGGGAGCTGCTAATAATTGGGACGGATATTCTGAACGAGTTCAGTTCAAATAGTACTTTGTAATTTTTCATGAGCCACCTAATTAAAGGACAGAAGTCGGGGGAAAAAAAACACTCTAATTATGTGAACCAACATAGGAAGGTCAGGGTGTCTCTTTTACAGAAATGAAAAAGTAAATTTAAAAAATGTCTTCGCTAATAAGGTCTCACTCAATTCATTTACTGAATATTTATTGCACATCCATGAATGAGTCCCTTTACTAGGTAAGATTAGGATCCGATGAAGGACAAGGCTAGGTCATTGCCCACAAGGACCAGCAACCTCGAAGAGGATGCAGGCCATGTCCTTCAGCAGGATGGGCAAGCCAGAGAGACTGGGAGAGGCATGAGGGGGACCCCGAACCAATCTGGGGCCCCAGGGAAGGCTCCCCAGTGAGGAGAAGCGGATGTCTGAGGTGGCCATCCAACAATGAACAAATTAGGAAGAAGCTGTTGTGTTGGAAGGGGTAATCCCCTGTTCTCTAGTCTTTGTGCCCAGAACCGCTCTGGATTTTTAGGAATAATGATGAAAGCCTTTTTTCTTAGCCTTTATAGCCTGGGCTTATTCCCGTTCATTTCCCTGTCCCTGGATTCCAAGCTTTTAAATCAGGTTCAGTTGACTGTTTTGACTTTCGTTATCTTAGTTTTATTTGTTTTATTTTTTTAACGTTTATTTATTTTTGAGAGTGAAAGAGACAGAGCGCGAATGGGGGGAGGGGCAGACACACACACACACACACACACACACACACACACACACAGAATCCAAAGCAGGCTCCAGTTCCAAGCTGTCAGCACAGAGCCCCACGCGGGCCTCGAACCCACGAACCGTGAGATAATGACCTGAGCCGAAGTCAGCTGCTTAACCGACTGAGCCACCCAGGCGCCCCTTTACTTATCTTATTTTGATTACTCCATTAAAATAACCTGAAAATTATTCAAAATAATAGAAAATCTTTTGTTCTCATTCTATTGGGGAATTTGATAGCAGCCTCGAGAATAATGTTTGGCTGAGTCTTTATGTAATTTGACTATCTGAGTAGAAGTGTATTGCCTGGCGGGAAAGGAGCCAAGGATAGGGGGGAAATTCTTGCTGGTCTTAAAGAGGCAGGACCTGGTATTACTTAGTGGAGACATCTATGCTGAAATTAGGTATAAGAGATATGCTGCCATGGAAGTAATAATCCAGGAGTCAAACAAGGCAGAAACAGGTTCCTGAATGTGTTTACTGCTGAAGTGCTGCTGACAAAAAGAGAGAGAGAGAGAGAGAGGTGAACTTAACGGTAAGACCTGGGAAAAACTGCAAAATCATCTGCATTTACTTGGAGAGGATAAAGGAATTATGCCAAATACAAAAAGAAAGCAGATTTTTTGTTTGTTTGTTTCTTTTATTTTTGAGAGAGAGAGAGCAGGGAAGGAGCAGAGAGGGAGGGAGACACAGACTCCAAAGCAGGCTCCAGGCTCTGAGCTGTCAGCCAGAGCCCCGTGTGGGGCTCGAACTTACAAACGGCGAGATCATGACCTGAGCCATAGTCGGCTACTTAACCAACTGAGCCACCCAGGCGCCCCCAAAAGAAAGTAGATCATCGGGGATCTCTTTCCTTAAGGTCAACATGATATTGGAGTTAGCCACATAGATTAGAAGTCCAACCACATGGGTCGAAATCCCTGCTTAAGCACTTATTAGTCATTGGGCCAGTTTACTTAATATCTTGTGCCTCAATTTCCCTTTTCTTTTTTTTTTTAATTTTTTTAACGTTTATTTTTATTTTTGAGACAGAGAGAGACAGAGCATGAACGGGGGAGGGTCAGAGAGAGGGAGACACAGAATCCGAAACAGGCTCCAGGCTGTCAGCCCAGAGCCCGACGTGGGGCTCGAACTCCCGGACCGCAAGATCGTGACCTGAGCCGAAGTCGGCTGCTCAACCGACTGAGCCACCCAGGTGCCCCCTCAATTTCCGTTTTCTATAAAATGGGCTCTATAAGGACTAACCTCATGAAGGGTGAAGATTTAATAATGACAGACAAGTAAGCATGCCTGGAACATAGTAATGCTTAATAAATTTATTAATCTTTAAAATTTACTCATGGGGCGCCTGGGTGGCTCAGTCAGTTGGGCGTCCGACTTCGGCTCAGGTCACGATCTCGAGGTCCGTGAGTTCGAGCGTTGGGCTCTGGGCTGACAGCTCAGAGCCTGGAACCTGTTTCCGATTCTGTCTCCCTCTCTCTCTGCCCCTCCCCCGTTCATGCTCTGTCTCTCTCTGTCTCAAAAATAAATAAACGTTAAAAAAAAAATTAAAAAAAAATAATAAAATAAAATTTACTCAGTTGAGGGGCGCTTGGGTGGCTCAGTAGGTTAAGCGTGCAACTCTTGATTTAGGCTCAGGTCATGATCTCACACTTCATGGGATCAAGCCTCGCACCCGGCTCTAGACTGATGGCACGCAACCTGCTTGGGATTCTCTCTTCTCCCTCTCTCTCTCTCTCTCTCTGCCCTTCCTCCCCCCCCCCCCAAAATAAATAAATAAACCTTAAAATGGACTCAGTGGAATTTTGTTTTGAACAACCACAAATCAAATCTGTACTGTTTCCCATGATGGCTGTACCAACAGGGTATAGGTGGGGACCATTTTCTTCACACACCCTTAACACCTCTATCCGTCTGCAGCTACGGTGTCGTTTCAGCAGCTCCTAGCTAGGTACTGACGTCTGTTCTCACGCTGAATGAGCACATGAGACCTTTGTCGTTATTTTGAAAGGCTTGCCATGAAAATGTTCAAATGAATCTGAAACTCAATCACATTAATAAAAGAAATGTCAAAATTATATTTGTCAGTGAAAGAAAAGGAAGACCTATTACGTGGTTTAGTAGATTTGCAACTGTAGAAAATTTCTGAACGGTTGTAAAACTGGTTTTAAATTTTTTTTATCACCTACTTTGAGAATCGAGTTTTGCTCTGGGGACTATAAGGAGTTTGACGAGGTCATCATTAAAAGAAAAGTCTGGAATAGGTGTTGAATATAGCCATTTCGAACATAAAATCTGAAATAGAAAAAAAAATGTCTGTAGAAGCAAGCTCAAGTTTCTTATCACTTGAAAAGGTCTTATTTGGAGGTTTTATACAAGTTGAATATTTAATATCTGTCTGAGTACTTTTTATTTTATTGTTTTTATTCTAATTATATAGCATAGAGAAAAAGTAGTGGTTATTTTCACCAAGCCCCATAGAAGCTCCCCAATCCCTTCCAATTGACTCCAGCGTGCCTTGTAAATATTAGAATTTTTTATGTGTGCTATGTAGTAAAAATCATTGGCAAGCACTGCTTTCGAGAAGGTGGCGGACCCCACAGATGCCTGGACAGCAAGACTTGGCAAACTTTTTCCTTGTTAATTGAACTCACATCTGATTCAGATATTTAGAGGGTCTGTGCTTCAGAGGAAGACAAATCTCTTCCTACTCCCCAAGCCAAACATGGAATTTCATTCTCCTTGCCAATGATAGATTTGGAATAAGAATGTAATATGATTCTAGCCAGTGAACCATGTGAGAAAAAATTTCAGAGTGGCGTAGACAGAAGGGCTCCTGGAAAGTTTTTTTTTTTTTCCTCTTAAGTAAAGACACTAGAAAGGGACATTCTTTTTCTTTTCTTTTTTTTTTTTATGTTTATTTATTTTTGAGAGAGAGACAGAGTTTGAGCAGGGGAGGGGCAGAAAAAGAGGGAGACACAGAATCTGAGTGGTCTCCAGGCTCCGGGCTGTCAGCACAGAGCCCAATGCAGGGCTCGAACTCACAAACTATGAGATCACGACCTGAGCTGAAGTTGGACCCTTAACCAACTGAGCCATCCAGGACTTCTAGTCTTTGTACGTTATTGAATGAGTTGGTGATGCTTGGAACTGCTGCAGCCATCCTGCAACCATGAGGAATTTATCATGAGGACAACCCCCACATGCTGGGGAAGGCAGAAAAGACACTAAAGACACAGGGCCCTGGTGACCACTGAGCCGCTCAACCATCCTTCGAACTCTCTCTCTTCTGGACATCTTGTTGTGAGAGATAATAAATTTACTTCTTAGTTATTTTTGTTTGGGTTTTCTATTACTTGCATCTGAAAGTATCTTCACTGACGATACACAATGGGTTCCATGCCCTCTAGATGACAGTCTTAATTTACACTCTACTGGTAGCATATGAGAATGCCTGTTTCCCCTTACCAGCATCACGCTTGTAATTCTTTGCCGATGAGATAGGCAGCATTTAGTTTAAGATTGATAGGGCCTGCCCGTCTACTTGGGAGAAAGCTGTTTTGAGGGCCTCTGCCTCCTCCCTGCAGCCACCGGCCTCTGCCTGTATCCCAGGGAGACTGTTGATTCAAGCAGGCCCAGCAGGACCTCTGCTTTCTAATGCCTAATTTCAGTCATAAACTACGCTTAAAAGTCATATATTTGCATTTAAAAGGCGCACGTACTTTAATTTAAGCTTTTCATTGATTGCCACCACTCTTCTTCCAATTAGTTGTTTTACCCGTATTTGCGGTTACAACCATGTGTTGTAAAATGAAAATCACTTGAACGGACTAACCTGATGTATACCTCCATCAGGCTGAACTTGTGGACATTAAAGAGTATGTGAGAGAGACCTAGACAGAGAGAGGGTAAGCCAAGGAGAACAAGGAGAAACTTGGGCAGGGGGCAGGGAGAGAGAGAGAAAGAGAGAGAGAGAGAGAGAGGGAGATGTACATGTGCGCAGCCACATCAGACCTCTCTCCGTGAGACCCCATTAGGCAGGGAGGTGTGATCAGTGAACTTTGTCCCCTGACATCGCTCACTCGGGATGGAAGGCATAAGAGGCATAAAATAGGACGCTGTAGACTTGGCTTTCAGTGCTGTAGCTGAATCCGATATATTCATTCAAGTAGGCCTGGCACCAATTCTACGGTCTAATTTACTTCTCACAACAGCCTTATTAGAAAGATATTATTGGGGCGCCTAGTGGCTCAGTCGGTTGAGCATCCGACTTCGGCTCAGGTCACGATCTCGCGGTCCGTGAGTTCGAGCCCCGCATCGGGCTCTGCGCTGACAGCTCAGAGCCTGGAGCCTGCTTCGGAGTCTGTGTTTCCCTCTCTTTCTGCCTCTCCCCTGCTCATGCTTTGTCTCTCTCTGTCTCAAAAATAAATAAAAACATTAAAAAAAAATTTTTTTTTAAAGAAAGATATTATTGTCCTTGTTTAAAAGACACAAACTTGAGGCACAAAAACGTGAATGTTCAGGACCATACAACCAGTAGGAAGCCATGTGGATTCGACCTCAGATCTAGGTGACCCAAAAGTTTGTGGTGGCATTGCACCCCTCCCCGGGAGTGCTTCGCTAGAGGACAACTAGCAGACCTGAGTAGATGAACACTATAAAGGCAATTTCCCTACAAAGCTCATTTGCAATTGGTCAAATAATTACTTGACACGAAATTGCAGTTCCAATAAATCATATGGAGCAAAAATATTATAGGTTTCTTCTGATTATCACTATGTCTTTGGATTTGTCTTTAATGTTTACTTTTGCTAGAAAAGAGATAATAAAAAGTAGCGTGTTCACAATAGAAATTTTGGAAAGTACAAAGAATAAAATAAAATAAGCACCTATTACTCCCCTACAGAGGAAAAAAAGTTATTATTAACATTTTGATGAGAATCCCTTGGCTTCTCAAAATCATGTAAAATCTGGAATAATTGCTCTCTATTTGCATTGTTGTAATTTTCTAAAAAGACAAGTTTTCATCTACATGACTATGGTGGCCAATTTGCTGTCTGTGGCTACATTTGTCATCAGTTACCTTATCATCTTATTATTACCCTACTCTGCTCTGGTCCTATATGTTTTTGGAAGTAAAAATACATGGCTACAGAAAACTGCCTGATGCATATGAGATGCATTATTAGGGGCACATTAAAAAAAATTTAGTGTTTATTTATTTTTGAGACACACACACATACACACACACACAGCAGGAGTAGGGGAGGGGCAGAGAGAGAGGGAGACACAGAATCCAAAGCGGGCTCCAGGCTCTGAGCTGTCAGCACAGAGCCCGACATGGGGCTCGAACTCACGAACCTCAAGATCATGACCTGAGCCAAAGTCAGACGCTTCACCGACTGAGCCACCCAGGTGCTCCTGGGGGTACACTTTGAAAAATAATATAGGGCACAATAGAAAAAGTGACAAAGCCATGAACTTAAAATTTACAAAAAGCAATACAAATACTTCACAAACATTAAAACATATCCAACCTCCCTATTGATCAAAGCAAACAAATTACCTTAAGCACGACAATTTTTCGCCTATCTAATGGTCAGCCGTTTACAAATATGAGAATACTTGACACTGGTAAAGGCTTCAGGGGATAGAATCCCTCTCCCCCCATTCATAGCCGGTGGGAGAGAAATTGGCACAATCTTTTTGGAAGTACGTATCAAGAGGTTTAAATTTGTTCCTGCTCCTTACCCTTCTCTAAAGAAGAGTAACAGAGAAGTGATCACAGATATCTGCACGTGGTCACTCATAGAAGTGTAATCTATAATTGTGAGGAATTGGAAACCACTGAAAAGGCCGAGACATAAGGAGACAAATTATGGAACATCTGCCCAATATAAAGTTAAGCTGTCATAAGAAATTTTTGAAGACCATTTGACGACATGAGGTGATATTCAGAGTGAGAGTGAAAAGCAGGATAGAGAACCGCAGATACACCAGGATTCAATTTTGACACACACATATATATATGCAATAGAAAATATGTGAAATAAAGATTGATATCCCTGAGTGATCAATCCATGAGTGAATGTCATTTAAAAAATGTTTTCTAGGGGCGCCTGGGTGGCTCAGTCGGTTGAGCGTCCAGCTTCGGCTCAGGTCATGATCTGGCGGTTTGTGCGTTCGAGCCCCGTGTCGGGCTCTGTGCTGACAGCTCAGAGCCTGGAGCCTGCTTCAGATTCTGTGTCCCCCTCTCTCTCCACCCCACCCCTGCTTGTGCTCTGTCTCTCTCTGTCTTTCAAAGATGAATAAACATAAAAAAAATTTTTTAATGTTTTCTAAAACTTTATACAATTAAAGAGCATATTATCAGAAAAAAAATAGGCACTTAAATAATTTTCTAAGGCTATCTAAGCTCAGGTGAAGACAACACAGCTCAAGCCTGCTAACCCTAAGACATTCCTGGAGCCTTCCCCGTCCTCAGCCATCCCTTCTCCTTGGGAAGTGGGAATAATTATGGCAATTGCTAATATTTCTTGAGCAACTACTGTGAGCCAGGCAATATGCTGAGCGCTTTACATTCAATATCACATTTAATCCCTATGGCAGCCCAATAAGGTAGGGGCCAGCATTCTCCCGTTTTACAGTGAAATTAACACTTTGAGATATAGGTGATCCACCTAAGCCTATTTAGGGATTAAAGCAGAATCACACCAGGTTGGACACTAGCAAATCAAGACTGACTCCAGAGCAAAAGCAACAATTATTTTTAATTTTTTAAAAAAATTTTTGTGTATTTATTTCTGAGAGAAAGAGAGACAGAGCATGACCAGGGGAGGGACAGAGTAGAGAGGGAGACAGAGAATCTGAAGCAAGCTCCAGGCTCTGAGCTGTCAGCACAGACAGAGCCCCACCCGGCGCTCAAACTCACGGACTGCGAGATCATGACCTGAGCCGAAGTTGGAGGCTCAACCAACTGAGCCACCCAGGCACCCCAAAACCACAAAAAATTTTATTTGTGTAATCTCACCTTCTCTGAAATCTCCTCTAATCTTGATCTCTTCAACTAAAACAATTCTTAATACCCAATTTGTTTTTCTATATTCTGAGCTCTTTAGAAGAAAATCACTAGATCCAAGAAATGGAGACAGTAAATAATGGTAGACAATGTGTTCTGTCACTTTAAAGAGTATGGTCACCAGGCCCACTCCATCGGCCTGAGACCCGCGCAGTCACGTAGAGCCCACGCTTAAAAGGGCCCCATGCTCGATTTAATGCTCTGCTGTCACAATCTTATAATTCTTAATAATTTTCCAACGAAAGGCCCACACTTTCCTTTTGCGCTGGGCCTTGTACATTATCTCACTAGCCCTGCTAGTCACATGTGAGTAACTAAGCCTCAAGCCTTATTTTAAAAAACACAGTGTTTGGGGCCGACTGGGTGGCTCAGTCCGTTAAGCATCCGACTTTGGCTCAGGTCATGATCTTGAGGTTCGTGAGTTCGAGCCCTGCGTCTGGCTCTGTGCTGACAGCTCAGAGCCTGGAGCCTGCTTTGGACTCTGTGTCTCCCCCTCTCTGCCCTTACCCTGCTTGCGCTCTGTCTCTATCTCAAGAATAAACATTAAAAACAAGTGCATAAATAAAAACCCAGTGTTCGGGGTTTGGAATTGTGTTCTTTGCTTTTTATTACCTACCTGGGCCCCAGGCCTTTACAGAAAGTACTTGCCATTGCTTCAGCGAATCCTCTGCTGGAAACACGTGATATTATCAAAGCCTACCTGGCTTTCTCGGCCTCATCACCTCCAGGGAGCACAGTTTTAAACATCGTGCATTCCCTGTACATCAGGGTCTGGTCCTTTGGGCCCCAGTGTGTGTGGCCCGACCTGGTTTTGCAACTAATCACAGTTGCCCACCTTTAGAGTGAGAGAAGAAGGCTTTACATATTTGGAACACCAGAGATTCTCCCAGACAAGAAAATAAAAGCTCCATGCATGGTATGTTTGGTTCAATAAGGTCATTGTCAAGGAGGATAGATAAACCCATGTTAGCTATCAGGCCCTGCTCCTTTTTTTTTTTTTTTTTTTTTTTTTTTTTTAATGTGTATTTATTTTTGAGAGAGACAGAGACAGAATGAGAGTGGGTTAGGGGCAGAGAGAGAAGGAGACACAATCCGAAGGAGGCTCCAGGCTCTGAGCTGTCAGCACAGAGCCCGATGCGGGGCTCGAACTCATGAGCCATGAGATCGTGACCTGAGCGGAGGTCGGACGCTCAACCAACTGAACCACCCAGGTGCCCTTTGGGCCCTACTCTTGAATGGAGCAGTAGTTGGGACAGTAGTTGGGTGTAAGAAAACGCGTTGCTGATAAACTACCTCTCAGCACGTTTGTGAATATTTTAGACTGCCAGGCCTCGCTTCAGGGAAAACAATGAACTCTCATCTGCTTTCCTCCTTGGAACTGCATAGGATTCTATCTGACTAACTTCTCTGTGTGTTTTACCTCTTAATCTGGGCTGTAGCATAGAATTAAGTTAGGGCGCCTAGCAGAGTGAATGCTCCTGCCAAACCACTGGGTTCCCAAGGGTGATGCACAGTAATTGTGCCTGTGAAAAGCCCTAAGCCTTGCCATGGGTAAGCAGAAGCCATGTGGGATAACAGGGATGTTGCTCTGGAAATAAAATAAGGAAATAGATAAAAGACAGTGAAACAACAGAATTTAGTTTTTGGTGAATCCCTCTGATCAAACAAAATTGTGGGTTTTTTTTTTTTTTTTCTTTTCTGCTTTGTTCCATAACAAACACACAGATTTTTTCAAATTCATTGGCTACCAAAATCACAGGGTTCTGTTGTTCCATTTCCATTTCTTCCTCCCTACAAAAATCCTGATTTTGTTCAGGTACATTCCCTTCCCCTGAATATTCCATGTGACTCAGGATCAGCTTTGATTAGATCAAGCCAATCATAGCACTCCCATGGCCTTTGCTCCATCATTGATGGAGGATGTCATGTGCTCCGCCTCTGGAGAAGGAAAAAAGGTCTCTGGAAGTGTTTAGGAAAGTCCTACGTTACTTTTGAGAAATAAGACTGGGGAAATCAGACTCTCTTTCCCGCTAGGGGTGAACTTGGCATACTGCCGTAATTGCTACTGACCTCCATTTTGCAGCCATGAGGAAAGCCCGCTGGAAATCTGAGTCAGCACCCCGAAGAGCACAGAGGAAAAAGAATTGCACTGAAATAGAGTCAAAACTTGAGTGGAACCAAGCCTGAAGGCTACCCTCTCTCGTCTTTCCGTTATATGAACCAATGCCACTCTTGACTGTTTAAGCATGTTTTCGTTGGCTCTTCTATTTCTTGTACCTGAAAGCACAAAATTACTCTCCATACTGGAGCCGATCTGGAATTTGGGAGAATTGGTCTCTAGGTTCAAGCCTAATTATTTACTGTACAAATTCCTTTGTGCAAGTCCCAAGCTCCCCAAACCTGTTTTCTCATCTAGTAAAACCGAGTATCGTAATAGCATCCTGCTCACTTTGGAGGACTATCACTAGAGTTGAGGAGATAAAAAATACAAAAACCAGGGGCGCCCGGGTGGCTCAGTCGGTTGAGCGTCCGACTTCGGCTCAGGTCACGATCTCACGGTCTGTGGGTTCGAGCCCCGCGTCGGGCTCTGGGCTGATGGCTCAGAGCCTGGAGCTTGCTTCGGATTCTGTGTCTCCCTCTCTCTCTGCCCCTCCCCCGTTCATGCTCTGTCTCTCTCTGTCTCAAAATAAATAAAAACATTAAGAAAAAAAATTTTTAAAAAAAATACAAAAACCCTTTGAAACAGGTCACTGTTATGTACATATAAGGTATGATCACCTTAGTGTAAGTAAGTTTGTAGTATGTCCAAGGAATCTGCTTGTTTTTCTGGGGACGTGTACATATAAATAATGCCTTAGTTTGAGTTTCCCTGGTTTCTTTCTCCTTTCTTTTCCCCAACCGTACTTAGTATCTCATCAATGTATGGAAGTCAGTGATAGAGTTTTCCAACATCATTTTTCTCCCTATTCAGCAGATTCCCCAAATACCAAACAAAAGGCTACACTAAATACTTTAAAGCATCTCATTGAAACCCCTTCTGTTCTGTGCTCGGAACAGGAATCTGAGATGTGGCACTAAGGAGGCTTCTGGAGCCAGAAAGACATTTGTCTAATTCCAGAACAGACAGAGTACGTGGTACGTTTATCCTCTTAAAAGGTAAATGGAATTGTCAAAGGCATGGAATAGATTGGCAGAATTTTAAACGGAAACTGGTGTGTGTGTTTTCAGAATCGCACTAACTTGCGAGCATTCACTGCAGAGGGAAATTAAACTGAAGGAAGGAAAAGAAAAATCTAGCTTGTGAAAAACACACAAATGCAAAGCAAGGAACCATCGAGAATCTGGGAGACCAACTGGTCAATTAAGTGCCATGTAAAGATTTCCAATTTTCTTGTAGTAAATTATTTATTTAGCTCTTACATACCATCGATATATTTTACAAGTTTAATACCCAAATTATAGCTGGCCCACCCATTTATGGCCCTATAAATGAGTCCCGACTTACCAATGTGAATTCTTGTTGCTGGCAATGTCAGATTTAGATTGGATTTGGATCTATTGCTTTTATCCTTATCAGACATTTCGAGGCTGATATTTTATTGCTATATTTAAAATGGAAAGTGCTTTAAAATAGACCTGAGGAGTAGAACAACTGATTTCTGCCCCGATATGTCATTTCCTGACTTAACATCCTACCATAATGTAGGTTCAAGGGCTGGAGGTCCACATAGAATCCTTCTCCCCTGAAGATTCCCCCCCACACAGAGAATTTGCTTAGAGGAAAGTGAGCGATTATAAAAAGAATGACTTTAATCTTAAGTAAGAGTAGCTAGAGCTTTCAGTAGTAAAACTGACAGGCAATTTCCATGCCTCTATACTTTGTAAGTCAAATGAACAATAAAGAATATAAATGAAACGCATCAGCCATTTCTTAAGTTTTAAAGTATATATGGCGCTAAATTGCCAAGGCTTGTTTTTCAAGGGTTGGGTTTTGTAAAATATGTAGAACAAACCAATAAATTAACAGCAGAATAGAAGACTAACAAATCAAACCCAGGGAGCAGCCTCCACTTACAGTTATAAAAAGCATTATAGCTCTGAGATTAGTAAACCCCGCAGTTACAAACATGAAAACAAATGCAAGAGATGATTAACGACGCCCACAATTATAATAAAATCTGATTACGGTTTGAGGCCTTTGGGAAAAAAAATCACCAATGTGATTTTTTTTTTTTTTACCTATTTATATTACCTTCTTAGAATATTTACATTGTTATTGTTCTTTTGAAGATTTTTTATAAAAGTTTTTTAATGGATCATAAAGTGACAAACTGGACCTTGAGGATCATAGGAACCAGTCAGGCTCAGTGGGAAGAACACTGGGATATGAGCTCTCAGCCCTTGAACCAGCCCTGGGAGGGGACCTCAAGGACAAACCACTCCTTAGAGCTCAACTGTTCTAAGAGAGAGACAGAGAGAGAGAACGAGTGGGGGAGGGGCAGAGAGAGAGGGGGACAGAGGATCCAAAGCAGGCTCCGCTCTGACAGCAAAGAGTCGAAGTGGTGCTTGAACTGAGAAACATGAGATCGTGACCTGCGCCGAAGTCAGTCTGTGCCCCCCCCAGGCCCCCCGAATTGTTCTCATTTTTTAAATGGGCCTATCTCATGGAAATATAGGAGGGACAAAGTGCTTTGGAGGAGAAACATGCTATTTGGTATTAAGAGAAATTATTAAGAGAAAGGAAGGAATCTTAACAAACTCAGAGTCATGTTGTGCACTGCAACATGAAAAAAAAAGCAGGAAGAGCTAAAGGTACTAAACTCTAAAGCTTTTCCCATTCTCAGTCTGTCCACTTGGTATGTTCTTATTTACCATATGCTCTCCTAAATCAAGAAAAATTAAAACTGTAAATGATTAGCAGGCGTTCTACTTTTCTTTATATTGTACCATGCCAGTTTGCAATTGAACTTGTACGTGGAATCACCGAAATTCCACGATTCGTATTTTGTACGTCATCCATGCATAGGTGTTGTGTTCTTACTAGAACAGTGAAAATGCCGCCTAAGACGACTTCCACTGTTTTGTTTTTGTTTTTGTTTTCACTTCTTCATAAGCACATGTTCTACCAGCACTCTACCTTGGCTTTGGCTGACAGATGAGCTGCGGGGACTGAAAGGAAAAGGAACTATGGTTGCCTCTTCTCTCCTCTTGCTTTTACGTCATCATTTCTGCGTCGGGCTGACAGGGAAGGGGACAGGTAAGAAAGGACACAATAGGATCCTCGTGCATCTGTGTGTCCTAGAACTCTGCTTCTTTCTGCATTCGAAACAGATTGTGGAAAGCAAGTTTTTGAATGGAAAGCCTGGTCTCTTGGGTATTTACTCAGTATAGGCATAAGACGCTTGCCTCTGTACTCACTTTGAGTCATGTTGAAGCCCCACGCATTAGGGCGCCCACCAGAATTTTGTGCTCAGGAGGCATCATGAGCCTATGTGAGGATTGGGTGTAAGGACCAGTGAATGCCAACACTGCAGAATGCTCAAGGCCATGCTCCATGGTCCATCAGCCTTTATATCCAAAACACAAGTTCAAAAACAAAATTATTAAGATTTCAGAATGTGAAAAAAAAAACACCAAAACTTACTAAAGAGATTGTTGCACGTTCTGTTATGCATTCATTCACTCAAACAGTATTTATTAATGCTAAATATGTACCAGATACTAGGTGTCCCGTACGGGGTGGTAAATAAAGTTGGAGACAAAATCATTTTTTTTTTTTTTTAATAAGAAAGAAAAGGAATATCGCTCCCTATGTTGAGAAAACAAAGTTTGATATACGGCCATAAGGTCAGTGTTATTAAAGTTGCTGATGCCCTCCGTATTCTAACTTCTTTTTGTATCAACTTAGTTCTCTTTAGACTGAGAAGTATATGTCAAAATCTATGACTAGTGTATCGAGGTCTGTAGGGCTTTGCAGATATAGTAGCAGTTTCTGCTTTATTAAGATTGTGCGGTGCTGTTCGGAATACAGGTACGCATCATTGCATATAATTCCTGCGAATAGTTTAAAAACAAAAAAGAGCAAGAAAGAGAGGAATCATCTCGAGATGTTGAGAGCAGAGCTTTCAACCAAGCGCAAAGCCCTGAGCTCCAGACCTGTGCCTGTACCCAAGTCATACACCCATGAAGCCAGATTTCCTTCCACCAGATCCCCACCTGGGGTTTTCTGGGATTCCCAGGAGGAGAAAGAGTCACAACCTCCCATAAGCTCCCCTCTATTCAGATACGCATCACCTCCCCTGCCCTAACCCGGCTCAGGGAAAGCTGTGCAGACAGCCTTCCCCCCCTTCCGCCTTCTCATCTTCCTCACCCTCTTGCCTGGCACATAGCCATCCCAACCTGCCCCACTTGTTTCTTGACTTTGAGGGTATGCAAAATGGCTCCTCTTCCGTTTGCTTGCACCTTTCCCTTTCCTCTTAAAGGCCCCATGCACCTGAGCAAATTTCAGTGAATGCTTCCTGTGGTCAACACTGAAAAGCCAGATGGCAAAGAATAGAATTTTCGTTTACTGACTTGCCCGGGCAGAAATTTAAGGGCAGGGGGGAAGCAAATCACTGCTAAACCATCATGGGCTGGAGATTTACAAAGCTTTATGGACAATGCTACTTTATGCGAGTCAAGAAAGAGCTCACCTGAGAACACTCACAGGTTTTGGATGAAACCCACACATTTCCATGCACAATGCAACTTGGTGCTCAACTCTAGAGGGGAGAAAAATGACTGGGTGGTAGAATAATAAGGAAATTAAGAGTTTATTAAGATTCCTTAAATAATGCTGAAACACAGGCAGGTATTTGGAAACTTTTTTCACTCTCTGAAGAATGATGCCTGAGGCGGGAAAAAAAAAAAGACCTTTTTCCATTTTGGGGGGGGGGGGATCATTTTCCACCTTTTCCCATTCTCTTCCCAGACTAGCGTTCCTAGATTTCCCAGGTTCGTAAGATACTTAATGAAGAAACAAGACCACAGAGCCGCTCCCATTAGTCCACGGATTTGGTTTTCTCTTGTTGCACCTGTATAGACGTATCTTCCATTCAACTGTAGGAAGCGGGAACCGTCTGAAAAAGGAGAGGGAAACGGTACACGGTGTCTCCCCGTTTGCTTTTCAAAGCTTTGGAGCGGCATCCCCGCAGAGCCTTCCAACCAAAACACTTCCCTCGAGATGTGAGATCAAGAGTCAGGTATCCAGGTTGCCGCAGATTTAAGCACCAAGCTCTCAGCGACTGAATAAAAGACTACACGTCCTTCTCCAAGAGTCCATGCTTCTTCCGCACTTAGCAGATTCAATACGTTGGATGGAGCACAAGGGCGCCCTTCTAAGGGCTTAGGCAACTCACAGGCCATACTTTACATTGATAACTCCACGGCCGCCAGGAGCACACTCCTCACTTTGTTCATAATCCCCATTAATGAGCCCTCGACCGTGGCCAAATTCCAACTAAAATCATTTGATTCAGTCCCACTTACGCCTTTCCTGGAACTCTAAATGGACATCATTCTTCCCTCCTGGCTGCTCGGCAGCCTGTTGTGCTCCAAAGGTGGTTGTAATTCAGGAGGAAGGAAGCTGGAGGCCCCGACAGGTAAATATTTAATAATCCTAGGCACCCTTTCTCTTCACATCCAGGCTCTTTTCCGTCACGTCCTTTGGGGCTGAGTACTTCGGAATTAAAGTAGCTCTTTGAAACTTAAAACACATTCAGAATAGGCAAATCCGCAGAGACAGAAAGTAGATTTGAGGTTGCCAGGAGATGGGGGAGGCAGAAATGAGGGGTTACTACTCAATGGGTTTGGGGGGTTCTCTTGGGGTGATGGAAAAGTTTTGAGACCAGAGAGAGGGGCTGGTCCCATGACGTTGCGAATGCGCTAAATGCCACTGGACGGCACACTTTAAAATGGTTAGTTGTATGTTACGTGAATCTCACCTCTGTTCCTTAAAAAAGTACAACATGCTTCTCACAGATTTCATTCTCTTTTCATTCTATAATCAGTTCTCTTATGAAACAGAGTCTCAGGGGGCGCCTGGGTGGCTCAGTGAGTAAAGCGTCCAACTTCGGCTCAGGTCCTGATCTCGCAGTTTGTGAGTTCAAGCCCCGCGTCGGGCTCGGTGCTGACAGCTCAGTGCCTGGAGCCTGCTTCCGATTCTGGGTCTCCCTCTCTCTCTGCCTCTCCCCCATTCACGCTCTCTCTCTCTCTTTCTCAAAAAAAAAAAAAAAAAAAAAACATTAAAAAAATTTTAAAAATAAAAAGAAACAGTCTCAGGGACACATTTTGGGAGAAAATTCACAGCAGCGAATGGGTCTATAAGAAGAGAGTTTAACTACTCGCCAATGAGTCTATTTAATAGATACCACTGGAAACAAAAGGTTTTCCCGGTTTACCTAAAAGGACTTCATCTCATCTCTCCTGAGCAAAGACGGAAAATATGCCTCCCTCTAGATGCGGTCGCTTTCTCACGCAGCGAGAATCACTTCAAGTAGGATGGGGATGCCGGGCAGAGTCACCCTGTGCTGTGCCACGAGCCTCCCTGCTCGAAGCTCGTGTGTGAATGGCTTTGGCTGTTGAGGAAACACCTCTGCTGGCTGGGATTGACAGGGTCCAGGATGATGCCCAGTGTGCCAGCCCCCAATGACTGAGCCACTTGCTTTGCCCAACTTGAAAGGATCAGCCACAGGTATGAGCGATTCCCTCCCACCCCTTCGGTGTGAGGTAGGCTCACTAGACTCACAGAGCTAGGCTTGTACGTGCAGGTGCTGCATGAAGCAGTAATTAGAGAAATGTAGAAGTCGCCCATACCAGACCATTACACAATCCAGCCCTGACGGGGGGCTTAAATATACCTATTTATGAATGTTCCACCCTGTCAAATGCATGCAAAGCAGAACGGCGAAGGTATGAGCTAATTGATTTGATCAATGTTTCTGGTGCTCTCCAAAACTTTATTAAAAAAAAAAAATAATAACCAAAGGGGGTCTGTGTTTTAAAAGTGTATATTGAGTTTGAATCTTTCGTCACACTAACTGTGACAGATGTATAACCCCAGCTGGCTTGGTGCCCTAATTGCATGGGCTTCTGACTGTCCGTAAACCCTTATTTACTAACTCATGGCTGCCCACCTGCTAAGTCTGTTCAAAGTTCTAGATCTGCCTGGTATGTAATTAGTGCTGAATTGTTGGTTTGTTTTCCAGTGAAAACATACAGCATACCAATAAACTTGGAAAACCCGTCGGCATGTTTTGTAATATCCTAGGAACATAGAACCGAAGAGACTACGGAGAGTGTATATTCCAAATGTTCTCATTGTAGGAATGAAGCGCAGAGAGGTTGCATGACTTCACTGAAGTCCCACAGTGGGTTAGTGATGGTGTCCGACGAGAAGCCTGGTCTGCAATCCCTCTTCATTGGTTGTGACCTACCACGTTGTCCTTCTTCACTTAAGAAGCGATGAAGCCAAGGGATGATGCGATTCCAGAAATATACCATGATATCATCTTTCAAATTATTTTTCCATACAGAGTATAATGGAAAAAAAAAAAAAACACACACACACACACAACAGTACCTTAGAAATCAGCATCACGTCTCACACATGTCTCTCCCTCTGCATTAGGCAAACACAGCAGGCCGGGGCCTTGTTGAAACCTTAAAACAAACCAGGCCAATTCTGAGGTCTAGACAGGCCCCAGACAGGCTTTCCCAGAGCTTTGAAATGTGATTTGAGAACTGGTAATTTAGAGGCAATTTAACCCCGAAATCAAACTGACATCAGAACATTTATTTTGAAAACACTTTTAAAGCATCTACTCACCCCTTTAAAATACGATTTTGTGTTTCACTTGGGGCAGACCAACTGGAATTGCAATGATTAAGGTTCAGATTCACTAACTCTGAGTAAGTTCTAAGCACAGAAAATACAGCCTCCTTCCTAGTGTGCTTACCCAGGACCCAAGAGAAACTTTGGAAATATTCCAAAAATTATGTCCAACTTTTACATCGCTTTTGCAGCCGTGGAGGGTTATACTTCTAGGTGATACTTACATATTCAAAGGTCCTGGGAACAATTTCGACTGTAACTTTTGTTCAAGGCAGCTGAATGCAAAATGCATCTATACCCAAGTATCATCGGCGCGGAACTCAGTCTTGCAATTTAGTAGGTACTGACAATTTTCCCTTTTAGTGAAAAAGCGAGGACTCTCCAGAACCTCTGTTCTGGGACGCGTAGACGGGGCCATAATCTTCTTTTCCATAAAGCCACCAGGAGCCACAATTAGGCCAAAGATCCTATCACCCTCTAAGTCCTGCGTGTCAGATGGAACTCCCGGGTTGTGGAGAAGCAACTGTTTCTAGTTCAGACTCATTCTCTTTGTGGATCCCGCTCGACACTGGGATCATTTTATTTCCCAGAGAAATGACAGTGTTGGAAGGGAAAGTCGGCCGAAGATCTCGGACACAGTCAGAACACGCTATGCCATGAATGAGAGTGAGTACGTGGTTCTCAGAGTTTCGATCCTGAGAAAGCACAGCGGCTCTCTCAACAACGCGTGACTATTGTGAATTACGTTAAAATATAACCGCAGGATGGGGCGCCTGGGTGGCGCAGTCGGTTAAGCGTCCGACTTCAGCCAGGTCACGATCTCGCGGTCCGGGAGTTCGAGCCCCGCGTCGGGCTCTGGGCTGATGGCTCAGAGCCTGGAGCCTGTTTCCGATTCTCTGTCTCTCTCTCTCTCTGACCCTCCCCCGTTCATGCTCTGTCTCTCTCTGTCCCAAAAATAAATAAACGTTGAAAAAAATATATATATATAACCGCAGGAAATTGTATCAGGCTGCGATGTCTCCGTAGTCTCTGGGTTCCTTCTCTTAATCCTTATTAGTCATTTTAAATTCAGCTTTTTAAAAGTCTTAGTCCAAATGCCCTTCGGGAACAATAAAGTGGCAATTAGGTATGACAAAGGCATGGAATAGACACAATTACTTATTGCCATAGTAAAAGAAAAAAGATGGGTCTATGAACCTATCAGGAAAACCTGCAAAATGGAATAGGCTGCTGGACCTTATGAAAAATGTATCCAAATATTTGCAAAATGTATTTTTGGCCACCTCCCTATAGAGATATTAAACCATTTTCTTTTATCGGGGAATTTACCACCATTACATTTTATATTAATTTAATGACTTTGATCAGGCAATCATCATTTATTTGCCTAAATTACCAGTCCCGGAGTACTTCATAGGCAAAGGGAAATATTTCATAGAACATGAGGCAAAGCCTCTAATTACTATTAGAGCATAATTTAAAGTAACTTCAACAGGTATTGTAATTTTGACCAATTGAGTCACTAATTTGGAGAATCAATTATCTCCTGGACCCCTTCAATTTGCTGCCTTGCTTAATTAGCAGTGGCTGTCCAATTACACATCTGGCGTAGCAGTAATATTTGCATCTGTAAATCTTCAGCCAATCAGCCAACGGAGCCTGGTTGTCAGGTAATAATTGTGTGAGTTTGAAGACTTTGATGTATTTGTGTATTTATTTTCACAATTTGTATCAAATTATTCACAAATTTTTCTCCCAACGTATCCTTTCTCCCCCATTCATCTTAACATTTAAAAAAATTAGAGTAATTTTATTCACATGGTTCATCTGGTTTCCCTCTTTTCCTCTGGCCCCAATTTATTTATTTTTTAATGTTTATTTATTTTTGGGGGGACAGAGAGAGAGAGAGAGAAAGGGGGGGCAGAGAGAGAGGGAGACCCAGAATCAGAAGCAGGTTCCAGGCTCTGAGCTGTCAGCACAGAGCCCGACGCGGGGCTCCAACTCACGAACCATGAGATCCTGACCTGAGCCAAAGTCGCACTCTTAACCAACTAAACCACCCAGGCACCCCTGGCCCCAATTTCAAAACATATTCAATCTCAAAAAAAAAAAAAAAAAAAAAAATCAAAGGGAACAACCTACTAGTAGCAAAAACAGAAAATTAAACAGTATCTTTAAATTAAATAAGATCATCCAAAGCTGCAAGGCGAAACTAGTATAATCCTGTGCTACTAATTACAATGTAAATTATGTAAATCTTTGAAAAACAATAAGGCCATAGGAGTCATAAAATGTCCATGCACTTTGAATCTGTAACACCATTTCCAGAGTTTTATCCTGAGGAAATAATTACATAGAGGAGGGAAACCTATACTCCAGAGATGTTCTTTCCAAAGCCGACTTGAACACTAACAAACAGCAACCAATAAAAAGGCACACCCAACGGGAGACTGTGCAGATGGTGTATGAAATTAGTATTCTAGAGTTCCAGAAAGACTGTGGACTTTCCATCTCTCCAGGCCAAGGAGACGTGCCACTTGTGTTGGGGGACTACCGAGAGTTCAATTTGGCTGGGTTGTAGGGCATAGACATGGGAAAGGTGACATTTGCCGGGAAGTATAAGACCAGCATCTTACTGAGGAGGGCCAACAGATCAAGTTTCTTTCTGTAAGAGAAGCAGAGCATTGTTTTTCTTTCTCTTTCTTTCTTTCTTTCTTTCAGTTTATTTATTTATTTTTGAGAGAGAGGCAGAGAGAGGCAGGGAGAGAATCCCAAGCAGACTGCCAGCCCAATGAGGGGCTTGAACTCACAAACCGTGAGATCGCAACCTGAGCCGAAATCAGGAGTCGGTGGCTTAACCGACTGAACCACCACCCAGGCACCCCGAGAAGCTGAGAAAAGGACGCCATCTGCTATAGGCAGATGGAACTTTGAAGGCCCTAGTTTTTAATCCTGCCTCTGTCGTGTGGTAACTCTGTGGCCTTGGGCAAGTTTTACTCCAGCATCTTGAGCCCCGGTTTCCCCCTCAGCAATGGTACCATACCTACGTCTTAGGGCGACTCTGGGAATGAAAGACGATATATATCAAGTACCTGGTACCCAAGAGGCACTACATAAACTGTACTTGTATTGCTCTTAATAAGAGTAATCTGATATCAAGAGGCAGCCTGGATTAAAGAGACGAAGAAGGTGCAGTCCACATGAGACACTCACTCTGGAGATGACACTCCAAAAGAAATGTAGTCTGAAATACAAATGCAAGGATGACACAGAGTCAAGAAACACCAATGGGGGAGGAATCCACAGGGCTGGGCCAGGGGGGGGGGAATTCAGGTTTGGTAGGGTTTGAAGCTTATACAATTCGGAGTTCTTTTTAAAGAAAAAGAATAACATATTAAGTAGAAAAATGCATATTTATTTAGAACTAGAAAAGAAAGCATAAGAGATCACAAAATTGAGAAACCTGACAAATATCACTAGTGTCACACACACACACACACACACACACACACAAAGCCGTATCTTTAAAAATGAACTGCGGGGGCGCCTGGGTGGCGCAGTCGGTTAAGCGTCCGACTTCAGCCAGGTCACGATCTCGCGGTCCGTGAGTTTGAGCCCCGTGTCGGGCTCTGGGCTGATGGCTCAGAGCCTGGAGCCTGTTTCCGATTCTGTGTCTCCCTCTCTCTCTCTGCCCCTCCCCCGTTCATGCTCTGTCTCTCTCTGTCCCAAAAATAAATAAATGTTGATAAAAATGAACTGCGGGGGCTGCTGGGTGGCTCATGTCAGTTAAATGTCCAACTTCAACTCAGGTCATGATCTCACGGCTTGTGAGTTCGAGGCCTGCGTCGGGCTCGGTGCTGACAGCTCAGAGCCCAGAGCCTGCTTCGGATTCTGTGTGTGTGTCTCTCTCTCTGCCCCTGCCCTGCTTGCGCTCTTTCTCTCTATCTCGCTCTCAAAAATAAATAAAACATTAAAAAAAAATAAAAAATAATAATAAATAAAAGTAAGGGGCGCCTGGGTGGCGCAGTCGGTTAGGCGTCCGACTTCAGCCAGGTCACGATCTCGCGGTCTGTGAGTTCGAGCCCCGCGTCAGGCTCTGGGCTGATGGCTCAGAGCCTGGAGCCTGTTTCTGATTCTGTGTCTCCCTCTCTCGCTGCCCCTCCCCCGTTCATGCTCTGTCTCTCTCTGTCCCAAAAATAAATTAAAACGTTGGAAAAAAAATTTTTTTTAAATAAAAATGAACTGCCTGGGGATGCCTGGCTGGCTCAGTCAGAAGAGCATGGGACTCCTGATCTTCAGGTTGTGAGTTTGAGCCCCACCGTTGGGTTTAGAGATTACTTAAATAAATAAATATTTTTTAAAAATAAAAAACAAACTTCCTGGCAAACCTCTATAAATCTGTTTTTGTACATTTTTTACTATACACTGCTTGACTACCTCTTCATATGGCCAATATTTCATAATACCACTTTGCATAGAGAGAATAGAAAGATAACTCAGTCTTTCCTCTAACATGGTTGACTAACAAAGGTTTTTTTTTTCTATTGGTAGTTTATTAAAAAAAAATTTTTTTTGATGTTTATTTATTTTTGAGAGAGACAGAGACAGAATGTGAGTGGGTTGGGGCAGAGACCCGGGGAGGCGCAGAATCCGAAGCAGGCTCCAGGCTCCGAGCTGTCAGCACAGAGCCCGACGCGGGGCTGGAACTCATGAGCTGTGAGATCATCACCTGAGCCGAAGTCGGACGCTCAACCAACTGAACCACCCAGGCACCCCTCTATTGGTAGTTTAGCAAAGTTTCTTTTGGTTCACAATCCGTTACTGGTGAAGTCATGTAAATTTTTAGGATTGTTTTCAAATTGAGCAACATTTTTGTGGGTTTTTTTTTAAGATTTTATTTTTATGGAATCTCTACACCCAACATGGGGCTCAAATTTACAACCCCGAAATGAAGAACCCCGTATTCTACTGACTGAGCCAGCCAGACTCCCCAAGAAACATTTCTAAGTTTCTTTAAAACATGAGTTGTAATAGACACTCTTTTTTTTTTTACTAATTTAAAAAAAAATTTTTTTTAAGTTTATTTATTTTTGAGACAGAGGGAGACAGAGCATGAATGGGGGAGGGTCAGAGAGAGAGGGAGACACAGAATCGGAAGCAGGCTCCAGGCTCCGAGCCATCAGCCCAGAGCCCGACATGGGGCTCGAACTCACGGACCGCGAGATCGTGACCTGAGCCGAAGTCGGACGCTCAACCGACTGAGCCACCCAGGCGCCCCTGTAATAGACACTCTTACTATTTATAGTCCTGCTACAGGTTTGTGCCATACAAACAGAGGCAGACAAATTCTATTTTTTCATTATTCCCATTATAAATAAAGAAAAAAAATGTACGGCGGATTCATAATTGTGTTCACTGCATTTTATTTTTTTTTTTAATTTTTTTTTTCAACGTTTATTTATTTTTGGGACAGAGAGAGACAGAGCATGAACGGGGGAGGGGCAGAGAGAGAGGGAGACACAGAACCGGAAACAGGCTCCAGGCTCTGAGCCATCAGCCCAGAGCCTGACGCGGGGCTCGAACTCACGGACCGCGAGATCGTGACCTGGCTGAAGTCGGACGCTTAACCGACTGCGCCACCCAGGCGCCCCGCACTGCATTTTAGAGCATATTCCTCATAGGAGAGAACTGGTATGTTGACCACGTGTTAATGAGAAATGGATTCTCTGCTTACAGTTTTCCCGTCTGAGAGACTGAAGAAATTTCCACAGACCGGCTTCTGGTTCCACACGTTCACATCGTGTTTCTCCTCACACAGGCACAGGTGATACACTCTGACCTTGCTTCTTTGTCATAGAACCAGGTGATTCAGCCCAGTGGGCAGTAGGAGTATATTGAAAGCTGTCGCTACAATGGGACAAGTAGCAATAACTAACTATAAACAAGATTGTCTCCAAAACACATAAATACATCCCACCGAACCCAAATAAATGTACCTTCAAACTCAGCTCAACATCCCTTTGGCCCAGTCTGCAAACTGGCACCTGATAAGGAAAATTGTAGCTTGAGAAGTTCAAGGGGAAAGAGACATCAGCCGAAATATCTTATTTTTCCATATTTTACAAAAACATATGACTTTTACAAAAACACATTGTCGGGGCCCCGACCGGAGCCCTGGAAGAGACCTGTGTACAAGAAGGGCCCTGGTCTTCAGTTTCATCTGCTTCTTGCTAAGTGTGTCTCCTTTAGCAATGATCGAATACAGCAGAGAAACAGCGGGTAGGTTCCCAGTAAGGGGGAAAATCATGGTACTGTTAAAGCAACAAAGAAATCAAGATGGAATGGAGCGGGTTTAGTTTTGTTGTGTTATAAAATAGGGAAGAATATCATAGTAAGTCATGTCTTCAAGATGGTAAGTTTAAGACGCCTGTGAAAGCTCCAAGTAGAGGTGTTAAGCAGATAAAATTACTTAAACATGGTCTAAAAATCGGAGATTCCCTGACTGACCAAAAATATTCCTCTGATTTCTCAACTTGCACCTGGAATATCCGTTTCCATTCCTGATCCTGTCATCAGTTCCTGACTTGGCCATCTCTACCCTTGCAACAACTTGTAGTTTTTGAACAACAAAGAACAAAAAACAAAACAAAACAAAAAACAAATTCGCAGCCTGAGATTATTGTGGTTAGCGTATGGGTAAGGAACTTGACATAAAGCTTCAGTAAAATTGCAAAGTCCTACTTTCTGTTCTCTGTCTTAAATAATTCACTGCGCCTTCAGTGTTTTAAAAGAGTCCTATGACACAGAGCCAGCAGGAATCTCCATTTACGGTTCTCTTTCTGCCAATTCTACTAGCTTGGAACGAAAATAAAAGAGATGATAGATAGTTCGCTTATTATCTTGGTCTTCATTTAGACCATTTTGTCTACAGTGCAAACAGAGTAATCGGAGGATGAATCAACAATGAGAACGATTGTGGCTATTGTACACGACTGTAAATTCATGCTCATTGAGGCTGACGTTGCTTGACAGACTATTTTTCATGTATATTACCTTTGCTATCTATTTGTGTCCTCGTCTATTGATAGTTAATGCGTCTTCTGTTATTGTTCCATGTAGCGATTGTGGTTATCCGGTAACAATACAATGATATAAGAAATTAAATATTAATAGGCAATTTATAAAAGGGCTGAAATTTTACATTCCAATAGATAAAATTGAAAAATGGAACATGTAAAAGGCTGTAAGAATTGGAAGGCTATTTCTCACTGAATGTGTAAATCAGAAGCTCTGAATCCTTTTAGTATTGTCTAAGGATTAAAAGAAGTTAAAACCTAAATGTCTCCGACAGAAACTGGGGAGCATCACCTGGATTAAAAAAAAAAAAAACGCGAGACGGTCTTTGTTTTGCCTTTGTGGAAAAAAAGGATTAAATAACTGGGATAATTTCAACTTATAAGACACCAGGAAGAGTACAGTTTGGTGGGGGGGGGGGGGGGGGAATCTCTATACAATCTAAACAAACGATTCTCATAGGACTCGATAATGCTCATTTTTCTTACTGTTTCTCTTCCTTTTCTTTGTTTCATTTGAGAAAGAGATATGTATCTCATCCTAGTTTTCGGACTCATCGGAGTCCTAGATCAATAGTTTTGCAGTGTAAGGAGAAATCTATTGTCACAAAATTCTGGCCTAACTACATTTAAGATCCTGATCCCGCCCACAAAGCCTGTGCTCATGGAGTTGGCTTTTGCTCAGCCAGAAATATTGACTGGACCTCCTGTGTGCACGCCGGGCCGGGCAAGGTGATGAGGGACTAACCTAGGGGGCTGGTAGCAGCAAAGGAGAGAGAGTTGGATGGTATGCACTCCAGTTTCTACTGCTATGTTCAGTTTACCCCAGAATTTAGTGGCTAAAAACAACAATAATCATTTTATAACCTCTCATGGTTTCTGTGGGTCAGAATTTGGGAGAGCTCAGCGAGGCAATCTAACTAGGTAGGGGCTCTCACAGCTATAGTCAGGGGGTGGTGGAAATCTGAACAGCTGAGGGGGGAGCCTCTGGGAGCTGGCCGAGCATCTGTCTCTTCCTGTAGTCTCAGGGCCTCTCTGTGTGTTTCCTCCACGTGTGCTGGTTTGGGCTTCCCCATAACATGAAGGTCATTTGCTGGTATGTTCCAAGGAGCAAGGTGGAAGCTGAATCATCTTTATGGGTTAGCCTGGAAAGTCACACAGAGTCATTCTATCGGCCAAAATAGCCGCAGAAGTCTACCTTCAAGGGGAAGAGATATAAACTCACCCCTCAATGGGAGGAATGTCAAAGAATTTGTGGATGTATTTTAAAACCACCACGGTAAGAAATTAGAAGTGACGGGGCTTAGTGACTGCAGGGATGTGGGGAAGGGATACGGAGTGGAAAATGACTCCAAAATTAATCATCTGGTATCTTAGTCTATTCTGGTGGCTATAACAAAAATACCATAGGCTTGGTGGTTTAAACAACAAGCATTTACATCTCACAGTTTTGGAGTCTGGGAAACCCAAGATCAAGGCATGGGCAGATTCATTGCCTGAAGAGGGCTGGTTTCCTGGTTCATAGATGGCTGTCTTCGCGCTGTGTCCTCACATGGCTGAAGGAAGGAGAAAGCTCTCTGGGATTTCTTTTAGAAGGACACTAATCTCAATCATGAAGGCTCCACTCTCTGACCAATCACCTCCCAAAGGCCCCACCTCCTAATATCATCACATTGGAGGGTAGGATTTCAGCGTAAGAATTTGGGGGAGGGGGACACAAACATTCAATCCATAATACCTGGGTCAGTGGGACTGTTACCGATCAAGGTATGGAATTTAGGAAAAAGAACAGGTTTAATGAGAAAAAGGTAGATTGAGGATAGATATGTCTAAGCAAAGATGACCAGCAAGGCAGTTAGAAAGTTTTTTCTGGACCCCTGGAAAAAGTTGGAGCTAGAGACAGAAACCTGGAAGTGACTGGTGTCTAGGAAGGCCAGAGACTTGAATGGAATTTTCCAGGGAGAGTGGATAGGTCTAGAATAAAAGTCTGTAGGGGCACCTGGCTGGCTCAACAACTCTTGATGTTGGGGTTGTGGGTCGAGCCCCAAGCTGGATGTAGAGATTACTGAAAAAAAGAGTAAGTCTATAGACAAAGGAATTTAAAGTCTGAGGCCATTTGAGTGTCCCCAGCCACTAAGTAGACTGTCTATCCCAAATAGATGCAAATATGATGGACTTCACAGGGGTTTCTTGGTAAGCGAGTGGATATTAAGTAGGGTTGGCAACTGGGGAGCTTATCATGATGATGGTGGAGTAGAATTGCCCAGGCCTGTCTGATCCCAAAGCCCATGCTCTTCCCCCCACTAGATCACCTCCCTCCTTGCTACATGTTCCCTTTCATTGGAACATTCAACAGTCTTGTCAACTGCCCACCTCCCCCACCCTCGGCTTCTTTCTCTTTTGCTAAGATCTAGACTGAGGCTGATTCTCAGCTCTGCCCATCTGACAGATGGAGACAGAGTGCTCATCCATACTTATGTTTCCTAAGCCATTCCCACTGGCTTGCGCTATCCTTTTTAATTCCGGTATCTACCTCTCCTCCTTCCAGAAAAAGAAAGAGAAGATTTCTAGGTTCCTCTTGACTTTTATTGTTCTGTTTTCAAATGATTGGGGCTAAATCGCTTACACTCAGATTGAATTAAATTCCTCCAGACCTTCATCAAATCACTTGATATTTTCTGCCTGCGACTGACCCGATATAAAAGCCAGGTCAACTGCCCCTTGATCTCAACAGAGATGTAAAGATTAACTCGAAAACAGAGTTTCTTTTTTTTTTTTTTTTTAATTTTTTTTTTTCAACGTTTATTTATTTCTGGGACAGAGCGAGACAGAGCATGAACGGGGGAGGGGCAGAGAGAGAGAGAGAGACACAGAATCGGAAGCAGGCTCCAGGCTCTGAGCCATCAGCCCAGAGCCCGACGCGGGGCTCGAACTCACGGACCGCGAGATCGTGACCTGGCTGAAGTCGGACGTTTAACCGACTGCGCCACCCAGGCGCCCCGAAAACAGAGTTTCTTAAGCACAAATATGGGCTTAGTTGATTCTCTTCGTAACCTTGTGAAAGAGGTAACCAAAACGGGTATGAATGTTATTCCTATGTCTACGGATGAAGACTTGGAGGCTAGGATAGTTTAAGTTGCTTGCCCCAGAAAACACTGTTACCGAAGGAGGTGACCCAAATGCAAGCCCAGGTCTCCTGCTATGACACCATGACAACATGACTTCTCCTAAGCCCATTATATATGACTTCCATTATAGTGAAACATTTGGAATAATTTTTAGGTGACAGAATTGTTTACAACGGAAATAGACATCCTGAAGAATCAATATTAAATCAAGAGGGTATCAGTTGGATGGTGTTATGATCCTGGCCCCACCAAAGGCATTCACTGGCAGGGTTCTTTCTGTGTGTTTTTTAGGAACAGCACTGACACCTTTGTTACAATGGTATTCTCAGGATGGCGATGTCTCGGGGGCATTTCTCTGGAATAGCACCTTATTAATCACTAATAGAGTCCTGGCTTTCATTTTAATCATGTGTCCAGACATCGAGGGGAAAGCTGCAAATTTAACCTTCCAGATTCTGCCAACTTTATATCCTGTTATTAAAATAACTCCTTTCTGGAGAGGTACCATGAAAACAGAAAAGAGGACTCTCCTGGCTGCAAAATAAGGTGGAGGGATTTTGCCACTTTCGCCTGAGGCTTTTCCTGGCCCTCCCTCATTTAAACACACATGCTCCCTTACAACCTCCTTTGATTTACACGGCTGCCGCTCAACTGTTTTGAAAAGCTGATGTTGTGGAATCCTTAAGTCATCTGTGACCTAGGTCACTAAAGACAGGAGCAATTTAGTAAAAGTATTAATTGAAACTCTCCTGACAAGCCCTGCTCCTCCGGATAAAGTTACACATCAAACCCACACAGGCCGCTGGGCTATTCTGAGCAGTCTGAGATTTTCAATATCTCATAAACAGGCCCCTCAATCACTACAATCTAATAAGGCTATAATCATCATTGACACTATAATGATTAAAATGAATAAAACCCATTAAGAAAAGTCATGTTGAGTTATTAAAAGTTTCGCTCTGCGTGATATGTAATCTTTTATCCATTTTTTATGATGAAATCTGTAACCATCTATCCACAAAAGACCATTAATTTACTGCTCTGTGGATGTTACCATGCTCTTTAGTTTAACAGCTTATCATTGATTTCTTGAGGGAGATATTATATTTGGAGAAATACACATGGAACAAAAGCCCGAATGTTGCTGTAAATTTCCCACTGACAGGATGATCAAAGTATTTTGGCCTGGTGCGCAGCCCGGGGCCAGCAAACAAGTTTTCTAGAACAGAGAGAGCCCTCCAGCTACCAGGCAGCAGATACATGTTTTCAGGCATTGCAAATGCTTCTAAGGAAAGGTCATGTGCGCAGAGGGGGGGCGAAACAATAAAATGTCCATTAACTGGAGCCTAGTTAACTGGCTTATTGGCATCTATTAGAAACAAATTGCAAACAAAACTGATCCTATTATAAACTTCTCCTCATCCCTCCATCAAGGGCAGTCTCTGATTGGCTCAGAAGCAACCCAACAAATACAACGCCCGCAGATGACTCCTTTATTTGCAAGGAGAAGATTGGGTCTTGGCCAGCAGCAGCCTACAACTCTGATCAGCAGAGAGCTACAAATTTGGGAGGGGTACGTGGCCCTGCACAGCAGAAAGAGCGCTGGAGAGGCAACGAATGTATTCCTGCCCACATTCTTTCACCCAGGACTTTTTTTCTCTAAGCAAACAGCAATAAAAAAATCTGAATGGAAGAATGTGTACAGAGTGCTGAGCTAAGTGGTGGGGGAGCCTGATCCTTAATGTATACTTTTGCTCACAATAAACCCTGCTCCAATATCTTTACTGCCCATCTCTTATTTAATCTTATTAACAGTCAAACCTAAAAAGATTCTGTGAAGCCAAGGAGCTTGGCTTTGAAGGCGTATTGTCTTTGAAGGCGTTCTTCATTTTTCCAGAGATGATTAAGAAATCTGTTTGCCAGCCTCTGTCTGAACAGACTTGCCAGCCTTCCCCAGCAGGTAATGACAAGGTCCCACAAAACAAGAGGAAAATGGTTGCTTTACGTTTTATCAGATTTCCTCATTTTCCAGATTTGCTTCCCTCATTGAAATCCTGCTCGGTTGTTGTTGGGTTTGTTTTTTTTTTTCTTCACTTCATCTAAATTAGGTTATAAACGTCATTCCCTCTTTTACTAAGGGAAGCCCGACTTTACTAAAATAATCAAATATTCTTTATGATCCTCCCTTTTAAAAGAAAACAGCAAATTCCATTTATAAGGTTGAAGTATAGTTCAAAGCATGGCGAACAGACACTGATTTTTATCAATCCTGGGAGAGTTCATTTCAAATCTACACCACTCTATCATGTAAGACAAAAAATGGTTGCTAGATGAAATTAAAAGTCAAATTCACCGAGAATAAAAGGGAAATCATTCTTTATATAACACATCATTAACCTGTGGAAATAACTGCTTCAGGGCATGATTGAGGCTAACAGCTTAGTAAAAATTTTTAAATGATGTAAAACTTCCCCAGATCAAAATGGCATTAGCAACTGCTAACACTATCAATCCTCACATTTCTGTATGCACACTCATCTCGACTGAAGTCAGGAAGACATTTCACTTGTCCTCAACATACTAACTAACAATAAGTCGACGAGCTATAAACGCAGCAGTATCCAGTGCACAGACAATTAGCTTTCTCTGCTGTTCTCAAACCTTCCTCTCACCCCTAACTATATTCATGTCAACTACGGTACAAAGTGCATATGGCACTATTAGTCTATTTCTGTGTGGCAAATCTTTTTTCCCCCTCCCTTTTTCGGGGTGGGTCAAGATATAATGCAGTATAAATGTTCATTTGATCATGTCCAAAGGTCTTAAGAGAAATACAAAATCATTTAAACTTTCCAATAAAAAGGGACTGCTATTTAGAAGAAGATTGTGTGTGTGTATGTGTGTGTGTGCGCGCGTGTGTGCATAACACAAAGTAAAATAAACAAACCAGAGTAAGGGATAAGGAAATAAGGAAGAAATCACTTCAGCGCATCAAAGAAGGCTTCTTTCAGGGCATCTTCAGAGAAAGTGAAATTGACTGTTAAAATAGCTATAAAAATTTTAAAGACATTCATGAATTTTAATTTATCATCATGATATTAGACATACAGGCCTTTCTAACCATGGAAGCCCTGAGAATTTTGTGACATGAAAGTTTTCCTGGTGTTAATTTGAGCCTTTAATGAATTATAACCTTTTAGAAGGGGGTTGTTTAACTGCAAAAAAAAAAAAAAAAAAGAAGGTTGCACAGAAATGATGAAAAAACAAGACTTGCTGCAGATTTTAGTGAAGCTGCATCTCCGTAAGCAGTGGTTCTAGAATGATGAGTCAGCACTTCTGTGATTACAGGTGGAGAGAGCAATAAAATCTTGCTGAGTTTAGTTATTGAAATTATATGGTTTCATAAATAGTATAATGTTGTTCTCAGCGGGTAAATGTTATATTTTAATGCCACCCGTATTACAACACATACAAATTTTCGAGCTCAAGGTCAACAGGGCCTCCTTCAATATGAGCAGATGGAGTCCAGCTCTAAAGTTGGAGAGGAATGATTCAGGCTCTCAAGGGATGCGGGTGTGGAGAGACAACTGAGATCACAATAACTTATCAGTTAGGAGAGGAAACTATTTTTCTGGTAGGCCATTGGAAATGTGTACAGGCATGAGCTAGTTAGAAGTTGTATGGGCAACCTTTGGTTTCCAGCCTTAACTATGTTAAAACACAAGTCATGGTGTTTAATCCACATCAGATCAATACATCCTGTTTCAGCCCGGACGTTGGAGGGCGGGTGACACATTTGTACATCTTCATGACCTCCTGAACTTCTTAAGATGAAAAGTTAGGTGGGACTAATTTTGCTTGGGTTGCTCAAAAATGAGCTTTGTTTCATTGAAAAACCTATCCCCTCACTGGAATCCTTCCAAGTGTTTTCCCTTGAGTCTCCTTGAGTCTACTGCCAAGACCCAGGCAGATATTTTCTCTTCTTTAAATGGCATGTGTGGCTCCTCCTTAAAAATCTCTCTCACAGGGGCAGCTGGGTGGCTCAGTCAGTTGAGCGACTGACTTTGGCTCAGGTCATGATCTCACGGTTTGTGGGTTCGAGCCCCACGTCGGGCTCTGTGCCAACAGGTCTCCCTCTGTCTCTCTCTGTCTCAGAAATAAATAAACATTAAAAAAAATGTTTAAAAAATCTCTCTCGTGTATGGGCCACTTCATAGTTTACGAAGCATTCTCCCCTGCATCAAATTTTATTTAATCCTCACAGCAAACTTTGAGGCAGACAATATCTCTGTATTACAGATGATGAGAACAAGGCTGAGAAGAGCCAATTCATTACCTAAGGGCAAACTGGGAATTGCTGAGGTCAGAGAACAAATTTGGGTCTTCTGTCTCCAAATCCATTCCATTCCCTACCACTCCAAAGTTTATGTTGGGAATTATGAACACTACATGGTGTATGGTAGCCATTTTTTTTTTCAACGTTTATTTATTTTTGGGACAGAGAGAGACAGAGCATGAACGGGGGAGGGGCAGAGAGAGAGGGAGACACAGAATCGGAAGCAGGCTCCAGGCTCTGAGCCATCAGCCCAGAGCCCGACGCGGGGCTCGGATTCGCGGACCGCGAGATCGTGACCTGGCCGAAGTCGGACGCTTAACCGACTGCGCCATCCAGGCGCCCCCCATTTTTAAGTCACAACGTGATAGTTTATCGTTGCTGATTCTTTTATGGATTATGTTCTTTACCCATAAAACACCACAGCAGGAAGTGTTTGAGAACTGCTGTATGCGTTGGGGCGCCTGGGTGGCTCAGTAGGTTGAGCATCCAACTCTTGATTTCGGCTCAGGTCATGATCCCAGAGTCACGGGATTGAACCTTGCGTCGGGCCCTGTGCCGAGCATGGAACCTGTTTAAGATTCTCTCCCCCACTCTTGTACTCTCTCTCTTTCTCAAATGAAAATAAAAATAAATAAATAAATAAGTAAACAATTTTTAAAAGAAAAAGAAAAGAGCTGCTGCTCTCACTCTCTTACAAACAGTATGAGAGATGGTAACAGATTTGACTGATGGTTCACCCCACGATTACCTTCTCTGCCTTTCCTGGCTGAAAGAGCCTTGATTTTGTCTGGGGACCATGCTTCCTCTATACATTTCACAGGGAAAGCCTGATTAGACCAGGCCAATCAAGGCAATACCGTCTTTTCCCAGGAATTGGTTTAAGAAAGGCCATGGCCAATGAAACCCGTGAAAAAGTCTACCAGAGGTCTCTTGGGAAGGTTTTCTTGATTAAAAAGAAGAAGAAGCTCTAAGAAACACTCCTCCACCTTTACCTTGTCACATGACCGTGAAGTGAGCTAGCCTAAGGAAAAGGCCAGACTACTGACAATGACAGATGATAGGACCCAGCTGGGTCCTTGATAATGAGTTGATGGTGTCACCAGCTCTAGAGTCACTATGTCTCAGGACTTTTTGTTAAATCGGAAAATAAAATACCCTTATTGTTCAAGACGGTTGACTTGGAGTTTTTCCATTACTTGCAGCCTAGCATCTAACAAAATTTGTACAGGTGAATACGCTGAATACATTTCCCAATGCAAGCACGTTTAAAGGTGCACTACGGCCAGTTGAATGTGTCTTATATTGTCTAACCAGTATAGGGTACTGCTATGTTTGGAAGGGCTCCAGCTTTCCTGAAAATACACTTTATTTTCCCAAATGAGAATCCTCTTCTGTTTAGATCAGAAATTACCTGAAGGCCCAACACAAAATCATCTCAGTATTTTAATAGTAACAGGTGATCAAACATGTGGAGATTAGAATAATGAATATATTAGAAATCTATTGGTTGAGGGGCGCCTGGGTGGCGCAGTCGGTTGGGTGTCCGACTTCAGCCAGGTCACGATCTCGCGGTCCGTGAGTTTGAGCCCCGCGTCGGGCTCTGGGCTGATGGCTCAGAGCCTGGAGCCTGTTTCCGATTCTGTGTCTCCCTCTCTCTCTGCCCCTCCCCCGTTCATGCTCTGTCTCTCTCTGTCCCAAAAATAAATAAACGTTGAAAAAAAAAAAAAAAGAAATCTATTGGTTGAAAGCTTTGGATAATGCATGCAGTCTTGAAAAACCATTATGATTCTCCATGTTACAATGGAGAGAATTCTTATGTTGCCAGACAGACTGTATCACTGCCTCTGTTAACCTCGCAAAGACGTTTGTGGTAACTCACAGAGTCCCCAAAACAAAGGCTAAAATGAGCCAGGCTCAAAAACAGAACCAGAATTTATAGTCATGCTGAGAAAAACGCTCTACTATGCCTTCCTTGTGAGATGTAGTAATATAAAAAGAATACAATGTAAACCATTCTTCAGGGAGAGAGTAACAAAGAAGTAAAATAAAAATGGAATGGTTTCACATCTAAGACCCAAGCATCCTCAAATATGTCAAATTACTCCCAATGAAGAGCACCTTAAATCACAAGTACTACCGACACATCTCTGGAAATTCGATTCATTTGAGGTAAAGATAATTTCCCCTACCTGCTGTGTAGCCTAGATCAATATTTCTCAGAGCCTATTAGATATTAACCGATGTGTTACCCTTCCCTCCCCCAAGAAGGAGGGTCTTGGTTGGGGTTCCCTCAGAAATAGGGCCTGAGTCAAAGATTAAAAGGCAAATAGTTTACTTAGGAGGTGGTCCCAGGAAGCACCAATAGTGGGTGGGGAAGAGAAGGAAGCCCATATGGAGTGCTTTGGTAGGTCAGTTACCGCTCCCAGCAACTGGAACCCAGCCTTCCTGGAGAACTCTGGGAGTACTGTGGACCATGCCTCCATTTTCTAAATGAGGCACAGCTGAGGAGCATATCTGCCAACTCCCCATCCATCTTTGGTTGAGCACTGCTTTGGGGGACGTTAATTCTCTTGTTCTTTCAGCATGCCTATTCAAAGAAAAAGGGGAAAAAAAAAAAAAAAGCCTGCAAGGCAAAGAATTACAGACCCCACTCATATTTTCATTCCAGGCTCTGTCATAAGTCATCGGCTAGCCAATGAATTGTCCACTCTGAGTCAGGTGGCCACCCTTGATCTAGGTGGGCTAGGAGGCTGGGAAGGTTCACATTGCCCTTGTGAAAGATGAGCTGGGGCAGCCCCTTGGGGATTTTATTTGGGAACCATGGAGAAATATAGGCAATTAGCAGCGGAGGAGACTTAAAGGGTATATAAAGAAAGAGAAGCCATGAAATCATGGTGGAATTATGACAGGGAGTCAGAGTAGAGGCCGTGTGGGGTCTTGGCAAGCTGAAGTCATAATTAAGCCAAAACCATGAGAAAGCAAAAACTATGGATTTTTTAAAGGATAAAATAGATGAAACGAGTAAGTGCTTTGGAGCTAGTTCTAATCAGAGACAAAGAGGAACAGGTACCCAGATTGCAGAGGCACATCATTGGTGGAGCTCCAGGGTAAGGCTCCAGAGACGCCCGGCCCTCGGGCCATAAGGGGCACCTTGGATCTAGAAGAGTCCTCAAGTTCCAGACTTTGTCTTGTCTCGCCCTGTTTTAGCTTCATTCTTGGAATCCCATGAAGAGCCATGCTAACCCTTAAATAAACTGCTTCTTTCTTTCTTTCTTTCTTTTTGTTTTGTTTTAATTTTTTAATGTTTATTTATTTTTGAAAGAGAGACAGAGAATGAATGGGGCAGGGGCAGGGGCAGAGAGAGAGGGAGACACAGAGTCCAAAGCAGGCTCCAGGCTCTGAGCTGTCAGCACAGAGCCTGACACAGGGCTCGAACTCCCAAACTGTGAGATCATGACTTGAGCCAAAGTTGGACACTCCACCGACTGAGCCACCCAGGTGCCTCTGGATGACCAAATTACTTACAATCTGCGGGCCTCAGTTCCCTCAGTGATAAAATGAAACTAGTTCATGCCTAGTCTGCAGTATTATTTTAATGATGAAATAAAATACCTGAAACACAATAGGTTATAAATATTTATTCTCCTTCCCCTTAGAAAAGGAAAAGAAGTCTGCATTGTCTATGTCTCTCTAAATCTGGTTTATAAACTTGTAACGTAATCGGGATCGGGATGGGATAGAATTCGAAAATTTTATTTATTACATTTCCTGTGTAGTAGACATAAGTGCATAAAACCAGCTAGACTCACAGAATCCCTGGGCGGTAGAATCAGAGGAACTTCAGATATCATCCCCACTCCTTATTTTTTGGGTGAATAATCCAGGACCTAGAGAGATTATCTGATGTGTCTAGGGCACACAGCCAGTTAGCAACACCACCAGGAGGTCAACCTGGGTTGATTTCCAGACTTCCCATCCAATATTCTCCCCACCACAGCTTTTGGTTTTCTTACCCTTACATTAAGTTCTCCATTCAAAGCAAAATTCTGCCAGTGTTTGTTTTCCTTTTTGGTTTTCTCCACTGTAAATCAAGAAACACTTCTCCGAGTAGACTCACAGGCATGACTCTTGAACGTGGCATGCTCTCCCCATTCCTCAAAGCGCTCTTCTCATCTCCCGTCTTTCTCCACGCCCCTGTCACATCTGGGTGGGGGTCCCTTCATAACTGTCCTCTGTTATCACACCCTTCACACGGTGTTATGATTGTTGTCTCCTCCTCTTGACTATTCACTCCCTGAAGGCAGGGCTTAAATCTGGTTCATCAAGTACATTTCAGTTGGATGAATTGTTAAATGCATGTTATGGACATTGAAAGAGAAACTGTTGGAATAGGTTAAATTAATCTCAAATGTGGAGGTAAATGAGATGACCCTCAGATGTCAGTCTGATGACACCTCAGGAAATCCTTGCCGAGGATATGTAAATCAGAGGTCAATACACGGACAACCTCTGAAGAACAATGGTCCAATCTACCCAAGGTAGATTGAAACAAAATCATGTGCGAAAAGCATGGCGATTTATAGCCCGATGATTCCTGCTCCAAGGAGGAATAGAGAATAGAGGAATAGAGAATAGAGAATTCTCTTTCTAAAGTGGTTAGCAAATAATCCCACCAACAAGAAAGCTGTATGTAAGTAGATCTTGGAAGCTGCCCTCTCGCCATATACATAAGTACATGTACTCAGTTATGCAAAATACCTTTAAATTTCCCTTTATTATTTTCAAGAGTGATCCTAAATTGGGCAGGGAGTAAGAATCAAAAGGTGGAAATTCTTTAAGCATATATATTTAATAGGTGAAGCCTTAGAATATCAAGCAGTTTGAGAAATAGGAGCTTTTCTAGAAGCTATTGAACCATGAGGCAGTTAATGAGTGAAGAAATGTCATTGGAATTGAGCAAAAAATATTGTGTAATAAGATCCCCATTTCTCTAGGGCAGAGCTAATGAATTAATTAAACTAAAACTCAGGAAAGATCTGCTTAACACAGGTATAGCTATTGATAGTCCCTTGGTAGTTTTTGAAAACCGGGAACTGTCCTCCATAATAATATTAAAAGGTGATCTAAGCCTGATGACTCAGATCTAGTGGAAGCTAAACCAGAAAACTTGTGTGAGATGAATAAAGGCATTGACAATTTCAGCATGTGTGCATTTTGCCAATTTGTATATTGAACGTCTTATGTAATCTTTACTATTATTTCATATACATCCTATATCGAATTGAAAATTGAACTGAAGGGGCACCTGGGTGGCTCAGTCAGTTGAGTGTCTGATTTCAGCCCAGGTCATGATCTCACAGGTCGCGGGTTCAAGCCCTGCATAGGGCTCTGTGCTGACAGCTCAGAGCCTGGAGCCTGCTTCACATTCCCTGTCTCCTTCTCTCTCTGCCCCTCCCCTGCTTGTGCTCTCTATTGCTCTGTCTTTCTCAAAAACAAATAAATATTAAAACAAATTTTAAAAAAGAAAATTGAACTGAAAAAGATTCCTTATATTTGCCGTGTGTGTGTGTGTGAGAGAGAGAGAGAGAGAGAGAGAGAGAGAGAGAGAAGAATGGAAAGATGAAAAAAGGACAAGCGGGGCGCCTGGGTGGCGCAGTCGGTTAAGCGTCCGACTTCAGCCAGGTCACGATCTCGCGGTCCGTGAGTTCGAGCCCCGCGTCGGGCTCTGGGCTGATGGCTCAGAGCCTGGAGCCTGTTTCCGATTCTGTGTCTCCCTCTCTCTCTGCCCCTCCCCCGTTCATGCTCTGTCTCTCTCTGTCCCAAAAATAAATAAACGTTGAAAAAAAAAAAATTAAAAAAAAGAAAAAAGGACAAGCATTTACTTGAAAACTTACACCTAAGCCATCATGAATTTAAAAGAATTTTTAGAAATCCACAATCTTGAGCAAAAGAAGTCAAACACAAAAGATATCCTAATATTCCATTTATACGAAGCGCTATAACAGGGCAAACAAATCCATGTTGTTAGAAGTTAGGATTGTGGGGGGCACCTGGGTGGCTCAGTTGGTTGAACTTCGGACTTCGACTTCGGCTCAGGTCATGATCTCACAGTTCATGGGTTCAAGCCCTGCATCGGGCTCTGTGTTGAATGCCTGCTCAGAGCCTGGAGCCTCCTTCAAATTCTGTGTCTCCTTCCCTCTCTGCCCCTCTTCCCCTCACACCCTGTCTCACTCTGTCTCTCAAAAATAAATAAATGTAAAAAATAAAAAACTTTCCAAAATAAATAAACATTAAAGAAATTTTTTTAAAAAAAAAAGGAAGTTAGGACAGCGTGGAGGGAGTGATGAGTGGGAGCAAGGCAGCACAGGGGACCTCCAGGATGCTCTCTATTATCTTCTGAATGTGCTGGTTACATAAGGATGTTCAGTTTGGAAAAGTTCATCAAGGTATACACTTGGGACATGTGTATGTCTCCCTCCGTTGGGCCAGAAGCAGATGCTGAGACACGGAGGAGTGTGCAAAAGGCTTCTTGCAAGAGCAACATTTGTGAGAGGTGAGGGGGAGAGGCAGGGCTGGGCAGGGAGAGCTCTCAGACCTCCCTCAGAGCCCACAAAAATCCTGTCCATTCATCTGGAGCGCCACAGTGGATGCCACTCATGGCGGGGAGCTCCCTGGCAGGAATGATGAGGCCTTTGTAAGGAAGTCTTGCTCAGTCACTGGCTGGGGTGGGGTCCCCTTGGGAAGAGCGTGACTTCAGCTCAAAAGCAGACCTGAAGGTGTTAAGAGTCACAGGCTGTCGGCTAACCATACTCCCGGCAACTGGGAAAGGAGTTTTTTCTTTACAACAGTTTTTCTGGGGGGACGCCTGGGTGGCTCAGTCAATTAAGCCTCCGACATCAGCTCAGGTCATGATCTCACGGTTGGTGAGTTCGAGGCCCGCGTCGGGCTCTGTGCTGACAGCTCAGAGTCTGGAGCCTGCTTTCAGATTCTGTGTCTCCCTCTCTCTCTCTGCACCCACCCCCCCACCTCCCTGCTTGTGCTTTGACTCTCTCTCTCTCACACACACACACAGATAAGTGAGTATTACAAAAATTTTTTTGGGGGGGCGCCTGGATGGCTCAATTAAGCCTCCGACATCAGCTCAGGTCATGATCTCACGGTTGGTGAGTTCGAGCCCCGCGTCAGGCTCTGTGCTGACAGCTCAAGAGCCTGGAGCCTGCTCCAGATTCCGTGTCTCCCTCGTTCTCTCTCTGCCCCCACCCCTGCTGATGCTCTGTCTCTTTCTCTCTCAAAAATAAATAAATGCCAAAAAAAAAATTTTTTTTTTAAGTTTTTTTTTAAGTTTTTATTTTAATCACCCAGTGCTCATCAGGACAAGTGCACTCCTTAATCCTCATGACCTATGTCACCCATCCCCCCACCGACCTCCCCTCTGGTAACGGTCAGTTGAAATGATTCTTTCTTAAAGGAGGTTTAGTGCAAGGGGCGGATTGTGGATATATATTAACTATTAATAATGTGATCTATAGATATGTTATTACATTTCAATAAAAAGGCTTTTCAAAAAACAAAGAATGTACCATCCACCGTAAGTGTTCTCAAAGTCTAATCACACAGAATCCCGGTGTTACACACGTTACGTCAAAGTTCTCCACTAAGGAAAATTCAAAAGACTATGACTTTTTCCACTTTCACAGAACAAAAACAGCGCGTCCATTTTTCTTATTTTCAAGTTTTTCTCTCCAACCCTTCCTAAATCTTCGACACACGCTACCACATGTCTGTACCAGAATCCAAATGAGGTGGCATCTGAGTTATCACAAAATTATACATTTCAGGAGTTCATGACATTTAATAAAGAGTACTCTGACATCCGGGTATCCCACCCTAAGCTCGAAGACCAACAAAACTACTTGGAAACAATGGACGTTGTAACTATAAGGAACCCACAAAGCCTCAATACCTTGATTACCTGCCGCTGGGGAGCAAATGATCCAACTTCAAAGGTCACAAGCAGTCGTAGTGCTGTCTCCGACACTGTATCGTGATCCCTCATCTTACAGAACTTGGAGAATAAGTTCTTTACTTATTCCCTTTAGCCCAGTTTGAATTGTACCTGCAAGCTTCGTCTCTGTTTCTGCCCACATGGGCGTCATCAGTCTGCCTATATGGGTACCAGAGACACCCCAGGCCTAGATCTTAATCATGGTTTCTGTATTCCAGCACACGCACACGCACGCACACACACACACACACATGCACGCGCATTTTTTCCAAGCACCTTCTCTGTACCTTCCCTCTCATAACCTCTTACCCTCACATCATGCTCTCTGCCTAACCCGACCTGGCTTGTTTCCCAGACCAGACGCCTCTAGGCTTGTCCTGCCTTGTAGCCACTCTAGTGCTAAAATATGTTAGGCATAAGAGCATTTTTAGAGGTTCCGAATAAAAGCTGTGTATGTGTAGCAGGGCACATTTGTATAAAGTCTTCTGATGATAGGATGGGATAGCAATCATCTGAGAACCAATCATATCGTTAGAAATACTTTCAAGTACAATGAAGAGTATTAATAGTCATTTACCTGTGAGGTCACCGTATCCTAAGCCCATAAGATTTCAGTGCTAAAAAAACTCCAGTAAACATCTTCGTAAATGACTAATAGCAGGAGACATTTATTGTTGTGGCTATACAAAAGCCATCTCTTTTGTTTGGATAGAGTATCCCGTTTCCTTTTGGAGCCTTACCTTCCTGTCACAGTAGGCAGCTGTTTGTTTGTTTTATTTTAGAATGAGAGAGGGCATGCATATGAGTGGGGAAGGGGCAGAGAGAGAGAGAAAGAGGGAGAGTCTCAAGCAGGCTCCATACTCAGCATGGGGCCTGATGTGGGCCTCCTTCCCAAGACCTGAGCTGAAATCAAGAGTCAAGGGGCGCCTGGGTGGCGCAGTCGGTTGAGCGTCCGACTTCAGCCAGGTCACGATCTCGCGGTCCGTGAGTTCGAGCCCCGTGTCGGGCTCTGGGCTGATGGCTCAGAGCCTGGAGCCTGTTTCCGATTTTGTGTCTCCCTCTCTCTCTGCCCCTCCCCCGTTCATGCTCTGTCTCTCTCTGTCCCAAAAATAAATAAACGTCGAAAAAAAAAAAATTAAAAAAAAAAAAAAAAAAGAGTCAGACACTCAACCGACTGAGCCACCCACGCGTCCCAGGAGACCGCTTTGATTAGGACTGTCAACCGAGGCACGCTATGTTCCCAAACCAAGAGAAGCGCATGTACCTCAAGCTGGGCCAATCAGGATTCAGGGATTTTCCATCTTTAGTAGATGGACATAAGGATAGGAAAATAAAACAGCTGGAGGTCTTCTGTTACAGAACGGTATCCTGACAACACAGTCAAAGAGTAACAGCGTATTCGCCCTCAGGAGCTACTGTTCTCTCCTGATCTGGTTTTCCAAGGAAAAAAAACAATCTTCAGTGAAAACATTTCAATGAACTCCACCACTGGACAGGAAGGGTGAGAGAACTATAAAGAAACGGCCTCCGTTATGATCAGGCACAGCGTGGATTTATTGATTCAACAAATATTTATTAAATTTACTGAGACTTATCCTCTGGCCACAATAGAGGAACAGGGACCCAATTTGCCCTCTGCCTGAGACAAACAAACAAAAATGCAAAATACAGTTTCCAAGACATTGAACATCAGACGATGAAGAGCCGTGGTCCCTGGAAGAAGGGAAACATACAAGGTGAGCCCTGCAATGACTTCGGTCTCCTACCTGGAGAGCTTCCAGGCTGTGGCGTAGGGAGGGGGAAACCAGGAAGAGACCTGTGCTGGGGAAGGCAGGGAACACAGGCAGGCCCACGCAGCTGGGACACACAGGACAGAGCATCCGGGAGGAGAAAACTGCACAGGGGACTTCACAGATTCGCAGAGTAGTTGCCCTGCGTCTTCAGCTAAGTGCTGATAGTGTCTGTGGATGAGGAAGCCCAACTGAGCCTGGGGAAAGAAACACCTGGGAGGACTAGAGGAAACATCTCTAGAAATTGTGCAGGGCCAGGAAGAGTTCCTCTTCCCACCAGCCAGAGTGGAAAACCTCACAATTCATGGGGCATTTAGTAGAGGAGTCCCTGAAGGAGGGAGTGGGGCAGAAAAAAATATTTGAAGAAATGACGGATGAAATATTTCTAAATGTCATCACCCATAAGTCAAAGACGCTCGACACCAAGCCCAAGAAACTCAAAAACTATTTCAAAGTATGTCATAATCGAATTATTTTAAAACAGCGATAAAGAGAAAAATCTTAAGATCATTCAGAGAATATGGTAAATATAAAAGATTTTTATTTTATTTTTTTTTTTCAACGTTTATTTATTTTTGGGACAGAGAGAGACAGAGCATGAATGGGGGAGGGGCAGAGAGAGAGGGAGACACAGAATCGGAAACAGGCTCCAGGCTCTGAGCCATCAGCCCAGAGCCTGACGCGGGGCTCGAACTCACGGACCGCGAGATCGTGACCTGGCTGAAGTCGGACGCTTAACCGACTGCGCCACCCAGGCGCCCCAAAGATTTTTATTAAGAACACGGGTATGTTCCAGTGCTTAAGGCATCCTTCCTTCCTTCCTTCCATTTTTCCTACCTTCCTTCTTCCCTCTCCCTCTTCCTTTCCTCCTTCCCCCCCCCACCCCCCCCATTTCTTTCTTTCTTCTTTTGAGAATATAAGTCTAAGAGAAGTTACATACGTTTTCACTTTGAACCTCTGGTTCTTTGGATTCCAAGGACACATGATAGAAAAAAAATTTTTTTTTCATTAATCAGACACTGTCTTTACCTTGACGGAACTTATGGTCTCGAAATGTTTATAAAATACTCCATGTTCAAGCTTTCAGACTTCCACTTTTTTTTCTTGAGGATGCCTATTGCCAAGTACTCCTAAACAAATGACAAAGATGAGCACATAAAGTCATGTACAGATAAAATGTCACAAGTGAAAAATAAATTTTTCATCATTACAAACATGATCTGAAGGAAAAGAAACTCTGAAGCTGACTATGTTCGGCGATTATACTCACAGAGAGGAGGAGAAGGGAGGAGTGAGAGTGCGGAGAAGGAAGATTTCCAACTTCAAGGCTTTTGACATTTTTAAAAGTATAAAATCTAACATTTGTGAGTGAGGGTGTGGGGAGGGGCAGGCAGATTTTAAAGGTGAATCTGCTGTTACCATCCACTTCACAAAATATATCCAAAGATTTCTTTAGGCCAGATATACGGAATTGCTTATGCAAAGCCCTGTATCGATGTCAGGAATGTCCCATTTGGACGTTCAACATAGAATGTGCTGTGTGTTGTGGAGGATGTGTTTGGATTACGTCAGCGCAAAGCCTCGACGCCATCTTTTCCCGTAGCCTCTGTGTGTCTCTTTCCTTTTCACCTGTTCCTTTCCTTTGCAATTACTATGGCCATCCCTTGAAAAAGAAAGAACAAAGCGTGAACGTAAGGAGACTTTCTATTCTCTCTGGTTGTGCTACAACTCATATCCTTCAATTGACCACTGGAGACTTTGCTGCCATATATTTAAATCACCCTAGGCCTTAGCTAGGGATGGATTTATCATGAAACTTTTATAATAGAGAGGGCCACAAGGAATAGAGTGCTTTTAAATGTCTCCTTTCCTGCAGGCAGGTGACAATTTCACTCCGTGGTGAGTGCCTGCTGCTTTACTATTACACTCAGAGATTTTTATTGTAAGAGGAAAATATTATGGATGAACATAAAGTTTTAGTATTTGGGATGGTTGGATTGCCCACCAGGTAGTAAGATCTCTTTTTTTTTCTATCTTTAATTTATTTTAAGATCAGTTATATTTAATGTTTCTGTTTCTAGCTCGTTCCCAGGCCAAGTGAAAAAGAGAGTTGTAGGAAACCTGGATAGTTTAAGTTCAAAGGAATTGTTTAGCCCAGACTTCCATCCAGAATATAAGTCCACTCCATTGCATTCCTAATAACACCAACCTTCTCAAGAACGGGGATAGTATTTGGGGTTTATGTGAAAAGATAATCCAGAATCTGTTGAGAAGGAAGGGCTCCCCCGAGTAACAAAAGAAGAGGATCACCACATGATGACTGGCAAGCACATGACCGCTGCAAAGAGTTGCGCAGGCTGTGCACTGCATAAATCACAAACTACAATGACTGATGTCCCCTAGAATGCACAGTATACAACCTGAACACATTACATGGCCGCCCTAAGCAAGAGCAAAGCGGAAATTTAAAACACAGCAATAGGACTGCACATAGGATTAGGAGCTCAAGCAAAGAGCCTGAGTAAAAGAATCAAAGCCAAGAATAAATTTCAGATTTGGATGATGTGTGTAGATATTCACAACAGAGGCATAATAAGTCTTTGCCTCATTCTAGTCCGTCATGGCTTTTCATGTATTTACCTTGGTATAGTTTCCATGATCCTCATTACCCAACCCAGACGTGTGGTCCTTATGACCATCCTATTTTCCTTTTGTTCCCCCTCATGTTCTCTCTTCTTTCAACTCCCCACTGTGCTGACTCTACCCACAGAACCCCATCCTTTGGGACTCCGGTATGAATATATAACCTTAAAGATGGGCATGCCAAAAAAAAAGAAGTCAAATAATTCTGCTTGTAGGAATTTTCTTACAGGAAATAGTCTTTAGTAGTACTAATAAGGATGACAATCTAAAACAACATAAATGTCCAACTACAGCAAATAATTTAAATAAACTGTTATTGTTGTACAATGGAGTACTAGGCAGTCACTTAAAATTATTTTGTGAGGGACACCTGGCTAGCTCAGGTGAAAGAGCATGTGGCTCTTGATCTCAGGGTTGTGAGTTCAAGCCTCACATTAAATGTAGAGATTATTTAAAAATAAATAAGATCTTTACAATAAAATAAAGTGATTTTTGTGGAAAAAAAATCTTAATGATGTAGAAAGATGCTTACGATGTGAACGTGAGTTTAAAAATAAGATTACGTGGGTTCCTGGGTGGCTCAGTCGGTTGAGCATCCGACTTCAGCTCAGGTCATGATCTCGAGTTCATGGGTTCGAGCCCCATGTCAGGCTCTGTGCTGACAGCTCAGAGCCTGGAGCCTGCTTCGGATTCTGTGTCTCCCTCTCTCTCTGCTCCTCCCCTGCTCATGCTCCGTCTCTTTCTGTCTCTCAAATATAAAATAAAACATTAAAAAATTTTTTTAAATAATATTACAATACAGTATGACTGTAGCCATTTTTTTAAATTTTTTTTTCAACATTTATTTATTTTTGGGACAGAGAGAGACAGAGCATGAACGGGGGAGGGGCAGAGAGAGAGGGAGACACAGAATCGGAAACAGGCTCCAGGCTCTGAGCCATCAGCCCAGAGCCTGATGCGGGGCTCGAACTCGCGGACCGCGAGATCGTGACCTGGCTGAAGTCCGACGCTTAACTGACTGCGCCACCCAGGCGCCCCAGACTGTAGCCATTTTTAAAAACCCTATCTAAGCTTAAGACAAAAGGCTTGAACAATATACACGAAAATGTAAGCACGTTCTGCGTGGTACAATTAATTTTAATAACATTTATTGTGAAATTGTTTTTTCCCAATTGCAAAAGTAACATAGTTCTCATTGTACAAAAATAGGAAGAAAAGAGAAGCCTGAAGAAAAATATTTTATTTACTTATGATCCTAAAATCCAGAAAAAATAACTATTAGTATTTTGGAGTATATTTTTCTGAGCTCTTTTAAAATTGAAAATAACTTTTTTCTTATTATAAAATAATACAGGTGCCCCTGGATGGCTCAGTCGGTTAAGTGTCCAACTTTGGCTCAGGTCATGATCTCACTGTTCCTGAGTTTGAGCCCTGCACCGGGCTCTGTGCTGACAGCTCAGAGCCTGGAGCCTGTTTCTGTGACTCCTTCTCTTTCTCTGCTCCTCCCCCACTCACACTCTGTCTCTGTTTCTCTCTTTCAAGAGTAAATAAACCTAAAATAAAATAAAATAATCCATATTCTCTCTTTTTTTTTTGTAGCACGTTGGAAGAGGCCAACTGCTTCAGGATGAAACTGAACATCTCTTTCCCAGCTACTGGCTGCAAGGAACTCACTGAAGTGGACAATGACCATAAACTTCCTACCCTTTATGAGAAGTATATAGGCACAAAAGTGGCTGCCGATGCTCTGGGTGAAGAATGGACCATTTGGTCATATGGTCCAAATCACCGAAGGAATGACAACCAAGGCTTCCCCATGAAGCAGGTGTCTTGACCCATGGCCTTGTCCACCTGCTGCTGAGTAAGGGCATTCCTCTTCTAGACGAATGAGGACTTGAGAAAGAAAACACAAATCTGTTTGGGGTTACATTGGGGATGCCAAGCTGAGTGTTCTCAGCTTGGTCATTGTAAAGAAAGGAAATAAGGATATTCCTGGGCTCACTGATATTACCTTGATATTACCTGATATTACTCACGATGTACCTTGTTGTCTGTGGTCCAGAATCCACAGACTTTCAGTCTCTTTAAAGAAGATGATATAGGGGCGCCTGGGTGGCGCAGTCGGTTAAGCGTCCGACTTCAGCCAGGTCCCGATCTCACGGTCCGTGAGTTCGAGCCCCGCGTCAGGCTCTGGGCTGATGGCTCATGATGGCTCAGAGCCTGGAGCCTGCTTCCGATTCTGTGTCTCCCTCTCTCTCTCTGACCCTCCCCCGTTCATGCTCTGTCTCTCTCTGTCCCAAAAATAAATAAACGTTGAAAAAAAAAAATTTAAAGAAAGTTTCTACACAAGGAAAGTAAGAAACCTAGAAAAAGCACCCAAGATTCAGCATCTTGTTACTCTACATGCCTTGCAACATAAACATGGGTATACTGCTCTGGAGAAACAGCATACTCAGAAAAATAAGGAAAGGTTGCAGAATATGCTAACCTTTTGGCCAAGAGAAGGAAGGAGGCCAAAGAAAAAAAGCCAGGAACAGATTGCCAAGAGACAGGGGCTGTCCTCTCTGAAGCTTCTACTTTTTTTTTTTTTTTAATTTTTTAATGTTTATTTATTTTTGAGACAGAGCATGAGTGGGGGAGGGGCAGAGAGAGAGGGAGACACAGAATCCCAAACAGGCTTCAGGCTCTGAGCTGTCAGCACAGAGCCCAATGCGGGGCTCGAACCCATGAACCGCGAGATCATGACCTGAGCTGAAGTCGGACGCTCAACCAACTGAGCCACCCAGGTGCCCAGAAGCTTCTACTTCTAAGTTGAGTCCAGTCAAAGCTGAGATTTTCTAAGAATAACAAATAAATAAGAATCAGACATTTAAAAAAAAAACAAAACATATTCAGGGGCGCCTGGGTGGCGCAGTCGGTTAAGCATCCGACTTCAGCCAGGTCACGATCTCCCGGTCCGTGAGTTCGAGCCCCGCGTCGGGCTCTGGGCTGATGGCTCAGAGCCTGGAGCCTGTTTCGGATTCTGTGTCTCCCTCTCTCTCTGCCCCTCCCCTGTTCATGCTCTGTCTCTCTCTGTCCCAAAAATAAATAAACGTTGAAAAAAAAATTTAAAAAAAAAACATATTCAGTGTTGAAAACTTGAAAATACCGATGAGCAAAAAGGAAAACATTTATTGAATGATTTTTATTTTTTTTAATTTTTATATTATAAATTTTCGATAACAAATATACATTGCTTCTTAAGGAAAAAAAGTATTGATCATGCTTCTCATCTTTCCTCAGCTTCACCTGAGTCACAGGTTTTCAGGAAAGAAAATCAGTTGGTGTTAATGGCTGAAAACAGCTTGGTCTGAAAACCTCATCCACTTCAGCTGAGGCTTTCTGTAACTTCTATTTTATCCTAGGACAGGCAATAGCATGAAGTCTACAGAGGCACAAAAGCCACAGTGAAGAAGGAGAACTCCGAGGTCAAGTAGGACCAAAGATCCCAGAAACCACACTGCTGCAAGCTAGTCTTGGAGCAGAGCTTACAAGGGGTGAATTGAGATGGGACTTGAACTTTCTGGTGCCAGGATGAGTGCTAGTCATGCTTGCCAAAGATGTTACCCTATACCACAGAAAAAAACGAGGCAAAACTTCAAATATGGCTGCCTGGTCCAGGTTGGTAAGGCAGGGCTCCAATCTCTGACTAGAGAACAGAATGAGCCCCATTTCCAGGGAATCTGGGGTTCCATACAAAGTAACTAAGTGGGCCAGAGCACAATGAATCATAACCCCATCACACGGGTTGGGAAGGCATGGGAGGGGTGTGTGGGTTACACTGGTACCCAGAGCTTGCCCTGGACCACTGGATACGGGACTTGGTTGGCTATGAAGACAATTATCCAATCATTAATTCATTCAGTAAGTATTTATTGAGCTTCTAACAAGTATCAGGCTCTGTGCTAGGCGTCAAGGACACACAGTGAAAATGCACAGGTATAAAAGAGGAAGATAGGTATGAAGCCAACGTGGGACGTGGGAATCGCACAAATAAACACAGCAATGGAGCACAGCAATTGCTCCAAAGGTGAGTCAGGATGCTCTAGAGTATACCAAGCGTATAAATTTTAGATTGGGAAGGGGTCACCAAGAAAGTCTTTCTTAAGAAGTGATATTTAAGCTAAGACTCAAAGCCTGAGCAGGAGTTAGGCTGGTAAAGATTGGAAGGCAGCTATGCTCACCACCACTATACCACCAATGCTTCGCAAGTAGAGATTGGAAGGGAAAGCATGCCACACAGAAAAAGCAGCTTGGGTGAGAAGTCTTAGGACATGCATGGTGAGCAAGAACATACACAAGAGCCCCCAAACCAGCTAAGGATGGTTATACCAACCACCCAACCGGCTTACAGAAACCAGAGGTAGCTCCAAACCCCACTGGAGAGTAGGGGCTGTGACCTGAAGGGTAGGCTTTAGCCTGGTTACATTAATGGCTCCAGCCATGAGGAGCTGAGGTCAGAGGCACATTATGACTTTTGTGGACCCCATGCACTTTTGCTTTGTGGGCTGTCCTTCCATTAAAAATATATATTAAAAATTATATTTTATGAATGAATTAGTATAAAGGTGAATACAATCCATGCTGGGATATATTCACTTTTTTCTCCTGATTAAAAAAATTTTTAAACATTTTTGTGGGCCTCTAAAAGTACCACGGGCCCTAGGCACTGTGCCTGCTATATTTACTGGATAAATTGGTCCTGGCTAAGGAAGGTGGAGGTAAAAGAAACACGATGGACCTGACCCATCAACCCAAAGGAGTAAATATAATGAAATTTCTAGAAGCTCTCCAAGGATGTTGGGAGATACTGGGAGGTTCTTAGAAGTCTTCGTTTGACCTTCATTTGACAAATAACAAATAATCTTATCACATATTAGTGATATCCACTTACACTTCTATAGTGCTTTTTGCATTTGTAAAGTATGTCTTCCCTCGACCTTTCATTTGAGTAACTACGGTATGGATTATTTCCCTATTCACTGGGCCAGACAAGGTTAAAGCAAGTGCTCAGTTACCTACGTCTCCCTGGAAGTCAAAGTGGTATCTGGCAAGACTGTGGGCTGTGAAGTCAAGTTAGATCTGGCTTTAATATTCTTCATCTACCAAGTCATAGTTGTGTGACCTTGGGCAAGTTGCTTAACCTCGCCGAACCTCAATTTCCTCCACTTAAGGAAGAATATTCACAATCACCTCAAAATATCATTGTAGGGCTTACATGAAATAAGAGACCTCAGGCATCACTACAAATCAAAAATAGTTTAGGAATGTTTTATGGCTATTTTTTGAAGCTTCCTGAAGAAGGTGAGAACTTAGGATACTATCAAAACCACAGTATCTTCCTGCTTACAGGGAGCAGCTAGATAGGGTGCATGTGTGTGTGCACATGCACCTGCACACATATAAGTTCTAGAGGAAAGACAAATGAAGAAGAGGAATAAAGCTGGAATTGAAAATCTGTGTCAGCCAGTGTCCCTGTGAGACCTGAGGTATAGACAGTTGGGGACTGGCTGCATGAGCTGGCCCCCTCAAGTGCTGGCCAGATTGGAAATGGGTTTGGATTTCTTATAATCTTTGGAGACTTTCGATGGTTGCAGATGAAAACGACTTCTGAACTTCTCCAAGTAGATTTCATGAAGTATATCTGGTAAATTACCAATAAAACTTAACTGAGTTCATCTCACGTCGGGATACCCTTAAAGCTGCTGTCATAAAACTCTCCTGATGAAAGAGTTTCTTATTGATTGCAATCATTATTGTCTCAGCCCGCCCAGCAAAAAGCAAATATGCATTACACCCTTGAGAAAACACATTTCAGAACCACACCAATTTTATGAGAAAGGCCTAAGAGATGAAAGCATTTATTCAAAGTCCCATTGTGATTTTTCAGAAGGCCTATATCAACCAAGAAGGTCTCTATAATCCAGAAAATTCCAGAGCAGCATGCTGCTGTGGTGCATGCCTGGCCCAATCCATGTGGTCTGACTAGAAAGATATTCCCAAATTCAAGCAGACTAATTTGCTAGTTTATACTATATTAACATTTCACATCTGTTAATTCAGCACAGCAACTATTGATCTGAAAATAAAATCAGTTCTTGCTTTCATATAACGAAGAAGAATTGCAGTTTATAATGAAGGAAATGCTCATACTTGATTGCATAGTAGAAATCATTATGTTTCCATATTACAAAGGTACCTAATTAGCAAAGATTTTCATTTTCCCCTGATTGGGGTGAGGGGGCCATCACTATTGTAAGCACATAAGCTGTCCCTTAGGTGCATCAAAATTTGCATCTTGCAAATTCCTTTTGAGACAAGGCCTTAGAATGAAACAAAATATAGATTTGGTATGAGGTTTTGAAGAAGAGAGGGTACCGCAATCTATTAAGTGACAATTGTGTTCCTCAGAAATCAACCAGGGAATTCTTCAGTTTCCCTGGATCTTCTCCATAATTTTTTACTCTGTCTGCATAAGAACATTCTTTAAATAATAAATAAGATGTTTTATATTTACTGTTCTGGAAGTCTTTACAGATCATCAAAAATTTAAGGTATACTATATAGAATCCCAGAAGTTATGGTATAATTCAATTTGGAAATTAAATAATTTTTTAAATAAATAATAACATCCAGTTCTCATGCAGTTGTGGAAAAATTGGTACTCTCGTGCGTTGCTGGTTGCATGGCACCACCCATATGGAAAACAACACAATAATGTGTATCAGTAACTGTACAAATGTTTAATATTCTTTGACTCAATGATCTGCCTTCTGGAACTCAATTCTATTACATCAGCCCCAAATGCTATACATCAGGGCATAGGTGAAGATGGCTTGTGATATATCATTTACAGAGGTAAAAACTAAAAGTGGCCTAAGTGTAAATAATTAAAGCACAGGAAAAAATTCAGATGGTTTACCTGGCAACACTTGAGAGTTGTCAGAAAGAACCCTTACTTCATCAGCTAAGATAGTCTAAAACCTTACCAAATAAGATTAGAAGCTTTGTATCTATGAGTTTCCTATTCAAATGCAGTTCTTTATAAAAACAGAAAACAAGGGGGCGCCTGGGTGGCGCAGTCGGTTAAGCGTCCGACTTCAGCCAGGTCACGATCTCGCGGTCCGTGAGGTCAGGCTCTGGGCTGATGGCTCAGAGCCTGGAGCCTGTTTCCGATTCTCTGTCTCCCTCTCTCTCTGACCCTCCCCCGTTCATGCTCTGTCTCTCTCTGTCCCAAAAATAAATAAACGTTGAAAAAATAAATAAATAAATAAATAAATAAATAATAAAAACAGAAAACAAATAGCAAGATGAGAAACATAAATCCAGCTAACTCAATAATTATATTAAATGTTAAACATTCCAATTAAAAGATAGAGACTAGCAGACTTGATTTTTTAAAAAATGACTCAATGACTCAACTATATACTGTTTACAGAAGACAGAGTTTAAATGTGAGGACCCAAAGAAGTTGAAAGTAAAAGGATGCAAAAAGATATTACAATGCAAATGCTAACCAAAAGAGAGTGGTGTGGCTATAAAATCAGACAAAGTAGACTCCAAGACAAGGAATATTACCAGAGATAAAGAGAAATATTTTATAATGATAAGAAGCAATTCATTAGAAAGATGTAGCATCCTAAATTTGTATGTGCTTATTAACATAAACCTCAAAATACAGAAAGCAAAATTGATAGAATTAAAAGGAGAAATAAATCCAAAATCATAAAGGAATAATTTTAGTCTTCGAGTCATAAATATATCACTGTTTAGCTCAGAATCATTTCTGAGATGGCTTATAACCTAGCCCTCAAGAAGTGGGTCACAGGGAAAATCTCCTTTGATTCTGTGAGAAGGTAAAGGACAGGCTTTAGATTGATATGGCAATGGGAAAGATTGGTGGGGAGTTAGAGCAACAGGATAGTTCTAGGGTCTATAGGATAAAAAGTAAAAAAGGTGAACAGATTACAAAGAAGGGGTGGTGGGAAAATACAAATGGAACCAGAAAAAATATGATCTCAGTTTGAACACTATTTCAACCCTTAATGAGCAATCCTGGACGAATTTATAAATCTCTCTAATATTCTGACACCTATAAAAATAAAGAAAATAATACCTACTTATGTTTAATGTGGAAGTTAAACACACATGTGGTAAGTGCTGCAAAACAGTGTCTTTCCTTTCTCAATGTTTCCTGATAGTGACTCTTGTACTCAAGGTTTCTGCAAAGAACCGGGAAATGAACTGGACAAGGATCCCAGGATCCAAATCATTATGGAAGAAAGAAAAATAACTTACCTAGTCCCAAGAAGGTACCGAAACCTTCAAAACAACCAGCATCTAGGAGTATCTGTTGGGTGCTATTTCCTTTGACAAAGTGAAAAAAGTTCCATGCTAGTCTTTAGTCTCTGTCATAAGAGATGTGCTAGTCATCTCCCTTCCCGTCTGCAGACATATGCTATCTCAAGGAATTAAAACTGTCTCAAGAAATTTACTAAAATTTTAATTACCCAGGTTTTTTGGCAGCCACCAGTTCACTGATTGACTTCCAGACAGAACAGGACCTCATAAAGGATTTCTTCGGAAGTTATATCCTTTTCTTCAAAATCTCCAGACAAGGCTGAATTCCTCCCTCCTTTCTTGTAAGTGCCTTTTATAGTCTCCTTTCTTATAATCAGAGAGTCCTTCCTGTCTTACCATATTCCTTAATATCTATGAAAAAGAAGACAGAGTTATAGTTGCAACATGCTATAGGGTATCAGAGGAGGGAGAGCCTTTCTATGCTTTGGGACACCAGGAAAAACTTAAACAAGTGTCATTTATTCCTGGCCTTAAAGAATGGGCAGGGTTTTGAACCACATTGGAAGGGTATTGGAAATGAATCAAAGGCTGGATAGGGAAATGTGGAACCTGCTGGGGAGGAAGAGATGATGGTCAGAGCAATGGGGAAACAGAGGGAGGAGACAGAGATGAAAATGTGACACCATATTATGGAGAGCCCATCACACCAGAAAGAAGATTGATGGCTTTATTTGGTAGGTAATGAAAAGCAATGGAGGGTTTTGCTGATATATGTAGTCAGAGCTAAATTTTAGGAAGATTAATCTAGCAGAGAGATTTGAGGGGTTGGATGAAAGTAAGGATAAGAGGTGAAAAATGGGTTAGGAAGTCCTTTCAACCATTTGGATAAGAGTTTCCCAAGAGCCCAAATGTCAATGAAAGCAATGGAAATGAAGACGAGGGGGACAGTGTAAAGCCTTGAAGGTAGAAAGCATTTTAACTCATCTTTACATTCAGAACCTGGCTCTCAATAACTATTTTTTGCACTAGAGTTGTTATTACCTACAAGATTTAACAATAAAGAGGTGAAACAGAAAGATGAACTCAAAGAGATAATGTAAAAAAGAGAAAAAGAAAGAGACAGAGAGAGAAAATGGAACGATAATAATTGTAGAGAGCTCTGTCTCAAGACTCAAAGTCTCTGACTCAAGGCTCTTAAAATCACGACTTGCTAAAAAACTCTAAACACATGTTCAACTGATGGCAGATCAATCACGCCGTATCTCTGTGTCTAAGGAATATCGTATTTGCTTGATCCTATTACCCCAAGAGAGAGAGCATATGGATGAAATACAAGGAAATCCAAGGAAGTGTATTTAAGCTTATTGTCCCTACAGTCAATGTTGTTGAGAATCTACTATGTACCAAGCATTGTAATACGCACTTTATGTGAATTACCTTATTTAATGTTTTCAAATACCCTGTGAAGTAGATGCTACAATCCCCTTTTAACAGACTGGGAAATTGAGGTTTAGGTAAGACACAAAAGCAGGATTTGTACATGGGCAATTTGATTCCAAAGTGTAGATTGTCTTCCCAGCACACCGTGCCATCTTCTAGGGGGGAAAAATGCATGAAAATTGAAATCCAAAAGGACAGGTAGGTGCTCAGCGAGGGATGTTCTTCTGTAATTTGTTTTTTTAAAAAATGTCAAGTTGTCAGAGAAGTGACTCGTATCTTTTCTAACACTGTTTTTCCAAGTCAGTGCTTTCCCTTCAGAAGTTCTGCTCTAAGAAGGTAAAACCATGGCCTGAGTTTGGTGCACGAGTGCCCACACTGCCACCCCAGAAGCCTTTGGGACAGGGCGGCCGTGTATCAAGTTGGGCTTTTGTTGCAAGCAACAGAAACGAATTGACAAAATTAACAAGGGAATAAGGGAATTTAATGGAAAAATCTAGAAAGGCTGAAAGAGTAGGACCAGAGGCTCTAACTAAGGATAGTCTCCTCAGGGCACCTCTGATGGAAGGAATTAATAGTCGCCATCTTTATCTTACAGGCTCCGATGAAGATTCAGAGTCCCAAGAAAGAAGAGCTTCTTGGCCAGGCTTAGGTCACTGTGACCACTGCTTAACCAGAGGATGACAAGATAGTCTCATGCAACTACACACAGGAGAGTGGGATCCCCAAAAGAGAACCTGATTACCAAAAAAAGAGAGGAATGGGTGCTGGGCAGACAAAAAGAGTAGGTGCCCATTACATACTGGGAAGCAAGAATTTCCTGAGCTGCAGACGTGCCGTGGTATATGCATGAGTCTGGTAGTACTTCACAGGGACCTGAAAAAGTGACTCTCCCCACTGTTCCTCCAGCAGCTCTAGATTTAGTTATAATCATATGTTACAGTCTCATTAGGCAAGTAGCACGTGAAATCAACTAGGAACATTTCATTTTAAACTTTGCTGATTTTTCAAATTTGCTTTGCATTCTTGGTAATGATTTCTTGCTCTATTTTTATGCCTCCTCAGATAAAGTACTATCTCATACATGATGTTAGCCCCATTAGACATGAAGTAAGCATTATTTATGATTACAGTCAGGGTTATGAAGCATTAAAATAGGACAGAAAATGATTTCAACAGGCCTTTTCAAAAGCCTTGAAAGTTGGGGCTTAATTTGTCAGACTTTTACTTTCTTCATACCCTGGGGTAGTGAGGAGTATTGGAGCAAAGCTGGTTAATGGTTCAGGAGTCTTCAGCTCACAGTATTACATGAAAGTGCTTGCATATTTCCTAGATTGCCCATCAGAAAGCTGGGACCCCGATGGAAGTCAGCTCTCTTTGGCAAGTTGAGTAGCAGTGAAGCTTTCCATATCTGTATTTTAACCTTATGGGCAAGTTAGTTGGGTCATCCATGGTAAACTAGACTTCATGGATAACTCAGGGTGCAGACCAGATGACAGATGACCAAGACACGACTGGACTAATGCAGTACTATATCAGCATGGGGAACATATGCTAATACTTATGCAAAGCTACTGTTGCAGGAGAAGTGATTTTTCTTTTCTTCCCCTTCTCTTTCTCCTTGTCCTTGTCCTTCTTCGTTTTCTTCTTCTTCAAACTGGCTAAACCTTCCCCCTATTGTGACAAATACAGCACAAAGATACTTAGGGGAAGGTGCACTGAAATGGAGGTAGGAACACAGTTGAAAAGTAAAATAGAAGGGGGGGAAAATGAAGCTAATTTTCGATTTAGATAATGAAGCCACTCTAAGTTTCGCATAAGTGAGATAAAACCCAATTAAATAAAAACTTTAAGGCTTCATCATGAGAATGTTTGATTAATTTCATTTATGCCTCAGATTTTTCAGTTCAATAATCATCCTAAGTTATACTTAACTAATTATACTATTCATTTAGCACTTTTTCAAAAGTCTGGAGATAAGACTTTTCTCTGCATTTAAGCAGATTGCATTGGACATTGTGAAGATGAATACCTTAGATGCTGCTGCCATTGACATATACACTTTTTGTCGATGGAGGGGCCCGGGGAAGGTGGTAAAGAATAGCACAAACACAGCTGGGGAGACATCCCTGTCTTAAGTGTCCCCACTTGTCACCCTGGACATTTGCTTGATGCTGACAACTGGAGGGCATTTCTCCAACTTTTACAGATACTAGTGCTAACCAACTTATTCAGTGGGTCTCCCTGCAGAAACTTCGGGCATCCTTGGGCCAGAATACTTGGTACAAAGAAATTTTCCTTTATCCTTGATCTGCAGCTAGCAATCATAGCTAGCCACCATTAACATCTATAAGTTAAGAAGTAACTATTATTATCATCTTCAATTTACAATTAGGAAACAGACTAAAAGCAGCCAAATAATTTTAATGGATAGTCAGAACTTGAACTCAGGCAGTCTGACTCTAGAACACTTTCTTACCTGCCATGATTTACTTCCCCCAGCTAATTACTCCCTAATTAGAAAGTGTGGATAGGTCATCCTCAAGGAACCAGAACTCCAAGCCTTCCTGAGAACAGAAGCCAAATCATGTACTGTCTTTGCCATAAGGAAATACCAAGGCAAAAAGGAACATAAAAACTGGTTCAGAACTGGCAAATTCTATAAACCCTGAGCAGAGAAAGCTACGAAACAACTCAAAAGCATAACGTGACTTCCGTGGAAAAAGTGATTGAAAAAAGCAAGCCCACCCACCTAAGAAATAGGAGAATTCATACCCAGCAAATACCAGATAGTAGAATAATTTCATCTGAAAATGAATCTGAAGGACCTTCAAAAGAAATATTTTAAATGTTAGAAGGGATGAAGGAATATAGTTCATAAAACCAGAACACAAGTGGGGCGCCTGGGTGGCGCAGTCAGTTAAGCGACCGACTTCAGCCAGGTCACGATCTCGTGGTCCGGGAGTTCGAGCCCCGCGTCGGGCTCTGGGCTGATGGCTCAGAGCCTGGAGCCTGTTTCCGATTCTGTGTCTCCCTCTCTCTCTGCCCCTCCCCCGTTCGTGCTCTGTCTCTCTCTTTCCCAAAAATACATAAACGTTGAAAAAAAAAAAAAAAACAGAACACAAGTACAGGATGATTTGGGAAAAAAGCAAAAGGAAAAAGTAGATATCACAGAGGAAAAAATATCACTGAAATTAAAAAAACTCAATAGGCAGACTAAACATAGCTAAAGAGAGAATTAGAGAATTAAAAAATAAATTTAGTAAGGCACTCAGAACATGAGACAAAGAGCTAAAGATATGGAATATACGAAAGAGGAGTTAAGAGACATGGAAAATAGATTTCTGTTTTCAATTTCCCATAAATATAGAAAACATTTATCTTGAAGGAAATAAATTTCCTCTGAAGGAAAGAACACAGAATGGCAGAAAGTCAATATTACAAAATATCCTGACTCAGAATTTTCCAGATTCTTAAAAAAAAGTTTCCTCGGATTAAAAAAGCACGTGAACTTCTGATCCAAAGAAATAAAAACAAATCTATAAAGAGATCAATGCAAGCAAAACTGCAGACCATCAAGAACAAATGGAAAAATCTGAAAGGATGCCAGAAAGAAAAGACAGATTATCAACAACAACAAAAAAATCACACAGACCCTGGATTACTACCTAGTAACAACAGATGTAAAAATAATAATAAATTTAAAAAATTTTTCTAAATGGTGAGGAAAAATAACTGCCAACCAAGAATTCTATATCCTACTGTGGTGGAGACAGTACTGTGGATTCATTAAACCTTCTTCATTTCCTCCTGGGCACACAGGATGGCTATATTTCCTACTCCCCTTGAGGCCATGCAGTTGGATATCTGACTAATATGATGCAATAGAAGTGTTGCGCACTACTCCTAGGCTAGTCTGAAAAAATAAAAAACAAAAACAAATAACCACGCTCAAAAGCCCACGTTCTCCTTGGAAAGAACTCAAGTGTGGCAGAACCTTAAAACCAACAGAGCGAGGATCTCTGATTGGAGAAAACCACCCAGAATATCCCCCTGACCCATAATTAGACTGAGGAATGAATGAGAGTTTCATTCTAACTGTGTTAAGCCACAGAGATTTAACAGTGAAGGTGGTGAAGAAGAAAAGGCAGGGAAACTGGACACAGTCGACCACTGTGCAGAAAAATCTGAATTGCAAGATAGCAGCTAGAGAGTGTAATTCATCCCGACTAATATAGCAGATAAGCAGTTTTCACAAATACATGTAAAATATGACCAGACCTTTTCTGAAAGAATTACTAATGAATATATTTCTGGAAAAAGGAAATGAACCCAGAAGAAAGGAATGGGAAGCCAGTAGGAATAGTGAGCAAAGATATCAGTTGTATATGTTAGTAAATCTAAATAAATACTGCATTCAATTTTTTTTTTTCAACGTTTATTTATTTTTGGGACAGAGAGAGACAGAGCATGAACGGGGGAGGGACAGAGAGAGAGGGAGACACAGAATCGGAAACAGGCTCCAGGCTCTGAGCCATCAGCCCAGAGCCCGACGCGGGGCTCGAACTCCTGGACCGCGAGATCGTGACCTGGCTGAAGTCGGACGCTTAACTGACTGCGCCACCCAGGCGCCCCAAATACTGCATTCAAATATAGAACAGGGAGAAATAAAATACTGGATTAAAATATAGAAAATTGAAGAAGGCAACACAGAAGGAAGTTTAAGTATGCCTAGTTACTGGTATTGCTCAGGAAGTAAATAAAAATATTACTAATCTGGGGAGGCTGGGTGGCTCAGTCGGTTAAGTGTCCAACTCTTAATTTTGGCTCATAGTTTGTGAGTAGGGTTCACACCCTACAGCAGTCTCTATGCTGAACGTGGAGTCTGCTTAAGATTCTCCCTCTCTCTCTCTCTCTCTCCCCCCTCTCATCTTTCTCCCTCCCTCTGCTCCCCTCCCTTGCTCATGCCCTCACTCTCTCTCTCTCAAAATAAATAAACATTAAAAATATATTACTAATCGTTAGACTTTGTCAGCAAAACAAAGTTAAGAATGTGTATTTAAATTTCCAGTTTTTTCCCCGAGAGAATATAGTCTGAGGCATTGGCCAGTAAGGCCCCCAGGGTGACTTTCCATGTTCCATGGTGCCCTATAAGCATTTATCTGGTTTTCTTCTTTTTTTTAAGTTTATTTATTTTGAGAAAGAGAGAGTAAGAGAGAGCACATGCGTGCATGAGCACAAGTGAGGGAGGAGCAGAGAGAGAGGGAGAGAGAGAGAATCCTAACCAGGCTCTATGCCATCAGTGCAGAGCCCGATGAGGGGCTCAGTTTCACAAACTATGAAATCATGACCTGAGCCAAGATTAACAGTTGAAGACTTAACCAACTAAGTCATCCAGGCACCTCTGGTTTTCCTCTTATTGTAATACTTCCATACTGGTAACCTAGCTCAATAAACATTGACGAGGAAATAAAACAATTGAGAATGGAGGCAAGGAAGAAAGAGAAAGTGGGCCAAGAGAAGAAACTCCTAAATTGCAAGAGAACATTCTCCAGTTACCTGAGAGGGCTTTATTTGTTTTATGCGAATACAATTGCAAAAAAGCAGAGAATAGTCTTTCAGTTCCTCAACATGTTAAACATAAAGTTATTATATGACCCAGCAATTCTACTCCCAGGAATATACCCCAAAAAACGAAAACACACATCCACACTAAAATTTGTACATGATTGCATGGAGCCACAAAAGACCCCAAATAGCTAAGACAATCTTGAGACAGAAGAACAAAGCTGGGGGTGTCTGGGTGGCTCGGTCAGTTAAGCCTCTGCCTCTTGGTTTTGGCTCAGGTCATGATCTCACAGTTCATGGGTTTGCATCCCGTTTCGGGCTCCACGCTGACAGCATGGAGTCTGCTTGGGATTCTCTCTGTCCCTCCCCCACTCACATTCTCTCTCTCTCTCTCTCTCTCTCTCAAAATAAATAAATAAACTTAAAAAAAGAACAAAGCTGGAGGTATTACAATTCCACATTTCATGATATACTACAAAGCTCTAGTAATGAAAACAGTATGGCACTGGCACAAAAATAGACACATAGATCAATAGAACAAGATAGAAAGCACAGAAAAAAAAAAACCCCGCACTTATGAGGTCAATTCATATGAGAAAAGAGGCAAGAATATACAATGGGGAAAAGAGAGTCTCTTCAAAAAACGGTGCTGGGAAAACTGGACAGCTACATGCAAAAGAATGAATCTGGATTATCTTACACCAAACGCGTAAATAAACTCAAAATGGATGAAAGACCCAAATGTGAGACCTGAACATTAAACTACTAAAAGAAAACATAGGCAGTAATCCTTTGGACATTGGCCTTAGCAACATATTTTATAGGTGTGTCACCTGAGGCAAGGAAAACAGAAGCAGAAACAAACTATTGGGACGACACCAAAGTGAAAGGCTTTCGCAATGAAGGAAACCATCAACAAAACAAAAAGGCAACCTACTGAATGGGAGAAGATATTTGTAAGTGATATATCTGATAAGGAGTTAATATCCAAAATATATAAAAATTTACACAACTCAACACCAAAGAAAACCTCCAAAAATCTTATTGAAAAATAAGCAGAGGACCTGAATAGATATTTTTCCAAAGATATACAGATGGCCAACAGACACATGAAAAGATGCTCAACATCACTCACCATCAGGAAAATGCAAATCAAAACCACAATAAAACTATAAAGAACAAACTGATGGTTACCAGAGGGGAGATGAGTGGGGGGGATGGGTGAAATAGGGAGACTAAGGAGTGCACTCGTCATGATGAGCACTGGGTGATGTATGGAGTTGTTGAGTCATTATATTATACACCTAAGACTAATATGACACTACATGTTACCTATACTGAAACTAAAATTAAATTAAATTTTAAAAAACACAATGAGAGGGGCACCAGCTTGGCTCAGTAGGTTAAGCGGCCAACTTCGGCTCAGGTCATGATCTCATGACTTGTGGGTTCAAGCCCCACATCAGGCTCTGTGCTGACAGCTCAGAGCCTCCAGCCTGCTTCGGATTCTGTGTCTCCCTCTCTCTCAGTCCCTCCCCTGTTCGCATTCTGTCTCTCTGTCTCTCTCTCTCAAAAAAAAAAAAATATTGAAAAAAAATGTTTAAACACAATGAGATATCACCTTACACCAGTCAGAATGAAGCCAGTCAAGAAATAACCAGTGCTGGTGAGAATGTGCATACAAGGGAGCCCTCTGTTGGTGGAAAGGGAGCCCTCTGTTGGCACTGTTGGTGGAAATGTAAATTGGTACCACCACTATGGAAAACAGTATGGAGTTTCCTCAAAAAATTAAAAATGGAAATGGCATATAATCCAGTCATCCCACTACTGGGTATTTACCAAAAGAAAATGAAAACACTAATTCAAAAATATATGTTCACCTCTATGATTATTGCAGCACTTTACAATAGCCAAGGTATAGAAGCAACCCAAGCATCCATCTATAGATGAATGGATAAAGAAGATGTGGTATATATATGCAATGGAATATTACTTGACCATAAAAAAGAATAAGTTCTTGCCATTTGCAACAACATGGATGGACCTAGAGGATATTATTAAGCTAAATTAAATAAGTCATACAAAGAGAGACAAATAGCATATAATTTCACTCATATGTGGACTCTAAAAAACAAAACAAATGAACAAACAAAAAATACAGAAACAGACTCAAACACAGAGAAAAATTGATGATTGCCAGAGGGGAGGAGGGCAGGGGGATAGGCAAATGTGAAGGGGATTAAGAGGTACAAACTTCCAGTTGCAAAATAAGTAAGTCACAGGCATAAAGAGTACAGCATAAAGAATATAGTCAACAATTTTGTGATAAATGTTGTACGGTGACAAATGGTGACTATACTTATCATGATGAGCATAAAGTAATGTCTAGAATTGTCGAATCACTATGTTCTACACCTGAAACTAATATAACGTTGTAGATCAACTATGCTTCAATAATAAAAATTTGTTTTAATGAAGAAAACTTATACTGAGAACAAACTGAGGGTTGATGGGGGTGGGGGGAGGGGAAAGTGGGTGATGGGCATTGAGGAGGGCACCTGTTGGGATGGGCACTGGGTGTTGTATGGAAACCAATTTGACAATAAATTTCATTTAACAAAATAAAGAAAACTTGTACATGAATGATCATTACGGCGTTACTTATAATAGTCAAAAACTGGAAATAATCCAAATGCCTATCAACTGATAAATGGATTAATAAAATGTTGTATATCTACACAATGGAACGTTCCTCAGCAATATAAAGGGATGAGCTACTGGTACATATTACAGCATGGATGGGCCTTGGAAGCACTATGCCAAAAGAGCCAATCACGAAAGACCATATGAATGATTGAATGATTTTATAGGCATATCTACAGAGACGAAAGGTAGATTCGTGGTTGTCAGGCCCTGGGGGAGTGGGGAAAATGGGGAGTAATTGCTAACAGGCATGGATTTTCTTTTTAGAATGATGAAAATGTTCACAAGTTACATTTTGGTGATGACTGCACAACTTTCTGAATATACCAAAACCCACTGAATTGTACGCTTTAAACGGACCCACCAAGGTATATTGCTCAATAACGCTGTTTTTTAAAAAAAAGAATACCTACAGGGGCGCCTGGGTGGCGCAGTCGGTTAAGCGTCCGACTTCAGCCAGGTCACGATCTCGCGGTCCGTGAGTTCGAGCCCCGCGTCAGGCTCTGGGCTGATGGCTCAGAGCCTGGAGCCTGTTTCCGATTCTGTGTCTCCCTCTCTCTCTGCCCCTCCCCCGTTCATGCTCTGTCTCTCTCTGTCCCAAAAATAAATAAACGTTGAAAAAAAAAAATTTAAAAAAAAAAAAAAAAAAAAAGAATACCTACATTCCTGCCCCCCAAAAACACGCTCTAAGTCAAGGATCTGAGATCATACTGCCAAAAAGAAATAGAATATTGTTTTCAAGCTTGAAATAAACTCTATTAACATGTATATTAAAAATTTTTAAGGGAGGGTGAAAAAAATAAACATACAACAAGGAAAAAAAAGACCTAAACTAATGGCTATCCCTCTTCCCAGCAAACCATAACTAAATACGGTTATTAGAGGCCTGACCATGACTCTGCTCTAGGAGTCCGTGACAGTGAACGTGGAAGGGAGGAGATGGCAGAGGCCATGCTACATCTGGCCACTGTGCAGTCAGGAACTCCTCTGAGGGCTTGGTGCATGGGGTTCCAATCTTGAGACAAAAAAGGTAACTGTTTGCAGCTGCCGTGGGCCCGTGGCCCACCGCTTACCTTGTGAAATCCAATGAGGCCCGGCCCTGGCAGAAAGTGCTATTATATACACCATCTATTTTAACTGTGAGGGCTCAAGTCAAGTCATAAACCTACATTTCCATAGATCCCAGACAAAAATAAACACAGACTATGATTTCTAATCCTTCCCTTCTGCTTTTCTCAGAGTGCTGATTAGATTGCATTTCTATGAAAGCGCGGATGAGTTCGGTCTCCTCTGAAGCATTTCCTCACGGTTTCATCCATGACTAAGGGCACAAGTTTTCCCCATCTGAAAGATGCATGATCCAGCTGTTCTCTTTGCCTGCCGCAACTCTTACTAACCTTTCTGGAAGGAAGGAGAGAAAAGCAACGTTTAATTATCATGACCTGAGAATGTCCCTCCCAAATGAGAAGAGGGTCTTTTGTACGTACGCCCCAGATAATAGTTTCTTTTAACTGGTAGTGATCTGTCATTCTAATTCTTTGTTTACAATTTCAAGGACTGGTCTGTATTTTATCTTTCAGGTCTTGAAAAATACAGCCATTTTGGCTAACGCGAAATGTCATATGTTGATGCCTGATAAGTTGAAAGTTAAATGTTTTAAGGCCTCGAAAGTAATAATCACTAAGTGCTTAATTTCAAAACACACGCTATTCATTTGCTTCTTCGAGATGAAGTGCCCATCACAGTCATACCACTGGCGCCAGGCCAGATTTTTCTTTCTGGGCCGTTGGAACATTTAGATTTCTAGGCAACTAGTGATCTCTCTGGGCCTCCCAGCTTCTGCCTTTCAGAGTTGCTGAAGGCCCTTCATATGCGTAAAGGGGACAGGGGGACACATTCTCCCCCTGCACTGAAATCTATAGGAGCCAGTTCTAAATGAGCACCCCTGTCCCCTCCTGCAGACACGGCTGGAAATGCTGCCTAGGAACACCCCAGGGGATTCTTGCCCAAAGGTCCAGATCAACACTGTCTGCATCCCAACTCACAGGCTGGCTAATTTCCAAGAAGTACCAATGCTTGGCCCTGTCCTAGAGGGAACCAATTTAATTTATAAAAAAAAAAAAAAAGCTTGTCACATAATCCAAAATAATCAAATGACATATGGACTTGAGTCAATGAATAGCTCTCGTGCAGGAAACAAGGGAGGCAGACCTCTGACTGGCTGAGACCTAGCTAGGGTCTGGCAGAAATCTGAATTCAAATTTAAAGGGCAAATCAAGGTTTTTCGTTGTTAAAGGACAGGGAAGTCGCGTTGGTATTTACTAGGGTGTGGGTCTCAAGTTTCAACCACAGAGAGGAACAGTTCAAACAAGAACTTCCTAGACAAACAAGTCTTCTTAGGCAAAAAGCAAAACAAAACAAAAAACTATTATCAAAAGGAAGGTGTGAACAGGAGCCTATATGTGACCATTTTTGATACAAAAAAAAGAAAATTCAATTAAAGCTTGGATAAGAAATATATATTCCTACTTGCTTGAGTTTGCATAAAGAAATTCTAGAAGAATAAACCAGTAACTAGAAAACGATGGTTATTTGCTTTGGGGGATGGAGAACTGGGAGCAGGGTAGAAGGGGTGAGGGCCAGACTTTTCATTATATATCCTTGCATACGTTTTTTGGTTTTGGTTTTGGTTTTTTTGTTTGTTTTGTTTTGTTTTGTTTTGTTGCCATATGTGAAGAACCGCTCTAGGTGCTTGGGAAGACACAGAGACAAATTGCTCCCTCTAGGAGCTTACATTCTAGGGGAAAAAAAAAAACAAATATAAACACATTATATGCTGTACTTGATGGTCGTGATAATTAAAAAGTAGAGAAGGGTAAGGGCTACAAGGGAGGTAGTCTGCACCCTTATTTAGGGTGGTCAGAAGTGGCTTAATGGGTAAGATCTGCACTAAGATTTTTTTTTTAATTTTTTTTTTTTAACATTTATTTATTTTTGAGACAGAGAGAGACAGAGCATGAACGGGGGAAGGTCAGAGAGAGACGAAGACACAGAATCCGAAACAGGCTCCAGGCTCTGAGCAGTCAGCACAGAGCCCGACGCGGGGCTCGAACTCACATACCGCGAGATCGTGACCTGAGCCGAAGTCGGACGCTTAACCGACTGAGCCACCCAGGCGCCCCTAGATCTGCACTAAGATTTGAAGAAGTGGGGTAGGGAGGTAGAAAGATAGATTTGGGGGGGGAAAGTGTCCCGGGCAGAGCATGCCACTGCTCCAGCAGTGGTTCTCAACGGAGGGCCATTTTGCCCCCAGGGAACATCTGGCAAAGTCTGGAGACCTGTTCGATCGTCATGATGTGGGTTGGGGGATGCTACTGGCATCCCGGGGGTAGAGCCCAGGGACAATGCTAAACATCCTCGGACAGACAGGACGGCGCTCCACAATAAAGAATTATTATGCAGCCCCAAATGTCAGTAAGTGCCACTGTTAAGAAACCTTGAGCTAGAGAATGCCAGGCTCACAGGCCAATGTGGCTGTAAGAGAAGTAAGCTGTTTCGATCTGTCTTAAAATCGTTGGGCAAGCTGCAGTTAAATCACACGCTCGCACTGTTTCCCGTAGCAGACATCAATTCTCGCGATTGCTGGTGCTTGCAAACCCTTAAGAATGAAGAGCGCTGTTTTCCGAACCGTCCGATATTCAGGAGGTCACGTCTTTGCAAGACTGTTCTCGCTTCATATTATCATGCAGAGCAGCGTTAGTTCTTCCTTCATTCCCTGACTCCCCCACCCGCAGCCCCACCGCAAAACACAGCGCTCTGCACAAAGACCACAGAAACTGCGACTTCTTGGGCTCTATTCGGTTCTTCGTTTTTAGGATGGAGAAAAATTCACACCGAGAATATCGCCTTGGGAGATGAGAATAATACCATGGGTTAGTGAGGTGGAAGAGAAACGGGGGGGGGGGGGGGGGAGATGGAAGTAAATAAAAATAAACGGAGAGGGAGATGGTTTTCTTTTCTTTCTTTCTTTTTTCCCAAAGAGAAGGAGGTGCTGGGGTGTCCTGCAGGGAATATGATGAAGAAGGGAGCCCCCTCAGGCAGCTGACTCAGCCAATGAGCAGAGACCCCAGACACAGAGCCAATCCTGGAATTTCCAATCGTTTGCAGTCTCCCTATTACTGTTTTCTCTTTGGAAGCTACCCAGTAATTGCTCTATAAATGTTTGTTGAGCTAAACTGTTGCAAAACAGAACTGGCTGACATGAGGACTTTTCTCAGCATTTCTAGAGCCAAAGTATATACCAGTAGGCAGAAAAACACCAGGTATATTTGGGAGAGTGACTGGGTCAGTTTAAGTACACCATCAGGTTTGGGGGAGCAGTGACTAATAAAGCGGGAAGCCAGCATGAGCTTAAAATATTTAGTAACTGGTGTGGCTATAAAAATTAATATATAAGTCGATAGATTTTAGCCGCTTAAAATATACCCTCTTATAATCACTAAATAAATGATATGTGTGTGTGTGGAGGCCTTATGGCAGTTGCTAGAAAACAGGCTTTGGTGTCACCCCAGGCTGGGACTGAATCCTGGCTCTACTAATTTTTATTACTTTTGAGACCCTAGGCCAGTTATTAACATGCCCTGCGTCCTCATTTCTAGGGCTATAAAATGAGGGTGATGATAATATCAACCTCATAGAAAGGCTGAGGATTAAAAATTAAATTTATGTGAAATGTAAGGTCTGACAACAGTAAAAACTCAGTAATAGCAGATATTATTGACAGATAATACATAACAATACAAAAATCATTCTTTTGCATTCTTCGTACGCCAACAAGACAATAAACCTCTCGGTTATTTCCTATGTCATTGTCATTACCAAAATTTCCTTTTACAACTGTTACCTAGATAAGGACTTTCCATCTGAATTTTCCGGGTAACTAACTTTGGCCAGGAAGGCCTGGTTGAAAAGAGAGGCCAGGAGGTACCTCACTGTGGGGCATCTCAAGGTAGGAGTATTAAAAGTAGGCGTCCAGGGGCGCCTGGGTGGCGCAGTCGGTTAAGCGTCCGACTTCAGCCAGGTCACGATCTTGCGGTCCGTGAGTTCGAGCCCCGCGTCGGGCTCTGGGCTGATGGCTCAGAGCCTGGAGCCTGTTTCGGATTCTGTGTCTCCCTCTCTCTCTGCCCCTCCCCCGTTCATGCTCTGTCTCTCTCTGTCCCAAAAATAAATAAACGTTGAAAAAAAAAAAATTAAAAAAAAAGTAGGCGTCCAGATCAGACGTGATGCTGAGTAATAGGAGCATTCTATTTTCATACAAAGAAATAAATGGAAATATTTTTAATTAGCTATTTTAAAAATGAAGTAAATGTTAATAGCACTCAGTTGAAACAATCTCCAAGGTCTTGTGTTGAATGGAAAAGATCAAAGTACAGAACAGCACAGATAATTACATGTATGTTTATAATTTCTATGTATATGTGTGTGTGTGTATACACCATATTCATGCATTCATATCTGCAAATGCATGAGGTGCCTCAGGAAGGATGTATAAGAAATCATTTCCTTCCCCTCCGGAAAGTTAGAACAGATGGATTGCCGCGTAGATTCAAAGAGAAAATAGGTATAAAATGCTTAAAGGGAAGCTGGCACATAATATGGGCTCAGTAAACACTGGCAATTGTTAGTCAACCATGGGCCACGCCTTGGTTCCTTCTTGGTCACCTCCCTCCTGGAGAAGAGAGCTACGGCATGGTTTCTAAGAAAGGCTCCCATGGGAATGCAAGCTGGTACAACCAGTCTGGAAAACATATGGAGGTTCCTCAAAAAATTAAAAATAGAACTACCCTACAAGCCAGCAATTGCATTACTAAGTATTTCTTCAAGGGATACAGGTGTGCTGTTTTGAAGGGACACATGCACCCCCATGTTTATAGCAGCACTATCGACAATAGCCAAAGGATGGAAGGAGCCCAAATGTCCACCGATGGATGAATGGATAAAGAAGTGGTATAGATATCTACAATGGAGTATTACTCAGCAATCAAAAAGAATGAACTCTTGCCATTCGCAACTACATGGATGGAACTAGAGGGTATTATGCTAAGTGAAATTAGTCAGAGAAAGACAAATAACACATGACTTCACTCATATGAGGACTTTAAGAGACAAAACAGATGAACATAAGGGAAGGGAAACAAAAACAATATAAAAACAGGGAGGGGGACAAAACAGAAGAGACTCTTAAATATGGAGAACAGACAGAGGGTTCCTGGAGGGGGTGTGGGAGGGGGGATGGGCTAAATGGGTAAGGGGCATTGAGGAATCTACTCCTGAAATCACTGTTGCACTATATGCTAACTAGTTTGGATGTAAATTAAAAAAAAAAGGCTCCCAGAGGGAAGGTTGTTGGGAGGTGACCTTCCCAGAGAAAAATCTCAGACTCCCCCAGGGGCCTGATATAGTGCCACCACCTCCAAGGAAGCCTGTTTGAGAAAAGGACATTCCAGACAGTGAAGTTAGCAAGGGAGAAGATAATGCTTGCCGATAACAGGTCCAAGTTTTCCATGCATCTCTAACAAATCACCAAGTGTGAAATAAACCACCCCAAGGGAAACAAGAGCATCAGAATGACTCTTCAGTGACTTTGAGTACACAGCTTGTCTGTAAGGGAAACAATTTGAAAAATTCAGCTGTTAACTTACATAATAATGGGAATCTAGGAGCGGCCTGTTGGGATCTTCTGTTCCTGAAGTGTTTAAAACTCTAAAGGCTTTGGGGATCTCCAAAAAGAAGAAAATTACTTTCTCTAAAAGTATATCAACAGCATCTCATTATAAGGCAGCTTCTGAGGCCCAGACTTGGGTGCACTGCTGGTCACATAAGGACAGAGCTAAATGCCAGAAAAACTCAGAAAGAAGTCATCTGGGGAAAAAAATGGCTGTTAACTGTAACATCAGTGGCTAAAACCTAGCTGCCAGGCCACCGTGCTAATTACTGTGAGTGAGTTATCTCACTCGATCCTCAGAGTCTCTGTGAGGAAACTGAGGCCATGAGTGGTTGGGTAACTTGCCAGGGGTCTGAGAGCTAGTATGCAGTAGGGAGCAGTAGGTGGTGTAGGTGGGCCACAACCCAGCTGTGAGCTGGGTGACTGGTCACCTCGCCTCTCTGGATCTCAGTCCTTCCACCTGGAAAACTCAGCGTGCACCAAATGAGCCCAAAAGACCCCTCTATCACTGAGATCTCAGGTTTCTGTGAAATAAACTAACCTCCTCCCTGCCCACAAGACTACAACGTTCAAAGCCTGTGTGATGCAGTCTGCCTAAAAAAGACGAGCCTCCTTCCCTCATATTACTATTAAATAAAGGTTTCGGTGTTTTGGTCGGAAAACCTAAGGGCTCTGAAGAGCCCTATGTACAACAATGCTTGTGTTTGGGGATTTGGGTGTGGGGGGGGGTGCAGGGGGTAGCCAGGGAGAGGTAAGGGGATGGAGCAGGCAATGTGCCCATGGAGCAAGGTACTGGTTTCTGGAAAATCATGAAAGTATCTCCTGCTTGAAGTCATCAGTTCCACTAAACCAGGACCCCTGAAAACCAGCCTCGTGACCTTTCCGCTGGGAATACTAAATGAGCCCCTAAGGTCTTTAGAAATATGGGCCTTACAAATAAGGCCAAATATTTCACCTCTGATTCTGATGAAAGGTTTATGAGCCCCAGAATAGTTCAAGCACGACATGTCTGGATTGAATATTTGGTGTGCACTTAACACCAATGGGTTTCAGAGGCTTCGCGTTTCACAACCAAACCTTGGCAGAACTGTGTTAGTTACCTGATACCCCTGGTCGGGGACATTCTCTCACTTCTCGGTGAGAGAATTTGCCGGCATTGCTGTCCCTTGACTTCCTGACCATAGAAAATGAGGCTAAGGAGATGATGACACGTAGCAGACTCAAGTCCTAATAGGGCGATCATGGGGAGGAAGGTTCCAGAAAATGCCGTCTAGAGACGCAGCTAGAGATGTGGCTGGTCAGGATCAGATTTCAGAGACCAGGCTCTCTTTACTCTGACATGCTCAAAGAGTCCTGCTCTTAGGTTAGAACATGAAAACAGAGATACACGAGGACATGGCCAGAAATTAAATCCTCTGGAAGATTCAGTTCTATGTGGAGATAAAAGAACATAACCGCCACTGATTTAGTCTCAAATCACGCTTTCACTGATTGAGATCTTTCTTTAGGAAACATACAGAGGGAATTAAAGGCAAGCAGCATGAAGGCAATAAATACAACGGATTCCTTAAAAGTATGACTTTGAATGTGCATGGCACCTTCCCGTTTGCAAAGCACTTTCTCACACATAAAGCAGCGTGCTTAGCTATCAACGGAGAGAAGGGAACTGGAGCCTCTGTTCCCAGGCCCTTGCTTTCCAGTGCTCCTGGCTACTGTCATTCTGTGCTCAATTGGTATTTACTGAGTACCTACTATGTGTAAGAAACTCTGAGGAATACAAAGACAAATAAAATGATACAACCTCAGGGTTAAACTGAAGACCTACAGGCGAGATAGAGGGGAGGGAGGGAGTGGTCTTGCTGCTCTGGGTGGAGGCCAGAGAGGCCCCGAAGAAGGCTTCAATTTTGAGGCTTCTTCAAAGGCAAAGAGCTATCCAAACGGAGAGTTGGCAGGAAGGAAGGGTATGTGTACAAGGAGGGAAGGTGAAAATGGGAGAGCGTTCCAGGATGCAGAACTGAAGCGAGGGCATGCCCATGACACCTGGGGACGATCGTTCACTGAGCAGGTAAGGGATGTGGTTGGAGAGGAAGCTTGAGGGAGTAGTTGAGGCCCAAATCCAAAGGCCTTTGAAGGGGGTGCTAAGAATTTTAAGAATTTTCTTCTGCCCTTTTCTTCTCCTTTTTTTTTTTTTTTTTTTTTTTTTAGGAAGCTGGCTTCCCAAAATCTCAGAGACCACAACATTCCTCAGAGGTCAGCAATTGCATATGCTATCTCACATTAAGAAAGGAATAAGACTTTCAGAAAGCAAAAGCAACAAGAACGGAAGAAGGGGGCAGAGTTTATCTGGTTTCTTGTTTGGGCCCTCAGCCTGTTTCTTCGGGCGCGGGCAAGGGAGCAGGGTCCGTTCTCGTCTTTAAACATGTGTTCTGCAGAGACACCGGCTGGCCTATCTGCCTCACCAGGTGCACCATGTCCCCCGCAGCACCCCTCCCTACCCACCCCTAGTTCAAATAAACAACTCAGAGTCAAAGCCAAAGAGAGCTCTCCATGCAGGGAGCTTGGAATCTGCCCGAGGGCCCACTGCACCCCAGATCTAATGGGAGGTTGTGGCCTGAGGGACACCCAAAGACCCCTGGTGAGAGGAGGAGGGCCCTCCCCCATCAGCCTCAGCTGACTCCAGTCTTTAAACCCAAGATGTTTTGTCCGGGGTGGAGTTTCCAGAAGCGCTCTGATAGCTGTCAAGTTATACTGGTATCGAATTGTATCTGCATCAGCACTTGCCCTTATTCAGAATCCTCCCACATCTAGTATCTTTCTCGATCCTGACAACAACCCTGGTAGGCTGGCAGGGTGGATATTACCATTTTAACTAGGGGCCCAGATGATAGGAATTAACCTAAAATCCTACAGCGGGACTCAAACCCAGAATATCTAGTTCAGAAAGTATTGTCGTTTTAATACCGTTCTCAAAGCAATGGTTGGCAAACGATGGCCCGGGGCCAGGGCCAAATCTGGCCCACCACCTGATTTTGTAAATAAAGCTTTATCTGAACACAGCCATGCCCACTCACTCCCGTAGTGTCTATGACTGTTTTCACCTACAGCAGCAGAGCTGGTGATTCCAACAGAGATCATATGGTCCACAAAGCCTAAACTATTTACCACTATCTAGCTCTTTTCAGAAAAATTTGTCAACCCCTGGTATCGTTTTGTCTTTAGAAATTGGACTCATCTGGTATAGACTCATTAATGGGACTGACATATACTGGTCACAGGACACTATCTCTTAAAGAATAGTGCCGGGGCGCCTGGGTGGCTCAGTCGGTTAAGCATCCGACTTCGGCTCAGGTCATGATCTCACAGTCTGTGAGTTCAAGCCCCATTTCGGGCTCTGTGCCGACAGCTCAGAGCCTGGAGCCTGTTTCGGATTCTGTGTCTCCCTCTCTCTGTGCCCCTTCCCTGCTCATGCTGTGTCTCTCTCTGTCTCAAAAATAAATAAACATTAAAAAAAAATTAAAAAAAAAAAAAAAGAATAGTGCCACTTACTAGCTCTGTGACCTTGAAGGTACTTACTCCTTTTTTTTTTTTTTTTTTAAGTATGCTCCATACCCAGGGGCGCCTGGGTGGCGCAGTCGGTTAAGCGTCCGACTTCAGCCAGGTCACGATCTCGCGGTCCGTGAGTTCGAGCCCCACGTCGGGCTCTGGGCTGATGGCTCAGAGCCTGGAGCCTGTTTCCGATTCTGTGTCTCCCTCTCTCTCTCTGCCCCTCCCCCGTTCATGCTCTGTCTCTCTCTGTCCCAAAAATAAATAAACGTTGAAAAAAAAAAAATTAAAAAAAAAAAAAGTATGCTCCATACCCAGCACGGAGCCCAGTGAGGGGCTAGAACTCACAACCTGGAGATCAGGACCTGAGCTGAGATCAAAAGTCAGATGCTTAACCGACTGACCCACCCAGGCTCCCTGATACTTAATCTTTTCTGAGCTTCAGTTTCCTCATCAGCAAAAGGGGTATAATACCAGCCTGCTCTGGCTTCTATAATAAAAGATCCCAAACTGGGTGGCTTAAACATAAATTTATTGTTAAAAAACCAAGAAATTTATTTTCACAGTTTCAGAGGCTAGGAAGTCCAAAATCAAAGTGCCGGTTGACTTGGTTCCTGGTGAAAACTGTCTTCCTGGCTTATAGAGATAGCGGCCTCCCATCTCTGTGCTCACATGGCAGAGGATGAGAGAGAAAGAAAACTCTCTGACATCTCTTCTAATAAACACAGTAATCCTTCTGGGTTTGGGCCCCGCTCTTATGACCTCCTTTAACCTTAATTATCTCCAAATACCGTCACATTGGGAGTAGGGCTCCAACATACGAATTTAGGGGAACACAACTCAGTCCATAGCCCTTCCCCAGGTTTTTGCAAAGCTTAAATAAAGTCATACAGGTTAAAAGATCCACTTAGGGTCTGACTTACAGTAAAAGTACAATAACAGTAACAAATATTGCCTTTTGACCTGTTAACAAAATATTTTTTTTTTAATTTTTTTTTTTCAACGTTTATTTATTTTTGGGACAGAGAGAGACAGAGCATGAACGGGGGAGGGGCAGAGAGAGAGGGAGACACAGAATCCGAAACAGGCTCCAGGCTCTGAGCCATCAGCCCAGAGCCCGACGCGGGGCTCGAACTCACGGACCGTGAGATCGTGACCTGGCTGAAGTCGGACGCTTAACCGACTGCGCCACCCAGGCGCCCCCAAAATATTTTTTAAAGTCAGAAGACCTGTCTGTTTGATTTCAGCCCAGTCGCTCAGCCACTCTGGCTTCTGTTTTCTAATCAGTTTATGTGTTTCCTATATTTAGTGTGTTGGCTTCTTTCCTATTGCCTGCCATCTCGTGATTGCAAAAAGGATGCAGCACCTCCAGCACTTTCACCTACGCTTCACAAAAGAAGAAAGTAGAAGTAAAGGCAAGGCACAGGCCGGCTAGCCGTATCTATTGTTTCCAAAAAAGCAAAAGCTTTCCAAGAACCTGTATTCAGCTGACTTCCATTTATGTCTCACTGGCCATAACAGTGCCACATAACTACCTCTAGCTGGAAAATAACTAGGGAGACGGAGTCTGTGTTAGTGTCTGCCATAAACTAGAAAGGTTTCCTAGAGAGAGATCAATTGCACGTCATTGCGGTTGTACTACAGACAACAAGGCGGTCCTTACGGTGGGGTCAGCAAGGATTGTCACCTTTATCGTATGTGGTCATTGACAACCTCCACTCAGGGCATCCTGATACACAAATTGTACTGAGAACTGAACTGGGGAAGAGAGAAGAGGAGACATTTACTCTCGGACAAATATGAATAGAAAAAAATCTGCAGCATGTGCTGTACAAACAGAGAAGCTAACTTTCTCTCTCTAGGTAACATGGAAAGCTCCATTCTGTTCACCTTTCTCCTCACGTACCCCGTTTTCAGAGACCATTCGAGCAGTCCCAACAGAGACATGACTCACTCTTAGGTTCACAGCACTCCGTAACCAAGCCACAATGAGAAGCCCCAAGCCCTGACTGGTGCCTTGTCCTCCCCCAAATGCTAAAAGGCTTTTTAATGATGCAGGCAGGCACTAGACCTCAGCCAGAGCATCTCATTCTCCACAAAGGAAGGATCAAGGTCACAGAGGACAGAGTAAGCATTATTTAATACACAGGATCTAGGCAAAGTGGGAAATCTTCACATCATGGGAGTCAAAATGTCTAAACGACGCTGCAGACATTCCAAAAATCTCCTATTCCTAAGGGCTAGAGTGGAGGTGGCCAGCCTGATGTTTTTTGTGACACTGTCATGAAGGATCAATGGGCTTCCCTTTCATCTACTGGCGGAAGCAAACAAATCACCAAGCCTTGTTTATTCCAGGAGGTTTCATGCAAATATTTTAAAATTCAGATTTTGTCAAGCTGGTTTAACTAGGAAAGCCTAGTTAGAAGAATATGCTAATAAGTCATTAAAGTGCACTCATATCATGCCATATGGTACACTTGAAACATAAAACACTGGCCTCTATTCTTTGGGCAGGGTCGTTTGATAAAAGAGAGCCCTGGGGAAAAGATTGTTGCTCTGTCCACCCTCCTTTATATGCTAACTCTTATTATAGGGGCTTGTTTGTTTTGATGAGGCTTGGCAGATATGTGTAAATGGCACTCCATTTGAGAAAACTATTGCAGATAATGTGTTAATGTAAAATCCAAGCTGGCAGAAATATGCTTGCATAAACTCAGTTTCCAAGGTGGCTTTTGTTTTGCTGATTATTAGTACAGTTTTGGATAATCACATTCTAAGCTTCCTCTCTCTGATGTCTGGTCTTTAAAATAATTACTAAAAAATAAGGTACATTGGGATCGGTGCAAATGACAGACAAACAGATTATACATTGAAATGGTGTGTTTAGCGGATGTCTTTAATATGCAAGTCAGGCCTAGGGAGATGCACATTCGGAAACTGAACTTGGCAGTTTGGGCGTTTAATTGCATTGTGGCCTGTGCACCACATTTGAAGCAACTGCAGATGAATGCAGAAACCCAATATTCGGTCTCTGGCTACAGCATTACCCCCAAACCCATGCCACAACCTGGCCGTTCAGAGAGGGGAGCTGGGCTCACAGGCACCAGAAATACTGTCAAAGTAAAGACACCTTCATTTCAGCACGGGGCTATTGAGGAAAATATATGTTTTGGAACTTTGGACCTGCTCTTTCCTTTTACTTGAACCTCAGTGCTCAAACTCCCTTCAAGTCCTGGGCACTCAGGTACTTAATAGACAAGTACGTTGGTCACAAAGTAAAATTCGTTTTTAGTTATTTTGGCAAGAAGGTCCCATCTCCTAGTTTATAGAAGCAAGAGACAAAAAAAAAAAAAAAAAAAAAAAAAGGAGAATCACTGCCCAGCACTCTGCCCATAATAGAAAGAAGTGTCCAGAAGTCTATACTCTGCAATACTTCCTGGATTGCTGTGTGTTTGGCCAGATATCTAGGCAGTGGCTACAGACAGGACCATCTAACAGCAGGACAGAGACAGTGCTTCTGGGTTCCCAGAATGAAGGAGCCTACCAATTATTTGTCCTAATGAGTTTTGTAAGCCTACTGCTGATCAATTAATAAGAAGTATGATTTTGATTTTTTACCTCCATGATTTCAATTTCTAAGCAATGCCTAGTTATTACATACAGGCATTGCTTAGAAATTGTATAATTATATAATAACACAATAACATGTTATATAATAACTATTATTATTTTATGTTATTATAAATACATTATGTGCGTTTACATCATATAATATTTTATATTATAAATAATTTGAGTAACTATTATAACTATATAATTATGCCTGTATAGTAACTATTCTACTTCCCCAAATAAATTATTAAGTGAAAAAGGAATTTGTAAGACAATGTCTAATATGATGTCATTTTATTATAACTATTTTTCATCACATTATTGTGTTTTTTTAATCACAAATAGAACACATGCCAAAGACATTCAAACACAGAACGAGTCAGCGCTAAATATCAGCTCTGAGTAATCCCTTTTCTTTTTTTTTTTTTTTTAAGTTAGTTCTTTTTTTTTTTTTTTTTTTTTAACGTTTACTTATTTTTGAGACAGAGAGAGACAGAGCATGAACCGGGGAGGGTCAGAGAGAGAGGGAGACACAGAATCTGAAACAGGCTCCGGGCTCTGAGCGGTCAGCACAGAGCCCGATGCGGGGCTCGAACTCACGGACCGCGAGATCATGACCTGAGCCGAAGTCGGCCGCTTAACCGACTGAGCCACCCAGGCGTCCCAGTAATCCCTTTTCTCCACCACAACCAGGGCTCTGTCATGTGGGATTTCTATGGTAAACATTTCTGAGATGGAGGGTGTGTGTGTGTGTGTGTGTGTGTGCGCGCGCGTGTGTGTGCATGCACTCAGGTGTGTTTTAATGGGCATGTAAAGCTGTTATCTGAAAAAAAGTGTATGCAACTTCTTTTATTTATTACCATTTTTTAAATTCCAGTTAGTTAACATACAGTATTGTATTAGTTTCAGGTGTGCGACACAGTGATTCGACAAGATGTGTGCAATTTAAAAAGGAAAAATTTTTCATCTGAAACCTTGTTGGAAAAAGCAATGGAACAAAGAAATTACGATATTTTTCAAGTCATCAAAATTATTTATTAACAGTGTGGGTAATTCTGATCCCTCCATTAGCCCCAAGAGTTCACCAGGGCATTCAAACATCCCAGAAACCTAAAGGTTTCTGCATAACCAGGTGCCTGCGACTCCTTGGAACGTAACTGCAGGAACCAGAATGTTACCAGATCCTGTGGCTTGCACCTTCCTCCCCAGAGAGACTAGCAGCCCTGTGGTCACATTCTGCATCACTGCATTCCTGGGTCATTACAGCAGTCACCCGCTGTCTTTCTGCCCAGCGCAGTGTCTATACATAAATGTTGACATGAATTAGTCTCACTGTTCCCAGCCTCCAGCCCTGTCGATTCTTCCCATTCTTCGCTGCCAGATTAACCTTAGTGGGCGATGGGAAGAGATGGCCAGAGCACAGTTTGGGAATCAGAGAGACCTTGGTGAAAATTCCAGGGCTTCTTGACTTACTGGCTAGAGACTTGCTGAAATTAGAAAATACACACGGCCACCTGTAAGTATCCTTGCCAAAATAATGGACTTGAAATGTCATGGAGCAGACCACCACTGCCAGTTTATGGGAAATCAGGGGACAGAGGAACACGTTACATGGAACAAGGGGACGGAGCAGCAAAATTCAGAATCTGGAAAACTCCAGGGACAGAACCTGGGTTCCTCAACAAATGAATTCCAAGAAAGAAAAAAAAAAAAGAGAAGGCTGTGGACTTTTTCAACTAAAAGGGACTTAAGAGACACAGCAAGCAATTTCAGTATACATCTTACTTGGTTTCTGATTGAAACGAAAGAAATTACAATCAAGAAAATGTAAATAATGACTCTTTGAGGATAGTAAGGAATTGCTATTAATTTAGATATGGTAATAGTACTGTGGTTATTTATTTTTTTTTTTGAAGAGTCCTTATCTTTGAAAGACATACACTGAAATATTTATGAAGTAATATGACAACTGGGATTTCCTTCAAGATAATTAGCGGCGGGTGGGAAGTGAGGGGTATAGATGAACCAAGATTGACCATAACTGATAATTGCTAAAGCTGGGTGATACATAGAGGGTTCGTTATACTGTATTTTTCTTCTTTTGAAATTTTCTTAAGGTAAGCTCTTTTATTTATTTGTTTGTGTGTTTATTTTTAAGTGTTTATTTTATTTTTGAGAGAGTGAGGGAGCTTGATTGTGCGTGCACGCGCGCGCAAGTCGAGGCGGGGCAGACAGAGAGGGAGAGCTGGCTCCATATTGTCGGCACAGGATGAACTCTTTTTAATCCTGCAATTTCTCACATTGTTTGCATCCTTCTGTGTCAATCAACACGCTGCTCTGTTCTCTGTATGTGCTGTAAACTATTAGAAAGTTTAGAGACTTGATCACATAGAAATTCTGTTTTGAGGAATGGGGGGGGGGGCAGCTGGCTGGCAAGCCTGCGACTCTTGATCTTGGGGTTGTAAGTTTGAGCACTGCATTGGTCATAGAGATTATTTAAAACTAAAATCTTAAAAAAGAAAAAAAAGTAGAATTTTTTTTGGTAAGAACATGTCATAGGTGATTTTTGTGCTCTTATCAAGAGGCACTTAACGTCCATAATAAAAAATATTTTTAAATTGCTTTTCCCAACTGAAAAATAGGGATGCTTCTTGGAGAGGTCATGTGGAGATTAAACTGTTTATATAAATAAAGAACGGGGGGCGCCTGGGTGGCGCAGTCGGTTAAGCGTCCGACTTCAGCCAGGTCACGATCTCGCGGTCTGTGAGTTCGAGCCCCGCGTCCGGCTCTGGGCTGATGGCTCAGAGCCTGGAGCCTGTTTCCGATTCTGTGTCTCCCTCTCTCTCTGCCCCTCCCCCGTTCATGCTCTGTCTCTCTCTGTCCCAAAAATAAATAAACGTTGAAAAAAAAATTTTTTTTAAAAAAAAGAACAAGCACGACACCTGGCACATGATGGGTACTTCACAAATGTCACATATTTTCCAACCTCTCAATAACCTCTCTAACAATTTCCATTATCTACTCAATGGAGTTTTAAGTGCCCTTAAAATGCCAGGCCTTCCAGGGGCACCTGGGTGGCTCAGTCAGCTGAGCATCTGACTCTTGATTTCAGCTCAGGTCATGATCCCAGGGTCTTGGGATCGAGCCCTACATTGGACTCCGCGCTGAGCGAGGAACCTGCTTGGGATTCTCTCTCTCTCTCTCTCTCTCTCTCCCTCTGCCCCTCTCCCCCACTTGTGTTCTCTCTGTCTCTAAAATAAAGAAATAATAATAATTAAAAGCACGTCTTCCAGGATCTATTCCTAGTCTATCTTTCTAGTTTTATCTCTTTCCTCTACTTTAAACACATGCACTCCTGCAGTCGGTTAAGCGTCCGACTTCAGCCAGGTCACGATCTCGCGGTTCGTGAGTTCAAGCCCCGCGTCGGGCTCTGGGCTGATGGCTCAGAGCCTGGAGCCTGTTTCCGATTCTGTGTCTTCCTCTCTCTCTGCCCCTCCCCCGTTCATGCTCTGTCTCTCTCTGTCCCAAAAATAAATAAACGTTGAAAAAAAAATTAAAAAATAAAATAAAAAATAAACACATGCACTCTTTTATGCACACACACACACACACACACACACACACACTACATTCCTTAACTCCAACCCTTTGCTTACCCAGTTGTCCCAGTTGAGATATCTTCCTTGCCTCCTCTCTGCCATCCTCCAAGACTCAGTTCAAGTCCCACCTCCTGCAGGGGGATTATTGTGATCGTAAACAGCCCGTGAGGCCTCCCTAACACTGCCTTGAATTGGTATTCAGCGCTTACTTATTAAACTTCTCATGATAACCTTTCCTTCCCCAATGGCCCCAGGGCATGGAAAGGACACCAGCCGTCCCTGCTTCTTTCACAGTGCACGGTCCAGCACCATGCACACGGTGGCATGCCACAATTATCTGCCAAATGAAGAGAACGAACCAACGGACCAGAAAATAGCTTCCAACTTGAACAGAGGACCAAGGCGCCCGGTCACACTTAAACAGACACCCCGTTTGGGGAAAGGATGGAACGTACGAAGATGCTTTAATTTCATCTTGAAAGAGAAAACATCTGCCAGATTTATCATCCTTACTTTGCTTACCTCATTCTGACTTCCATGCATGGAGAAGTCAAGAAATTTCCCAGGCCCTGATATCACTGCAATCATGGGCAAGATTGGATAAAACCAAACGACAAGCTCCAGTGTCTGAACACACGCCGTGTCCCCAGTTATGACGAGGTGGAGAGGGAAAAGGGCAATTAAAGCGCAGATGTGGGTCCATGTGAACTACTCATATGACCTTAGCCCCGCAGTCATTTCAGAGATCAGCCAGTCTTGTTTCAGCAAGATGTACTTCAAACCTACCTAAAAGTTGTCTCTGTAAAAGGAGGCATGACTTGCTGAGTCATAAGGTGGCAAAGTGATTCTGGAACATTCTGTGTTTGAGGAGCAATGAATACATCCTCTTCTCTTTCCTCCCAAGACCCCAGAGAGGCCTCCAGGCAGCCAGCGGACTCCTGATGGACAGCGATGACCTCAAGCTGAGCCTGAAGTTCTCCTAGCTCTTTGCCACATAATTGTGAAAGAGAGCTCTGTGAAATGGGAATGTTTGCTTCACCACCAGCCACTAGCTATTCTGTCTTTTAATACTATCAACAAGAGCCTCCCAAGCCTCTAAGGCTCGAAGGTAAAACCCGCTACAGGCTTAGTTCTTCTCCTGAGAAAAATGCACATATACATGCAAAATTGTGCAAAATATGTGTTTCTAAAATGACATTTGTGGGTTTTTTGAAGTTTATTTATTTTGAGAGAGAGAGAGACAGAGACAGCAAGTGCAGGGGAGGAGCAGAGAGAGGGAGGGAGAGAATCCCAGGCAGGCTCTGTTGCCGTCAGCAAGGGGCCTGATGTGGGACTAGATCCCACGAATCAAGAGATCACGACCTGAGCTGTAATCACGAGTTGGGCACTTAACCGACTGAGCCACCCAGGCGCCCTCTAAAATGACATTTAAACAACCAGTGAATTCCCTCATCACTCCCACCAAACTTACTTCTTACCACTTGGGAATAGTGAAATACTATTTCTTTAAAAAATGAAATGAACTGGAGAGTGTGATGCTAAGTGAAATAAGTCCTACAGAGAAAGACAGATACCCTATGTTTTCACTCTTATGTGGATCCTGAGAAACTTAACAGAAACCCATGGGGGAGGGGAAGAAAAAAAAAAGAGGTTAGAGAGGGAGGGAGCCAAACCATAAGAGACTCTTAAAAACTGAGAATAAACGGAGGGTTGATGGGGGGTGGGAGGGAGGGGAGGGTGGGTGATGGGCATTGAGAAGGGCACCTGTTGGGATGAGCACTGGGTGTTGTATGGAAACCAATTTGACAATAAATGTCATATTAAAAAAAAATGAAATGTTCCCAGACCATGTCATGTTCCTGCAGAAAAGCCACCTTGCTCTTATGCTGTAACAATTCTCCAACATTCCAGGAACTGCTTGAAACAATGGTCAGGGTCAAGTGGCCTTTGTGAGAATGTGGGCTAATCCTGGGAGATTTCCTAAGCAGGCACTCATCACTTATTCAGGGAGGACAAAAAAACCCAACACACCACTTAACAGAACACGTTGAGCAGATGCCTAATAGGTTGTAGGGCCACAAAAGCAAGGCTAGAAATAGAATGATCTTGATTGAGGGGTGCTTCAAGGGGGCAGATAAAGGGCCCTCTCCAGCTATACTGTGCTCAGGGCTTGACCCCTTGTGCCCCCCAGTACAACCCAGAAGTGTTTTGGCAGTCACAGTTATTAACGGAGTGACAAAAAAGGGGGCCCAATTCACAAGTCACTCTCTGCCCTGCAGAATTCCCATTGTCCAATGGCTACTTGCTTCCTCAAGCACTGGATTCACAAAAGATTATCCATATCGCTGTAGCCACGTTTTCACGGCAGTTCCAAAACAAAATCATCATGCTCCCTATTACCTTAACTGCCCATAGTTGATAACTTTCCTAATTAGCATTACCCATGTTTAAGTCTCTCTAATTACTTAATGATGGTCACCAGGCAATCCATAATAGCAATTACACATCTGAACTGTCATGGACTATTGGACAAACACGTAATGGGGCATTTTAAAGGCATTTAAAATGTAATGTTAATTAGAAAGGTTATCAAATCCGATACTTACCATAATAGGGAACGTGTTGGAATTTTTGTGGTAAAAAACAAGAAATTAGTGTTTATTGGTACTTAGATTTTATGAATGTAAGGAAGACTAAAATCAAAGGATATGGAGAATTATCTGGAACCAGATACATAGACTTAATGCAAGATTCTCATTGTTTTATTTGCCCATTTATTAGAAAAGCATCAATTAATCACCTACTGCATTTCCCACCATGTGAAAAGCTAATACCAAAAAATTAAGAAGAATATGTTGCTCGTTCATGCTCTTGGAAAGTCTGAAATCTGGTTCGAGAGACACGTCATAGAGAAATGAAATTACCAGAGATCAATTAAACTATTACAATAAGTATTATGATCATTAAAAAAAAAAAAAAACAATTCTGGGGCACCTGGCTGGCTCAATTGGTAGAGCAGGTGACTCTTAATCTCAGGGTCATGAGTTCAAACCCCACGTTGGGCATGGAGCCTACTTAAAGGTAAAAAAAAAAAAGAAAAAAATCTAACGATACACAAAGCGTTGAAGGAAAAATGACAAAGACTCATGCATGAGACAAGCTGCCAGAAAATTCTTAAAAGGGGAGGAAGGTAGAAGTAGATATATACTGACAGAACACCAAAGAGAGAATGTTATAGAGCGAGATGATGAGACTGCAGCATAAAAACTCAAGAAAGGACGCTGGGCTTAGCAATCGGAAAACTTGGGTTAAAATCCTCGCCCTGCTTCTTTCCAGCATTTTGACCTTAAACAAGACAACCCCCCTAACTCTTTAGTTTTCACATCCGCGAAATGAGGGAAATAAAACCTATCTCACGGATTACTTGTAAAGATGAAATTAGGGAGCGCAGGTGCGAGTATGACGTTCAACAAAGTGTTTGACATAGAAGGCATGTAGACACTCTTTAAATGAATGAAAACACAGTTGTAACCAGAAGCCGAAGCAGAGATATGTTTAGGGAATAACAAGCCCATGAGATCGTACAAGTGACGTTGGTTCATCTGGTAGCATGTTGAGTACAAAACTGAACCACTTTAGGTTTGCTCAAAGTGACTATCAGGAACCACTGTCAACTCTTGAAAGGGGGCGTGGGAAGGTGACCTTGATATTGTCCCAACAATTATAGGAAGATTGGATGGAGAAAGGACCAGTTGGAGGTTGGAAACTAAAAGGCTGTTGGAGCACTTAAACATGGGGAGATAAAACACAAGGAAATGTAGCTACCAATCAAAAGAAAGAAAGAAGGAAGAGATCAGAGTTGAACATGAAGTAATTTGCATAAAGTTGGTACTTAGCACTATCACCCTGGTCCAAATCACCGGCTCTCACCTACACCCTGAAAGATCCTCCGGGTTAGTTAGAAATACTTTCAGCTGCAGGTAGCAATTTAGCTGACTATTAGGGGCTTAAAGAATACAGGCTTGGGGCGCCTGGGTGGCTTAGTCGGTTAAGCATCTGACTTCGGCTCAGGTCATGATCTCCTGGTTCGTGAGCTCAAGCCCCGAGTCAGGCTCTGTGCTGACAGCTCAGAGCCTGGAGCCTGTTTCAGATTCTGTGTCTCCCTCTCTCTCTCTGACTCTCCCCCGTTCATGCTCTGTCTCTCTCTGTCTCAAAAATAAATAAACGTTAAAAAATTTAAAAAAAAAATAAAGAATACAGGCTTTTTTAGTTGTTTCCAAATCAAAAAGTCTGGACAAGGTGGCTCCAGGGTTTTTTCAGTGGTTCCATATCTGTGTCTCTGTAACTTTCTTGGCCTTTCCCTCATGGTCACAAAATGGCTGCAAAACAACTCCAGCTATCATTACATCAAAGGCAGAAAGCAAGGGCACATGGCATTGAGGGGAAGGCGGCACCAGCAAAACCTCGATCTGTTCCTTTTATCAAGAAACACAGTATCTGTTCCAGAAGCCCTCCAGCAGACTTGCTTTTATGGCACAAAGCTCAGAGCTGGGTCACATGGCCACCTCTGGCTGCAAGGGAAATGGGGTAAGTAAAAACTAGGCTCCCAGCCAGTGTAGTGAAAGGAACAAAGAGGTTAAAAGTAACTTTTATGTAGCCAATCAACAGTCTCTGCCCTGGATTCCTAACTAGCTCCTGGCTGCCAAACTTGTTCCCCTGGAGTCCATTCTCTACACATCAACCAAAACATTCTTTTAAATGTTTAACTCCGATTTTATTATTCCCCCACTGAACACTATTCAAAGATTTCCTAAAAATAAAAAATAAAATAAAATAAAATAAAACTAAGAGGCGCCTGGGTGGCTCAGTTGGTTAAGCATCCAACTCTTGATTTCAGCTCAGGTCATGATCTCACAGTTCGTGAGTTTGAACCCCACATCAGGCTCTGTGCTGGCAGTGCAGAACTTTGTTTGAGATTCTTTTTCATTCTCTGCCTCTACTCTGCTCACGTGGTCGCTCGTGCTCTCTCTCTCTCTCTCTCAAAAAGAAATAAACATTTTAAAAAATTTTCCTATTTATGTAGGTTGAATCTGAGCTCCTTACTTAGGCTCCAATGCCCTGCACTATGTGGGTCCCGCCTATCCTTCTAACTATGCTTCTCATGGCCCCTCTCCTCCTAAATCGCTATTTCATGGCCACCGTGACTCTTAGTTCCTCCTCAGGGACTCTGCACCTGTTCCCAGTTTGGAGATAAATTCCCCTCCCATGTCTCACCCGGAAGCACCCTCTCATTCTGCTCTCTCTTCCTCAGAGAAGTCTTCTCAGACTCTGCTACTTAAAGCAGGTCCTGTGTTGGGGCGCCTGGGTGGCGCAGTCGGTTAAGCGTCCGACTTCAGCCAGGTCACGATCTCGCGGTCCGTGAGTTCGAGCCCCGCGTCAGGCTCTGGGCTGATGGCTCAGAGCCTGGAGCCTGTTTCCGATTCTGTGTCTCCCTCTCTCTCTGCCCCTCCCCCGTTCATGCTCTGTCTTTCTCTGTCCCAAAAATAAATAAACTTTGAAAAAAAAAAATTAAAAAAAAAAAAAAAGCAGGTCCTGTGAACTGAAGCCCCGTTGTTCTCTTTTACCAACCTTATTTTGTTTCCTTGATTGTACTTATCACAATCTGTAATTTCACTTATTTTGCCTGATTTCTTACTGTCTCTCTCCCCCTCTAAAATGTTGGCTCTATGAAAATGGATACCATCTTCTCGTTTACCCTTGCGTGACCACTTTTTCACACAGAACCCGGCACATAATAGGTGCTCAATAAATATTGGCGAAGTAAATGGATGAGTGAGTAAGTCGTCAAGAACTGGGTCTTAGACAATGAGAGAAGGAAAGAAAAAGCACGATCAGAGAGTTAAGAGAAAAATCAAAGGAGTGTGTATAGTTTAGGCCATAAGAGCTTGGTGTGGGGGGCGGGGGGACGGAAGGATTTCTCAAATTCAGATGTCATAAAAATAACAAAGAGAGGGGCGCCTGGGTGGCTCAGTCGGTTGGGCGTCCGACTTCGGCTCAGGTCATGATCTCACGGTTCGTGAGTTCGAGCCCCTCGCCAGGGTTTGTGCTGACAGCTGGGAACCTGGAACCTGTTTCGGATTCTGTGTCTCCCTCTCTCTCTGCTCCTCCCTTGCTCACACTCTGTTTCTCAAAAATAAATAAAGATTTAAAAAAAATTTTTTTTAAATAACCAAGAGAGAAAGAATTGAAAATACCAGTGGAGGGGCGGCTGAGTGGCTCAGTCGGTTAAGCGTCCGACTTCAGCCAGGTCACGATCTCGCGGTCCGTGAGTTCGAGCCCCGCGTCAGGCTCTGGGCTGATGGCTCAGAGCCTGGAGCCTGTTTCCGATTCTGTGTCTCCCTCTCTCTCTGCCCCTCCCCCGTTCATGCTCTGTCTCTCTCTGTCCCAAAAATAAATAAACGTTGAAAAAAAAAATAAATAAAATCAAAGAGAGGACACAATGGCCCCGAAAACAAATGGTGTGCTTTGCTTCTTGGCTCCAAAAACACTATATGATGTATTTTTCATGCTTCAGTTCTCCAGTGATGAAACAGCAAAAGAAACAGCTTAAATCTTCCTCCCTACCTTGGTAGGATACATCAAATATCAAATTACAGAAATAGAATAATTTAAGCACCCAGGATGCTATAAAGCAAAACAGATTAATAATAATCCAGGAGACAGATGTGTATTTGGAAAAGGACCCAAAACAAGCATGTTCATTCTTCTCCACTGGAATAACCAGTGCCTCGATATCATTCAATAATCTTTACCACACCCTAAATCCACTCTGCTTTATATAACTTTCATACACAATTCTTAGTAGTAGGCTGGCCGAAAAGCCACACAAACTAGTTTTGAGTGAGGAGACTTCGAGAGTAATTGCCCCGTCAACTTTTATCTTTTTCACTTAACCGCCTCATGATATGGTTCAAGTCGTTACTAGAGGGAGCAGAGACAATTCGGACTCACAGCCCATGAATCAGATTAGATGAAACTTGGTGACATTTAGCAAAGAATATCTAAAGGAAAGCAGAAGTTTCGTGGTGGAGTCTTCCCAGAATTATTCTCATAGCACAAATCCATGGGACTCTTTCCATCGTACGTCCGTGAGCTTAAAAGTATTATCCTACATGCTTTTAGAAATATCAGTAGAAATAAACACCTTACCTCCTGCATATGTGCTGCCCAAGTGAACGCATAAATAAATATCTTATTTTCTGATCTTCTTCGGGGTAGGATTTACTTGGACATCCCCAAAATTGTTTCTTGTGAATAGCCCAGTAGATAGGGGAAGAAAGCGGATCGGAGGTTAGGTGGCCAAGATTTTATCTACAGTGCAACTGTGAGAAAACCTAGGAACCCCCTCTGGGTCTCAGTAAAAGTACGGATCTAGATGGTCTCTTACTTAATCCTATCTAAAAATTAATAACAGCACTTAAGGAGATGGCACAAAATGATCTGCTGGAAATAAAACTGTTTTGTTTTGTTTTTTTAATTTAAAAACTTAGCAGGTGAACTAAAGAAGAGGATTGTTGGCCACTGCAGAGGTGTGAATTAGAGGCAAAAAGAAGAAATGATTTCAAGGGAAAAGACTGAGAGTCTTAGAGGATATCTATTATGTGAATAATGGAAGTTCTGGGGCACCTGAGTGGCTCAGTCGGTTAAGCATCCAACTCTTGATCTCAACTCAGGTCTTCATCTCAGAGTCATGAGTTCAAGCCCCATGTTGGGCCCTGCACTGGGTGTGAAGTCTACTTAAAAAAAATGGGGGCGCCTGGGTGGCTCAGTCAGTCGGGTGTCAGACTTCGGCTCAGGTCATGATCTCACAGTTTGTGGGTTTGAGTCCCGCATCGGGCTCTGTGCTGACAGCGTGGAGCCTGCTTCTGATTCTGTGTGTCTCTCCCTCTGCCCCTCCCCTGCTCACGTTCTGCCTCTCTCTCTCTCTCTCTCTCTCTCAAAAATAAACAAATGTTTAAAAAAAACAAAACTACGTGAATAATAGAAGTTGTAAAGAGACCCAAATGAAGAGATGATGACGAACAAATGGAAGAAATGTTCTTTAATCTGCAGCTTAAAAGGATCTATCAAGTTTGAAGCAAGTTCAGGGATAGGAAATTCACTCCTAGGAATATCACTATAAAATTCCTGAACTCCACGTATAAAAAGAGAATGAGTAACTCAAAAAAGGACCTCCACTGACACTGATCTTCTTATCTTCCAGGCAGGAAGCTGAACGAACATCACAGATGTTTGAGAAGAGAGACGCTACAACTTAAGAATGCTCAAGTCTTTCTAGATACCACTCACCTCTAGAGATGAAAGGAAGATATTTACATGTATAAAAGGATACAAAGAGTATGTCACCCATGTATATCCTCTGAAGGAACATAGTCTAGAAGTAAAATTACTAGACATCTCAGCCTAACCTAGGAGATGAGAGCAGAAGGGAAGGGGGGGGGGGGGAGAGGGGAGTACAAAGTACAAGATTCCAAAGATCTCACATGGGAGAGGAAGGAGACAGAGAAAGGGGATACACAAGTACTCTAAAGGTCTAATCTGGGACTGGAGGATATCAAGAGGAAACATAGCATCTTATCAAGGGACAGAGTAGGCATCTGGTGTCAAGTAAGCAAGTAAGGAGAAACACTTGTGTGGGATTATGAATGCTAAGAAAGGGACAGAAACCAGCAAAAAAAGTCAATCAAATGTGGCTTCGCCTTATTTATACATGGATAAATGCAAATTTAAATAATTTTTTAAATGCCATTTCCATCTATGAGATTGGCAAAACATGAAAAGTGTGATAATATCCAGGGTGGCTATCAAGGAGAGTGGGGGTGGAGAGGTACCTTCACATACTTCTGATGGGAATATAACAAATGTAATCTTTTTTTTTTAATTTTTTTAAATGTTTATTTATTTTTGACAGAGAGAGAGAGAGAGAGAGAGAGAGAGACAGAGGATGAGCGGGGAAGGGGCAGAGAGAGAAAGGGAGACACAGAACCCAAAGCAGGCTCCAGGCTCTGAGCTGTCAGCACAGAGCCCGACGTGCGGCTTGAACTCACAGATCATGAGATCATGGCCTGAGCTGAAGTCGGACGCTCAACTGACTGAGCCACCCAGGCGCCCCACAAATGTAATCTTTTTGAAGGGCAATTTCACGTTACTTAGCAAGTGTAAAGTGAACATACCCCATCCTGAATCACTCCATGTGTATTTTTTAAATGCACATATGTAAATATATTATTTTAAAGTTGAGAGGATACTAAGAAACTCTTAACCATAGTTATAGGGGAACGTCAGAGCTTGAGAAGGGACCTTGTGCTTTTCACTTTGTGTACAGATTGATTTTTTTTATCTTAAGCACATATTTTCTTAAACATATAAAACCAGTTCATCAGAAATGTACATGTCCTTTACCCACAGATTCCATTTCTGGGAAGTTACTCAACCATCCAACACTATACCTGCACATGTGTGGATAGATAATGGTATAATGACCATTCTTGGGCATAGGTTTGCAATAGATAAGAAGGAGGGAAAAACTAGGAACAACCAAAATATCCACCGACAGGGAACTGGTTAATAAATATGGGTACAATGGTTTGAAATGCAACCATCAAAAAGAATGAAAGTGATCTACATGTACAGATGTAGAAAGATGAAATTTAAGACATTGTTCGCTAAACAAAGCAAATTGCTGACAGTAATACAATCACATTTGTAGGCAGAGTTTTTTTAATTTTTTTTAACGTTTATTTATTTTTGAGAAAGAGAGAGACAGAGCATGAACGGGGGAGGGGCAGAGAGAGAGGGAGACACAGAATCGGAAGCAGGCTCCAGGCTCTGAGCCATCAGCCCAGAGCCCAACGCGGGGCTCGAACTCTCGGACCACAAGATCGTGACCTGAGCTGAAGTCGGATGCTTAACCGACTGAGCCACCCAGGCACCCCATAGACAAAGAGTCTTTTTTAAGGACGTATGTACATATAACAGTAAACATTTATGGCAGGAAATTTCACCCTCGTTCTCCCCTCGGGGGGTTGGAAATGAGGATTGAGAACCAAGGAGGTAGATTTTTGTTTTTCCCCATGTACTTCTGACTTTTATATAGTTTTAAATTTTTTCCATGATCATGTATTACTTTTATAATTTAAAATGTCAGTTAACTTCTTTAAAGTGCAATAAATGATATGTGTGTATATCTGTAGATGTATACTCATACACACACCTATATGAAACTGTGCCTAGTATTACATTAAAAATATCAAATGGTATAGGGGTGCCTGGGTGGCTCAGTTGGTTGAGCCTCCCACTTGCGCTCAGGTCATGATCTCACTATCGTGAGTCCGAGCCCCATGTCGGGCTCTGTGCCGACAGCTCAGAGCCTGGAGCCTGCTTCGGATTCTGTGTCTCCCTCTCTCTCTGCCCCTCCCCCGTTCATGCTCTGTCTCTCTATGTCTCAAAAATAAATAAACATTAAAAAAAATTTTTTTTAAATATCAAATGGTATCAAACGTCAACATTACAAAAATACCATATTACCACGCGGCATCTTTGTTAAATAATTTGCACTTAATTGTCAAGCATTTTGATCTTGGCATTGGGGGATCCCTTTTTGCACCTTCTGTAACTAATGACTCAACACTAATTGTTTCTCTCAGAATTGTGTTGGGGCGCCTGGGTGGCGCAGTCGGTTAAGCGTCCGACTTCAGCCAGGTCACGATCTCGCGGTCCGTGAGTTCGAGCCCCGCGTCGGGCTCTGGGCTGATGGCTCAGAGCCTGGAGCCTGTTTCCGATTCTGTGTCTCCCTCTGTCTCTGCCCCTCCCCCGTTCATGCTCTGTCTCTCTCTGTCCCAAAAAAATAAATAAAAAACGTTGAAAAAAAAAAAAAAAAAAAAGAAATGTGTTGCCCCACCGGGAAGCCCAGTTGCAGGGCACATCTACCATATTGAATAAAATCCCTGTCTTCTGAAACCGTCACTGCTCTGCACAGCATTTGAGACACATTTAAACCGTAATATCTAGAAATGAGAAAATCAATGCAATGTGTTCTGTGCGAAGTAGAGCATCTTGAAAATCTATTGCTGAGCAGTTTCATCACCAATTGTATCGATGTAAATCAAACCCTCTAATAATAAGGATAATTACAAAAATCTCACTGGGTCTGTTACAAGCACACTTTTATTTAACAAGGTGAATGTCTGTTAATAAAGCAACCTTAGCTCCATATTCAAGAATCTTATTTCTTTTAGTAGCTTTCGAATATAAAATATTTGCCACGTTTCTCTTTTGCAGTCCGTGAGATCCCACAAATCTTGCTCATGTCTCTCTCCAATGGGACACTTCTCTTCAGTGATGAAAGATAAATGCCATTAATGCTGGAGGAAAATGTTTTGAGCACAGAAGTGGAAGGGTCCTATAATGGCGTAATAAGCCCAATGCTCCGAATAGAGATAAATCTTTAGAAAATTAGGTTCTTGCATCTAGTCAGTTTCTAGGGGTCTTTTTATGATATCACAAATGGAGAGCAAGTAAATAAACTTTCCTCTTTCTTTTCACTTACGCACTTGCTTCCTGTTCTCATGAGTGAGGAGATAACCATCAAACCAAATCTAGCATCTAGTTTATTTGTTATTATTGGACACCACCAAGTGCCTACCGAAATCAACTGACCATTCAAAAAAGTTTCCAAATATTTGGAAACTGCTCCCCAATATACAGGCCAAGATGGCCTATGATGAACTACGATTCAAGGGCAAGCTTGCTGGATTGGAGTCACATGACCTGGGTGCAAATTCCAGGTTTCTCATTTTCTGCCACCGGGTGCTTTAGAAAACCACAAGGATTTTTTTTTTTTTTTCTTGAGCATCACTTTCCTAGTTTGTCAAAGAGAAATGGTAATTATGCCTCTCGGCCATCAAAAACATTCAATAACTACTTGCTGTTTCCACAAAAGCAAGACTATGTGTAAAAACAGATGAAATAACAAACTTACAAGCGTGCAGCAGATAAAATATGCTGTACAAACATTACGTGTTTGTGCGATGACTGCCAACAGAGGCAACCGAATATAGCAATTAGGCTTTCCAGCCCTGGCACCAAATTGCCTCAATTCCAATTCTGGCTTCCCTCTAACTTAAACTCTCCCAGCTTCACCTGCTGAAATGGAGATAATAACCTTTCTTAATTCATGAGCTATGGGGAGGATTAAGTAAGATAATGCAGGCAACCATTTAGAACAGTATCTACCCATGGTAAGTATCGAGTGAATGTTTGCTATTTTTACTAACTACATCAAATCAGCTTTGATATTGATATTGAGGACTAACTCTAATCTCATCAGCAGATCAGACCTTCTTCCCTTGTGGGATCTGGAATTGCTGATTGTCTACATGCCCTATGTTTTGTCACCATGAGCAATGACCCCTCTGGTTCCTCCCACTGCATACATCTAACAGAAGCATGGAAATTAAAATGCTGTGAGGTCGCCCAGAAGTTTTCAACCGTCCGCATGCCATGGGAAACATTCTGAACTAACCCTTTATAGTCAAATCCGAAGCAAACAGAAAAAGTAAAATGCTGAGCCCTGGCATGGTCCCAGTAATACACTGACATCTCTCGTATCTCTAAGAAAAGTATTTTCTAGAGTAGTGGAAAAAATATAGTGCAAATTTACTGCAATTTTTAAGATGTTTGGAGTCATGGGGGCACCTCGGGGGCTCAGTCGGTTAAGCTTCCGATTTCAACTAAGGTCATGATCTCATGGTTCGTGAGTTCCAGCCCCACGTTGGGCTCTGTGCTGACAGCTCAGAGCCTGGAGTCTGCTTCAGATCCTGTGTCTCCCTCTCTCTCTGCCCCTCCCCTGCTTGCACTCTGTCTCTCAACAATGAATAAACATTAAAAAAATATAGGTTTGGAGTCATGAATTCTTTTGAGTATCTGATAAAAAGTATGCTTGCTTCCCAGAAAAAAAAATGTATATGCCTATGTGTGCAAACAATTTCACATATACTTTCAGGGAGTTCAGGTGTTCCTTGAAGTCTACCCATAATTAACCTCAGCTACAAATATATTTATGCATATATATATGTATATATATATATATATATATATATATATATATATACATGTTCCAAAAAATACATTTGTAAAAGAACAATAGAAATGAAAAAATTTTAATCTAGTTAAGGAGCACACCAAAATATTAACAGTATGGATTTACTTCCATTTTCATTGTTTCACTTGATGAGGTTGTACTACTTTTATGATTTTTTAAGTTTAAGTATATGAATATTACACCGTACAACACAGAACAGATTCAGTCTGCAGTCTGAATTTGAACTGAATTCAAAGGTAAAAATTCTTGCTTGATATTTGGGAATATATAGGGGAGTTTGTTGATATAAGAAGGGTGAAGTTCAAGAGAAGGTTCCAGGAAGTGAGTGGAGGGTTCAACATTCATTTCTTTTTTTAAGATTTTATTTTTTTTTAATTTTTTTTTAACGTTTATTTATTTTTGAGACAGAGAGAGACAGAGCATGAACGGGGGAGGGTCAGAGAGAGGGAGACACAGAATCCGAAACAGGCTCCAGGCTCTGAGCTGTCAGCACAGAGCCCGATGCGGGGCTCGAACTCACAGACCGCGAGATCATGACCTGAGCCGAAGTCGGCCACTTAACCGACTGAGCCACCCAGGGGCCCCTTAAGATTTTATTTTTAAGGGGCGTCAGGGTGACTCAGTTGGTTAAGCGTCCCAACTCTTGATTTCGGCTCGGGTCATGATCTCACACTTTGTGGGATGAAGTGCTGCATCAGGCTCTGCACTGGCATAGAGCCTGCTTGGGATGTTGGCTCTCCCTCTTTCTCTGCCCCTCCTTTGCTCACACACTCTCTCTCTCTCCTACAAAATAAATGAATAAAAAAATTTTTTTAAAGATTTTATTTTTAAGTAATCTCTACACCAAATGTGGGGCTCAAACTCACAACCCCAAGATCAAAAGTCGCATACTCTACCAACTGAGCCAGATGGGTGTCCCAACATTCATTTTTATTCAGTAGGGAATAACTTTTGGAAGAGGTGGGATCTGGGTCCATGAGGAAAGAGGATCCCTGGTAATCAATATCCATGGGGATGGTAACCACAGCAATGGAGCCTGGCCTTCCCATTTTCAACCTCAGTTCTGAACTAGTCAACACTGGTAAAGTGTGTATGGGAAGAAAAAGAACATAGTACTCCACACTGCCTGGGATTCCCCAAGGCCCAGGGTTCAGCAGGGCTGTGAGTCATAGCCAGTCAGAAAGACTGGGAGAAAGTCAGGTTGGGCTCTGAGAGCAGAGCAAATCAGAACACACACTTACCCACAGTGTTCACCACTTGGTGCCAGTGGCAGCAAGGACTGTTCCAGGTAAAGGATCAGTCTAAACATCAGCTGCTGGGGTGAAGGACTGACATAAAAAATGTGAGTAAAGCGGGGTCTCTGGGTGGCTCAGTCGGTTAAGCGTCCGACTTCAGCTCAGGTCCTGATCTCACGGTTTGTGAGTTTGAGCCCTGCATCAGGCTCTGTGCTGATGGCTCAGAGCCTGGAGCCTGCTTTGGATTCTGTGTCTCCTTCTCTCTCTGCCCCTCCCCACCGTCTTTCAAAAATAAATAAATGTAAAAAAAATTAAAATTAAAAAAAATGTGACTGGGGCGCCTGGGTGGCTCAGTCGCTTAAGTATCCAACTTCGGCTCAGGTCATGATCTCGCGGTTTGTGGGTTTGAGCCCCGCGTCGGGCTCTGTGCTGACAGCTCAGAGCCTGGAGCCTGTTTCAGATTCTGTGTCTCCCTCTCTCTCTGACCTTCCCCCGTTCATGCTCTGTCTCTCCCTGTCTCAAAAATAAACGTTTAAAAAAAATTTTTTTTAAATGTGAGTAAAGCAAAAACTGAAATGAAGGCAGGTCTTGTTCATCCAGACTTTCATAACAAAGTACTTTCCTTGATTAAAATATGTTGTTGATTACCTGGTCCTCACGTATCCTTCCAGATATTAATAGAAAGCATGGCAATTCTCAGCCTTCTCTATTAAGGGAGTGTCTGCTGGGGGAGGCTGAACTTTGATCACAAAGATCTCAGGAAGCAGTGCAAAACAATCCACCAGAGCCATGAAGTGTCTTTGTAGTTCTTGGGTTCTTGCGGTTTGCTCTTAAAATCATGCAAATTTCACATTCCAGCCAATAGCATATGTTTGTTTGTTCATTCAAAATTATTACTCCTACAATTTTTTTTTAACCAAATGAATGTTTGAGCATCTCTATTTATTTGAAAAGTAAAGAACCAGGCATTAGATTGTCTCCATTTTACAAACGAGAGCCATGCAGCTGTTAGTGGAAGAGATGAGATTAAACATGCAACTCATTCCAAATTGGCAGTATTTTTTCTATGGTTACATGTGGCAAATGAGATAACAAAGGGTTGGAGAAAGGTAAAGGACTTCTTGGTAGAAAGTGTATAGCCCAACAGGGGCACTGTCGATGAGGGATTTGTTGAAGGCTTTTAAAAGTCTAAATAGCGGGGCGCCTGGGTGGCTCAGTCGGTTGAACGTCCGACTTCAGCTCAGGTCACGATCTCACAGTCCGTGAGTTCGAGCCCCACGTCGGGCTCTGTGCTGACACCTCAGAGCCTGGAGCCTGCTTCGGATTCTGTGTCTCCCTCTCTCTCTGACCCTCCCCCCGTTCATGCTCTGTCTCTCTGTCTTAAAAATAAATAAACATTAAAAAAATAAAATTAGGGGCGCCTGGGTGGCGCAGTCGGTTAAGCGTCCGACTTCAGCCAGGTCACGATCTCGTGGTCTGTGGGTTCGAGCCCCGCATCAGGCTCTGGGCTGATGGCTCAGAGCCTGGAGCCTGTTTCCGATTCTGTGTCTCCCTCTCTCTCTGCCCCTCCCCCGTTCATGCTCTGTCTCTCTCTGTCCCAAAAATAAATAAACGTTGAAAAAAAAAAAAATTAAAAAAAAAAAATAAATAAAAAAAAATAAATAAAATTAAAAAAAAAGACTAAATAACGAAGTCGTCAGCCAAGTACTTGAGCTTTCCAAAACTCTCAGCACCTCAATTTCCTTATATATAAATTGGAACCAATAACACTGATCTCCTAGAGCTGTTGCTAGGGTTAAGTGAGGAAATCTATGGAAATTTCTCATCCCAGTGCTTGACCCAGAGTAGGCCTTCACTAAATGATAGTCTTGATTATCCTTGGTCAAGCGGACATCTCTACCTGTACATCTCTTAAGCATCTTAAATTGAACGTTTCCCAAACCAAATTTATCATTCTTTTCCTTCCCCTTTCCCGTTCCTCTAACCTCCAAAACAAATTGTTCCCCTTCCTATATTGTCTCTCAGTTGTGGTTAATGGCCCCATCACCTACCCAAGTTAAAGCTTCAAAGTCACCCTGGGGGTGCCTGGCCGATTCAGTGAGTAGAGCATGGGACTCTTGATCTCAGGGTTGTGAATTCGAGCCCCACTTTGGGTATAAAGATTATTTAAAAATAAAATCTTTAAAAAACAAAAACAAAAAACCAAAGTCATCCTGATCTCCTCCCTTTTTTTCTCACTCATCACACCCACACTGTTAATAAATTCTGAACATTCTATCTCCTAAATATATCTGGAATCAATTTCCTCAGCCCTTTTCTCACCTCTTGGACAACTATAATGATTCACAACTGATTCCTGTCTATTCTCTACACTGCTGATAATGATTGTTCAAAAATACAAATCTGATGATCTCACTCCAAGATTAAAAGCATAGAAAATCTCAAGTTATCTTCTGCAAAAGGCCAAAATCTCCTCACCATCTGGACCCAATGTACTTTTCCAACTTCTCAACGTCTCCTACACACACACACACCTTAGAACTCAGCCTTACAGACCCTTTCAAATGTTTCTTCTAATAACTAGAATCTCCTTCCTCTCCCTGTTAGTAGGAAATGCCTATTTATCCTTCAAACCCAGGCAAAAATGCCAGTTCTTTGAGAAGTTCTCCCAACCCTTAAACACTCACCAAAATCATCACCTATCTGGTCTCCCCACAATTACTTACTTCTAATCTATTCCAATCTATTCTCCCTGTGGTAGCCAGAGCGTTCTTTTCAAATGCAAATCATTCCTATGTCAGGCTCTCTCCCCTGCTTAACTGGCTTCCCATTGTTAAGCCCCAAATCCCCACCTGGATCTACACAACCCACCTCCGTAGACATATTCTAATTCTAATTCTCTGTGATCCAACCACACTGGTCTTCTTCTGGTTCCTCAAACACATCAGTCTCGCTCATACAGCAAGGTATTTGAATATGTGCCTCCTTCTCCTTTGCTGGTTAAAGCTTACTCATCCTCCAGAACTCAGCTAAAACATGAGGAAGAAATGTCTTTCGGGGAAGACCTCCTAGACCCTCCACCTTAGGCCAGATCATGGTATTCCCACCAACTAGCATAGTGTCTGCATATGCAAAGTATTTAGCAGATATTTGCTGAAATCCCTCTTCTCTAAATCCCTAACCCTTATTCATTTCTTGGCATTTATCACACTGAAGTAGAAGTATTTATACCAGACTGTGTGCCATTGAAAGATCTGGAAAATGGTGTCTCTCTCATTTTTTTCTTTCTTCTTTCCTCCTTCCTCCTCCTCCTCCTTCTCTGCTTCTTCCCCCAGTATCCTTTCACATATCCTTGTGCTTGCTGGCTCATGACTGACAATGTCAAGACGTCAAAATGTCTGTCAAAAGGATAGACCCTCCCAACGACATAATTTATGGATGACATGGAGAAAGACATTATTTGTTCTAAATAGGAATGATTTTTACAAACTTTTCCATGAACCAGGGCTTTCTAAAATAGGGTGGGAAGGCAACATGCCATCACATTTCCCTGAGAAGGAGAGTAAGTATGTAGAATAATACTGTTGCTTTGGACTAGGAAAGATGCTGCTGCAAAGATTTTTTTTTTTAATTTTTTTTTAACACTTATTTATTTTTGAGACAGAGAGAGAGCATGAACAGGGGAGGGTCAGAGAAAGAGGGAGACACAGAATCGGAAGCAGGCTGCAGGCTCTGAGCTGTCAGCACAGAGTCTGACGCGGGACTCGAACCCACGGACTGTGAGATCATGACCTGAGCCCAAGTCGGACGCTTAATCAACTGAGTCACCCAGGCGCCCCTAGATTTTTTTTTTTTAAGTAGGCTTCACACCTAGCACAGAACCCAATGCGGGGCTTAAACGCACAACCCTGAGATCAAGACCTGAGCTGAAATCAAAGGTCAGACGCTTAACTGTCTGAGCCACCCAGGCACCCCATGCAAAGATATTTTTAAATGGCATCCACAAGTTGTGCTAGGAAAGAGGGTCTGTGCTTGATCACTTCCCAGCGGAAAAAATACTGGGTTAGAGCAGTCTGTTTAACAAACATACTTTGTTAGACTTTAGGATGTAATGTTTCCATTTTGATTCCAACATTCTAGGTCAGCTTCTATATGGCACAAACACCATAGGAGTATTTGTTTCCACTTAGGGTCCCCATTTTAACAAGAAAAGTCCAGCAACACTAAAGGAGAGCATGGCCCTGAGAGGTACATGACATTAGCCAAGGCTAGAATAGATTAAGAAATTGAATTGTGGGGGCGCCTGGGTGGCGCAGTCGGTTAAGCGTCCGACTTCAGCCAGGTCACGATCTCGCGGTCCGTGAGTTCGAGCCCCGCGTCAGGCTCTGGGCTGATGGCTCAGAGCCTGGAGCCTGTTTCCGATTCTGTGTCTCCCTCTCTCTCTGCCCCTCCCCCGTTCATGCTCTGTCTCTCTCTGTCCCAAAAATAAATAAACATTGAAAAAAAAATTAAAAAAAAAAAAAGAAAGAAATTGAATTGTGTACAATAAGAACAGAAAAGAACCCAAGACCATGTTCTACTTTTAAGGAAACGGCATGTCTGCACCAAAGACCTTCCTTCACTTACCAATCATAGAAATATTTAGTAAGCTGGCGAGGACATACTTAATATTTGGCTCCAGGTAGCAATTCCCTGTTTATCAGGTATTCCTCACATACAACCTCCTAGAGATGAAGGGAAATTCATGCTAAAATGGACATTAATACACAGAGATGAAATTGGTTCACATCAGAGCATGATAGATAGAGCTGGATGAGAACTTGAAATTCGTTCAGGCGATTTCCCTCTTTTTATCATCAGTCGTAGAAACAAAATTCCTCCTCATGTTTCCAGGGTAGTGGAAGAGAGGTCCCAACTCAGGACAAGTGGGAGTGAGCACACCTCACTCTGTTTCTCCCACTGAATGCAGCGATAAAACCTAGACATAATTCGTGGAGTATCTCTTTGAGGATTCTGAAAAGTGAATAGTAGGAGGAAAAGAGGAGAAAAAGAACATAATTCGAAGTATTACTGAACTGGTGGTAAGTTTCCCATTTTTCCTCTGGTATTCCTGAGCCTGGATTCAAGACAACCTGAACCCAGAGTGGCACCAGGCCACTGACAAAGAGAGCTCCAGGACAAGCACTATAGTGTGGCTTGAGAAACAGAAAAGGGGACTCATAACTCCCAGCGAAAATGAAGAAATTCCCCCGTTTTTCTTTTTTGGCTTTTCGTTTCTCCATTTTCTCCTGTCGCAGCCACCCCAAGCAAATTTATAGTAGTAATAGTTGTGTCAGCCACTGTGGCAACAGCAGAAGCTACAGGCATCTAAAAACCTGATGAAGATTCTCTGGGATCCAAGAAACTAAGGTCCAAAGGGGATGGTGTGAACTCCCAACATCTTATTTCTGTCTCTCTCTCTGGCTGCTTGGCTCCAGACACTAGGTCAGCCATAAGAAGTATATAGTAAAGCAGGATAAATAAACTCCAGCTTTCAGGTCAGAGGACTAAAAAGGTGAGCCTCGGGGAACTTTCCAGACAGATTGCAGAGAGAGTCGAGCTTGGGAAAGTGACACCATAAAGCTTTTTAGAATTCCCGGGCTCACTGCTACCCTGTGTACGTGTGGATTTGATCCTACACAGCTTATGAAAAACTTTGAGAGCTGAACTAAGTATATAGTCCACTGTCCAGGTGCCAGACTGACCACTGGGTGGCACACATGTGAGACAGATAGCCCTAAACAGCCCTACAAAGGCTCTGAGAACAGAACTGGCATTGAAACCACAGCCCACATAAGACTAGTCAGGACTTGAGACCTAAGTACAATTGGACTCATTGACTGATACAAAAAAAAAAAATAATATCCAGGATACAATCCAAAATTGCTTAAAATCTGAAGAACTAGGAAAATCTCAACTCATATAAGGAAAGGCAGTATGAACCCCAAGATTAAACGGCTGTTGGAATTATTGAAAAAGAATTTAAATTACAGAATTTAAAGCACAGATGCTCAAAGAAATACACAGTTTGAACCAAAAAGAAACACAGAAAATTTCAGCAAGGACATAGAAAATATAAAGATGAAACAAATGGAAATTTTAGAACTTCAAAATATAATATCAAATTTAAAACTCAAGACAAGAACTTGATAACAGAAGAAAGTCAGCGAACTTGAAAACAAATCAAGAAATATCCAATATAATGGGGCGCCTGGGTGGCTCAGTCAGTTGAGCATCTGACTTCGGCTCAGGTCATGATCTCCTGGTCTGTGAGTTCAAGCCCCGTGTTGGGCTCTGTGCTGACAGCTCAGAGCCTGGAGCCTGCTTCAGATTCTGTGTCTCCCTCTCTCTCTGCCCCTCCCCGACTCATGCTCTGTCTCTCTCTCTGTCAAAAATAAATAAACATTAAAAAATTAAAAAAAAAATAGAAATATCCAATATAATCAACAGAAAGAAAAAAGACTGGAAAAAAGTTAACAGAGCTTTAGGAATTTGTGGAACAATACCAAAAGGTCTAACATTCATGTCATCAGAGTCCGAGAAAGAGAGGAAATAGAGTACAGTGAAGAAAAAACATTTGAAGAAATAAAGGCTGAAAATATCCCAAATAAAGTGAAAGACACATACCTACAGATTCAAAAAGTACAGTAAGCCTCAAACAAGATAAAATCTAAGAAATCCATACTCATATCCAACATAATAAAACTACAGAAAACTAAAGGCAAAGAAAATATCTTGAAAATAGGCAGAGAAAATGGCACACTACCTACAGGGGAATAATAATTCAAATTATTGCAGATTTCACATCAGAAACTATAAAGTCAAGACACAAGTGAAACATTTTTTTTAAGTGATGAAAGAAAAGAATCATCAATCAAGAATACTATATCCAGCAAAAATATCCTTCAGGAATGAAGGTAAAATACATTCTAAGTTGAAAGAAAATTAAGAGAATTTGTTGCTGGCAGATCAGCTAGAATTGCTGAAGTCAATTATTCACACATAAGGGAAATGATAGTAAAAGGAAATTCAGAACATCAAAAATGAAGAAAGAGCAATGGAAATTTAATTATCTGGGTAATAGATTATTCCCTTGAGTTCTTTAAAATACAATTTGATGACTGAAAGCAAAAATTATAAATATAACTTGTATTTAAACATAAATATAAATTATAAATATAAGTATTTATGATGAGTTTTTCAATTTATATAGGTGTAATACATAAAAAATAATATAAAGCAGGGAAATAGCTAGTAAAATGTCTATATTCTGCTTAAAATGATAAAATATTGAAGTGATAAAATGTAAAAGTTGATTGTGAAGAATTGTGTATATTGTAATCACCAGAGCAATCACCAAAATAACTATACAAAGAGGTACATAATATAGTAAAAAACAAACTAGATAAGTTAAAATGCAATATAAATTTTTTTTCAAATAACCCAAAAGAAAGTAGGAAAGGGGAAGTAAAGGAATGAAGAGATGAGAGGAAAAGCAGAAAATACATAAAATATGGTGGACATAAATCCAAGCATATCAATGATTACATTAAATGTAAATTTCTAAACATGCCAATTAAAAGAGATTATCAAAACAGATTTTTAAAAATTTTTACCAAATTATGCACAATATATAAGAAACTCACTTTAAATATAATGATATAGATAAATTGAAAGTAAAAAGAAACAAAACAAAAACACTAACCAAAAGAAAGCTGGACTAGAAATATTAATATCAGAAAAAGTAGACTTCAGAGCAGAGAAAATCACCAGGAATAGAGACATTATATAATGATAAAAGGCTCAATTCACCAGAAAACATAATTCTAAGTGTGTAGGCACTTAACAACAAATCTTCTAAGTATATAAAGCAAAAAAGTGTGCATGTACTTAACAAAGCTTCAAGATACATAAAGCAAAATACATAAAGCAGAATTGACAGGAGAAGCAAGGAGAACAAACAGATCAATGGTTGCCAAGGGCTAGGAGTTAGTATGACCATAAAGGGATAGCTAAGGGAGTTTCAGGGGGTGATGAGTTTTTTCTGATTGTGGTAGTGATTACATGAATCTATATATGTGTGAATATTCATAAAACTATAGGCAAAAAATTAATTTTACTGATTTAATTAACATGTTAAACGTTTTTAAGGCAATTATTTAAAAAGAAAAAGTATATAAATGATCCAAAAAGAAGATCCAAAGGCCTGGACTTTAGTCTTGCCATAAAGGATATTAAACCTTGTGCTTTATAAATCTCAGTTACTTGTCACTGAAATTTCTTTCCCCTAATCACCCCACTCCCACTCCTGCCCCATTCCTACATCAGTATTGGGTTCATGAGGTTCCCTTCTCCTGGAAGACATTTTTCCTTCCATTCTGGTATTTCATTCTGTTCAAATTCTATGTCCTTCAATCCCCAAGTTTAAAACTACCTTCTTTTGATGTCTTACTAACTCATTCTACCCTCACTAGCTGAAGTTAAATTCTTTTTTCTTGAAAATAGCCAAATTATTCTGTCTGGACCTCTTGTACAGCACTTGCCAGTTTCTCCCTAGTATGATCCTCTACACTGCCTTATTTAGTCTCTACCAGGCTATAGTCAAGAACTAGCAAGGGTCTGAGATTTTTCTCCTGTTCACAAACTAACCAATTAGCCTGCTACTGTTTCATAGATGTTGGCGGAAGACATGAGACTCTTGGGTCAGAGACTAAAGACTTTATTACTCATGGCGTAGCAGGCAGGATCAGGTTCCTAGGTTGTCCAAGTCCCGTGGAAGCAATGTAGAGTGGCTTAAGAAGGTGCTGTGCTCACCGTGGGTCTGGATCACAGCTGAGGTTCCCTGAGCTTGGGAAACACCCAATCTTATAAAAAGACTGTTAGCAAACCTGCCTAGTTTCTGCCCCAGAAAGGGATATTATCTTTATTATACTGGCCTCTGCCAAGGAGTAAGATACTGTCTCTATCTGCCCAGACCACTTACTAAACAAATAGCCTTGAAAATACAGTCCAGGACAAATGCTGATACATGAAGACTTGCACCTGGGGGAGGGGGAGGATGGCTCAGTCAGTTGAGCATCCCACTCTTGATTTCAACTCAGATCACGATCCCAGGGTCATGGGGTTGAGCCCTGTTGCTCCACAGGAGCCTGCTTAAGATTCTCTTTCTCTGGGCAGAAAACATGAATAGACACTTCTCTAAAGAAGACATCCGGATGGCCAACAGGCACATGAAAAGATGCTCAACGTCGCTCCTCATCAGGGAAATACAAATCAAAACCACACTCAGATATCACCTCACGCCAGTCAGAGTGGCCAAAATGAACAAATCAGGAGACTCTAGATGCTGGAGAGGATGTGGAGAAACGGGAACCCTCTTGCACTGTTGGTGGGAATGCAAATTAGTGCAGCCACTCTGGAAAACAGTGTGGAGGTTCCTCAGAAAATTAAAAATAGACCTACCCTATGACCCAGCAATAGCACTGCTAGGAATTTACCCAAGGGATACAGGAGTACTGATGCATAGGGGCACTTGTACCCCAATGTTTACAGCAGCACTCTCAACAATAGCCAAATTATGGAAAGAGCCTAAATGTCCATCAACTGATGAATGGATAAAGAAATTGGGTTTATATACACAATGGAGTACTACGTGGCAATGAGAAAGAATGAAATATTGCCCTTTGTAGCAACGTGGATGGAACTGGAGAGTGTGATGCTAAGTGAAATAAGCCATACAGAGAAAGACTGATACCATATGTTTTCACTCTTAGGTGGATTCTGAGAAACTTAACAGAAACCATGGGGGAGGGGAAGGAAAAAAAAAAAAGAGGTTAGAGTGGGAGAGAGCCAAAGCATAAGAGACTCTTAAAATCTGAGAACAAACTGAGGGTTGATGGGGGGTGGGAGGGAGGGGAGGGTGGGTGATGGGTATAGAGGAGGGCACCTTTTGGGACGAGCACTGGGTGTTGTATGGAAACCAATTTGACAATAAATTTCATATATTGAAAAAAAAAAAAAAAGATTCTCTTCCTCTCCCTCTGCCCCTCTCCCTGGCTCATGCTCTCTTTCTCTCTAATAAATAAATTATTTAATTATTTAATTAATTTAAAAAAAAAGACTTGCACCCCAACAGCTATTACCTCCTTGAAGATTTCTATCTGATTTCCTCTTCAGTGACTTGTGCATTTGCCCAAAACATACTTTGGGGGTAGGAGATGTTGGGTATTTGTTGACTGTTTAATCATAGGGTTGTCAAAGAAATTTTAAGTTGGGGCAGAATGAATGTGAAGTCTTAAGTGGAAGAGGGCAGTTAATCCAAAAATAACTCTGAGTTCATGTGCCTAAATGACACCATTTGTATAAATGAAACATTGTGACTGATGTCAGGACACGGCATCTACTATATGGCGAATTTTTCTCAAAAGATACAGGGAATTGGGCCACCTGGCTGTCTCAGCGGGGAGAGCTTGCGACTCTTGACCTCAGGGTTGTGATTTGGAGCCCCATGTTGGGTGCAGAGATTACCAAAACATAAAAATAAAATAAAACTTAAAAAAGAAAGACAAAGGGAATCATTGGACACAAGGAGAAGATGCTCATCAAAGTAGCCAAGAAGTGGACACGCCCCAAGTTGTCCATAAAGAAAATGTGGCCTATATGCACAATGGAATATTACTGTGACTTAAAAAAATAAAAAATAAAAAATAAATAAAAAATAAAAAAGAAGGGAAATCCTGTCACATGCTGCAACACAGGTGAAACTACAGGACGATAGTCTGAGTGAAAGAAGCCGGTCACAGAAAAGCAAATACTGTGTGTTCCACTTAACCCTGAGATATCTAGAGTAGTGAAACGAATGGAACCAAGTTGAATAGTGGTTGCCAGGGCCTGTGGGAGGGGGAAGTGAGAAGTTGTTTCATGGATATGGAGTTTCAGTTTTGCAAGATGAAAACAGTTCTAGAGATCTGTCGGACAACAACGTGAATATAGTTAACACTACTGAACTATATACACTTAAAAATGGTTGAGAGGGTGAATTTTATATAGATGATTTTTTCACCGCAATTAAAAATATTTCTTTTAATGTTTTTTAATGTTTATTTTTGAGACAGAGAGTGACAGAGCATGAGCGGGGGAGGGGAAGAGAGAGAGGGAGACACAGAATCCGAAGCAGGCTCCAGGCTCTGAGCTGTCAGCGCAGAGCCCCGATGGGGGGCTCGAACCCTCAAACAGTGAGATCATGACCTGAGCCAAAGTCGGACGCTTAACCCCAAAGTCGGAGCCACCCAGGTGCCCCTCACCGCAATTAAAATGAAAAAACAAACAAACAAACAAACAAAGAAAAAAACAGATTTCTAGGCCCCACCAGTGATCTGAATGAGAATCTTTAGAGGTTAGTCTTGGAATCTGCATTTTAACCAGCTCCCCAAAGTGGTTTGGCAGGGAAGCACATTCACGTTTGAGAAGCCCTGCTCTGGAACATATTTCCAAGGACCTCAGCAAACTGCTGTAGTCTTCTGTTTGTGTCTTCTCCCACCATTCCCCATGAACAGGTGGGAATCTACACACAGACATCTCTCTGATGTTCACAGAAAACTCTCTCTTTTCATTATTTTTTATTTCTGAGCTCTTTCTCCCCTCAGCTTTTCTTTTCCAAGATTTCCAAGAGGAATCTCTGACTCTGTTCTTTACTTTGTTCTCACTACTGTCAGCTCACCAGCTCTTTCTCCTGATAGTGCCCAAGCAAGGCCTTGACAGTTTCCTTGGGCCGTTTTCTGCACAGACGCTTGTATGCTCAGACCTGCCCACCCGTCTCCTCCCCAGTCTTCGCTCTCAATACTAGGTAACACAGCGCAGCCCAATGAAAAGAGCCTCCTCTACTTCCTCCAGTAATTCACAGCATCAGACCTGCTTCAAGTTGAAGTGGGAAGATATTTCTCTTGATGAAAAGACTCGGTTGACCCCACCACGCTGCATTGGTGTTTTCAGAGAAGAATGCATCTATACAAGTAAATCTCTAATGAAAATCAATTTTCTAACAAGGAAGTTCAGAACAGAGGGCAGGATGTGGTGGCAGTGAATCCTGTCTTGCAAAACAGAAAGCAGAGTCCGAAAATCTTTGGCTTGACCAAAATTCAGCCACAAAATGTAGAAATGAAACTCTCCCTTCTAATCATTGACTCCAACCTCCCCTTCTTTCTGTTAGTAAAAGTAATTCAGAATGCATATTTATAAAATTCAAATGTGGCCATTTACTGATTATACCCCCTCCAATTGTCAAGTTGTTGTTTTTTTTTTACATCTCATTTTTTAAAATGTTTATTTATTTATTTTGACAGAGAGATTGCACTTGCAAGCAAGAGAGCATTGCAGAGAGCAAGGAAGAGAGAATCCCAAGCAGGCTCTGAACTGTCAGGGCAGAGACCGATGTGGGGCTCCGTCCCACGAACTGTGAGATCATGACCTGAGCTGAAATCAAGAGTCAGATGCTTAACTAGCTGAGCCACCCAGGTGCCCCTACACCTCGTTTTAAAAATAATTCTTTTCCCAAGAGCCTGGGTGACTTCAGCTCAGATCATGATCCATGGACCTGAGTTGAAATCAAGAGTCAGATGCTTAACCAGCTGGGTTTTTTTAGATTTTTTTAAAAAGTAATCTTTACACCCAACGTGGGGTTTGAACTCACAACCCAACATCAAGAGTCACATGCTCTGCCAGCTGAGCCAGCCAGGCACCCCGAGGCGCTGTCCTATAATACTTATTTAAGAAAAAAGAATCTGGACGCCTGGGTGGCTCGGCTGGTTAAGCGTCAAACTCTTGATTTTGGCTCAGGTCATGATCTCACGGTTTGTGAGTTTGAGAGCCCCACATCGGACTCCTCACAGACAGTGTGGAGCCTGCTTTGGATTCTCTCTCTGCCCCTCTCTCTCTCTGTCTCAAAATAAATAAAACTTAAAAAAAAAAAAAAAACAAGAAAAAAGAATCTATATGTTGAGTATTTAAAATCTAACATCAAGCCCAGGAAGGAAAATACTAAAGATGAAAAAATAAGAAACAAAAACTGAATGAGATCTTTGAAGCACTCTATTGCAAATACCAAAAAGTAGAAAATACACTCCCTATAGGCCTAAACTTTCAGATCTAGTCAGGCCTATTATTCAGCAGCCAAAAGGAGCTGAGATAGCCCACCAAGGTAAATTTTAGGACTTGTTATAAAGGATTAAGACAAGGAGATGAGGACCAGCATTTAACATTAATTCAAACATAATCAAGGCTTTCCTTTCCTTTTTTTTTTTTTTTTTTTTTTTTTTTTTTTTTTTTTTTTCCCTAAGTAGCCTTCACACCTAGCTTGGAACCCAATATAGGGCTTGAACTCACAACTGAAACCAAGAATTGCATGCTCTACCAACTGAGCCAGTCAGGCACCCCTCTCCTTTTTTCTTTTTCTTTTTTTTTTTTTAAGTTTTTATTTATTTATTTTGAGAGAGAGAGAGAGAGAGAGAGCGTGCAAGCAGGGGAGAGGCAGAGAGAGAGGAAGACAGAGAGAATTCCAAGCAGGCTCCTCACTGTCACTACAGAGCCCGATGAAGGGCTTTGAACTCACCAGCTATGAGATCATGACCTGAGCTGAAGTCAGATGCTTAATTGAGCCACCAGGCACCCCACCCCTCTCTTTTACTGACTTAAGGTCATTAACTTACCCTTCCTGGTCTCAGTTTCCTCCTCTATAAAAATTTGAGCCTTAAGGAAGTCCCTCTGGCCATGTATCCATAGCTTTCTGATCCAAATCAGCTGTACCCTGACAATGGAAAGAGAAGTCCAGTCTGGAACCTTCTGGGGCTCTCAAAACTATAGAAAGTATATGAATGACCCCCAAATAGCTAATTAAGTTCAGGCCAGCCTCTGTGGTCCTGTTACAGCCTGGACATGATTTGGGGTAAGGAAGGTGGGTAGGGAAGGTGAATCTAAGGCTGTTCTCTAGTATATAAATCTGTAACGTGCCAATATCACTGAGGAGAAGTCATCTGAAGCTAGTGCTTTTCGAACTGTGGGTCAAGACCCTCTAACGAGTCTAGAAATTTAGTGGATTACCAGCATGTTTTGGAATGGAATGGAATCAGAGTGTATGAGTAAAATATAAATATTTGTATTTACTTTTCTTTCAGGGTGTGTGTGTGTGTGTGCACAGTGGGTCATGATTTTTTTTTTCAAAACTTTTTTTTTTCATCATTTATTTTTGAGAGAGAGAGAGAGAGCATGAGTGAGTGAGGGGCAGAGGAAGAGGGAGAGAGAGAGAATCCCACGAAGTACAGAGAAAGAGGGACAAAGAGAGGGTCAGAGAGTGCGGAGCCCAATGTGGGGTTCAAGTTCACAAACTGTGAGATCATAACCTGAGCCAAAGTCAGGTGCTTTAACCGACTGAGCCACCCAGGCGCCCCTCATATGTCTTTATTGTGAGAATCATTCAAGTGTTTGGAAAGCACAGATCGAGCTGTGTGTGGAGAAAAGGGGTTAAAAGAAGTGTCTTTCCAGGCCAGACATAGGCCTGGGAGAGGGTGGGGAACAGAGCAAGATTGGAATTCATCCCATGGCCCAAACCCCCAAACTAATCCTCTGAAAATTATCTCAGGATCCTTGAGAAAAGAGAAGAGAGGAAAGCCTCCCATATACAAAAAGTGACCCTGGCCTGTTTGCTGAGCTCCCTGGGCTCTGGGTCTATGCCAGTGGCTTGGCTTTCCTGTGTATTTTTCATCCAACAGCTCTCTCTGCGGAACCAACCAGGGCTTCTGAGGTCTTTGCACCAGCTACTGTGCCTCGCATCAGCTTGATATTTCCAAATTTCAAAGACGGTCCAAATGGGATCTTTAACCTATCTATTTAGTGATACAATGTGCAATTCTCACTCCAAGAAGATTTTAGGGATACATCTCCTCCGGGGAAGATTATCCCCGCTGATACAGCCTGCACTTCAAAGCTTCCTACCTTATCTTCAGGTTCAGGAATTGTTAGAAGGATGTGTGTTACTAATTACTCAGTCTTCAGGGAGTTGGGGGGCAGGGAGGTAGTGGCATTGCTATCAGTTTTACATTCCTTACTACACAGGAGCTAGGTAGGCGTTCTTCCTCAAAGGGGACCTGAGGGTCAGGAGGTTAATTTTCACACACAGAGAGTAAGTGGTAAAAGGGGACTTGAACTCGGGCTTTTCCAGTTTCGAAGGCTACACCTTTTCCACTACGTTATCAGGTCACCCTTTCTGTTCCTGAGCAAGCAACTGTGTTTTTTATGAATCCGGATCTACTCCCATTTGAGCTGTTTTGTTGGTTTTTTTAATGTTTATTTTTATTTTTGAGAGAGAGAGCACGCCCACGGGTACGGGTACTGGGCAGAGAGGGGAGGGTACAGAGGATCCAAAGCAGGCTCTGCGCTGACAGCAGAGAGCCTGATGCAGGGCTCAAACTCACAAACCGTGAGATCATGACCTGAGCCGAAGTCAGACGCTTCATTGACTGAGCCACCCAGGTGCCCCTGAGCTTGTTTTAGAAAGTATTCATACTGCTTTCCCAGATGACGAGTTGAAATTTCTCTCAAGCAATAGCAAAACCCAATGTTGCAGCTTCCACAGAATGTACAATAAACACAGATCACTGATGTTGTGTTCAATGGGAACTGAAAATCATATAGGTTGATTGTTTGACCAGCTTCTTTAAAAAGACAGTAAGGGGGGCGCCTGAGTGGCTCAGTTGTTTAAGCATCCGACTTCGGCTCAGGTCATGATCTTGCACTCTGTGAGTTCGAGCCCCACATTGGGCTCTGTGATGACAGTTTGGAGCCTGGAGCCTGCTTCGGATTCTGTGTCTCCCTCTCTCTGCCCCTCCCCCGCTTGAGCTGTGCCTCTCTCTCTCTCTCTCTCTCACACACACACACACACACAAAATAAATAAACATTAAAAAAATTAAAAAAGAGGGGCGCCTGGGTGGCGCAGTCGGTTAAGCGTCCGACTTCAGCCAGGTCACGATCTCGCGGTCTGTGAGTTCGAGCCCCGCGTCGGGCTCTGGGCTGATGGCTCAGAGCCTGGAGCCTGTTTCCGATTCTGTGTCTCCCTCTCTCTCTGCCCCTCCCCCGTTCATGCTCTGTCTCTCTCTGTCCCAAAAATAAATAAACGTTGGAAAAAAAAATTAAAAAAGAGCGAGAGACAGTAGGAAAAGTAAATGCACAGAATAGAGAATACTACTTGACATGACTACTGGAAGTCTAAAGCTGGATTTCCAGTACATGTGAGGTCAGAATTATTTATATAAAAACATATTCTCAAAATTATAATGCAACTCATTAGCAAAGCATAATTGAAAATACACAATTCCTGGGTTGCCTAGCTGGCTCAGTTGTATATGTGCTGCCAAAGCGAGCACAGCTGGCTCAGTTGTAGAGCGTGAGACTCTTGATCTCCAGGTTGTGAGTTCAAGCCCCACCTTGGGCATAGAGCTTACGTAGAAATACACACTTCATTTTAATAAAGCTTTTTTGTGTGCCCACCAAGCACATAAAATTAAGTCAACTTATATCAAACTTCATATATTTACAACTAGTGCTTATAAAATCCTTGAGATGAGAAGGTGCTCTTGAAGATATAACTCTCTGAGGGGCACCGGGCTGACTGAGTTGGTGGAACACATGACTCTGGATCTCAGGGTTGTAAGTTCAATCCTCACGTTCGGTGTAGAGATTACTTAAGAAAAAATAAAATCTTAAAAAAAAAAAAAAAGATCTAACTCTTTGAAAGCCATTTAATGATCTTACATGAATATTCATTTTAATTTGGCTCATTTTTAGCTCCTGAGATAAAATCTTTTCCTCTGAAATAAACCAGCTGAAGAAGCTTAATTTTTCACCTTTCACAAAATCAACATATATACTGACATACTTCACAGTACCAAGTAACTGATAAAATTTTGGAAATCAATTATCCTCACCCCATCCACACTGCACTGTGAGGTCCTTGGGCCATACCCTGTGTGTATTTCTTGACTCAGTGTGATGGAAATGAGACATCGCCTAAAGAACAGGATTAAAGGGGCGCGTGGGTGGCTTGGTCGGTTAAGCGTCTGACATTTGGCTCAGGTCATGATCTCACAGTCCGTGAGTTCGAGCCCCGCGTCGGGCTCTGTGCTGCCAGCTCAGAGCCTGGAGCCTGTTTCAGATTCTGTGTCTCCCTCCCTCTCTGACCCTCCCCTGTTCATGCTCTGTCTCTCTCTGTCTCAAAAATAAATAAACGTTAAAAAAAAATTAAAAAAAAAAAAAAAAAAGAACAGGATTAAAGGCAGGGTGCCTACAGCAAGCCCTAAATGAGGCTGTGTCACATACCCCTTCTCCCAACAATGTGTTGCTTTGTCCTGAAACTGGAACAATTGACTTTGAAAGGAGAAAGGAATAAGGTGCTGAATTTGTTCTAAACCATGTGTCTTAGCAAATAACCAAGGTAACTTTCTTTAACCAATAAGATTGTCCATCAACAAAGCATTCAAACACTCACTAAGTCAAGGCACTCTGTCAGGCAAAATGTCTAAAAATTCCACGGTAGAAAAAGGACAAAACTAAATCTTTATGTCACCGAGACTTAACTTCACAGATAAGGAGAAAAATGAAGGGGTCCACAGTCGATCACTGAAGATAGGAATCCATCTCAGAACTGTCACTAATGCAAAGTGACATCCCACCCCTAGGCAAACCTAAATACACCACACATCCAGAAACGCATAGGCGTGTTAAAATAACAGTTAAATTCGCAACTATCCTTCAGCAGAAACTGCCTCTTGAAAGATTTCTAGTAACCTTTAAAAAGTTTGGTGGATCCCATACTAATAAGGTGAAGAGTCCAATTTGAAGAGTACTCTTGAGTAGTATTGGGGGTAGAGGGGTCATGGGAAATGGCTCTCCACCTCGGTTCACTGCAGGAACGTTATAAGAAACGCAAAGTTTGTACACTTGGAACTTACTTAATGTTAAATACCAATTTTACTTCAAAAAAGAAAAAAGAAATGCAGAGTTCAAGCAATTAGGGGGCTCCGGGGTGGCTTGGTTAAGCGACTGAGTCTTGATTTCGGCTCGGGTCGTGACCTCGCAGTTCAGGAGATTTGAGCCCAATGCCCCTGTCGGCACAGAGACTGCTTGGGATTCTCTCTCTTTCCCACGCTCTCTGCCCCTCCCCTCCCACGCGTACACTCTAAATAAATAAATACACAAGCAAACAATCATTAACAAAAAAGAAGAAGAAATTATGCATCCAACACAGACATCTCCGCTAATAGTCCAGGAGACCAGGACATGCCACAAATAAAACCCTGAGTTCCCCTCTGCTTCTTCTCAGAGCCTGTATAAACCTCGCACTCCGTTCTCTCCAACAAGAGAGAGGCGATCCAGTGACATACAAACGGAACAGCTGTTAAATGTCCACCCTCCAATAGGCATGCGAAGTCATCTAAGTTCCTACCACTGTGTTGTCCACAAGCCTGACTCCTCCACAGATGGGGAAACACAACGAAACCAGCAAAGGACCTTTTGTCACATCTTCCTGAAACTCTGTTGTGGATAAAATAAGAGAGACTTTCGCCAGGCGCAAGTGGTAGGTAATCCTAATTTACCAAGAGTATCAGACCTGGGGTAGAGTGGTCAGTATATTCTAAAAGCGTGATCATCACCTTTCCTCTTGGTACCTCGAAGTGAGCAAGGACATGCACACTTTTCACCATGAGCCCAAATCAGGCGTGGGTCTCCAGACCCAAATGGCATTTCCTGTTTCCACCAGCCTTCCTTATGCCCTGAGTCGTGTGCTGGGATTTGCAGTGATATGGAAGCCTCCCTTTTTTTCTTTTCTATCTCCTCTGATCTGATCCAGACATCCTAGCAAATGCAAGCATCTGGCTATGGCAACGGAGAACAGACATCCTTACCGTGTCTCCAGAACCTCAAGAACTACTATGTACATATCGAAGTAAATTTATTTCTTTAAAAAAAAATCATAATAATAACCTTTCCCCTGCAGAAAGGAGAATTATTGACTGCTTTTCAGGGATATCACGGTAGTTCAGAAGAAGACCCTGTTCAGGCAGTGCTATAGTTTCCTGGAATTCTCGAAATTCTCTTTGGAGGTAGAGGACTGTTTTTGTACATATTTCTTCCAGACTCGCTGGTACCCCCAAACCTTATCTCTGATCTTCAACAACCATGATTCCTAAAGCCACCTGACCAGTTCTGGTCATTGAGAAAACAGAAACTGGCGGAGCTCTCCAAAGGTTCTCCCCCACCCCCGAGGAACACTGAAGTCAACATGTACGCTTACCTTTTGGAGTTTGCCAGCAGAACTTGTAAGTCTTTCTTTACACTTCTTTAGTGGGGTAACAACTAGGTGATACCTAGGGCCTGATTGCCCTGTTTGTCTCAGCACCTTGCCTTTCACTAATTTCAGTCACTGATCCCAGAGGAGTACAACTGGAATGTCAACTTGCAATGAAGTTCCCAGACTGTCATTAAGAAATGCAGCTTTGGGGAGCCTGGGTGGCTCAGTTGGTTAAGCGTCCGACTTTGGCTCAGGTCATGATCTCACAGTTCGTGAGTTCCATCCCCGTGTCGGGCTCTGTGTTGCCGGCTCGGAGCCTGGAACCTGCTTCAGATTCTGTGTCTCCCTCTCTCTCTGCCCCCATCCCCACTCATGCTCTGTCTCTCTCTGTCTTAAAAGTAAATAAAATATTTTTTTTTTTTTTTAAAAAAGGCAGCTTTGACCTTTGGATCTGGATGTGTTAGCATTGTCCAAGTGAAACACCAAGGGAATGTGCAATCACACCCACCTTGGCATCAAAATAAAATGAGAACAGAGGTGGTATATTTCCTATGCAACATCCTGTGTCTGTTCCCAATCCACAGTAGCCATACAAGACCATTTTGCCTAGAGAAAACGGAAAGACCTATGAAGTGACATAGTTGACTATATGATCTGGAGGGTGATTCCTGGTTCTAAATGGCGGGCTGCCTTCAATTATGTAGTTAGTATATCCAAACTATTAAAGTTGGGTTAGTCGGTAGATAATCTGAGTGGATCATCTGTATTTAAAGATAATAAAGAGGGGCTCCTGGGTGGCTCAGTCGGTTGAGCAGCCGACTTCGGCTCAGGTCATGACCTCGCGGTCCGTGAGTTCGAGCCCCTCGTCGGGCTCTGTGCTGACAGCTCAGAGCCTGGAGCCTGTTCCTGATTCTGTGTCTCCCTCTTGCTGACCCTCCCCGTTCATGCTCTGTCTCTCTCTGACTCAAAAATAAATAAAACATTAAAAAATAAATAAATAAAATAAGATAATAAAGAGACCCGGATCCTTTCCTACTAATCCCAATCTCAGTTCAATTACAATTAATAGCACTTACTGAGTACCTAATAGTGCTAGGACGTGCTTATGCTTTCCCTTCCCCAGTGGTCCCGAGTTTCGGGGGGTTTTAGGATCACCCAGGGGAGCTTTGATAACCACAGATGTCCAGACTACCGCTTCCAAGATTCAGATTCAGAAAAGTCCGAAGGTGCTTCTAACGTACAGCCAACGTTGAAACCCTCCGTGCTTAAAGCCACCGCGACCAGTCTCGGAACCTCATCTGTCTTGCTGTCCTTGTACCAGTTTCTCTTGCCAATCCCATGGCTTTAATCTTTTACCTCGGACTGCTGAATAATAATGCATTTTCATCTGCTCTCCTTTTGCTACTGGGGTCCGCCTTCCCGAGTAGCCCAGTATCGACAGCTTATAGAATCAGGACTGAGCCCCTTTAGATGCTGCAACTTGACCTCTTTGTTGTCCTTTTTTTTTTTTTTAATTTTTTTTCAACGTTTATTTATTCTTTTTGGGACAGAGAGAGACAGAGCATGAACGGGGGAGGGGCAGAGAGAGGGAGACACAGAATCGGAAACAGGCTCCAGGCTCCGAGCCATCAGCCCAGAGCCCGACGCGGGGCTCGAACTCACGGACCGCGAGATCGTGACCTGGCTGAAGTCGGACGCTTAACCGACTGCGCCACCCAGGCGCCCCTGTTGTCCATTTTTAAGTCAGCTTGTAGGCAAGCTGATTTCACTAATTAGGTCAGGCAGGGCCAGGAGCCCTAACCTAGTATTTGACATATTGCCTCCCTGCCTCCAGCTCGACATCCATGCTATATCATCTCCCATAGCTCTAGTGGCTATAACTTCATGAGAAAACAAAGTTAGGCAGCTGAGGCTGCTGAATGCAGCATCGAGGACCAAGAGCTGGAGTGAGACCCTCTGAATTTGAGTCCTGGATTCCCCCCTTTTACTCGCTGTGTGACCTTACACCTGTGTGACTGGCTGTGTGTCAGGATTCTCCAGAGAAACAGACCGAGTATGTATATTCACATAATTATGGGGGCTAAGATGTGCAGACCCAGGAGAGCCAATGGTGTGAAGTCCCAGTCCTGGTCCAAACCTGAAAGCAGGAGAAGACAGGCAGAGAGAAAGAATTCTTCCTTATCAGCCTTTTATTCTATCAGGCCTTCAACAGACTGGATGAAACCCTCCGACAGCGGGAAGGGCGATTTGCGGATACACCCAGAATAATGTGTAACCAAATATCTGGGCACCTTGGGGCCCAGTCAAGTTGCCATGTAAAATCAACTATCATGCTGGGCTTTTTTCCTCATGTCTAAAGTGATAATAATCATAATTTTTGTCTCGTGTAGCGGTGGTAAGAATTAAGGATGACGGCGAATGTGGATTTTTTTAAGTTTATTTATTTAATTTGAGAGACAGAGAGAGAGACTGCATGCACATGCACATGAGCAGGAGAGGGGCAGAGAGAGAGAGAGAGAGACAGACAGACAGACAGACAGAGAGAATCCCAAGCAGGCTCCACGCTGTCAGTGCAGAGCCCTATGCAGGGCTCAAACCCACAAATCTTGAGATCGCAACCTGAACCAAAATCAAAGAATTGGATACTCAACCAAATGAGACACCCAGGCACTCCTGGAATTTTTTTTAAATTTTTTTTTAACGTTTTATTTATTTTTGAGACAGAGAGAGACAGAGCATGAATGGGGGAGGGGCAGAGAGAGAGGGAGACACAGAATCGGAAGCAGGCTCCAGGCTCTGAGCCATCAGCCCAGAGCCTGACGCGTGGCTTGAACTCACAGACCGCGAGATCGTGACCTGAGCTGAAGTCTGCCGCTTAACCGACTGAGCCACCCAGGCGCCCCACTCCTGGAATTTTTTAATTAAAAAGTGTGAGCCCAGGGGCGCCTGGGTGGCTCAGTTAGTTAACTGTCCAACTCTTGGTTTCAGAAGGGTGAACCCACTATACAAATGTCAGTGAGCATGATTACAAATAGAAGAGTACAAGTAGTATTCACTTGCAAAAAAAAATATCTTTTAAAAGTAAGGAACAAGTTAGCTAACGAGAATCTCCTAGTTACCTCTTATCTCTAGGTACCCTCCCCTGGAGTTTTTCCAAAACTTCCCATCTATTTTCTTTCTATTCTGCTTCCTCTTGCCCTTTTCCTTGTGGCAGTTACTCTGCCCTGCCCTTCCTACAGTCTTTTACACAGCTTTGCAAGAAAAAAAAAATCGGGAGAGAGAAATTGAAATAGGAGAGTCTAGATGAACAAATGAGTGCGAGTTGTATCAGAAGAATGATCAGAGCAAACAGGTGTTATCCTGTGCCTGACTCGCTCAGCTCGTAGAGCATGTGACTCTTGATTTCAGAGTTGTGAGTTCAAGCCCCGTACTGGGCATAGAGTTAACTTAAAACAAAACAAAAGCAAACAAAGCAGATGCTGTCCTAAGCTCTTTATATATATAAAGTCATATAATCCTTACAACAACCCTATGAAATAGGGTCTGTGGGAAGTAGTCTCTTAGATAGCCCCCAGTGACCCCTGTCTCCTGGTTTTGATGCCTGTGTAATCCCCTCCCTTTAAGTGTGGGCTGGGTCTAGTGACTCACTTCAAACCAATATATTATTATGACAAAAGCAGTGGTGGAATGTCACTTCTTTTTTTTTAATTTTTTTTTTTTTTTTTTTTTTTTTTTTACATTTTATTTACTTTTGAGAGACAGAGAGAGACAGAGCACAAGTGGGGGAGGCACAGAGAGAGAATGAGACGCAGAATCCAAAGCAGGCTCCAGGCTGGGAGCTGTCAGCACAGAGCCCGACACGGGGCTCGAACTCACAAACTGTGAGATCATGACCTGAGCCGAAGTCGGATGCTCAACCAAGTGAGTCACCCAGGTGACCCAGTGGAATGTTACTTCTAAGATTAGGTAACGGAAAGACTATGGTTTCTGTCTAGGCAGTGTGATCTCTCTCTATGTCTCTATCTCTATCTCTATCTCTATCTCTATCTCTACCTCTCAAGTATGCATGTGCTGCCTGGCTTATTCATTCGGGAAAAGCCTGAGGCCATGTTGTGAGCTACCCTATGGAGAGGTCCACACTGCAAGGAACTGAAATAAGCTCATAACCAACAGTCAGTGAAGAATTAAGGCCTTCAGTCAAACAATCCACCAGCAACAAGCAGAATCCTGCCAACAACCACGCCAGTGAAGTTGGAAGCAGATGCTCCCACCCACCCCAGTTGAGCTCTTAGATGAGACCACAGCCCCAGTGGGCTGACTTTAAGCCAGAGATACCCCGTTAAAATTGTAAAAAGATTTCCACCCACAGAAATTGAGATGATGTTTATTGATTTAAGCTGCTAAACTCTGGGGTGATAGCAACAGATAACTACAACAGGCCTAAGATTGTCATCTCCATTTCGAAAATGAAGGAACGATGTGTCAGGGAGACTAAGAAACTTTCAATGATATGAGCCTGTCAGTGGCAGACTGGGGATTCGAACCCAGAAACCCTGGTTCCAGAATCTGTGCTTTTGAGATGCTTGAATGGTTTATGTTTTAATAAATAGATGTCAAAATGCTTATATTTTATATTTTGTACAATGTGAAACTACTGATACTGACAATGTACAGGCTCTAAATCAAGTAACATATGAGTTGGCTTTTGCCAGGGTCTCTGACAAGGAAGTGTATTTCCTACCATAAAATCAGTTGGCATCACTAATGAGTTCTTCTCAAGCAAGGTAAAAATTCGTTGTAATAGGTTACAAACACAATCAAAGCCACACCAGTGCCAAATCGGAGGAGAACAAAGACATTGTATGAACCTAAGTCTGGTATTGGCCATATTGTAGGTGTTTAATAAATATTTATGGATTCATTCATTGGGCTAAACTGCTCATTGAATGTCCACCAAAGAAATTGGAGATTAAATGTTTGGAAGGCAGAGTGGCATTGCAGTCTTTAAAAATAGACACACAGGTCCATCCTGCCTCTTATACTACCCTTATCTAATGCATGGAAAGCATAAAACAGTGAATGGCACGTGACGAGTATTCAATAAATGTTAGCTCTTCAACCTTACTGCCTAGCACCACAAGTCTGCTCTCTGGACTTTCTAAGGGTCGGCAGAGAAATGTAGGAGCCACAATTACTGCTGATCTGAAGAAAAATCTGAGTGAAGTATTCACCACCACCCCCCCACCTTCCTTGAGCCCCAATACCCATCAACCAGGAGCTTGAAGAGTTCCAACCTAGCAGCTGAGTTCCCTGTTTGGTGCATTCAAAAAGTGAAGCGTTTGGGGGATGGAAGTCTAACTATATAAGTAGAAAACTGGGAATATTAGATGCATGAGTCGCAGGTCTTCTACTCAACTTCAGCGATTCTTTACTTTTTGTTCACTGTCAAATCACCAAGGACTCCAGGAGAGGACCTTCTGTCCATCAGGGAACTACTTCCGGGGGTGCCTGGGTGGCTCAATCGACTTCCTCTCAGGTCATGATCTCGGGATCGGTGAGCCCTGCTTCCGGCTCTGTGCTGACAGCTCAGAGCCTGGAACCTGCTTCAGATTCTGTGTCTCCCTCTCTCTCTGCCCTTCCCCCACCCACACTCTGTGTCTCTCTGTCTCAAAAATAATAACTGTTAAAATTTTTTCACTTTTTTTTCTTAATTTTTTTTTCAACGTTTATTTATTTTTGGGACAGAGAGAGACAGAGCATGAACGGGGGAGGGGCAGAGAGAGAGGGAGACACAGAAAGGGAAACAGGCTCCAGGCTCTGAGCCGTCAGCCCAGAGCCCGACGCGGGGCTCGAACTCACGGACCGCGAGATCGCGACCTGGCTGAAGTCGGACGCTTAACCGACTGCGCCACCCAGGCGCCCCAAAATTTTTTAACTTTAAAAAGGAATTACCTCTGTATTTAATTATCCTCACTGACCTTCTTGCCATCTCAACAAGACCCATGCGTCTTTCACTGATTCCTCTTCCCCCACTCTACAGTTTCTCTCCCCTACACGAACACACACCTATTTTACTCTCACTGCCAAGTTCTTTCTTCCTCGTCTTCCTTTACAAAATATTACATTGGGGAATGACCTACACATGAATATACACGTTGACATTCTGCTTTCACAGTTTAAAAATACATACCGCACAGCGGCACATAGCACACCCTCAAATATTTGCTGAATAAAATCCTCCTTGACTGAATTCCCCCAGGCTGGACAGAGACAGTATCTGACAAGGTGTTCAGTTCCCTAACACTGGTGAGAGCTACCGGAAAGAGAAAGAAAGATTATACATCCTCTCTATCAAGCCCTAGCTCCTGTCTATCCTACACGGGAGGAAAATGAAGCTAGGAAAATAATGTAATCCAGATGACGCAGCTGTTTACGAACAGAGCCCAAGCTAGAAGCCTCATCATCGGTCTTCCAATCCAGCGCTATTCGCATGTGGGTACCAACGCCCCTAACTTCCCAAGGGTATGACTTTGTCCGGCCTCAAAGGGGGGCCCTGGGTTCAGCCCCAGGCCTCCACTTCCGACCTCAGGCACACTCCTGGCGGGGTCTGACATCCACACTTCATTAGGGCTGGCTCCTACGTGGATTTTCTATTCAGCGCATCAAGGGTGTGGGGCCTGTGCTGACTTTCTGCGGAACCATCCCGAAAAGGGGTCTCGACCTTCCCTTCTCCTCCACCCTGGGGCTATTTGCAGGCTATCATTCCCACCTTCCTCCAGGCTCCAGCCAGCCAGGCGGCTCTGGCACGGATCTCTGTGCAACTGGCTCCCAGCGCCTTGATGAGGCGTGTTTAATCTTCCACCCGGATTATTTAACCTCCGCATCCTTGTTAACAAACAGCCATTATTAACGAGATGAGAGACCACATGGGGTGGGCTTCTACAGACAATGCGCGCTCCCTTGGCCTTTCCGCAAGCAAATTCATAATCCTCGGCGACTCGGCCGCCCCAGCCCTCCTGCCAGGCCTGAGAGGGAGTCGGGAAATAGTAGGAAGCGGGTGATCGGGACCCTTATCCACGACCCCCTGCGCCTGCAGGGTCCGGGGTCTGCAAGATGGAACTGTACCTCTCGCTTCCTTCCCTGCCTCCCTCGCTCGCTCGCTCGCTCTCCCAAGGGACTGCTACAGTGCGTTATAAATTTTACCTTTCCAGTGTGCAGGAGAGGCGAGAAGAGGCTGTGTCCCAGCTCCGGGCCGGCCTGTCCCCGAGGACACCAATTAAAGGCACTAATTGGACAGCAATACATCAAAGTCGCTCCCGGGAGTGGGTCCTCAGAGCGCCAGGAATCCATTAGTTGGGCTTTTGTTTCAAAACAGAGAAATACAGAGGAAGAGAAAAAAACAAAAAAAACAAAAAACAAAAAACACCTCGACGCGGATGGGAGTGGCGCGTGTGCTGTACCGCATAGACTCCGCTCTGTGTTCTCTGGGAGCCTCTCTCTCCTCTCTTACTCCAGGCTCGGTACATCAAATGATCTTTCCCGCCTCTCTGTTCCGACCCGCCTCACTTCCATCCCCAAAGAGCGCCGCCTAGAAAGGTCCTCTCTTCCTCGGACCCGCATGCAAACAGGGCCCGTGTAGACGCTGCCCCGTTATACCTAAGCGAGCCTGTACCGATTCCGGAAGAACCAATTCACCTCCCCGCGCACCTTGTTCTGGGTCTTTGCCTAACCCTGGTGAGGAAGGGGAGGCAGACACCTCGGGGAGGCCCATGTCGCCTCGAAGTCGGCTGCACTGGGCTGTCACGAGGCGCCGGGACGCCCGCGGGAGGGGGACGACGCAGGGGGACTGGGCTCACCGGGAGGGGTTACATCAGGATGCGGGGAGGGGCGCTTCGATGGGGGGAGGAAAGGGCGCTACTTTGGAGAATTTGGACGCTGCTCACATGCCGGAGGGCACCCAGAGAAGCCGGCCAGGGTGGGCCCCAGGTCCCCGAAGGAGGCGAAGTGACCCCAGGTGTCTAGGGACCGCAACGATGAGGGGCCCAGCGGCAATGGGGGCCCCTCCCCGGCGTCGGCTCAGAAAGAGGCTGGGCTTCCAGAGTCCGGAGCCCCGCGAGCCCCGCAAGGCCGTCGGACCTGTGCGCGACGAACGCAGACCCGGGCTGAATCTGGCGAGCCCCCAGCACAAAGTGGCATGCCCCGGGGTCGGCGTCCTCGGGGCGCAGTGACTCGACCTGCCTGACCCGGGTCGCACCCGGCAGCCGCCTGGGCCGGGGAGGCGGGAACCTCGCCCAGGGCCGGGGCTCCGAGGGCCATGCTGCGGTTTTCCGCCGGCCCTGCAGCGGGCGAGGGCGAAGGCGAGGCCGGCCCGGGTGGGTACGGCAGCCAGGGCGCGGGATGGAGCCACCGGACTCGGCCTCACCTGGACCGAGGGGAGGCCAGACGCCGAGCCCCGAGCGCCCCGCATCCTGCGGGGGCCGCGCCCGCTCCCTTCCCTCAAGGAGCCAGATTGGAATGGCTGCTTTTGATGCCATTTGTTACCAACCCCGGCATTTGTTTTCCATTTTATAAACGCTTCTCTTTAAGTAATTGTCCCTGTTAACAGCGTATACCTTTCAGCAGCCTCCGCTGCGCTATAAATAATCCCGATGAAGATGCAAGGATATGACTTTCACAAGATTGGACAATTGATTCAATCTGTGACCCGCGATCGCGAATAATATTGGAAGGCTATTTAAACAGATGAAGGCCTAAATTGTCTTGCTTGTATCTGAATTAATTTCTCATTCATCATCATTATGAAGTGATTGGTCTATTCAAGCTCTTCAGCCTGCTGGAACGGAGCGGGATTTAAATGAGATTGTAACACAATTTAAATGCTTGCCGACTTTAACGAGGCCAATTGAGCAGCTGCAATAAATACAAATATTTTTCTAAACAGCCTTGTTTTAAATAATTACTTAATGCTTTCATGTTATTTTTAAGTGGCAATCTTTCTCTCTTTCCTACCCCTGCTCAGAATATCACATACTTATTTGCTGAGAAGGCGATTTTCGAAAGGACTTTATGTCTCTGTTTGCTTTGTAGAAGGTAGCATGCCTTTTGTGGTTGGCTTTTTTTTTTTTTTTCACTCAGGGTCAACATTTCGGGGTCCCACAGCTGGCACACATGGTGAACCGCACCTTGGTTTCCCTCTGCTGCAGTCGGATGTGTTTGCCCTGGCAGAGCCTGGGAGAAGCTGAGTGATGGAAGAAATTTGCCCTTCGGACCAAGTCATTTATCCAGACGGGTTTAGCTGGATCTTGCAAACGAATCCAAGCGGCTGAACTTACGGATGACACCCCGAAGAGTGGTATCGCTTCTGACTTGTTCTGATGACCGTCATCATCTCGAACAAATCAGAATTCCAGCATATCTCAAAGGTGTCCCTTAGGAAGTTCAATCTGCCAGCAGTTTGGTTCCCGTGCAAGTCGACCGGAGTGGGTGGAGGAAGGCTGAGAATTTCTTTGTTTAGGGAATAGGCACAGAAAGAGAACGTGGCTACAAAGGTTGGTTGGGGTGGAGTAATTAAAAGAAATACACCCCCCCTTTTTTTTTTGCCCCAACCTCCTTTTCCTCCCCCTACTCCCTCTCTCACTCTGGGGAGATGATGCAAGAAGAAGATGCTGAGAAGGAAAACCTCTTCCCACTTTGAGAATGCCATCCTCAACAACCCTCTGCCGTGACACCCACGCTCTTCCATCGACATATGGCGGCGGGTGTTTCCTCAGTTGGGGAATAATGGAGGCAACCGAGCGGGAGAGGCCTGGGGAACAAAAGAATCTCTTAAACTTTCGCCAAAAGGCTGGGGTGGGGGGGTGGGAGACACGCGACCTGCCCCGGAGACCCAAGCTCCCATTTGCAGCGATCTGTCTAGGACCACATCCCTTTGGGAAGCCTAGGGTGAGGGAGGGTGCGTTCTGAATCACTTCTCTGTCTGCAACATCTGAGGTGTTAGGGTGCACGGTTAGTGGCTGGGAAGGCAGAGCCAATATGGTCACTAGAGAAACCATTCGTGGGACAGAACACACTGCGGGGGGGGGGGAGGGGTGCGATCAAACTGCGGGCCAGGAAAAAAAATGGGGACAAGGGTGGAGGAACCAAGTGATTTGCTCTGTAACTGGGCAATTTAATGCCAGAGTTAGGGAGCTGCTGGCCGGAATCATTTTGTCTTCGGAGGCTCTGCGGAGCTCATCCTCTTCATCCTGTTGTTTAAAATGAGCATTATCCCAAACATATGCAATGCAATCAGTTTGGTCACACTTACAAGAACACGCTTTAATAAGGCAATCAATCACACGCTAACAAGCCGGCGACGGCCGGCGCTGAGCGTGCACTCCGGCTGCGGGACGGCTGGTCTTGCCCGGCCCGGCGGACTGCGGCTGAGCGCTGGTCTGCTCTCCCAGATCCCGACGCCGCCGGGTCGCAAGGGGGTTGAGGAGCCCAGGGAAAGTGTGTGTGTGTCGGGAGTGAGGTGTCAGACTTTGCAGGGGTGACGGTGGACTCTGGGCCCCATAGCGGCGCGGGGGAGGGGAGGGGAAGCCCGAACTTGAAGCTCATAGCTGCATGGGACCCTAATAGCTGTGTGAGACCCAGAGCCTCCGTTTTCCCACCTGCAAAATGGGACCAAGATGGGGCAAAGCTAAGCAGAGGCTTTTAGACAGTTGAAAAAAAAATAATAATACCACGCCAACCCTGTTGTTTGGTTTAGCCTTCTTTTACAGACAAGGAGACTGAGGCTGTGGAGGGGCTGTGCCTTCTTCAGGGTCATCTCCCACCCTCCCCCACTTCCGCCAAAATGTAGGTATCAGGCCAGGGGCGGTTGTCAGGTGCAGGCGGGCAAAACCTGTTTTTAGGTGCAGGGGTGGAGAAGGGAGAGTGAGACGTGGTGCCTAAGCGCCAAACCGCAAACCTTGGCAAAAGGGAAATTTCATTATGAAGTAATGAGTAATTCCTCCTGGCAAGATGTATTGTTATATCTTCCACTTCAATTTGGAGGAAGAGAGGCTCAATTACCCAGAAAATACAGTCAATTAAAGGCTGCTGATTGGACACGAGGCCGGATCATCGATCTTGTACTTTCCAATATCGCTGCAGACACCTCATTTTCCCTCCCTATTAACTGAAAATACGCCTGGCATTACGGCAACCCGCAGCCCATTTACCTGTCGCAAGCAATCTGGGCCTGCCGCGAAGTAACCGCGAAATTTGCCCGAGTTTGGCACGGGGAGCTTCCCCGGGCTGCAGAGGTAGCTGCGAAAGGCTGGGGGTGGAGGAGGGAAGGGGAGGATACTGAAAACCTCAGCTCAAGGCTTTGCTTGGGAGGGCGGGAGGGTTTCTCCGGAACCCAAAGAGGGATGGAGGCCGATTGAGGGTTCCCCATCTGCCCACGGAGACACTGGCAGGGGACCCTTGAAGTCCACGCAATTCCGCGCTCCCAGTCTGCCCATGACGCCCATCTCTCCCCTGCGTGTCCGGGACTCAGAGGCAGCCATGGTGGCTCTCCTCCGGGGATGGAGGTTAGGGGTGAGGTGGCTGAGGGGGGCACCACCCCCTAGCCCTGACCAGGCCAGAACTCCATTCTGGGAGAGGACTTTCAGTTTGAGGAGCATTCAGACCCACCCTTGCCGACCCAGGAATCCGCCTCCCTCCTCTCCCTAAACCCTAAGGTGCAGACTCAGCTTGACCCAGCAAGCCCAGCTCGCTGTAATTCTCAAGCTCCGCCCTCACTGCCTCATTCACCTCTAACCTTCGGTTGGGGGTGGAAGCAGGATCCACAGAGACCTTAGTCCAGGGTCCCCTTTCCTCCAAAGTTTGGAGCAACTGGAGAAGAAACCATCGCAGGGGTGAGCCCCAGGTGGGCCAGTTCAGCATGGAAGGCCCCCAGTGTGCAGGGAATTAAGAAAACATGCACCTCGGGGCAGTCAGAGCCTGTCTTCTCCACCTCTATGCGATGTCCTGTCTCTGCCAGGGCCAGCAGAAGTTTGGGAGACTGTCTGCAGGTGCACGTCTTGGTTCCTTCTATACCTAAGCTTCTGGTGGCCGACCTAGCAATTCAAAAAGTCACTGCACTGCCTGCTGCCCCAAACATTAAAATGTTAAAGTGAGAATTATGTCCAGCTTTTATTGCAGTATGGTTAACAAATTGCAACAGCAGATTCTTCAGGCTTCGAAGGAAAACCAAACCGAATTCATTCCCTACTGGAAGAACCACTCCCTCCGTCAGGGTGAAGCTTGTTATTGAGGGGTACACGTTCTCCTAGCCCTCAAAAACTGGCTGCAGGAATGAGGGTGAGAGTGAGAGTGTGGGCGCAGCCCCCAAACAAAATCTGGTGAAGGGGAAGGGCAAGGTCCCCAGAAGGGGCGGAAGGCTTCTGCTAGTGTCTGAAAGCCAAGCCTCAGTGGCAGCTTGGGAGGAAAAGGAGAGGAAGAGGGACGTAAAATGCCAACTGTACCGGGAAGAGCCAGAAAGCTCTTGGTGAAGGGAAGGTGAACAGGCAAGGGCTTGAAATAGCCTCTAATTTGCTGGCAGATACTTAGTGAGGGAAGGAGACGAGGTCCCTGCTCCCTAAGCTCTTCCCTGGGCGCCTTGTTAACAGCTCAACTCTGGGCTCCGTGGCACGGTGATCATTATTATACATTCAGCATTCAAAAACCCTCCTCACACATATCACTTGCTAATCAGGGTGTGTATTGGGCCCAGGGAGAAGAGAGACTTGGTAGAAGCTGCCAAGAGGCCCTGAGGCCTCCGCAACGTCTCTGCCAATGCTAAATAAACAAAAAGTGGGGGTAGGACGGAGGTAGGAGGAGAGATGATGGAGCTGCAAGTTGAGAGATAGCAGGAAGCTAGGAGAGAGACACGAGATCAGGTGCTGGGAGATGCCAGAACAAGAAAATGTGTAACTGAGGCTCCAGGAAGGCAAGAGAGCCCCTAGGTTCCATGGGAGGGCCAGGATCTTCCGTGGTAGGAAATCACCCCTCCCACTCTCTCCCCTAGGCGGCTGGTGCATCGCCATCCACAAGCCCCTTGCCGTGCCTTGGAAAAGCTGGCAAAGATTCATCTCTACCTGCCCTGCATACACAGCATTTTGTTGGGAGAGACAGCAGTTTCCTTTCCAGTGCTTGGGCTTGGCCTTTGGGGGAAGGGGGTTCCCGGGTGAGGCAAGGGTGTGAGGTGGGGGTGTGAGGAGGGACTGAGGGGCTGGATATCGGTGGCTGCTGCTACTAAATTTGTTTGGCTTTGGAGCCATCGCCTCAACCCCCGTCCGGGGCACTGGGTCCGGTGAAAAACGGCTGAGGGGCCGCCCCAGAGGAAGGTCTCTCGGCCTCTGCCTCCCCTTCCCCACTCCTGATCCCCAAACGCGCCAGCCACTGCCGCTCCCCAGGCTTCCCGATCCTGGAGGCCGAGTCCCTCTGGTCCTTTTCGGCCCGCTTCTTTCCCCCTCGGTGCCCTGGGGGCAGGGAGGGGCGCTGGCTGAGTCCCCACGCGGGGGGGGGCGGGGGGGGGAGCCCACGGGCGTCCTGGAGCCGGCGGCCCGCGGGCAGCCCCTTATCTGGTGAGGGGCACCTCTTCTCTCTGGTCCAGCGCGACGGAGGAGGCCTTGCTGAGCACGGAGGGCGCGAAGGTGAGGAAGGAGTCCGAGCGGGAGGTGGAGGCACAGGTGAAGTCCGAAGCGGCGGCGGCGCGGGGCGCCAGCCCGTTGGCGGGGCCGCTGTGGCAGGCGAGGCAGGAGCAGGGCCCGCCGGCCGCCGCGCCCAGTCCGTGCGCCGGGCCGGGGTAGAGCGGCGGGTGGCGGAAGGCGCACAGCAGTTCGGGCCGCGGGTAGGGCTGCGACAGCACGCGGAAGGTGTCGAGCGGGCGCAGCGGGCCGCTGAAGGGCGAGGCGGCGGCGGACGCGGCGGACGCGGCGCCCAGGCCCACGGGCGAGTAGTAGGGCAGGGGCAGGTGCGACGGGAAGGGGTAGGGCAGGCCGCCCGCGGCCGCCGCGTGGCTCATCATGTACGTGTAGAAGGCGGGGTCGGCCGGGTGCGGCCACGTCATGGCCAGCCGCTGCCGCTTGTCCTTCATGCGCCGGTTCTGGAACCACACCTGGGGAGGAGAGGGGCAGGTTCGGCGGCTGCAGGGGCGCCGGCCCGGGCGCACGGAGCCCCAGGAGTCCTGCCCCCGCGGCGGGGGACGATGCGGGTGGCGCTGGGAAGAGCCGCGGCAGAGACCCTCTGGGCGGGGGCAGAGCCCGCCGCCACCACCTGGCGCTGGAATCCCCCGTGGAGAGGTTCAGGGAGTGGCTTCAGGATCTGTCCCTCCTTCCCTCTGCCAGGGCTCCCTGGAGGGCCAGCCCGGTGTGGACGCGCAAGTAGCCCGGTGGACTAAGGACTCTGCTGGTCTGAGGTCGCAGGCAGGGCTTCCCCAGAAACACCGCCCCTTCCAGCCGCTCTCCCTCGGGGCAAAGGCACCCCATCCCCGCTGTTTGTTTGGCTAGAAAAGGCAGAGAGTCTACCGCTAGCCAGCAGGTCCCGCCTAGGGTCTGTCGGGAAGGTGAAAGTGCACACACCTGGCGCCCGCAACCAGGCCTCGACACCCCCGGCCTAGCTGCCACGTGGGCAGGGAGACCCCAGGCTGTGATTCTTGGCCCAGGACTTAGGGAGTGGACAGTTGGTATTTACTTCCTGCTGAGTGGGCGCACTCCTTCTCCCCGGTCGGGGCGCATACCTTGATGGTGGTTTCCGGCAGGTTTAGGGCGGCGGCCAGCTCGCATCTCCGCGGCCTGGATACATAGTTCTCCCTGTAGAATTCCTTCTCCAGCCGGGCAATCTGCTCCCGGGTGAAGGCGGTACGGTATCGGCGCATCTGGTCACTGGCGCTGCAGGCCAGGGTGCCCTGCGAGCTGCCGCTGCTGTTGCTCTTGGGGGCCTCGCTGCCGCTGTTGGGACTGCTGGCCGGTGCCTCTGAGCTGGGCCCTGCATAGGGAGCCCAGAGCACATGCACACACAGAACACACAACAGACACACAAAACGCTGCTGATGTGGGGCTGTAGGCCCAGGGCATATATGAAAGGTGGGGGAGAAGGGGACACAGCCTCAGTTTCTGCCTCTGCTGGGGCCTGGGGGACTTTGAGAACAGGGAAGAGAGGTGGGGGGCGGGGGGGGGGGTGGCTCACCATCCAGACGATGGCAAAGCAGCCCTTAGGCCTGGCTGGGCTGCTGTCTGGGAGACCTCAGTCTTGAGGCCTGCTGGGTACAGAAGCCGCAACCACCCTGGCCCCTTGCCTTGCTTAGGGCACAGACTGGAAGCAGACCTCTGAGCTTTGTGCCCCCCTCCCCCCCCCCCCCCCCCGTTGGCAGGAGTGGGCAGTGTGCATATCTGCCGGGCAAGTTGAGATGCACCTTTGGTATTCGAGTGTTGTGAGCTCTGGGGTCTTCGTGCCTTGCAGGATGCAGTGCACAAACTGAGTTTCCTTGCTTTTGTGTGTGCCAGGCTGCCGGTGTAGGTGCGGGAATGTATACTAGGCTGCATGTGCATAGGAGTGTGTGCATGAATATCCTATCACCTTCATAGATTTGAGCGGCCCTTGGCTTGTTCTGAGGACATGCTGTGGTTAGGGAGTCTGGGTTGAATGGATAAGATGGTAATGAATGGACGTGGGTGTTCAACCAGATGTTGGCTGCCAAGGCCAGGGGGTGGTTTTCTGCCCTGCCATGGTCTTCCCATCTCCCCCCATAGCTCCGTGGAGGAGTCTGCTGCTGGGCTCTCCCTCCTACTAGCTTTCCACCCCTCTTTGGGAGACTCCCTTCTTGGCCACCTCCCCCACAAACTAGCCCCTCGTCAGGGAGGGGTTCTCCAGTTAAAGCAGCAGGACGGCACCCCTCCTTTTGGGTCTAACCCGAGGAAGGGTGGGGCTCCTGCCCCCCCGCAGCTCCTTTTTCCTTTGGGTGGAGAAGTGGGACTGGGAAGGAAAGGGGAATGGGGGAGGGCCAGAGCCCTGCCTTTTCAAATGCAACCGGAGACCAAAGGCAATTAGATCATTGGGACCATTTCCGACCTGGCGCCACCGAGCCCGGGAAGTGACAAGGTAATTTGGACCTCTGACCGACGTGCAAACTGGTCGGAGGGCCGCGGCACCCAGGCAGCCCCAGTCGGCCGCGGTTTTACGGTCCTTTATGGACTCTGGGCTTCCGCGCCTGGATGCGCCTTACACCCCGCCGGCCACAAACTGCCCCGACCCGCGTTTGATCTCGCCCACGCCGGGGGGAAGGTGTCTTCCCCAAGCAGTTGAAGCAGTACCACAAAACTCTGGGGGGTTGGGGTGCGCTTTGAACCCCCCTCAAGCCCAGGGCTTGCGTCTCCCTCCTCCCGAAAAGCACAGCTGTCACCCTCAGTCCCGCCAATGCCAGAGCACAGAAGGAGACCCCAGCCAGGGCGCAGATAGCTGGGGAGAGTTGCTCAGGTGGGTCCCCCCAGCCACCCTGCCCTGGGGGAAAGGAGTGTCTTCCTCCCCTCTGGAGCTGAAGTGGAAGGTGGGCGCGGTGGGAGGCCCGGGAAGAGAAGGGGGCGCGATGGCTACCTTTGCTGTGCTGGTACTCGGCGTTCGCCGTGGCGCAGTCCGGGGTGCAGCTCACCTCGATTTCTTCATAGAAATCCGACTCGGTGTCCGAGCTGCTAGGTTGCCCCTGGCCCGAGAGGCTGTCGGCGGAAGGGGCCGGAGGTCCGGGGCCAAGCACCGCAGCCCCGGCTGCCCGCGACTCGGCGCCCGGCCCGGGAGCGCTGCCTGCTAGTCCGTCGACCGGCTCCTCCTCCAGGCCTGCCCCGCCGCGCTCCCGGGCGGCCGGAGGACCGGCCCGCGGGCTCAGGCAACCACGGGGCACCATCTTCTCGGGCGGCTCGGGCAGCGGGCTGCCCACGGCTTCGGACAAATTGGAGACTCTCTTGCCAACCAGAGTACCAAGCTGACCCGCATCCAGAAACATAACCATGTCCTTTCGGCTCTCCATCCCGGGGCTCGCCGGAGGGGGTGGGGGAGGGAGTAAGCCCCAAGTGAGCTCCTAGCCCCCGTCTCCCTGGGTCCCCAGCGGTCCGACAGATCTTGGCTTCGGGAGGCAGACAGAGAAGCCAGGCGACTGGGCGGGCGCGGAGCGGCCGGAGCGCGATGTCGACGGTGACGGCGGTGGCGGCGGTGGGGAGCTGGGGTCACCTTGTGATGCGAGCGCTCCTCTGTGCCGCACCGCCTCTGGGAGGAAGCCCCATTGCCCTCTTCTTTCTAAGCTGTCATCCTCCTGCTGCAATCGTCATTACAGTACCGCTGGTGACGCCACTCGGCGAGCGCAAGTGGATAAATAGAAACGTCTGCCACAGCGAAGATGAAAGGAGACCCGCAGCTAATGGCTCGGCAGTGATGCGCCAGGTGTGGGCCTGGCTCGAATGGGGAGGAGAGTGTGAAAACAGAGAGATACACACACTGAGAGAGGGAGACACCCAAGCAGAGGGGATGCAAATGGAATTCTGCAGAAAGAAAAAGAAAGCTTAAGGCGCGCCGCGAGTTCCGCAGGAGCTGCGGGACTCGGTAATTGAATAAGCTTCTGTTGTGTGCGTGTGTGTGTGTGTGTGTGTGTGTGTTTTATTGTTGTTTTGGCTTTTGTTTTCTTAACTTGGTGCCTTGATCTAACATTTGATGAGAGAATCCATAACTGCATTTTAAAAGTGTGAAGGCCGGCTCACAAGCCTCGCTTCTCTCGTCCTTACAACTGCCTGTGCTGGCGGGCTAACTTCGCAGGGGCTCCAAAGTCTTTTTACAAGCTACCGAAAAACATATTCCCTCCTCCCACCGGTTGTCTGGAGAGTTTGAGCCCGGGGTATCCTTTTCTCTCTCTTCCTCCTCCCACCCCCCTACCCCCAGATGTCTCCTTCCTCCTGGAAACCAAAAGAGAACTTTGCTATTTTTCTTCCCCAAGGGGTAGGAGATAAATGTGCTAATGCTTTTTCTTTAAGGACCTGCTTTGGCTGCTGACTCCACATGCTTGCTGATTTTTTTTTTTTTTTAACTCCCCTTCCCCATCTAGGTGGCCTTAAGCTTTCCACAGCTCGGCTTGACCTCCAGGTGGCTATTCATAGAAGAAATCGTTTTCCCATTTGCTTGGGCCTCGCCTGCGCTTCAGGTATGTAGGGTGGGGAGAGGTTCTAAGAGTGGCCTTTTTTTTCTTTTCTTGCCCATATTTTAAGGTATTCGTTCAGAGTCAACGAATTCCTCTGGAAACAGGTTTTGCGAGTGAGGAGACACTAAGAAGTGCAGCCCCTACGGCGGCAGCAACGGAGGCTCCCAGCTGGGAGAAGGTGCTGTTCTCATCTAGAGACTGGGGGGCAGGGGAGGGGTTGAGAGTACCCCAGCACATGACATTGGGGTTCACAGAGCTTGGACTCCCAGGGTCCTCCCCAGGTCCTGCCTACAGGCTTCAGTGGCACTGGGGATAGAAGAAAGAGAAGTCACTGAAAATGCCCTGAAATATCAAGTGACTCGGGGTGCTCATAATCTTTGAGGGCAAAGGGGAACCTCCAAGGCAAGGTTGGGGGTAGTTTGTAGCGCTTGCTGTCTTTGGAAGCAGCCACAGGCTCCCTCTCTCAGGTCTGCCTCCAGGGAAGGTACACTGGAACCCATTAGGAAACTGACCCCTTGCCAGCTCTGAGCGAGTGTGTTGGGGCCAGGCGGGTGGGCAAGGGCTCTCCCCACTTTGCCAAGGGCAGGAGGCAGCCCTCTTCTCCACTGTCCTATCCCTCCAACCCTCCTTTACTCTGCCCCTTCTCCTTTCTCAGAGCTTCTGGTTAAGCAGCTAGGGCTGCCCCTGTACGACCCCCACCCCCACTTCTTCTCAGTGTCCCAAGACAAAGCTCCAGTTTCTGAGATTCTAAAGAAAAGTGTTATCACTATCTTTTTTTTTTTTTTTGTCTTCCTATTTTGCTTTCCTCCCTATTCTCTTTCTCAACTCTTCTCCCTCTTTCCCCTGCCTCTGTCTTTCTCTCTGTGGGTTTGTGGAGGTGGTGGAGAAAGCAAAGCTTTCAAGCAAGACAAAGTTCCCTCCTCACTCCTGCTTTCTACTTCCCCTGTTCAGTAAGAAGATGCTCATTCACCTCAGCTGGGGTTAGGGGCGGGGGGGGGGGGGGGGGGGAGAAGGTACGGGGATCCGAAAGGTAAGGTAATGTTGGCCTAAACATCTCCACTCCCTGGGACGCCTGAAGCAACCATCTGCTGAGCACTGCTAGATTAAAACTCCCAGGGAATATTCTAAAGGTGAGAGGAGCGACTGGGAGTGGGGATCAAATCCTAGAGCCTTTTGCCGCGTTGCAGAGTTGTCTTCGGATTCTGGTCGTGTGCCCTGCCCTGACCAGCCAGCAGCCAGAGCCTGAGGGAGCACCTGGCTTGTTCTCTGCTTCCTGTCAAAGTCGAGCCCGCGGCGCCTGTGTTCGAGCTGCCTCCGTTGGGCCCTTCCAACCTCGGGCCTGGGTCTCGCCCACCCTCTGCCCGCCCTGTGAGCCTGCCGCCTTCTCACAGCCTCTCCCGCTGCGCTCACCTCCTTGGGGCCAAGTCCTCTGAGGGACTCCAGTCTCCCCGCCCCGCCCCCAGCTTTGCATTCAATGGGAGTGCTCTGCGTTTGATCCTCTTTTCCTCTGGGTTTTTCCTGCGAGATGAAAGCCGAGTAGGATTGAAAGATCAAGAGGTACCCCTTGCGTCTCCTTCCTGGGTCCGGCCCACCCAAGCGGGGCTTCCCCCGCCGTCCCGGGGAGGAAGGAGGCTCCAGCCAGGGCTCAGCCTCTCCCGGATGGGGGGCATGCCTCCTCCGGGTTTCGGATCTGAAGCTTCTGGAACGCCCCCTCTGCCCCATCCCTCTCTGGACCTCTGCCTCCGCCCTTTCAAAGGATCAATTCCCCACCTCATCCCACCCCCTCCGTCCCCGGTCTCTAGGGGCCTATTGCGCCGTCGGGCGCAGGGAGGGAAAGCAAAAAAAAAAAAAAAAAAATGTTAACCAAATGTCACTTCTTCCAAATGCATCCTTTCATCAACATCAGATGAAGAGAGGTTGGAATTTTCACTAGAGGAAGAAAACACGAGGGGACTGAATAAGAACACTATTTCTGTTTAGTCTTTTTTTTTTTTTTTTTAGGGTGGGGAAGGGTTATTTTAATAGTGTGGTTATTACTGTATCAGGAAGGTTATTCCCGACGACACTGCCCAAGAAGCAAGGTAAATTCGCAGAGGGAGTCAAGTCCGCGGCCGCAGAGGCCTGGGAAACCCCATAAACGCAGAGAGGGGGTGATAGCAACCTAAGTGGCGTCCGTTTTCGGCCCCTACTGCTCCCTCTCTCCCTTCGGCAAGGACGACCCCCTCCCCCCACCCCCGTTGGCCTGCTGTCCCCTCCCCCGCTGGGGCGACGGGTTTAGGTCCCGCCGCCTCCTCTCCGATTGAAATTCTCGGGACTTCAAAAGCTTGAGGCTCCGCTTCCGCCCGGGCTGGGCTGGGCCGGGGGTGGGTGGGAACCCCGGGGAGGCGACGCTGAGATAAGATGCGCGGCTCGTGTTAAATGGAATCGGAAGCCGAGCTTGGGCCACCAGACGCGTTGATCCGCTGGAGCCGCTATGCTTCCCAAGAAAACCCCGCTCCGGAGAGCGGCGGCAGGGGGTGGGGAAATGCCTCAGTGGCCTTTGGACCCTGCTTGGGTGCGATGATCTGCGGCCCTGGGTACCTTCTCCAGCCAGGTGCGGGGACTCCCAGAGGCGAGTACACGTCCCGACTGAAAGGCAGGGGCGCAGGTTTCCGGGAACTGGTTTGGCTGCTTCGGTGCCAGCACAGTTTTGATCAGGAAAAAAATTGTTTGTGCTTCTCACTTTGGTAAAACGCAAGAACAAAGGGAGCTTCCTTTTAAACAATAAGCGTTGCCCGGCTGTCGTGGATATTGATCTTGGGCCCTTGTACGTCCTCCAGGCCCGTGTCGCGGGCGTGCACATCGAAGTTTTCGCGCGGCTGGGTCTCCGAGGCTGGGATCATAGGGGTGAGGAGACTTCTGAGGTTGGTCCCTGTCTTGTCCCTGGCAGCTGCCAACGCCCGTCTGGGAACGCCAAACCCAGAAGCACCGCCGTCCGGTGCCCCCCCCCCCTCCCCGCCAGGAGCAAGGTCTACTGGATCTCCGATGCCCAGAGACGTTCTCCCTGTGCCAGGAGATCACGCCTCCTCTACTTCCCCCAAACCCTTGCCCACCCACCCCATAGAGGGAGGCCCTGACACACTCACCTGCAGTGGGCACCACAGAACAGTCTCCTGCAGGGAGAACCTGCAGCTTCTGGAATTCTGGTTCGGATACGCTCCCCTTCTCTCCGTGCCTCCCAGAGCCAGGAGCCAAGAGCCCGGGACAGGAAACTGGATGCTTTCTGACCCTGACACTTCCTGCTCCTTAGATCCTTGGTGCCAGCCAGACCTACAGTGCCTCTTACACCTGTCAGCCCCAGGGTCCTATAGGCCCAAGCCCAGTGGCTTTCCCACCCTGAGCTTCAGACAAGTGCCTGAGCAGCCCACATTCCTACACCCACGACTTGCCCATCCCAGAGCCAGAGGACCCAGGGCAGTACTGGAGTACTTGAGGACTTCCTCAAGCTCAAGGCTTGCTTCTGCCTCAAGGCACCAACTGGAAGGGTTCATTTTTCCATGGAGGAGCAGTTCCCCAACATCCAAGCAACCAAAGCCCAGACACACCCTTCCTTCCTCTACCCTAGCAGGGATGGTATGTGTTTTTCCTTCACCATTACTCTTCAGACATTTGCTTGCATTATAAGCCCATTTCTCACTTAATCTACACAACACTCCTTTAAAAGTCCTCAACAGGCCACAGTTCCTTTTCTCCCACAGTGATCGGGTAACCAGCGGTCTTGACTCAAATGGCCAGGCACTAGACCAATTCTCCTTCCAAGGCTCTGTCCCTCCCTGGCTGGCAGGGATGCCTCAACACCCAACAGTGTCTTAACTGTCCATGAAGCCATCTTCCACAAACCTCCTGCCCCTTCTGGGATCTAGGTGGGTCCAGGGGCCCCTCAGAGAGGTTGCCCACCTGCCCTCAGTGGCAGAAGCCTCAGGGCCCACACACCTGGACTCTTTCTCACAGTGCCCCACCAATGATTTCCCAGGAGGGCAAAGAGAAACCCTATCTGGAAATCTGGGAACCCCCACATGATAAGAATAATCACTGTTTTAAGCATTTCAGCAGTATTGGCTCTTTCCGTCCTCACAATAGGCCCAAGGAAGACAGCATAAATCATCGCTATTTTGCAGCTGAGTCATCTGAAGGGGAGACAAGGCCCACATATAAGTGACAGAGTCAGGACTGAACTTCTGTCTATCCCTCTAGCTTCAAGTCCACACTCACAACACCCGGAGCTATCAGCAAATGCCAAGCATTGCATTTGGAGCCTCTCCTTTTCAAAGCTCCACTTGTGTCTTTTCGCCAAGCCCTTTCCCCTGCCTCACTCCCGGATGAATTCACTGGGGTTGGGAGAAGTGGGGGTGGGGGGTGGGGTACAACTAACCTCCGGCCACTCAATTTGAGCATGGAGAAGAGTAAAGAAAAAGATGGTACAAAACCATTTAGAAATGTATCCTGGAGGAGGCCTCCAGGTCTTGCCCTCTTTTAAGATGGGGATCAGAGGCTAGGTGGGGGGAATTGTGCAGGGGCCTGCAGGGAGGCTGGAGCCACCCTGAGGGGTTTGGGGTGGGAGAGCCTAACTGCCCTCCCCAAGCAGGGGGGAATTGTTTACAGGGTGTGAGTTCCAAAATATCAGGAAGATAATCACAGCAAGTGATTCTGGAGACCCTAAGAGACAAAATCCAGTCACTCTTTGACCATAGCAATCCAAGGCCCTGAGCCTCTATCTGAAAACGGGCAGACTCACCAGAGTTATCCTCGCCTGCTTTAGCCTCTTGGGAGTCATGGCCCCTTCGCATATCTGGCAAACGTCTCCCCAGAAAAATGCACCGAAGCGTTAAAGTTAGCCTTCAGCTTCTAAGATTCCTGTACCCACAATAGCCCCACCCCAACCACCAAACCCCAGGCACAATCACCAAATCCCTTTGTGGTTTTACCAGGGTGTTTTCCCTGACAAGGCAGCTGCCTCCCTCGAACTGTCCTCCAGATTGATTGGCCCCAGGGACAAAACCTGAGGGTATGGCCAGGCCTCTCCACACCGCATCTGGCCTCAGCATATTGGTCAAGCTTTGCACATGCTTCCATTCAAAACCTAGTCACTGGAGGTGCATGCTGGGAAAGAGAATGGCCAGGCTGGGGCTTGGCTTGGCCTAAGGAGCCCCGGCGGGGGGGGGGGGGGGGGGGGGGGGGGAATCTGCAGTGCAGGGAATTGGCCGATTATTATCATCAGGGAGTCCTGTTCACCAAGGGTTCCTTTTCCCTGGGGAGGGGCAGGGAGTGAGCAGGTTTTCAGTTTTTGTTTTTTTAATAGATTTTGTCCAGGCACAAATCCTTTCCAAGCCCTGGACTGCCCAAAGGCCAGATAAGCCTGAAAACTCTGCCCCTTCCCCAGTAGTGTGCTTCCCACTCTCACCCCGGCTCAGGAAGAGGGAACCGGCCCATTGCGGTCCGGTCAGGGTGGTCCAACCAGGGGACCCGGGAGCCGGATCCGGGTAGAGTCGTTACTCAGTGGAATCGCTCTTCTACGACTCAATTAGCCCTGAATGGCCCTAATCCTCCCTCCCGGGGGCAGGTTTCTTTGCGTGAGTGATTCTGTGTGCTGCCCGACCGTGTGTCTGTCTCTCCTGTTTCCCGGGCCGAGGAGGCAGCACCCCCTTCCTCTCTCCCCACTGGGCCTTGCCCGGCCAGGAGACGCGGTGGCGCCGGCCTGCAAACGGAGTAGTTGGTCTCCCAGTGTAGGGGGTAGGAGAACCGCCCCCAGGCGAGGAAGTCCAACCGGTTGGGCGGGCTAAGCCTCGCCCTCCAGCGAAATGGAAAAACCCTTGTGTGAAGAGTGCTGGGGACTGATTTTTATAAAGCCCTCTCCTGACCCGGACCAGTTCCATTCCTCCTACTGGAGCTTCGCAGATCCCTGATGGGGTACAGTTCCTGGCGTTGTGCAGCGGCGAAACTGACTCTTAGAAAGGTTGAGGAACTTGCCCAGGGTCACACAGCTGGGGAGTGGTCGAGCTAGGATTTTAACCCAAGTCGTCCGGCCTCCAAAAGCCAGATTCTCTCCGACGTTAGCGCCGCGCCCCCAGGGCGGAGGACTGCGTTCCCTAACACCGCAGACACAACTCAGGTGCCTTGGGTGTGATTGAAAGACGCGAAAGCAGGCCACCCATCTCTGGCTGATGGGTGGCTGCGCCTGCAGCCCCCGCAGAGGCTGAGCGTCGGCGGGAGCCGCTCGGGCTGTTACCGTAAGTCTCAGAGGAGCGGGGCACAACGGGAAAGGTAACGAAGAGCAGGACGTGCCGGAGGGCGCCGCGACGTGGAGAGACTGCGTTCCCGGCTCAGAAGCCTGACCTTGAAGGAGTGAGGGTGCGCACGCGCCCGAGGCAGTGAGTTTCGGAGGGGAGGGTACTGGCTATTAGGGGCTCGTTGTAGTGAGGGGAGAGCAGGACGGATGTCAGCCCAGAGGACAGGGTGTCACCCGCCCAGGACTGGATTGCTCGCACAGGCTGGGTCCGGACGAATCCCAGTCCTTTCTGCTTCCCCACAGGGCCGTGCCAGGTGCGGCCTGGAGCCCCCAGAGAGTCCCTTTCTGGCCTCGAAGACGGTCGACCGCCCAATCCTGTCCCCACGGCCCCTTTCTGCGCCCTCCTCCCCTCCCCTTGCTGCGGCGGTGACAAAGCGCAGCTCCCGAATTGCTGTCTTGGTGCGCCCCCCACTGCCGACCGCCAGAGGCGGAAGTCGCGGTGCGTCCTCGCTGGCTGGGATCCCGCGACTCCACGAGGAGCAGGGACCCTCCCTGCTGCTCATCCCGGACAGCAGACTTCCGCTCCTTAGGGAGCCTCACCCCGCCCTAAGCGCCCGCCTTCTGAGCTTGACCCCAGGAAGAATGCATGGCGGTTCGGGGCCCGGTAGCCTGGGCTTCTAGGGATAGGTAATCCACCTTGCGGGGGTGAGGGGCTGGAGGGAGCGAACAGTGCTCAGTATCTTCCCTCTTCCTTTGAAGGGGCAGTGGAACCCACCCCCAACCTGTCTAGCTTGGTAGAAGTCAGGCCGTGTAGGGGGAAATGCCTTATAGATTCCCCGGGTCAGCCAGTATGATCAATCATGCTCCCAACACTTGTGTCGACTCTATTTGTCGTGGCCACAAAGCCCAGACATTGGGGAGCCCCTGGGACCACCCCGTCTCCACAGTCCTCAAACGATTCCTTTTTTTGAGTCTCACTTAGTTCTGAAGCCCATTTATAAACAGCATAGCCTCCTAGCACCTCTTCCCCCTTCCCTTTGGCAGTGTTTCTTGAAGTGTGGTCCCTGTGCCACCTGGGAACTTGTTAGAAATGTACATTCTCAGGGCACCTGGGTGGCTCAGTCGGTTGGGCGTCCCACTGCGGCTCAGGTCATGATCTCACGGTTCCGGAGCTCGAGCCCCATGTCGGGCTCTGTGCTGACAGGTCAGAGTTCTGTGTCTCCCTCTCTCTCTGCCCCTCCCCTGCTAATATCCTGTCTCAAAAATGAATAAACGTTAAAAAAAGTTTTAGAAGTGTACATTCTCAGGCCCCACCGCAGTCTTATCAAATCAGAAACTCTGGAGCGGGGAACCTGCAGTCTCTTTTACCAAGACCTCCCAGTGATTCTGATGTACTCTGGTTTAAGACCCGCTGCCCTATGGATTCCATCACCCTGATTTCTAAGTTCCCATGATTCTCCATTACGCTTGGAAAGGCTTCCCCCCCCCCCCACAGTGTACCTTGTTTTTGTTTGTCTATGGCACAGAACTTTATGCCTCTTTTTATTCACATTTGTTCTTCCCGCTTTATCGTTTCACTTCCGTGGATCTCTTCTTTGTGCACTAACGTATCACCTAGTGATGTCATTATCACCTAATGATGTCATTATTTAATTTAGCTTCTCACTTATCTTCGGGGTTCATCCACTGCCTAAGGACATGCCTCGCTTGGTAGCAGACCAGAAACTGCTCTGTAACCGCAGCCACTGGAGCAGAGCGGGGGGGGGGGGGGGGGGGGGCGGGTGCGGAACTTGCCCTCCACAGAGATTTCCCTCACAAAAGGGAGTCAGAGGCCTCCAGATGTGATTGGTTTCCTGGCTGCAGAGTAGAGACGAGCAGATATTCCATGTCTGGGTACCCATCCTGCTAGAGAATGGAAAGAAGGGCCTTGGTGGGGATGAGGAAAGGTGAGGCACACAAATCGATTTTCTATGGGTTGCCTCAAAGGCTTTGGGGAGGGACCCAGCCCCAGCTTGAGATACACAAGTATTTTTCTTTGTGGATGTCTCAAGATGGTGTCTTAGGCCTCTGTTGGTGGCTGGTTAAATGCCAGCAGTTTTAGGAGCCAAAAAGGCTCCATGAAGGAAGATGGAGAAAATAAGTCAAAGGTGGGTTAAATGCTAACTCAAGATCACATGGCCTGTTAGTGGCAGAGGTGATATTTGAATTTTTAACATTTGTTCATTTTTGAGAGACAGAGCATGAGGTGGGGGGCAGAGAGAGAAGGAGACACGGAATTTGAAGCAGGATCCAGGCGCTAAGCTGTCAGCCCAGAGCCCGATTTGGGGCTCGAACTCACAGACTGCAAGATTATGACCTGAGCTGAAGTCGGACACTTAACCGACTAAGCCACCCGGGAGCCCCGGAGGTGATATTTGAATCCCAGTAGTGGGATGCCAGACGCCTGGCTCCTGCTCACTGGATTCAGCCCCTGCCCGTGGAAGCTAACAGGTCATGACCTGTCATCTCAAAGGATTGATTTAATTTCCAAATGTAACTAAACTAGTCAAAGCCCTAGAATAATATTACAACCAGGCATTAGTCACCAGGCATTACTAATAGTAATATTAATAATAACTAACAGTTGGTCTTTTCCCACTCAGGTAACATTTTCACACCCACTGTCCCATTTGATAAAATAGTCCCATCTAATAGGAATAGGAATATTAATATCATCCCCACTTTACAGATGAGGAAGTCAAGATCCAGAGGGGTTAAGTTCCTCCCCCCAAATCACTCAGCTAATGAATGGCAAAGCAAGGAACACCGTTACTCCTTTGGCCATCTTTGTCTTTGTTTCTTATTTTTTCTTTCGGCTCATTCACAAACACTTTCATGCTTTCGTGTATCATCATATTAGTCTGTGACACGTCCCCCTCAGCTTAGGCTGCTCCAAAGGACTTCTATGTCTAGCATTTTATTCGCTCCTCCGAAGGTCCCTAATGAGGCAGAAGAGGCCAGCGTTGTTCTTTCCAGTTTCCAGTTGAGGAAGCCAAGATTCCAAGAGTTCAGAGGGCTTGAGTAAGGTCACGGAGCCACAATAGGAATCAAAGTCTCAGACTTTTCATGGGCAAGAGTGAGTTTTGTAGAGAATCCCACAGAATGAATGAATCATTCTTACTCCCTGTCCCGTCCTTAAAGCCTGACAATGCTAATGGATGCCCAAAGGAAAGGCTGACAATTATGAAAAACTACCAGTTTACAAGTATTCAAAACCTAATGTGCTATCAGTGCAACTTAAAAAAAATTTTTTTTAATGTTTATTTATTTTTGAGAGAGAGAGAGAGGGAGGGAGGGGCAGAGAGAGGGAGACACAGAATCCAAAGCAGGCTCCAGGCTCTGAGCTGTCAGCACAGAGCCCGAGGCGGGGCTTGAACTCAAAAACCGTGAGATCATGACCTGAGCCGAAGTCGGACGCTCAACCGACTGAGCCACCGAGGCGCCCCTGCAACTTTTTATTATAAGAGACTTAAAGTTGTTTCATAACTTCCATTATTTGGCAATATGTCAACTTTGGAATGTTTTCCTAATTATTCTAGAGTCAGCCTTACTGTTCTTGGAAAGAATTGGAAGAGGAAAGAAAGGTCACTGCTTTAAAAATAGGCATGGAAAGAGCCAAAGGAACCCGGATCCAGGATGTAACTCTGCCCTGGTCTTCGGCCCTGAGGAAGGGGTCTGTACGTTCACAAGCGGCAACAGTCAGGCGATGATTTTCATCTTAAATACAGCCCATCAGCAACTGAAGAACCACATGACCTCCAAAAATTGACCAGTCTTCTTTGGATTCCTTCCTTCCATCACAGCCCTCATTCCCCACCCCCCCCACCCCCCCACCCCCCCCCCCCCCGCCACATAGGCCGCGGAAAAAAGGAAAAGCTCATGTGCTCAGGCTCTAAGGTAAGAGCGTGACAGGCACACGTTCATTCATGTCTCACAGCAATCCCTGGAGGGGAGCATGGGTCTCCCCACTTCATGCGTGAGGAAACTGAGGCAGAGAGAGGTTAAGCAACTGGCCTGCAGTCCCACAGGCCTGAGGTAAACGAGAGCCAAAGGAAAACCCAGGCTTGTAAATATGCAGTTTAACTTCCAATAGCTATAAATCTACTTTCCCTAGGGATGTAAATTCTGAGATCTTATGATCCAGCAGGAAAGGAGCAGCAAGGAGCTGGTCTACGGTGCAGTGAGGCCTGGATTTTGAGTCCAGGAGGGAGAGAGACAGACCCCAGGGACCTTTGGGAAGGTAGAGGATAATCTATAGCTGCGATGAGAACAGAATCCATGGTGGAGGACTGCTCTCAAATTTTCCCAGCCAAGATTTCTGATACTTCAAAGACAGTTGGTGGCAAGGTAGGAGGATGTGCTTGGAAGCCAGACAGACCTGAGCTTCAACCTCAACTCTGGCACTTACGGGCCGGTGACCTTGAGCGGACCAAAGCTGCAGGATGTCAGATCTAAGAAACAAGCCACCTGCCTCTCAGAGCAGATTGAAGGAGATACAAAATGGAAGAGGTCCTAGCACAGTGCCTGGCCTCCAGGGGGTCCTCGATGAGAGTAAATTCCCTGTTGTCCCCCCTTGGCAATGCCCCTACTTCACCTCCTGTGTCTGGGATTCTCCTTTCTCAATATTGTACCCTTGGTGAGTGAGAACCAGCGGAGAATGTCAAGTGAAAGGGCACGGCCCAGGGAACCAATAATATGCTCGTGCCCCTCTCCCTGCATGGTGACTGACATTTCCCAGAAATAAATAACTGCATAGCATTCAGGCTTTCATGCATCTGTTGCATGAAATATGGCGGTAACTCCATTCACTGGGATCTGGGATAGTGAGAAGAAAATCAAGACACGTCTCGTGTGCTAATGGAATTGTCCCTTGATGGTAGTTTAAAAGCATAGGCAGATGATCCATAAATAATAATAAACGTAGTGGCAATGTGGTATAATATATAATAGTTAAGTGCACGGACCCAAGTTAGATTGCTTGGGTTCTACTCCGGCTGTGCCGCTCACCGTGCTAGCTGTGTGATGTTGAACAAGTCTCTTAACTTCTTTAGGCCTCAGTTTCCTCCTTCGTAAAATGGGGCCATATGAGGTCAAAACGAGTTGGTACGAGTTAGTACCTATAAAGCACTTGAAAGCGAGTTAGTACCTATAAAGCACTTGAAAGCATACCTGGCATATAGTAAGCGCCAATAAACAGTACTGTTATTACGGTGGGGTATTACTTCCCTGAATGTGAGTCTAAGGGAGTTCTGTGAATCTGGAATGAAAAAGAAGAGGAGGAAGCAAGAGCCCTTTGCCTGGAGCAAGGATACCAGTGACTGCAACCTGCCTTCGGGGTTTCACTACTGGCTCCACGATGAGTGGGCTTGGAGGAGTCACTGAACCTTCAGGAGCTCCTATTTACTCGCGTGTAAAATGGGTGTGAATAACAGCTGCCTTACCTTCTTCTCGTAGTTATTGCCCCAAATAGAGCCCAACTGCCTGTCAGTTTAGCTTCTGATCTTTGAACTCATAAAGGTTTTCTTCTGCTCGTTACGGGGTACGCCCTCCGGGAGGAGCCACATTTTAAGCCATTACCTGCTCAGTCTTTAGTGACACATCAGCACTTTACCAGTATCCTAGGAATGGCTGAGAGGAGGGCTGGAGACATGATTGAGGACAGGAGGAGAGCAGGAGTTGAGAAAACTTCCAAGACCCCTCACTCCCTGCACATGGTTAACTGAGAAGCATCCTGCCCGGTGCCTTACAGTAATGTCACTGGTTTAATCCCACAAGTCTTGTAAATTGCCAAAGGAGAATGGTCCCTGCCAGTCTCTTTTCTATTTTGAGGGAAGAGACGAAGTTATGGTGGTGTGGGACTTTCTCCAGTATCTACGGGACGTGAATAGTGTAAGCAATGAAAGGAGGGCGCCATGTTGGGTAATTTTTAATGGGACTTTGGGAGATGGAGGGAATGCATTACAAAGACTTCTCCTTTCTCCAGAGAGCTGACTTAAAGGCACAGCAAATTTGGAAAGCAATATTACCTGAATCCTCCTCACCAGCTTTTCCTCCCAGCTTCTTATTCCTATGCCCAGCAGAAGATTCTGATGCTATTAGTCTTCCTGGCGAAGGTTCCAGGAATCCCCAAAGGACACTTCGGTTTGACTCCATCTAAATAATATTTACTGCGACCCTACTGTGGGCCCCACCCTGAGCTAGTCACTTGGCAACAGAGTTACTGTGACAGAGACAGCCATCTCCCCTTCTTTCATGATGAAAGAGCATCCAGACTTCAGCCGTCCACGTGGCTTTCAGGTCTAAACACCACATTCCTCTATCTCTCTTGCAACTAGTAAATTTAGGACTAAATTCAGCAGACGACATGTCAGCAGGAATGTCATATGGCAGCTTCCTTACAAAACAAACCTATATGGCGAATTATGTAACATCGTCACAGAACTTCAGGTTACACCAAACTTTTTTCCAGAAAGGTGGTGAACCAAAGAAAAAGTTGCTAAAGTACCACCAGCGAACTAATTATTTTTATGTATTATACCTTATGCCACCTATAAGAATTTGTTTTACCTGCGCAGTGATAACATCTCAGTGAGATATTGTGGAGGGGTTGTGAAGAAGGCAAACGAGAAGTTTCCCGGGAGATAGAATGACGACGAACAAGCCTTTCTCAGAAGACCAGTTGCAAAAAACAGCCAACTCTTCTGATTCTATTCTGTTCTCAATTTGCTGTGAGACTTTAAGTGAGCTATTAAACATCTTGGACCTTATTAAAAGGGGGTGGTAATTTCACATAGAGTGGGTGTTGCTAAGCCTTCTTGATTTTAAATCCAAACTCAGCCTCTCTCACCAAAAAAAAAAAAAAAAAAAAGTATAGCTTTTGTAAGCTGTTCACTTACTGCTGGGGAGGTAAAAGGATATGTCTGAAGAGCTATTGCAGTTATAAATAGATATTCCATATGCCAACTTAACATAAATGCCTCAAACTTTTATTTCCTTGATGGAGAAACATCAGGATCTCTGGCCTGTTTTACATGCTTTAGCCTTGGGTGGGAAATGCCCCGAAGTAAAATAAGAGGCCATTTCAGAAGTATTCCTCCTTTCCCACACGACTTATTATCTCTAACAACTCATTTTCCATCCACCGTGTTTCCCTGTACTGGTTTTTATGGTCGGGGAGTCTCCACCACTGTGGGCCCTCTGCTAGTCTAGCCAATTCTTTCTGGCTCCCCAGTGAAACATGGAGGACAAAGCTCAAAATTATGACAGGACTGGCCATGTGATGTGGCTGTTACTTTTCTGGTTTCCATCTACCCTGCAGGTGGGCAAGTTTGAAGGTTTGGGGAAATTCCCTGACAGCTGAGATGCACCAATTTCCAATGGGACCAGATTAGCACATTCAACTATAATTGCCATCGTACTGGCAAGGTCAATTTTCAGGCTGTGCATGAGGATGAGAACAGCTACCCACAGGTCTGTAAAGTTTCATACACAAGAACCCAGCACCTGAAAACTGAAACTAAGATGCATGCTAGCCCCTATGGATTACTCTCTCCATTCCATAGGTATAGATGGAGGCAAGAGATGTTTGGCTGGTCTGACCAATGACTACTAGGTCGAAAGCCCAAGAGCCCAGGTAAGAGTTACGTGCAACATCTATGGCCAATGGCTATACTGTATTGAGGCCCCAGGCAGCCCAGAAAATTGGCCAGTGGTTCAGGAAGGTGGGCTCTAGACCCGTTCTTGCCATCCCCTGGCTGGGTGACCTTGGATAAGTCGTTTCACTCTTATGGGCCCTCATCAGTGGATAGAGTACCAATCCCAGTTCCACCCCACACTGGGAGACCTTAGCCAACTCACAGCCTGGAGTAAAAGAGGAAGCTAAAGGGATTTCTTTTCTTTTCTTTTTTTTAATGTTTTACTTATTTTTGAGAGAGAGGGAAACAGAGAATCCCAAGCAGGCTCCAGGCTCCAAGCTGTCAGCACAGAGCCTGACATGGGGCTTGAACTCATGAACCCTGAGATCATGACCTGAGCCGAAGTCAGATGCCTACCATCTGAGCCACCCAGGCACCCCAAGGGATTTGTTTTCTAGGGTGTCCCCATTATGGTATTCTGTGACTCCACCAAGGACACATACTAATGCCTAGGGGGGCAGCCTGGTAGTAGTGATGAGAAAGATGTCCTTGATCATGTTAGGAAATGGAGAAGACCGGATGACAGATTCTCAGCTCCAGAACTGATTGTGTTGCCAGATATTTCATTTTCAAATGGTGTCACATGTTGGCAACTAATGTGAATTGTTATAAAATTCCGTCTTGGCCAATGACTCGAGTCCAGAAGTGGCCTACTAGGTCAATTGTGGAGTCTTCTGCAGCCCACTGACCCGAGGAAGAGTCAAACTAGGTGGGGACCTGGTAGGGCGGAGTGGTGGATGCAGTGTCCCCTACTTGGAGAACACAGATGATCCTGGCCAGAGGTGGGCTGGCGAGTCTGAACGGCACCGCGCTGCCGCTCCTACCCCAGCTGCAGTTTCCCCAGCGCACCTGAAACGGCCCACCCCGGTGGCGGGGGGGGGGGGGGGGGGGGGGGCCGGGGTTGGGGGGCGGGGGGAATGCTGGGGAGGGGTATTTTCCTCTACCAGAGGCGGGGCCTTATTCTCCACCCAAAGATGCGCCTGCCGGTCGCAGGCAGAAAAGGAATGTGTTGTGGGTAGGCACTGAACCACCGCGGTGTCAGGCGTCGGCTGTGGGTCCCCTGCCTCGTGGGTGCAGCCAAACCCGAGACGCCCAGACGCGCGGGGATGCACTTTGCAAACACCAATGCGGGCAGGTGCGGGGTGGCGCCGCGCGCGCGAGCGGGGCGGCTCCCGGCGGCTCCGGCAGTTCCGGCAGCGCGCGCGGCCCAATCTGCCCAGAAACCCCAGAGCGCGCGGCTGGCGGGCGGCTGGCGGGCGACTCGCGTCGCGGGCGTGACGGTGGCAGGGCGGGCGGGGGACCTGCGTGCAGCCGGGAAATGCCCTGAAACGAACGGTGCGTATTTGTTGGGAGGAAATTCGATCCTTGAGCCCTTTCCTGCCTGGGCTTAAAAATGGATTCTCCACCTGCTGGGAAAGCCTCGGGCTCCGGGCGGCGGTATCCGGCTCCTGGGAGTCCTGGGGGGCCCTCGCTCCACCTGCCACTCGGCTCTGACACACATTAGCGCTCGCTGACGTTGGTGTCCCTTTCAAAGCCCCCTCACCTATTCCAGCCAAGCCCAGAGGAGGTGATACTCTGTCAAGTTCAAAGAAAGAAGGCAGTGTTCTGTATAATCCAGAGTTCTGTTTGTCCAAAAGAACTTTGAAGATGGAAAAACAAACAAAAAACAGACAAAACCTCTTCGGAGGCAATTTTGCCATTTATGAATTTACAGGTGTTATTTCGTTTGTCCCCTCAATCTCACGTTTGGAATTTTTTCCTACGCGATGCACTAAAAAAATGTTTACTACGTCATTTTTGTGATGATGAAAAAGTGGGAACAACCCAACTGTTCATCAATATATAGAGATAAAATGGTTGAATATATAGTGCGTTTACATACCCAGAAATACTCTATAGAAGAGATCTGTGTTCACAGGCAAATGAGTCTAAGCTTATGTTAAATGAAAAAAAGTAAGTTATGAAAGTAAATATGGTATGATTCCACATTCACTAAAATGCAGAAAGAGATTGTAAGTAAATGTCTACGGCTCACTTGGATATGATTAATGACTTCTTATTTCATAGATGGTTATATAGTATATATATATATATATATATATATATATATATATATTTGGAGAAATATATACCCAACTGTTATGGCTTATCTTTGGGGTGATCCTGAGAGGGAGGTATGTGGAACATTAACTTCCCATATTACATATTTAAAAGAAAGTTTGATTTCTTTTAAAATAAGCATGCATTAGTTTTGTATTTCCCACACACTGAAAACAATAAAGATTTTTAAAAATCATACCCCTTCCCACACTCAGACTACCAGATTGTTATCACTTGTCCAGTCCTCCCTGATCTTTTCATTACTATGTTAACTTCCCCTTCAACCTCCTCTCATCCCTGTACAGCATCCAAGAGACTTGAATTCCTTTCATTTCAACTTACAAATTGCCTGTTTCATGTGTGCAGTTTTTTAAATCTTTTAAATTGAAAGAAGTGAGACTATTACTCCCACTTTAGCTACCCGTACTTTTCAAACGACAAGATTAGGTGTGGGGTTTTTTTGTTTTGTTTTGTTTTCGTTTGTTTGTTTGTTTGCCCTTGAAAGCATTGCAGCTGTGAATCCATTACTTCTCTAGTTCTGTGTGGATATGGCACATATTCTCTCTCAATGCAGCCAACCATGAGAGATCTTTAAAACACAGTTCTTGTTTCTATTTAGTCGAGAAAAGTGTTATCCTCTGTGGAGGAAATACCACTGAAAAGTTGAGCAGAGGGGGGCACCTGGGTGGCTCAGTCGGTTGAGCGTCCGACTTTGGCTCAGGTCATGATCTCACAGTTCGGGTAGTGGGTTCCAGCCCAAGTCAGGCTGTGTGCTGACAGCTCAGAGCCTGGAGCCTGCTTCGGATTCTGTGTCTCCCTCTCTCTCTGCACCTCCCCCTCCTCACACTCTGTCTCTTTCTCTCTCTCTCAAAAATAAACATTAAAAAATTTTTAAAAAAGAGAAGAAAAGAAAAGTTGAGCAGGATTTGACAGGACAGGAATTGGAGTGGAAAGGGCACTGTTGGTTGAAGGAGGGACACCGCGAGAGGCTGGGAAACGGGAATGTGACCATGGGCTGGATTCTGGGATTGTTTAGTCTGAATGTTGTCTCAGAAGCATGAGCTCAATTCATACTATGGGAAACAAGTACAGCCACACTTCAAACATGCAGAAATGAAGGAGTTGTCAGGCCTTTTTAAATATTCATCTAAAAAAAATGGCACCCAGCAGCATTAAACTGAGAGGGTCCACTCCCACCAACATGTGTGATATGGTTCTTATTTACATAAGATTTATTTACATAAATCAACATCATATTTCCTTAGGCAAAGGTCTCAGAATATTCCAGAATCACACACACACACACACACACACACCTCAACTTTTGCTCAGAACCCTGATGTCCTTCTCCTCCCTTTCATATACACTAAAAGCATCATTGTAAAATGCAGGTGTTCTGGAACAAACTACCTGGGTTCCGATCTTGACTGCCATATATTAGCTTATGACTTTGGTCAAGTTATTTAACTCTTATGTGTTTCAAGTTTATGACCTCGGAAATGGGGATAATAATTCTCATTTTATAATATGTTATGCAGTGTAAACAAGATGATGTGTATACAGCTTTTAGATCAGTAAGCTTTTTAGAATACTAAGAAAGCTGTAGAATATAAAGCTCGTTCTTTTTATTTATTTATTATTTTAAGTTGGCTCCATGCCCCATGTGGGGCTCGAACTCACAACCCTGATATCAAGAGTTGTAGGCTCCACGGAGGCAGCCAGCCACCCCAAGAATATAAAGCCTTTCATAATACTAAAAGTTGAATAACAGTCTCAATTACTACTTTTTTACACCCCCCCAAAAAAAGCTTATTCTTCCTCATTCTCCCTTCCTTAAGATACTGCCATCTCTACATTCTCCAAATTGTCTTTGTCCCATCCCTTTTTCATGAAGATTCTAACAGTAGCTCCACCCCCCTATCCCCCCACCCCCTTTGCCTTCTCTCTTCTACCCAGTGGGAGGCAAAGACTGGGCCATAGTGTAAAGAACATCTAATTGAATACTTGGAGTCTGTTCTTCCCTTCTTCTGTGACAGTTTCTGAGTTTTTAAAACAACTTTATTCACACATATTTTATGTATCATAAAACTCACAGGGCGCCTGGGTAGCTCAGTCGGTTAAGTGTCTGAATTTGACTCAGGTCATGATCTCACGGTTTGTGAGTTCGAGCCCCGCGTCAGGCTCTATGCTGACAGCTCAGAGCCTGGAGCCTGCTTCGGATTCTGTGTCTCCTTCTCTGCCTCTCCTCTCTCTCTCTCTCTCTCAAATATAAATAGACATTAAAAAATTTTTTAAAAACTTCAAAAAAAAAACCCCACTCGTTTTAGGTGTACAAATCAGTGATTTTTAGTTACTTTACCTAGTGATGCAATCATCAAAATAAATCCTTTTTTTTTTTTTTAAATACAGAACATGTCATGAATTTGCACATCATCCTTGTGCAGGGGCCATGCTAATCTTCTCTCTTCCATTCCAATTTTAGTATATGTGCTGCCAAAGCGAGCACAAAATAAATCAGTTTTAGATCATTTGTATACCCCCCCCCACCATAGGATCTCTTATGCCCTTTTACAGTTAATCTCCCTTCCCACCTCCAGCTTGAGGCGATCATAAATCTGCTGTTTGTTTTTATAAATTTGCCCTTTCTGGGCATTGTAGATATATGGAATCGTGCCATAGGTGGTCTCTCGTGTCTAACTTCTTTTACTCAGCATAATTTTTCAGATTTATCCATGATACAGCATACATTAATAGTTCACTACTTTCTGTCAGCCGTCAAGTCAGAATGACTTCTGCCATGTCTGCAAGAATTAGATTACATGAACATATTGGTAATATATAATTAAACCTAACTATTATTACACCTGCAATGCTCTAAGCACTGGCTAAGTGCTTTATTTGCATCGTAGAATTTCAACTTCACAACAGCCTATGGGCTAACGAGATGATACTATCATATACATTTTTAAGTCGAGGACACAAGTATAGAAATGTGAACAGAGTTGCCCAAGGTCACAAAGCAAGTGAGTGGCGGGGGGTGGGGGGGGACTCAAATCTAAGTCTGTGTGACTCTAGGGCCAAAGCCAAAGTCACCGTCAAAATTAAGGAGGGGTTTTGGGTTCCATACTCGTCCTTCGTCACAGACACAGAACCCAGGGAAAGCATTCACGTTAAAGTCCACCAAACAGTTGGAGAAATGGTCTGCTTTGTCAACTGTAAATCCCCACTTGTATGTAAGGAACTGTTACCCCATCATTTTCTCCATAACGGATGCTGCTCCTGTTCTGGGGACATCTGACTCCTTTGGGAAAGAGCTGGTGTCATAAAGGACGCAGTTCTATAGATAAAGATTTCTAATGTTTGAAGAGATTTTCCGGGGCACTGTCCTAAGGCATCCCCAGGCCAGGCAGCTCAGGAAAACAGGTTGGACCTTCCCCCATCACCCCGTCTGGCAGGAAATGAACATGCAGGGAAAAAACTCCTTAAGATCCGTGCCTCCCACTGTTAACAGTTTGTAGGTTGGAACTCATGGCCGTGCATGGTAACAATGAAGGTGGGCCATTCTAATCTACCAACCCGTGGAACGTGAGGTTCTGCTCAGTAGGAAGATTCTGCTGCTACAGGCAGAAACACTCTTCTCTGAAGATTTCTTTTTTTTTTTTTTTAATTTTTTTTTTCAACGTTTATTTATTTTTGGGACAGAGAGAGACAGAGCATGAACGGGGGAGGGGCAGAGAGAGAGGGAGACACAGAATCGGAAACAGGCTCCAGGCTCTGAGCCATCAGCCCAGAGCCCGACGCGGGGCTCGAACTCACAGACCGAGAGATCGTGACCTGGCTGAAGTCGGACGCTTAACCGACTGCGCCACCCAGGCGCCCCAGCTTCTCTGAAGATTTCTAAAGAAGCCTCCAGTTCTTATTTAAAGTCATAGAACCTCTGTGAGGTTTTGTGATGAGTCCCAGGCCCCACATGTATGAGGGGCCTCAGACTGGAGACATTCACTTTCAAACATGTGTTGTTATTATTATAAATTCATCAAGAACATTGGTTTTAGTAATAATAAATACTGCAATAAGTCATCCTTCCAATCTGCCCTAGTATTTCTGAATAATATTTAACCACCCTCATTAGTCGCAGAAGGAAGGGTCCTCAGAGGGAAAGGTCTCATTCCACCAAGGGACCCCAGGGATCACAGGAGGTGCCTACGTGGTCTGGGGAAGGGGTGGGCGTGAGAACCCAGGTTTTCAGTCCCTTGAAAAGATCCAGGAAAAGCAAGCACTCCCACAAATCCTGTTCTGGCTCAACAGCAACTAACTTAGGGAACGGAGCCTCTTATTAATAGCACTCCACTGGTCGTGTACAATGCCCTTCCGGCACCATTTATTTGTTGAATGAAAAGAACAATTTGTGGCTGTTTGATGTCAGGGTAGCGGCTCCCCTTGGCGGGATAGTGAGATCCTGTGTTCTGCTTCTTGAGCTGTTGCTGATTTCACAGGTGTGTTCACTTTGTGATACTTTGTGGATTTTAGCCACTTTGGGGTACATAACATTACAACAAAACTTATCCAAAAAGACACGAATAAAGAGAAATATTTTAGAATGAAAGAGCCTAGTGCGGAGCCTGTCATGTAGTAGGTGGATATCCCATGAGTGTTTGTCGAATGAATGATCTCATTCGATCCGATCGCGTGGGGCAAGCAAACGCCTAGAGTACTGTTCCTGTTGTCACTATTAACCTTTCTTAGCAGATGACAAGTTCACGCCTCTGTCCCGGTCCCGCGGTCGGTTAAGTCGCAGAGCCCGGAGCCTCCGTTCTTCTCCGGAGCAGAACAGGAAGAGAAGAGGGCGGGTCACTGCCCCATTTCGACTTGGCCGCCACGCGGGCTGCCGAGGCCCTGGGCGAGGAGGCCGAGGAGGCCGGGCGGGCCGAGCGAGCTCCGGGGACGCGATCGGCCCGGAGGAGGCCTCGCCACGCCTCCTCCCGGCTCGCGGGGTCCCGGCCGCCGTCTCTGGGGCTTCAGGTTCATTCTCGCGGTCGCTTGCCCGGCCCCGCCTGTCCTGCCGGCAGGGTCCGTCCATCCGTCCACCGGTGTCTTCACTGTCTCCCGCCGACCTTCACACTCTAGTCCCCTACCCTGAGCAACGGTGCCGCGGGACCTACCCCGGAAAAAGCACCCAAGTTACCATCGCTCCTGGATATCTTCCCCAGCTGGAGATGGCGGCGGGAGGAAGCACAGAACTGTGAGAACAACACAGCCTTTTCTCACGCGGACCACAAAGAAAGCCTCCCACCCCGGGCTCCCCGTTACCTGGACTTAAGGCACAAGCTCGCCTGAGGACCTGGCACAGAGTAACCGATCGATGGAGGCCCACAGATCCTGGCCTCTGCCACCCAGCTGTGGGACCTCGCAGAAGTCACTCATTCTATGCCTCGGTTTCCTCATCTGCAAAATTAGAATAACAACAATGCCCAACCCTAGGGGTGTTGTGAGGGCTGAATGAGAGAGGCTTTGCAAAGCACAGCATCCAACATAGTGGGTGCTGGACAATACTTCCCTTACCTTCCCCTCCCCTTCAGCCAAACTACGTTCCCAACATTTCTCTCGCATCTCCCGCGGAGAAAATCCCTCGCTCTGCCCGGCCGCCGGGGTCAGGGACATCCTGTGGGACCAGGACGAGTACCTCAGCTTCCTTGCTGTCTGCCCCCACGGGACCCCCACGCTGGAGCACGCTGTTCATACTGATCCATCCCTGGGTTCTCATCTCCGCCCCCAGTGCCATCACTCAGTTGTGCCACCCCACCGTTCTCTCACACACAGACCCAGGCGAGCACGCAATTCCAGACTGTTAATGCTGCTGAGGGTAAGTACCGCCTCGCTCCTGTTAAATGCCAAGTGCTGCCTAGCACGGGGCCTTGCTGACTCAATAAATGTCTGTTCCCAGGCAGTAGGTGCAGAAGGTCTCTCCACCTCCAGCCTCCCCCTTCCAACCCCCCCTACTGCCCCTCCCCCCATTCCTGCAGCTGCTGGTGCTAAAGGCTAAGCCTCCACCCCCTCCCCCCAACTCAGAAGCCATATTCACCCTAGCCGTGGTGACAGGTTGATGACTCCTATAACAGGCCCCTTTCCTCCTCTGGGGGGTTCCTGCCTGCATGGAGTCTGGTGGAGGGGCCACCAGCAGGGCCGGAAACCTGGGGAGAACGTCTCTGGCTGCCACTGATTTCTGTTACTAGACTTGATGTTTTTCTACAATTACAACCTTCCCTCCTTCATTATGTCTCCTGTGTTCCCGGGGTAGTAAATACTGGGGTTATGCATTACACTACCCATAACTTACTTTCAATACTCAGAGAAGGCATCTATTAATTGACCCACTGTTGACAGAGAATCTGGCTCTGAAGTTCAGAGTGAGGCTTCTAGAGCGATGGCTATCCGCTGAGCACAGCGATGCCCACCTCGCCAACTTTTGTCCTCTGGACCACTGTCTCTACCCGGCACGCTAACAAGAGGCAGGAGAGATTAGCTGCTGAAAATACCCAATGCCTGGGTTCAATCCTAGTGTTGCCCCTTACTAACCGGATGATCTTGGGCAAGTTACCAAACCTGACTGTGCCTCTGTTTCCCCATCTGTGCAATGGAAGTGATGGTAATAATAGTTCCTAGAGTTGTTAAGCAGATTAAGTGAGTTATTGTTTGTAAAGCGATTAGCACTCTGTAAGCGCTCAATCAATGATTTTTGTCAAGCACCTAAAGCTTAATACATCTGAGACCCTGACTCCTAAAGATGCCTAGCAACTTCTAGGTGGTTATAATCTGTTCCAGAGGAGAGACTCAGGAGCACCCGATTTAACCCTATTCTTATTATCGATTTTCAAGCCTGATAGAATTATCCTTAGAATTAACCAATTGCCCTCAATCTTTACTTTTCTTCATTTGTGTTGTATGTATGTAGACACATTCTGGAAGGAAAATTCAAAGGAAAGAGAAAGGGAGGAAGGAAGGGAGGGAGGAAGGAAAGAGGGGAGGAAAAGAAGGAGGGAAGGAGGATTTGGTTGAGATGGCTGGACTGTGGTCAACATCTTTTTTTATTATTTTCCATCAGCCTGATGGAATAAGAATGCCAAATGTTCAATAAATTATGCCAAACTCATACTTTCCTGGACCTTACACTTTCCAGAAAATCTAGGCAAGAAGAAGTTGCTCAGAGTCAGATTGGCCGAGTCTAAGAGCTGGAGGAAAGAGATGACTACAGAGCTATAGGGCCACTTACTGGATCAGAATCCTAAAGGCCAACTCCCACCTCAACATTTGAGACGGGCTCTCTATTCCCTGAAAATCAGCTCAGGTTGTACAAAAGCTTAGCCATTTCCCACCCCAAGACTAGGTATGCTAAGGAAGGAACTTTCTTCTACTCAAGGCTGCAGGAAAAAGTGAGTGTCCTGGATCCCCCTCCCCCAGCATCTATGCTAAATACACACACACACACACACACACACACATCCTAGTTTCAGTGAGTCTAAAGGTCTGGATTATGTGCCTTGGAAACTACACGTTTGTCCAAATGCTTCATGCAGGTATCGCGATGGAGGTTTAAGACAGCCCTTAAAAAGGTGTTCATGATCCAAATGGCCCGAGAGGTCAAAGACGAAGAAGTAGTCTCCCATCCTGGTCCCCTAGCTCCCTGAAACCCCACAAAGATCATTTCCAGCAAAGCATTCCCCTTTTTCCTCAGAAATGCCTGCACCATAGAGACCCAAACTGGGCGTTCTCCACCGGGGGCAGTTGTGGCCCTCGGGGGACATTCGCCAATGTCGGGAGACAGTTTGGATTGTCACAACAGGGGTAGGCACTACTGGCACATAGTGGATAGAGGCCAGAGATGCTGCTAAAGGTTCTACAGTGCACGGGACAGCCCCCGCGGCAAAGAATTATCCAGCCCCAAATGTCAATAGTGTCTAGGTCCGAGAGATCCTGACGTAAACCAAACTCCCACTGCCTCAAAGGAAATAAGGTCTCAGAACTCCTCCAGCTTCTTAAGCAGACAGCCAGCGAGAGCATCAGGAGGGGAGCTCCAGAGAACCCTTTCTCAGGCCCCACACTAAGAATGGGGAGGTCCCAGCAGAGCCTTCCTCCTTCTGCTTTGCGTCCAGAACACAAAACCCTGGCATCTGAAAAGATTAAATAAAACCCACGATTCCCAGCCCCTCAGGCTGCATAACCCTGCCCCTCATATCCTATTTCCCTCCTGCACCCCCTCAGTCTTGGAACACAGTTGGAAATTCAAATTGCAATCTTTACTGTCCAGCCCTCAAAGGCTCGGCCTGCTTCCTCTCCCAGGGACAAAAATCTCCTCAACATCCTGCCTCCCTTTGAGATGAACCCCCCAACCCTGCCTCTTTCACCAACTGTAAGTTGCTCTTCCCCACCTCCCTCTACCCGGCCTTCTCTTTCTAATTAAACCACATCCAGGGTGTCGGGAGGGAAGGGGAAAGGATCCGAAGACTTCCGTGCTGCAGGTTCTGGGGGCCTACGGCCTCATGTTTTTTTGTGAGGTGCCAACCACACTGTGATCATTAAACCCCACAGTGGTGGGGGGATTTTCTCGTTGCTGTTAACCTGGGAACCAGCTACATCTTGTTTATCAGACTCGTTTTAATTCAGCTTGGTCAGGTTCCAAGTGTTGAGGTGGAGATTAAAGGCAACTGAAGAATCCAATTAGCCGCCCAGTCTTCTTTAAGCCAAAAAATCAGGTCACAAACTAGATCAAAGTGAAATTATTTCTCAACAGCTCTGTTCATTAAGGAAGGGCGGGAGCTCACACTGCTAAACTGGGCTCATTACTGGGATTGGCATTTTAAATACAATATCTCCCCCAAATTACATGTTTCAGAGGTCGGAGGGAGAAACCGAGATTATCTTACGTGAAGTCTCTCGTTGGCTAATAGAAAACAGAAAGTCGAAGAATGAGCATATAACTTCTAGGAAAAGAATTAAACGAGGCCCCAATTTTCCTGGGCCGGAAAACCAAATCTGGAAACTGGAATTGGCAGCAATCACTCCCAACCAGAGAATTCCTCCTCCAGGGAATCTAGAGAGCTGAGAAATCGAAATTTTCCAGGTGGCTCTATTCACCCATTTTCCTGAGAGCCCTCCCCTTCCCCCCCCCCCTCCGGCTGGGTGCAGCTGCAAGGGAGGCCCCCTGGCAGCCCGGCCTAGCCTTCCCCCAGCCACGGGACCCAGGCAGACTTTGAAGAGAAACCACTCACTGTTTCTGGATTCTGGGTCCCAGGCAGAGTCATTTCCAGCAGCAAGAGACTCCCCCCGGACCTTTCTGAGTTTCTGTGGGCTCTTTTGAGGGGCCTGGAGAATAGAAGAGGAGGAGAAGAAGGAAGGCCCTCATCAGATTCACTTCCCAGAGGGAGGATCAAATATAGGACTGCTTGGAGGACATTTAGAACCCTTGAATCTACATGAGAGAAAGACGGAAAGATTACATTCAGGAGAGCAGTAACAGGACACATACCCTCCTTCTGTGAGCACTGATTTCGAACAGAGCCAGGACATCTGCAGAAACAGTGGCCTTTCCCCCCATATCCCCTTCAGCTTGCAAAATTCTGCTTAGCTTCTCAGGCAACCGGGAACCTCTGGGTTAGAGAACGGCATTTTTTTAGGTCCTCCAGGCCACAAGCGTGGGGCACACGGAATGTGGCTAAAAGTTCTTTTGGGGTCTTTGGCTGGTAGTCACTCCCCGGGGGGGTCTCTGAAATCTAAACCCCGAGTGAGACCCTTCCTCAAACTTCCCAGTCTCTCTTTCCCCTCCAAGCAGGGCCTGGGAGTAAAGCCACTCGTCCATGGGGGCCTAAGCCCCTAGGGGGCTGGTGGGGGGGTGGCGGGGAAGGTAAGAGAAGGGTAAGGGAGACACAGAAGGGAGGAAGAACAGTGAAAGGGAGTCGGAAAGCTTTAGTCTGCACCTCTTGCCAGGGTGTTGCTGTCCCCCAATTTCTGGCTGCTGCTAGCTAACCAGCTGCCTCCTCCAGGTCTGGGAGCCTTGGCATCCAAGGCTTGGAGTTTAATTTGGGGCTGAAGCCACCCCAGACCCCCACTAGGCTTTCCCTCTCCCCTTCATTTCCTGCAGCCGGAGCCCGCACCCTCAAGGGGGAGGTGGGGAGCACACATTTCAGGGAACCTCTCCCACCATTGGTAGGTAACTGTCGTCCAGAGGGATTCTCCTTGGATGATGCACTTGGAGCAGGACCAAATCCCGTCTGGCAGGTTTTGTTTTTCTTCTCTGTATTCCCCTCCCCGGGATTATGTCATCCTCCCAGATCCTTCCACACCCGCCCATTCTCCATGCCCTGGAGCCGGCAACAAGCGCTGCCAGACTTCAGAAAATGCACCCCGGATCCCACACAGATATTCTTAAGTGCCCCTCAACGCGAAATGATCGCCAGATTGTTGTGTTGTGTTTTGTTTATCAGTGGCCTAAAATGAGTTTCCCAATGTGGTCATCTCCTAAGGAGAAAGGAGAGCGGACAGGCCTACCTCGCGCTAGAGCGAGCCCAGACCCGCTGATTTCCGTAGGGGAGTCTGCGGGCCTCCGGGAAAGGAGCCCTGGCCCGGGCGGGCACCCGCAGCAGCCCCTGACCAGCCCCGCAGCAGGGTTTTCTCTTCCGGGGATCGGGGATCGGGGAGACCTCTGAGCCAGAGTCCCCCTCCGTCTGCTACACCCACCGGCTGAGCGTTGCCCCTGCACCGCACCGCGCGTCCTTGTTTTTGTTGTCCTAAAGCCTGAGCTGAAACGGAAATTTGGGAAGGTGAGAGTTGCTTTGGGGCACACGTACGCCTTTGTCCCTCAGGGGGCCGGCCGCGGCCCGGACTGCTGTCCCTGCACTGGTCACTCTCACTCGGCGGGCGGAGCCGCTGCCCGAATTCGGGACCGAGGTGTATGCGTCGCAGGGTGGGAGTGGGAGGTGCCAGCACAAGACCTGACAAGGTTCCCAGAGAGCCCCTGTCGCAGGCCTTCGCCCCGGTGGGGGCGGGGAGCGCTGGACCTGCCCCTGGGCGCGGACGTGCTGGCCCGGGGGTGGAGGCGGGAGGTCCCCCCCCCGTCCCAGCTGTTCTTCTGGCCCCTTAGCACATGGGACTCAAAATAGCAAGTTCACCCCGGGTCAGCCCAGTGAGAGCCGACCCTGCAGCCCGCCCCAGTAAAGGCTCGGCCCGCGCCGTTCGCCTTTCGAGAACTGCTCCAAGGCCCAGGGCCTCGGCCTAGCGGTGGCATTTCAACCCGGAGCAAACTCGGAGTGGGGACTGCGGGTGCGCGGACCGGCGCCCTGATGGGTAGGTGGGGAGGGTGCCGAAAGACCTGAGCGGCCGCAAAGGGTGGGAGGGCCAGACTCTGCCCGAGGTGCGGGCTGCCCGAAGCCGCGAGGGCCCCAGGCCACCAGCCCCAGCCGCCTCCCAGTGCCAGGCCCGGCCTTGGAGGGCCACGGGCTCTGCGGACCCGCGGCGGGGGGGGGGGGGGGGGGGGATGTGGTGGCAGTTGTGCTGCGCTCCTCCGCCGGCGCCTTCTCTCTGGCGCGCCCGCGAACCTGGCACACAAGTGGCCCCATAGACACTTCGAACAATACGGGAGGGAAATCAGAGACAGAGAGAGAGAAAGCAAGCTAGAAGCCGGTTTGTCCGCCTAAGCTCTACGAGTGACTCTGAAACTTTTCCTGGCTTCTCGTAAAGGTGGCCCGTAAAGGTGGCCGGGGCCGTTTACAGTAAGAGCAGAATAATGTTTGTGACTGTGCGACATAATTATCTCCAGATTTGCCTCTCCCCCGCTCGCAGCTACGGTTTTCACCAGCGAAAGCGGCTAATGCATTTGCACACATTAAACATCTTGAACGCATAATTACAGGCTGCAGACAGGCGGGACAATAAAATATCTCGGCTCGATATTTTTGGAAGCCTTTTGCGACTGTGCCTGGAATAAATAATCGCTTTCTATGTCCTCGGCCATCTAACTACAGCCACCGTTATTTCAGAACACCCCTGCTCCACCCCCGCCTGTTTTTGAGCTTTTGGGGGAGTGGTGGTAGAGGGGGGCCAGGCGGGACGATATGGCCACCTGGAGAAGTCTCCCGGGCCTCGGGGTCTGCTGCTGGGTGCGCCTGGGCAGGGGTGACTGGAATAAGGGAAAGAAAATATATTCCGAGCCCCGGAGGCCGCCTTCCTCATTAAAGGGATGCGAGCGGGGCCATCTAGGCCTCACAGCCTCTGAGCACAGTGCCCTCCCCGTCTCTCCCTACTCAAAAGCTAAAGAATTTGAAGAAGGCACAGATTGCGGGTATTCCCGTCTCACCACCCTGAGGAGAACATCTCTAGACTGATACCTGAGAAACGTGCTGGAAAAGAAATGGCTTTCTACGGAAGCAGCAAGACCAGGAGGAGGAAACTGGGAGCGGTTATGTTCTCCCATGGAGGCCTGGGACGTTCTACCTTCCCTTGAGTCTTACTTGCCTTGTCTGTAAAATGGAGAGATTATAATAACCCCGGGACCTACTTCACAGGTCGTTATGAGGAAGCACTTAAAAAAAATTTTTTTATTGCCATATAACTTACATATAGCAAAGCATAAAAATCTTAAGCACCTAGCTCGCTGAATTTTTATATGTGTATACACTTGTGTAACTACTACCCAGATCAAGATACAGAGCGTTAGTAGCCCCCAAAAGGCTCCATGAAGAAGTACTTTTAAAACTAACTTTAGTTAGTGATAATATTACTATCCCTAACTCAAGAACTCAACACCCCAGTAGACTATGTGGGGCTTCTTGGTACTTGAGGACGGGAATTGACAAACCAAATATACATATACAGGATATTTGCAATTCACAACATGACCAGGAGCTGTGGGAATAAATCTCTAGCCCCAAGGAGCACGTAAGGGCCCTTGTACTCAGACACTCAAGGGTTGGGGAAAAATTTATGACCAGGCTTTAATTCACTTTGAGACAATGGAGTTCTCTTGCTATAAATAGCTGGACTTTATATACTGGGTTGGCATATTCATTTCCAGGTTAGGGTGAAACTAGCTTCTTTCCAGAAGATGGAAATCTGAGTGGATGTCTATGACGCTACGTTCTAAGCTCTGAGGTGCTTAGTGACTTATTTCAATGTCTCCCCCCAATCCAAGTCTGGGTCTGATGTGTGGAGGGAATCCCCCAGAGGAATGTTTGGCCATGAAATAATCAATTGGGGCACTCTGTTTTCTGAAGAGTTTACCCCAGTGGATAACACATAACATTGGCCCACGTTACAAATAATATTAAAAACTTGTATAGCAAAAAGTGAATTCTCTACCAGACCCTCTGACCCAAGTTCTCCCCAGAGGAAGCCATTGCTACTGATTACTTGTCTATCCTTCCAGCTCTTATATACACACCCCTTTTTTATTTTTTTATTAAAAATGTTTTCATGTTTATTTATTTTTGAGAGAGCGAGAGACAGACAGGCAGACGGAATCCAAAACAGGCTCCAGGCTCCGAGCTGTCAGCACAGAGCCCCACATGGGGCCCGAACTCACTAAACAGCACCAGATCATGACCTGAGCTGAAGTTGGACACTTAACTGACTGAGCCACCCAGGCACCCCCACACTCCCACTTTTGAAAGCACCATGGTAGCCCTCACTGTACGTACCGTTCTGGCTTTGAATTTTCTTCCTAGATAACTGCCCAAGACAATTCTCCATGATTAGCTCAGAAAGTTATGTTCAGGAGCACCTAGCTGGCTCAGTGGGAACAGCATGCAATTCTTGATCTCAGAGTCATGAGTTCGAGCCCCATGTTTGGTGTAGGGATTACCTAATATATATATAATATATATTATATATTTTATATATATATAATATATATTATATATATATATATATATATATATATATATATATATTCAGACTTGCTGACCCAGCTTAGCTAAAAGACAAGGTAACTCTGTGTAGCCTGGCAAGGGTAAGTGCCACTAGAGGCTGGGTAGATTCTGACATACCTCCACCTGGGTTGGCAACCTTCAAAATGGTCAGCTAATTTAGCTGCACCATTATTACCCACAGCCCCCCAACCTCTCTTGGGTAACCAGAACCGTGCTGGGGGAATCAATCCAGGCACTGGCTATGACTTTGGACCCACAATTCTCTGCAGTTGGGGGAAATTGGTAGTGCTTCTTGGAATTTTTAACTCTTCTGTCTAGTGGCTGTAAAAATAGCATGGGGGTCATTAGCCCATCCTGGGTGTCTGCCTCCGATCCTATTTCCTCAGTCCTCTTTGGAACCCGACGGGATGGCCCTCATCCTGACTCCCATCCAGGCCTGGGCAGAGGAGGGAGGGCACAAGTGAGGCCCTCAGCCCCAGACCTTGCACCCCACAGTGGGAGCCGAGAAGACGGAGGAAACAGCGTTTACCACCTGGGCGACCTTGACTGCAGCCGATTAAAGTTTAATCCGAGGTGTGTACTCAGCCTTGCCATGTTATTTAAACACATCAAAGGTCATAAAGATTCCAAAGGCGTGAGCAGGTCCTGACGCGAGCCCGCCGGGAGCCAGCATTTGATTCTGGTGGATTTCCAGAGCCAGGATTTGGAGCGCGGGACGGGGAGGGCGCCTTAAGAAGAAAGAAAAAGCTTTGCTTTCCCCATGGAACGCGACTTCAAAAAGTGGCGGGGCAGGGGGGCGGGGAAGGGGGAACCGAGTCTCGGGCCCGGGAGCAGACAGCGCCCTTCAATTCCGATTAACTGGGAAGACATCTAGTGGGAAGAGGTCGCAACTGCAGCCCGCCTTGCGCGCATCCTCTGCCTCAGCCCCTAGCTACTTGACTCCCCTGGATTCGGTGGGGGTGGGAGGGCAGAAAAGAGAAAACCCTCTCTCCTCCGCCTCTCCTAGAAGCATCCCTGGTCTTGAAGATCCCTAGTCAGGGCCCCAGACGCTTTGTCCAACTCGGCCAGGAAAGGTCCAGCTCTCATTGGCTTTCCTCTCTCCAGGTTGAGGTCCTGGTCAGCGAGGTGAGGGCTCATGGGGCCCAGGATACCTGGATTCCCATCGATCTCTTCCTGGGACTCCAGAACCCAGGGAGGGTGGAGTCCTGGAGCGACCATGTATGCGATCTTCTCAAGGGTCCTGAGTGGCCCTGGGGACCAACAGATCATCACAGAATCCAAGTGAGGCCGGAGGCATCCCACCCAGCAGTTGCCCTTGACATCTAGCAGCCTGCAGGCTGCTGATCGCCAGACACATTGCAGAGCGATAGGAGCCCAGCTTCCTAGCTGCACAGGCAGTATTTTCGCCCCAGCTCTTTCATGGGGCCATTGAACTTTGCCTGTCTGCTTCCTCTCGCCCAGACTGTCTAATTTCTGTGGGGGACTGGATGTTCTCTCACAGCCTTGGGGGAATGAGCCCCACATGTGGAATACTGTCTCTTACCTTGGCTCTCGCCACCTCACCAATGCCTGTGTAACCTGAAGGCAGGCAGAACGATAGACTCTGTGCCATCTGCCTCACAGATGCCAACTGAAGCTCCTCTGTTGGCCCACGTCACCTATTTAAAGCAGGGTATCCCTCCTCAGGGCCTCCTGGCAGACCATTTGGGCTGGATCTAAGTTCTCCCCTCTGGTTCTATTTATGGTGGCATTACATCATCTTACAATTGTCAGGGAGGAGAAGCATAGCCAGGATGCCTTCTGTATCATCGAGGGATATGTACGCACCACATTTCAGTGTGTGAATCCCAGGATTTTATGGAGCCACAATTAGGCACCCTGCAGGGGGGCTCCACTGAGGCTTTCCAGACCTTACAGGGGACGGTGATGGCTGCTAAGAGTTGCCCTCTGTCGGAGGACCCCACCTTATGCTCAGTCCACAGTTGTCAGGAGTGGCCTCCCCCTCCCCCACCTCCTCCTGCCCATCAAGGTGCCTTCCCCACACCTGCCCATACTCAGGGCTTGGATCCCCGCCCCCCATTCTCAAAGGAAGGCTCGGGAACCCCATTTCTTTGGCTTCGTGTTATCCTCCCACCACCTCAAAAGCTGAAAGTAACTGGAAATTGTGAATGAGATTTTTCTGGGCAAATGCCTTAAAGCCCTCCACCAAGATGTTAGCCAGCCCCAGCATACACTGAATTGCATCTCCGAAGGATGGTAAGGGTTATGGCCCCTTTTGCCCTCCCCTCTTCATCACCTCTCAGGTGGATGAATCTTGCTCCTCAGATAGGGAGACTCCCTTGGGTTTTATTGAATCTGATACAGAGCATTGGAGCAGCGGCGGGTGGGAGGTGGGAGGAAGGACTGCGGCTGGATTAACCAGCTTTACTTTCAGGGAACTGAAAAACTAAGACTTGGGTCCTGTGGCAAATGAGCCTAGGATCCAAGGGCCTGGAGCGGTCAAGATTCCACGTGAGTTCAATGGGCCAATATGTGTGCTTGGAACAGAGCTGGCCCCTCATTCCCTGCACTGCCGCACATGACCGTGAAAGCTCCTTCCCAGCCCACCTGGCTAAGCCAGCACCAGACCGAGGCTGGGTCCCTCCCACAGTCCCAGCCAAACTTGCTCTGCTCTGCTCCCAGCTCGGACCCGTGGCGACGTCTTTTCCTCAGGGTGACAAACGAGTGTGCTTGCTCTCGGTGACATCAAATTACTTTGCACTAGCCAAGGGTCCCATGACCTGACATAACCCCACATTAGGTCCTAGAAATGTAAAGAAATATGGCCTTTTTAAAAGTGGTTGAGAGCATGTAATTGCTAGCAGGCTTGAGGGATTGTCCCAAGTCTGGCTCATAACCTATGCTGGGGCAGCTGATACCAGCCAGAAACCCTTGCTTGGGCTCTCCTGTGGAGAGAAGTTCATGCCTGTATTTAACTCTGAACCCCAATCAGTTTCTCAAGACCCAGATTATTTTTGTGCAGCTAAAGAAATCTCAGGGAGGCTTGCAGCCTAAGCGTCCCCTCCTCGCCACCAGTGGGGGGGCCCCCAGCCAGGGTTCAGAGAATAGGCTTCCTGAGAGAACAGGTTTCTGCAGATCTTTAAAAACACAGGCCTGCTTTGGGTGGCTGTAGCTTGACTTTTTGCTGGAAATTTTGGTTTCCTTGCTTCTTGTTTTTTGCCTTCCCATCTCTCCCTTCCTCCCCCCGCCCCCGCCCCCAGCTTTTCTGGGGCATCTCTCTTCTGTCTCCCTCTTCCTCAGAATCTTCTCACTTCTGCAGTCCCCAACCTGACCCTGACCCAAACCCTAACCCTCTGGTGAACTCTATCCTAGAGCCAGGAGGCCAGGGACCCTCGAAAATGAGGGGCTGTTCCCAAAGCACCAGTACGATTCGATCTTGTTGTAATGCCCCACAGCCTGCAAGGAAGGGACTCATGACCAATGTCCCCAGGGACTTTTGCTGGGTACAGTTGGAGCTGTCAGAGAGTTATATAAAATCTGTGCATGTAATTTCTCCTCCTGTTTAAATTACACATCCCTTAGGAGTTTAGACAAATAGCTCTTTTCTAATACAATGAGCAGTTATTTTAGCATATATTATTAGCGTAGAAGCATGCCAGAGTAAAAGCTCCTAGGTATTTAAGACCTCCTCAAAAACAAAACAAAACAAAACAAAACAAAAGATCATTAAGGAACCATCAACAATGTAAATGCAAAATAACTCAACACTCTGCCACAGAAAGGACGACCAACATTCACTGAGACAAGTGGTCTTAGAACTTAAGTAGCTGTCTGGTATAGGACTTGTCGAATTCAACGGCTCACTATTTTCTATTTTTGCGTCTTTGCTTTCTAAAGTCGCCAAGGCTGTTAGTTAGATCACCCTCATAGCTTGCTGGGGAGGATCATGCTGATTGTCAATTAGACCACTCAATTAAAACAAAGCAAAACAAACCACAATGCTTTTATTAATTAAAGAAAAATGTTTTACTGCTGAGGAGAGTTTAAAAATACATAGAGTTGCATTTTTTTCCTGAAAACTATGGCTGCTGAGATGAACTGCAGACCCAGTACAAACAGTTCCTTACTAGCTCAATCAGGAGAAATCCCTTTGTGATTTCTACCGGGGAAAGAGGTGTGTTGAAATGAGAAATGGTCATTTGTCCAATCAGAAGGGGATATAAGTTAACTTGGAACATAGAAAGGATTGAGGCATGGTTATCATCGCTCTCCAGATCCTAATGCAGCAATACAAATCTTCTATTAAAGGATAACAAACTCATGAGAAGAGGTAATATAAGTCTCCCTCATGCATAGATATTTTCGATTAAGAAGAGACATATAAAATTTCATGCAAAATGCACTCACATTCCCAAACTCCTTTTTTGCCCAGCTTTCTCTTGGGTGGATCCTCAAGTTCTTTCTAGATTGTAACCGGAACAGTTCAAGTTCAAACGCACTGACCGCTTACCCTCAGACATAGGAAGAATTTCTTTTTATTGAGTAATATTGCTCAACCTTGAAATTTATCCTCAAAATCCTGTTGGGAGCGGAATGATTCGATATCGGGATTTACTTTAAAATGCTCGGGGGGGGGGGCGGAAAAAGAGTGGAAGTGGATGATGAAACATAAAAAATAAAATGATAATTTGTGGTTGAAACTAGGAATTGGGTATACAGGGGTTCATTATACTTTTGTGTGTGTTTGGAAAATTCCACAATAAAAAGATTTTTTGAAATGTTGTATTAAGCAAAGGTGAAAAAATTATCCCTGCCAGGGGTTTCGAACAAAAACTCAGTCAGTTGGGTAGCACCTGGAGTTTAACCACTTAATCTTCTTTTTCCAAGAACGGAAAATGACCTGACTCCCTTTTCATTTCTCCGGAATCAGCCGGCCATCCTCAGGCTTTCTTTCCGGCAGGCTCCCTTTCCCAACCCATAAACTGAGCATCCAAACCCGAGGTTGGGGGCTGATTAATGGAGCTTCCGTACTCAGCTCCCCTGACTAGAGTGTAAATACCCATAAAAACTAATATCAAAAGTTTTTATTGAGCTGCTTCGTTTCCCTGAGCGTTGGGCTGAGTGGGGCTGGAGCAGCGGGACAAAGGAGCGGCTGGGGCGCCACGAGCAGCGTCGGTGCTCCTGTCGGGCTCCGCGCGGGTTCCCAGAGCCAGCCCGAGTTTCTGGGGAGAACGCCCCAACCAGGTAAACGCCAGGCAGGGGCTCGCCTCCCACTGGGGACAGGTGTTTTTACAAAGCCACGACGGACGGAATGGAGAGTGGCCGGAAAAAATCAGACCGGGTAGGGAGACACCAGCCACCCCAAAGCATGTCACCAGGCTGGTCCGACTGGGTGAAATAGTTTTCCTCGGGGCTCGGTATGACGCCTGTATTTCACCCCCACGACGTTGGATGTCCTCCTTTACTGCGTGTGTGTGCGCATTTCGTGTGCGAATCTGCGTGCCTATGGAGGCGCACGCATCGTTACGATGCTTGCGGCAGACAACGTGCCGTAAAAGTCTGCTCACACCTCGCATCCTCTGCTCTGTCCCCCCTGCTCGTGGCTGCGCTGGTGAGTTTCCTTCCCTCGCTTGCTCTGTGCGTTGAGAATGCGCAGCCCGGGTCGGGGACGCGGGAGTCTTCAGGGTTCTGACCAGCGAGGGACTCCCGCGGGCCCAGGCCGCGTGGCCGCCTGGCTGCCTGCACCGATTTCTCCGCGAGAAAGCCGGGGCTGCGCGGGGCCTGGCTTACATCCCAAACCCCTGCTTCCTTCGACCGCTCGAACGTCTTCACTGTATTTGTTGACCTAATGAATCCGCAGCCCCGCGCTAGTTTCCTGCTTTGTTGCGGGGCCCTGAGCATCCAGCTACGGTGGGGGTGGAGGTCGGCGGGTGGGACTGCTTTCGGGGGCAGTAGCAGGGGCAGACCGCGGCGGGGCCAGAGACCTCTCGCCCTTTTCACGTCGCAGCCGCCCAGAAGCCCTGGGGCCGCCCTGCGCTCCCCGAGTGACGGGGAGCTCACTCTCTGGGTGGCATGGGCCCCACAGTCCAGCGGGCCCGTACCCCCGCCGCCAGCTGAGGACTGCGAGAAGGCGTTTCCTCCTTCCGGCTGAGCGCTTCTCTGAGTTCTCCCTGCTTCTAACGCGTGCTACCTCTTTTAAGCGAATGCTGAGTTTCCAGGTCCGGTCAAAGGCAGAGCCTCGGCACCCGCACTGTAGGGCCAGGCTGCGTCCCCTCCACCACCACCACCACCACCGCCGCTGGCGGAATCACCCCGACCTCCCCCAGGGCCAGGGCGGCACCGCGCCCTTCACTCCCAAGTTTGCGCCAACTTGGGGAGTCTGGGCTCCCGTGACAGGCTCTGTGCGGAAGAAATTGCTCTTTCAGGGAGCCTGGGACCTGGGGCTGGTGGTTCTGAAGGGGGAGGGAGGCCGTCCCCCGCTCAGGGACTTTCTGGGGAAAACACTACAGGGCAGCGCTGGAACTGGGATGCTCCCTGGGCGTCCGCTCTTCCCAGGCGCTGTGCACCGGTGACCTTGAAGGCCTGGTACTGGAAGGAACCCACCAGGCAGCGGGAGAGCCGCTCCTCCAAAACCTCGCCTTCCTCGAAGTTCCGTGGAGTGAGATCTTAAAGGCAAGGTGGAGTCTACGTAGGTTTTTCTGGAACTTGCTCTTCCTCCCATTTTCACCGTGTTAGCATTTGGTCAGCACAGTGCCAAGTGGCTTCCCACAGTCCAGAGCTATCCCTACAGCCTTTTGCTGTAGGGTCTTTTGCTGCCTCATTAACGCTTCAAGATGCACAAAAATCTAGAGTGAGAGCTGGACCAAAAGTGACTCAGGATGCGCTATTTCTTTGCCTATTGGCCAGCTTCGGCCCAAGTTTCTTCAGAAGCTTCTGCCCTGGTTGGGATGAGAGTAGGGAAGCCTCGAAGCCCGCGGTGAATAGAGCAGTGCCTCACTTCTCTCTTCCTAAATGGTCTGGTTGAGTGCAGACTCTGAGATGTTATCTGGGTGTTTTTCCTTTTCTTTCTCTTTCTCTCTTAGCTAGCCTCAGCTCCTCAGCCATTCCCCCCCCCCACCCCCGCCTCTGGATCTTTCTTCCTTTGCCATTATCTCTGTGCCCCCCTACCCCTCCTGCGGTGGGAGAGAGAGGGTTAAGATGTTCTGCAAACGCAGCTCGTAAAGCTGCTTGGATACATTAGAAACACATGAATATCCTGAAATACAAAGTGTCTTTAAACCAACTGAGGAATGTTTATCCTAATGCTGGATAGATGCAGAGAAACAGTGCCAAGGAGCAGTGCTGACAGCCTCCTCAAGTTAAAGTGAGAGCAGGTAAATTTCATTTGCTAGTGAAAATCAAACCCGATTAGAACCTGGTTTCCTTTTGTCCTTTTTTCTTCCAACCCTGAAATCCCAGGGCCCCGTGACCCAGGCTGGCAACAAATACCCCGCCTGCCCCCCCCCCAAAAAAAAAAAAACCCAGCCAAGGTCTCTTTCTTCAGCAGGAGGTTCCAGGGCAGCCAAAGCCCCGCAGGGCACCTTGGCCTGCACTAGGAGGTAAGAAGCCATGCCTGCCAAGAATCTGGCAAGAGAAAGGGTCTGGCAGCCTCTGGAACAAAGGCCAAGCCACTAAGCTGCCGCCTTCTAATCTTGCCCATGCTGCCCACTCAGGGGTCCTCCAGGGGGAAATCAAGGAACACCAGACAGAGCCCACCTCGACGACCCCTGCTGCCCTCTTGCTAAAGGGCCACCGCTGCCTGCAGATCCCATTGGGTCCTCTGACTTCCCCAGCCTAGCCCACAAAGGGTCTGAGGGTAAAACTGTCATCTCCAGGATTCATGTTGATGGTGCCTCCCTGCAATCCCATAGGAATTCCTGAGCCTAGTAGACAAAAAAAAGCAAAGCAATGGCTCAGGGTCAGATGCAACTAGCTGGGCAGGCAAGTGAATCTTGATCTTGCCTTTAGGGAAAGAGGAAGAGCACTGGGAGAGCCTTTGCTTGCTTCCTAAGGCATACTCAATTCTTCACTGTTCTCAATCCTTTCTTTTCCCACAAAAAGTCAGTTTGGTAGCTGCCTGGAGGGGTAAGAGGCTAAGAAATAGTATTAGGAACCATTAAAGAATCTCTTATGTCTTGGGGGGGAAAAAAAAAAAAGAAGAAGGTGGAGAGACTTTCCTGCTTCAAAGTTGAGTCGAAATTCTAGAAACTGAGACCCAAAATTATTCACAGAGCTCATTCAAATTCTAGAAACTATCCTCACTGGTTGGCGGTTGCAATTCAATATCTAATAGGACCTGCAGACTTTAAAAAATAAATAAATAAAAAACAGTGAAGGCACACCAGGACGCCACTGACTTGCCTGGTTAAAAAAAAAAAAAATCATTTCATATATATCGAGATCCAAGACAAAAAAAAAAAAAAAAAAAAGGGAACAAGCAGCCTGCCTCTTTCTAAGTAATGATGTCTTGAGAGTATTTAAAAGTTGATAGAAAGATATGGGGAACTCAGAAAATATCCAGATTACTTGATCACTAAAGATCCACCACAAAGCTCAATAAATAATTCAGGCTTGAAGCCCTTCCTTGGAGGAGCCGCCAAGTTTAGGAAGCAAAACCTAATCCGAGATGCAACCCAAGGTCTTCCCCCAGCGCCTTCCCTCCCAGACAAACCTGCTTGTGGCTTCTCTGCAGACAAGATGAAATCTTGTCTCACCATTTTTGGTGAGGAGGGACCCAGTCGACCTTGGCAGTCCGTGGAGCTGGGGCCCTTCCTCTGCATGCAGGGCTCGTTCTCCGGTGAAGTGGGGAGAGGGAGGGAGGAATGTGGAGCCGGCCTTGGCCGCTGTGTGCACCAGCAGCTGCGCCATGGCCAGAGGTGAGCTGGCACAGGCCCCGGCTGGTGGGGGCTCCCCGAGCTGTGTTTTCGTTTTTCTGGGTCTGGCTGGAAAACAGAAGAGGCTGGAAGCCCGGGCCAAGGGAGCAGGGTGGAGGCAGAGAAGAAGAGTCTGTAAACACCGCCCCAAAATCTCCACGAAGGCAGCAAAAAAAAAAAAAGAAAGAAAAAAAAAAAGAAAAAAAAATGCCGAGGAACTAAACAGAGCGAGAAAGAATCATTCCGAAGGAAAAAAAGAGTCAAGAGCGAGACAAGGGAGGTGAGCAGTGGGCTTATCGGCAGCTGCCTGGGTCTCCAGGCTTGCATGGCAGTTCTCACGCTGGCTAGACTGCAACTTTCAACTTGACCTTGGCCTCTAGCCGTGTCTGACCTGTATGTAAAACAGCCCTCAACTCCTCAGGAACTGGGGCCTCGAACCCTACCCTGTTTCTTTGTCACTGTGAGTTTTACAATGCCACTTGGAGGAAGAAAGGGGGGCGAACGGGCCGGAAAGTAACACAAAAATCGAGTCGCTCCAGAGGCTAGTTCCTCAGTCTGCAAACGGCCATTCAGGGAGGAGGTAAACTGGAGGCAAATCAATATTTACCCGGAGCTACTAAAAAGGCAGGAGGGAAAGGGCACACTGGGTATGTCTATGTTGGGAGGAGGGTGTCATAGAAGGTGTTATTGAACAACACTTACATTGGTCTGAGCAAACCTGGGGATCAAGGCAGATAAAAGTCAGAACCCAGGGTCATTGGTCCGGACTCTGCAGGAAGACCAGGAGCTTTAAAGAGCAGATCAGAGCAGGGAACAGGGACTGGGGATATTTGCAGTGCCCTGAGCTGCTGGCTGAGTCTGCAAGCTAGGACCATGAGGACAGGTCCACGCTTGGATGCTCACCAATCCACCTGGTGTCAAAGGGAGTCCAAGGCTCTCTCCAAATCTGATGTTCCCATAGAATACACCCACTTTCATTTTGAACGCATATTCCCCTCCTGGGCATCTGACGCACTCACAGCCTCCACAATTGGAAATGGAAGTATGTAACCCAAAAGCAACAGGACCTCCAGGATCCTTCACCAAAAAAAATGGGGGCTGCTTGGCTCTTCCAGCACCGACACCCCACCTTGCTCTCAGGAAAGGGTCTGCATTTCCGACACAGAGGGAAGGTTTCTCGGGCTGGTTCTTGGACAGAGGAGGACTGGACACCCTCTGCAGGCTGGCGACAACGCTGTCCCCAATTCTGCTTGAAGTGGCCCTACAGAGTCCCTTTCTTTCTTCTGTCGAAAAATGGAGTGAAACGGGGAGTGCCCAGGTGCCTGAAGAATGAGCTCCTGTCCAAGAGCTACGAAGTCTGAAGCCTCCTTAGGCGCCAGAAAGGGAGCTCCCAGCCAGCACTTGGGGCTGTTCCTTTTAAATTCCCAAGACAGGCCAGCCTGGCTGGAGAGGTGGGAGCACCAGAGAATAGTGCACACAGATTGCCCCAAAGTCTCTGGAGGAGGGAGAGTTGTCACTGGGGCAGACTGAGGAGCAGTCTCTATACCTAAATGTGAGGATGTGGACAGGGTACACTTGAGTGTGAGTGCGTGTGTTAGTGTGGGTGTGAGGGGGTCGTCCTGACCCTATGGGCCTAAGTGCGAGTATATGAAATTGCCCACCAACACTGTGGACAGCCAAGGGGAGGGATCCCCTAAACACAGTCCGAACTTTCCACAGTGGAACGTCCTGGGGGCCCATGAGCCGGGCGCATCCGCAAATGCCCCCGCCACTGTTCCTCCGGAAAGAGCCAAATCGTGACGCTGTCGAAGCCGAAAACGCTAGTGTCCACGCTGGGGTCCCACGGCAGGAAGACTCGCGGATACCTGGAAAGAAAACAGCGTCGGAGGCCCCAGGAAACACCCAGCCTGGACTACGCCCCGTTTTCGCTACTATCCCATCCCCAACCTTCCGCAGATTTACCTGATCTATTCCCACCGCTTCAGGTCTCAACCCAACGGCGCGCGTCTGTCCCCTCCCCGCTTTACGCTACTCTGGGCCCCACTGGGTTAGGGGAAGAGAAGGGGAGCTGGAGGAGGCCGTCCTTCCTTCCCTACCCCACCCGCCCGGTCCTCCGCCCCCACCCGCCCGGGTCCCCCGCCTCTCTTCTGGGTGAATGGTGCGTGGCCGCGCGGCGGGCGCTGGCTCTGGCGCTGGGGACGGCGCGGGCGGCGGCGGGGACCGCGGGTGCACAGCGCAGAGCCCGGGTTGGAGCCGCCCGCTTTGCATACGCCGTGGGCGGAGCGGGGGGGGGCGGGCCAATGGGCGGCCGCCTGGCGCGACCCCGCGGGGCGCGATCCGCCCCCCTCGCTCGGGCCCCGGCCCCGCGCCGCGCGCTCTTCACTTCTTGGGGGCTTTTTAAAACAGCGCCACTGGGGTCTTCTCCATGCGGCTCGGGCTATGACAGCCTCCGTGCTCCTCCACCCCCGCTGGATCGAGCCCACCGTCATGTTTCTCTACGACAACGGCGGTGGCTTGGTGGCCGACGAACTCAACAAGAACATGGAAGGGGCGGCGGCGGCGGCGGCGGCGGCGGCAGCGGCGGCGGCGGCCGGGGCCGGGGGCGGGGGCTTCCCCCACCCGGCCGCCGCGGCCGCGGGGGGCAACTTCTCGGTGGCGGCGGCGGCCGCCGCGGCCGCGGCGGCCGCAGCCAACCAGTGCCGCAACCTGATGGCGCATCCGGCGCCCCTGGCGCCCGGCGCCGCCGCTGCCTACAACAGCGCGCCCGGGGAGGCGCCCCCGTCGGCCGCCGCTGCCGCCGCCGCCGCCGCCGCCGCCGCCGCCGCGGCCGCGGCTGCGTCGTCCTCTGGAGGGCCCGGCCCGGCGGGCCCGGCGGGCGCCGAGGCCGCCAAGCAGTGCAGTCCCTGCTCGGCGGCGGCGCAGAGCTCGTCGGGGCCCGCGGCGCTGCCCTACGGCTATTTCGGCAGCGGCTACTACCCGTGTGCCCGCATGGGCCCGCACCCCAACGCCATCAAGTCGTGCGCGCAGCCAGCCTCGGCCGCCGCGGCTGCCGCCGCCTTCGCGGACAAGTACATGGATACGGCCGGCCCGGCGGCCGAGGAGTTCAGCTCCCGCGCCAAGGAGTTCGCCTTCTACCACCAGGGCTACGCGCCCGGGCCTTACCACCACCATCAGCCCGTGCCTGGCTACCTGGATATGCCGGTGGTGCCCGGCCTCGGGGGCCCCGGCGAGTCGCGCCACGAGCCCCTGGGTCTCCCCATGGAAAGCTACCAGCCCTGGGCGCTGCCCAACGGCTGGAACGGCCAAATGTACTGCCCCAAAGAGCAGGCGCAGCCTCCCCACCTCTGGAAGTCCACTCTGCCCGGTAAATGGCGCCCCCTTCTCAACCCCGGTCCTCCGGCTCTGCTCCAGCTTCTCTGCCGCTCGCTCCCGGGTCACCCTCCTGCCCCTCTGCTCTCTCCCTGGCCTGCACCCCTGGGAGCCCGACCCCGGCTAGCTGGCGCGGCCCGCGCTGCCCTTGAGTTGGGCCCACTCCTGGCTCTCTCTGGGTGAGGAGGGATGGCTGGGAAGAAGCTTGTGCGGACCCTGGCTGGCTCCCTTCTCCCTCTGTGCCCCGCCCTCCTTAGCCCTTGACATCGACTTAAGGATGGAAAGTTGACCTGGAAACGGTTTACAAAATTGCCCCTATTCGTTCTCTCAAAAAAGGGCTTCAGTGTAGAAGCATCAAGTGTTGGGGATTGGGGTATACAGAGAGGAGCCAGGCATAGAAGTGTTATCCCCTGCGTCTGGGGCTAAGGTGTGGGCCGCTGGGCCAGGCGGTCAAGCGAACCCAGCGCGCTGTGTGGACTGGATGGCTCGGCTGGGTGGCCAATGGAGCCATAGGCTATTTCATTTCAGTGCAGGGCTAACCACCCCCCACCCCCCACCCCCCACCCCACCGACCCTTCAGGTCTCAGCGGAAGGCTGGATTGTACCCACGCATGGCAAAAGGCATGGGCGATGCAAGGCGGGTGGCTCAGATCGAGCTGTCGCCTGTCCTGGTCTGGGTCTGCTCCCTGTGTAACTTGCCTTCTTCCCTATCTTCCAGACGTGGTTTCTCATCCCTCAGACGCCAGCTCCTACAGGCGAGGGAGAAAGAAGCGGGTCCCTTACACCAAGGTGCAATTAAAAGAACTCGAACGGGAATATGCTACAAACAAATTCATTACCAAGGACAAACGGAGGAGGATATCAGCCACGACAAATCTCTCCGAGCGGCAGGTTACAATCTGGTTCCAGAACAGGAGGGTCAAAGAGAAAAAAGTCATCAACAAACTGAAGACCACTAGTTAATGGATTAAAAGTGGAGCGAGAGAGCAACTTGAAGAAATGCTTCAGAACTCGTTGCTTTGCCCAGATGTAATGAACATAATGCTTAATAATAATAACTGAAGAATGGGAAAGAGAAAGAGAAAGACACTGGCATTTTGCTTTCCTAAGGGAGATCTCTTTCTCCTTGGTGGAATCTACAACTCTTTTAAAACTTTAAGAAAAGGTAAAGACTTCCAGTTCTCCCGCCAACCCCACCAGACCGTTAAATGACAAACTCTAGAGTTGAACGTCAACCCCCAAATATGCAGTTTCAGATAAGTTACGCATTTACTGAAATCTTGTAAGTATTTATGTGACCATAATATTTCAGGATACTGTGTTATATGGTAATAATCCAAAACTTGGTTACAAAAGTAAGAGGCTGTTGTAAACATCTGCTTGTCTTTGGGTCGCCATTGACATCTCCTTTGCATGTTAAGTGACTGCTCAGGTAAATCTCAGTGAAATGCCTACCATTGTTGTATATTCTGCAAAACATGTATAGATTGAGAAGGGGAGAGAGGAGAAGGTACTGAAATAATGATCTTGGGCTATTTACAATGAAGGAAGAAAGGGAGAGAAAGCTTTTCTGAGGATCATTTGTCTTGGTAGTAAATACAACCAGCTGAGCCTTTGAGGCTACAAGGGAACCCCAGGTTGGGAACGTCTTTCTGACAATAATTTTAAATTGCTCATAACAAGCATATTTTGTGGCATTTGGATTATATGCTCTGCCTGATACCATTTACTTTCCAAAGGATTTGATAACTTTTCAAAAAAAAAATATTCCAAGCATCAGATGTTTCATAGAATTCACTTTATCAGCTATCCTGAGAGGTCCATCGGGACATGGTGGACATTGGATTGAACAAAGTTCATGTTTCATTTAAACTGGTATTTCCCCCAGAATTTACTAAACATTTGCTGGAGAATAATTTTGCTTTTTTATTTTTTTAGAAAACTCAGAACGGAAATCCATTCCCCTGAAACATTTAGATGTTTACAATTCTATACTTTGATCTATTAAGGGATTAGTATTTTTCCTTGTTTATTGTGTTATAAGACTGCATTAGGAAGTTTAAGGATTCATCTTTACAGCACATTTTTAATCAAGCAGTTATTTCGACCAGCACATTCATTTTGTTCACATTCACTATAAAATGCTATCTTGTAAATAAAGACATTCAGCACACTGTGAAAATGTATTTGTGCACCTGCTTTTCAAACATTTCTACTAAAAATAAGAATTAAAAAACCTTAGACCTGTAGATAATGATATAGTGGTATTAATTATGGTAATAAAATAGTCACTGCCATTAAAATCTAAAGGAAATACTCGTTATTTTCCTATACTAAATGTGCACTGCACAGAAAGAAAAAAATGGAGCGGGTTTGTCCTATACAAACCAAGGACCATTCTTTTCTATTATTAATTCAGTCTTTTTTTTTTTTTCACTACAAATTTTTTAAGCAAAAGGAGAACTCCCTGATAACTAAAATCCTGAAAATTTAGATAAGTGCTTCAAGAAAGTTAAAGCATTAGACATTCTGAGAAGGAGAGAAAAGAAAGGAGGAAGAGATAGTATAAATTCCCAGGCTCACTGTGGAAAATGAAAACCAGTTGTTTAGTATCAGTGATGCCCAGGCTATATCGTATTTTCAAATATACTGTTGGGTCTGCATGTGTCTGAAAGGGCAGGTTTTGATATTTGTTGAAATGACAGGACTAGGAAAGGCCTTAAACCTTGACCTTGACGAAAAAAGACAATTTGTGACCTTGACTTTTGACAGCTCATGAATTGGCCTCGGCTGGATTAGTAGATCAAGGGCGCCACCTCGCGTTGACAAGCTTCCTTGTAATTCTTCAGCTTCAAGGGAATCAAAAGGTCTTACCTCCTTGACTCCTTGTTTTAGAGATTTAGTACTCATTTCTTTGGCTCCAGATGGAACAAATTTGAATATATGTAAGTTATACATGTGCCTGTATATATGTGAATATATATTATTTGTGTGTATACATGTATACATTTGCATATCAGTGCTTGTGTGTGCTTGTATATATATATATATATATTTGTAGAGTCTGTACAGATACAATATCACTAATTACTGATGACCCAAGATGTTGTAACTTAAGGTGATTTCTAGAGTTGAGGTACAAAATGTACTTTACATGATGAAGTTTTGCTCCTTTTCTTTAATGGCCAAGTTTGATTTGTCTTCCCAGTGCCCGCTCTGCCTCAGATTTCTGCAGATCTGCTTCAAAGCTCTACGTTTTTGTTACAGTCTAAAAGGTGTTCTTAAATAACCATTCTTTCCTGGCCCTCACCCTCCAAGGTGGTCTACCAACCTAATTAGAGCTATAGGGGAGTCTATATGGCAAATAAAAAGTTTCAGATGCCTCGCTAACTCTAGAGTTCTAGAGTTACATTTCAGAAATTCAAAGAAACCTCTTAGGAGGTCAGTATGGAGAGCTGAAAGATCTCATATCTACAAAATGACCATATTATGGATGCAGAAGGAGAGTTATCCTGGATCTCTCAGAGCCGATTACTGCTCGTGGGTGGTGTGCAATCTTATACTGCTGTTTGCAAAAACTGCCATTTGATTTGTGGAAGAAATGTACACAATTAATATTAACGATCACCATCAAAACAATAACAATACCAAGTATATCTACTACTTGTTGACCCCCCAACAACACATCAGGTGCTGTGTTTAGAGTCATAAATAACACGTATGTATGTTTTCTATTTAATATACACACAAGATAATGTGTTTTTGTCAAATCCGTGCTATGCATATATATATATATATGTATATATATATACATATATATATATGTATATATATATTGAAATGTTGGTGGAACCAGGAGCCTTAGATTGCAGAATTTTGAGATGAGGTTAATTTTATCTTTATGTTAGAGGAAAGTCATTGTGAATTAAAAAGCCATATTCATCGATTTATGGAAAACAACATTGGTTGCTGAGAAACCTGGCTGACGGAAACCTCTCCAACCTGGACTTAGAGCTTCTTTATAGACGGAGAATTCTAGAATCTTTAAAGCTGTCTCAGAAACAGCATGGTCTTGAAGCATACGTGTGGGCTGGTCTTGAGACGTGCAATCCAGTTTTGCTGCCCTGAACATGGATTTTAACTCCACTGGTGGAAACAAATGAAAATGATGGTCCAATTCAAGCGCCCCACATTGTGTTCCACAGCTCTCCCTTTCTAAACAAGCTGCCATCAAGCCAAAGGAACAACTTTCTCCCCAAAATGTTTAAAGTGGTGGAAAATCCCCTCGAAGCTGGATCATACTGTGTGTTTACGAACAGCTCCAAAGGGGACTCTTCTGTTGACGGGGGATATTTTTCTTTAGATGTAAGAAATATTCTGAGCCTCAGGCCTAGGAAGGAGGCCAACAGCCGCTGTGAAGCCCGAATACCGCCCCTTTCACAACCCATCGCAGGAACTCTGGGTAAAGTAGTAGTTTTCTTTCCCCCCACCCCCTTCAATTTTTGAAACTAATGGAAGATATTTCAGGGTTTTTTTCCCCCGTTCTAAATGGTTGGTGATAGTCGACCCTACCTAGCTCCCCTCTTATTTAAAATTCTTATGGATCTACCAGATAACCCAAAGCAAGCATGGATTATGATCCTTAATACCCAAGTAGCAATTAGTCTAAACCTTTAGAAAAAAGACATCCAGAAGGACTCCAGCCACCATATAGCAATAATAACACCAGACACCAGGATAGTACAGCTGGATGGATAGCTGATTCAAATGTGTTTTCTTTTTTCCTAAAAAGGGAAGCCTCTTCTGAACAAGAAATTGTAAATATGAAAACAGCTAGACAGTGTTTTCATCTATTAGCAAAGATTTTGAATCCTGTAATGGCCTGCCCTTTAAAAAACTGTAAATATGGGACTTTAAAAAAAAAAAAAAACACCACTTTTTCCATATGCTCTTAATACTGTCAAATTTATTAAGGTATTTTAAGTGGATGATTGTAAAATGTCACTTTGCATTTAACTACTATTTATGCCTGATGCAGAACTGAAGCCATCCGTTTAAATTGTTAAGAGACAGAGAGAGAGAGAAGCAATAATTTTTAAAGAAAGGGGAAAAGAAAATTATTCTTTTTTAAAACTCAACCTAATGGAAGTGCTTTCTGAAAAATTCACGAGTCAGTGAAATTCAGCGGAGGGTGATACGTATGCGCGCGGGTAATGACACAGATTTCACCGCCTAATGTCTGTGCAGATTACACCCTGCTGCGTGTGTTTGGAGGGTTTGGTGAAGATGCGGCTTCTCGCTTCCTCTCTACGGATTCCGGAGTTTCGGAGGGGAGACGGGGGCTGTCCAGCACTGCTAAGCCCCCCGACCGGGTGGGTTCAGAGGCGCCCTTCCGGATTTGCGGACCTCTACAGAGGAGACGCTAGGGGCTTCCTGATTTATGCGCGTTCCTTTAAAGTTGATCGAATGCGTGTCAGCAGCCCAAGACCTGGTGAATCAGAGAAATGTGCAGCGAGTAGCTCACATCCCAGTTTTCATAAACAACGATGTGGCGTTATCCGAGCGGCCCGGGGAGATTTATGCCTAGGTTTTAGGAACCGCACACAACAATTAAGTTTTCATCGGCTAGGCCGCCGGGTAAATAGCAGCCGGCCTCATTCTTTATGAAAACACCCACTTTCTGATCGGCTGCTTCCATCCTCCAACCTCTACCTAGCGCCGCCGAATGCCTGAGAGGTGTCTGCTATTTTTAATTTGATTTCAAAAGGAAGGGGGGAAAAAAAGGAAGGAAGGAAGAAAGAAAGAAAGACGCCGGCACGGAAAAAATCCCTCCATGAAAGCAGCTACGGCCTTGTCACAGTTGATTTCATTTCTGCCCGGCTCCGTCGCGCAGCTGAAGAGCCGGGACCCCGGCGGAAAGCTTGAGCACGGCCCCTTAGAGACGCTGGAACGTTGGCGGGCGGCGGCGCGGTGGCGCGGGGCTCGGCCCAGGTGCGGGCGTGTGGACGAGCCGCAGAAGCGCCAGCCGCGGACTCGGAGCGCCGCCTGATGTCGCGCCCCCGGGGCAGAGGTGACGCTCCAAATCTTCCCTGCTTCCGAGCGAACCCTCTGCTCAAAATGGAGGCTCCGACCCTGCCAGAGCCGGCCTTGCCTGCAAGGCTTGTGTGTCGCAGGAGGCACGCAGCAGCACGCTTGGCCGAGGTCAGGGCGCTGGACCCCCGAGGCCCGCGCCTGGCGGGCTCCTCCGAGGGCCGGGCACCCGCGCCGGGGAGTCGCCCCGCAGCTGCAGGCTGACGTCACGGTCGCCCGAGAGCGGGGCCTTGGCGGGCCTCTCCAGGCGTGATTTGATGAGGACAAGCCGATTGAAACGAATGTTTTGTGCGGGTGCCCGCTTCTCCGCCCCGCCCCGCCCTCCCCAAGAGAATAATCGGGTATTTAATCTCTCCCGGTCTTAATTCTTGGCAGCGTGGAAGGTGGTTTGCACGGGAAATAAAACTTGACAGGAGCATTTTCTCTAAAAGGGGTTCTGAGGACGGACTGAAAAGAAACCGTGTTTTTTCTCTACCAAATACTTCCGCTTTCTGAGCCCCGGGCCGAGGGGTGGGGTGACATCCGAGGGAGCTGAGAGCGAGCTGGGCACGCGGGAGCACGCTGTGGACCCGAATCCGGGCCCTCCGGGCAGCCCCGGGTCTCCGCCTGGGCCTGGGCCTGGGCCTGGGCCTGGGCCGGGAAGCGGCCTCCGGCCTCGCTGCGCCCAGCGCCTCTGTGGCTCTGCTCGGCGGTAGGCCCGGCGCCGTCCGCAGCCCGAGGCCAGGACCCCTCTCCCGGGAAGATGGCACCGGCAGGGGCCCGGTTGGCACCCTCAGTAGTACCCTGGCATTGGCTGCGGGCGGCTGGGGTCCAGCGAGAGAAGAGGACGCTGGGGAGGGCCTTGGACCGCTTGGCTTTAGCTCTGAACCTTTTAGCCTAAGGGGAGTTGGGGACAAGAGCTCGCAAAGGAGGTGGTGAGAGCACTGCTGGGGGCTTTGTTTCGGCCGCGGGTCGGCGGACACTGCACAAAATGGAGGGGGGATGGAGGTGAGCGGCGCTGCATGCGTGGGTTGTCCAGGCTGCTATTGGGTGGGAGAAGCTGGAGAAAGCAGAATCCCCCTCCCGGCAGCTCAGCTCAGAGAGCGCCCTCCCCTCGCCGAGCCGCAAAGGTCAAGTCCTCGGCAGGATGGCCGCCTCCACGGTCAGGGCCGCGGCGGACTCAGGAAGGCCCGGGACCCACACTTGGCCGGCTGCAAGCGGGTTCTGATGGCCTGGACTCGCGGACTGGAGGCGAGGGTTCTTTCCTGGCTACTGAAAAGGAGTTCCCGCAGCCAGAGGTGGCCCGGGCTATGTCCCCGTCGAGTCCTGGAAAAGCTGGTCCAGGACACTTCGGAGCCCGCGGAGGCCTAGCCCCGGCGAGAGGCAGCGCCTGCAAGCTCCGGAGAGCGAATGTGGCTGGATCAGAGTTCTGGGCTCTGGCAGAAACAGGGGACCCGCAGGGCCTGTGGGCCAGCAGAGCCAGGAATAGTATAGGGGAGCAAGGACCCTGCTGGGAACCTCTCTTAAGGTCCTCTAGTCCAGGTCTGCTCCTTGAAGTGCATGCTGATGCTTTGTGCACTTTGATGCTCTTCTCCTGCCTAAAATCTGTGCCAAGAAGTGAGGTGCACTCTGCCAAAGGTAAAAATCCCTGACTCCCGGGGCCCCCAAACCCACTCACTGTGCTCTGGAGGGGTGGGAGCCTTGCCCTCTGCCCGTAGCCTGACTGCACAGGGTCACCCATCAGGCCCAGTGGTAAACAAATAGCTTAGGCAGAGTCAGCCCTGAGCTTAGGCTCCAGGTGAATCAAAGAGGCCCTGACGGTAAAGGATTTCATCTCCCCCCCCCCCCCCCCCCCCGCCACCTCCACAGAGGACAGAATGGCTGGGCTTTATACCTAAAGCTGCACGGGTGAAGTAGGGCCTTTGAAGGGACACTAGCTGGAGGAATTGCCCATGAATAGGTATGGTCACAGAACTGCCTGGAAGGGCATGTGGGAGAGACTCCTAGGGTAGCCATGGGCTGGGCATGGGCTCGCTCTTTTTAAGTCTGCAATGTGAACCACGGATTGCTGCCGGAGTAGACGTGAAGGAGCCTGGGGAATTGACCTAGGAGGCAGCTGGAGCTTGGGGCCTTGGAGGCTTCCTGTGAACCACAGCTGTAGGGACAAGACCCTGAGGGCCAGGGCTAGCCTTCTGTTTGGGCCGCCCTCTTTTGTCCACTTTATTGCAGATACCCTCTGCTGGAGAAACCCGTTTGGGCCGAAGTTTCAGGGAGAATAGAAAGCAGATGCTGAGAACCAGGGCTTTGTCCTTGAAAGTTTCCCCTACTCCATTTGTTCCCACTTGATAAGATGAGGGGGGTGATTTTTTTAAATAATGAATCCACAACAATAAAAGTAAAAATAGTTATTCTCAAAGGAAGTAACTCTCTCCCATCAATTTGGGATCCACTAAACTAAATATAACCAGATTGCTTGAGTGTCTGGGACCCTCAGCTGAGCCCTATGCCCCACTCTTTAGCAACCAGAGGAAGGATGTGGACTTCTTCAGATGTTTAGGGACCTTGGAAGATTGAACCTGTGAGTCAGATGAGAACCAACTGTAAGGTCAAGTTCAAGGCATTACCTGTTCTTGTGCTATAGGCAAGGGTAGAAGAGCTTGTAGACAGGCGGGTGCCTTGCCAAGGCAAGGAGAGAAGTTAACCGCTGCCTCCACCTACTAGTGATAGAGAGGGTCTCCAAATATTTCATGGCAGCCTCAGTGCCACCTCTGGACAACACCTCGAAATGTGATATAGATTGGCCAAAATCTGCCGATAAACTGTTTCCTGAGAACAAATCCTGGGAGATCCCCTGGGCTTCCCCAGACAACCCATTATCCAGAATCACCATGGAGGACAACGCACCTCCAGACACCTCCCATTTAGAAGGAGACGGCCCTCAAATAAAAGCCTGGCCTCCAAACCCAGGAAGGGCTCAGTGGCTGTTTCTACACCGGGCCACCAGTTGGCTTTTGCACCTGTATGCAGTGTGGTCACTGGGGTTGAAATAGTCTTCTGTGTAGCTTTTCTAGAAATAAGTGTGACGTTTTAGGGACCGAGGTAGCTAGGGGCTCAGTACAACAAGAAAAGGCAAAAAATTTTGGTGCCCTAAGCGATCCATAGGTAAATGACTGTAGATCTTTGCGAGTAAGGTTTGGTCTGTCAAGTGGGCCGGACCCCTCCCAGGCTGGCTGCCATCCTGGAGCTAGGTCCCAAGAAGAGAAGGAAATATTGATGACAGAAGGAAAGAAAAATAACACGGTAGAGCCTTGGAATGGAGTGTTCGGAAGAATGAGGTAAGAGATCTAGTTTAGATCCCTGGTGAAGTCCTAAACTTGGGTGGGAGGTGGCCAGGAACCTAACAGCCCCCTTTTCTGTGCTTGAGTGTTGGGTGCCCTCCCACGGCACCTCAGTTCTTGCTCAGCCTAGGAGGGGCATCAGAAAAGGCCGGAGGCTGGAGAAGGGGAGACTCCACTGGAAAGAGGATGGGGAGACAGGCAAACAGGAGCTGCAGGGAGACAGGACCAGCTAGGGAGGGAATATGGTGAGCGAGCAGCCTGGTATTGGCATTCCCACTATTGGCTTCTTGCCGAGGGGCTTGACTTGCCTGAAGGGGCTGTAAGTGCAGGCACTGGGGACTTCAGATTCTCAGATTTGGAGGTCAGTGAGCTGGCCTCAGTGCCCAAGATAGCACTAAGGGGAAAAGAGGGCACCCTAGCAGCAGCGGCACTTGGGGTTGGGAACCCCAGAGTCTAGAGTTGCTCCCTGCCCACTGTTCTATTCTCCCTTTGAGTGAACAGGTGTTAAGCTGCCTATCAAGTGACAGTCCTTTCGGCTCATGCCTCTCAAATGGCTGTGCTGCAGACATCCCCAGCATGACAACCCCCCCCCCCCCCCCCCGCTCCCCGGTGAAAGAGCCTCACGTTGCCCTGGTGCACACCGACTGCACCAAAGCTACCTGGCCCGGGCGCCGCCAGCAGGCACCCTTCGGCTGCAAAAAGAAGTGGAGGGAGGCGGCAGTGCTGGGCAGAGACACCTGGACACAATTTATTCCAGTATCCTGCCTGGGGAGGTGGGTGGAGTGTAGGACGCAAGGATCATCTGCACCAAGATGCATTCAGCCCCAGCAGGAGGATCCGGGAGGTGCTGCCGAACCCCTCAACCCCCACCCCCACCCCCCAGCCCCCCATTTAAGGCCAAATCACACGGAGCCTTGCAAAGGCTCGGTCTGCTTTGCTGAGCAAATCGCCTCGTTAGCCGTTTCCGCCTGACCACGCTGACGCGGGGGCGCCAGCCTTCTCCTCTCCGGGTGGCCATCTCCAAACGCGGCTTGGGGAACGAAAGGGCCCGGCCCTGCGAGGGCTGCCTAGACCTTGAAGTTTGGAAAAACAACAAGAAGAGATTGAAACGGCTCCCTCCCTTCTCCGCAGACACACACGCACCGTCAGGCCGCCGCCACTTCCTGCCTTTGTTTTTCTTCCTCCAAAACATTTTTGGCCTTTTGCATTAGCTGCCGTGGGGCTCTGGGTTGAGGATAAAAGGAAATACATGCTGAAGATTGCTTTCTGGAGATGGCTCCGCTTTGCGGAGCTCCTGAGAGAGAACAGCTCGTGGGAAACCAGTCGGCAGGGGCCAATGTCACAGCCTCATCCACTCCATCTCTTTAAGAAATACAACTCGGACTTGGCATTCCAGGTGGCCTTAGCACCCGTCAGGTCTTCCCCTGAGCAGGGTGGGCTCAGTTCGGGTGTAGGGCCTCCTGCAAAGCGGAAGAGTCAGTTAGGCTCCAAGCAAAGTCAAAACCAAGTACCTGCAGCTGTGCCTCCCCTGCTTGCCCAGATTTGGTCTGATGCTCCAATCTGCGCCCACCCCCAACTATTCCCTCCCACCCCCGCAAACATTCACACTGCCAGTATATTCTGGGCAAGAGGGGCCCGAGCGGGCAAACCTGGGAAAAGTCCGAAGCCTTGGGGATCTGAGCACCCCCTCCTGTCGCTGCTGGGGAAGTAAAAACATTCGCCACTCCAGGCATTTTCTCCTCTCCTGGCATCAAAAGCCTTTCCCCCCATCCATCTTTGCTGCAGCACCCCAACATACCCTCTTCCGGGCTGTGTGTCCCTCCCGGCACCCCGCATCGGTACAGCCTTCTTGAATTACCCTGCCAGCTGCTTTGGGAGAGCCTTCCTCCATCCCAGCCTCTTCTCGGAAATTTGCCTTTGTCTCCTACAGATACCCATGGGATCCAGACCTGCTGGCACCCTCTCGGCTTGGCTCTCAGGGACACGGGAGGCGTTGATTACGCAGAACAGTGTATATCCCCATACTGACCTTTCTGCCGGTACCCCCTCTCCCTGGCACTAAGGGGAAAGCCGATCTAATTAGGAGAGGGGCTGCGTGCAGCTGGGGGAGGTAGCCTGGCGTCCCCGGCTGGCGGGCCACCGCAGCCGGTCTGCTCAGGCACAAGCTGAAGTTGACTGCCAAAACTGCTATAAAACCCCAGGTCTGTCTAGAACTGTTTTCGGTTCTCCTAGACGCCCCCGGGTTCAATTATAGTCTTAAAAGCCCTAATACAAGTGCAAGAATTTGTTTGCCTTCACCCAGGGGCGGGGCAAGCCCTGAAATGGTGGCGCCTTTGTTATAGCAAAGTCACTGAAACCCCTCAAGCATTCCTTTTGTTCGAGGGTCGGGGTGGCGGGGGACTGGGTGGGCTACTGGGAGATAGTTTCAGAGAGCCAAAATCAAGTCCGGGAACGGCTCAAACACTACTGTTCGCAAACCTCTCCTTCTCCCTTTTATATTCTGTCTCCAAGAAAGAGATGCTGTGGAGAAATAAATATTTTGCCTTGTTGGTCACTGCTGGAAATCGAAGTTTTTTCGCTGCAGGGCAATCCCGTAACTGCGATTCCCAGCTTTAGGAGGTCTCAAGCTGCCTTTCCCCAATAACCTTCCTTCCCACCAGACCTCACTCACACCACTGCTGCCCTCTGCACAGTGGGCAAGCCACAGTGGACAAATATGTCAAGCTGAAGATGCACAAATAATTTCAAGTTCAACTCTTAGGGATTCAAGGGGTATGAAAGTTCTTGCAGCAAATCCTGAATAAAGAGTTCATTAAACCAATGTGTCCGACTAGTTTGATTTGTGATAAGCAACCCTTGTAAAGGAAGGGGGTAGGAGCCACATAAACATTAATGCCAATAAATTAGTTTACTTCACTGCAGAGTAATTACTCGATATTATTGATATTTACAGCAGGTATTCAAATGCAACGGTGGGCCATCATTTGGAGAAAACACATAATGAGAATAGTTCTTTTCCAGTGCAATACATGATTAGATTTGTTATTGAGTCAGTTACAGTCAGCTCAGCAATAAATAAATAAATCGATGTTGACACTTAAATACCAAATATCTTAGAGTTTATACTCTAAATCTCCCCGAGATATATAAATACCTTCAGCTATTTCCTGGATGGGGAAAGGGAAAAGGTTATCCTTTTTCATTTTTCAACTTTGCTTCAGCGACATCCAGCTCCTTCCAAGAAGATAGGTGTGGGGACGCCCCAGGGCTGGGCCCCTCCCAGCTGCGGTCCTGCCTGGCAGCCCTATGCCCTCTTTCACTTCTCCCAAACGTTGATAATTCAATCCTGCAGGATGGCAAGCATTTTTCACCATAATTTTTTTGGTGAAAATTTTTTTCTTTCTTTTTCCCAAGAAAGCTAAGACTCCTACTAGCAGCTATGGCCCCTGTCTCTACCTTGGGCTCAAATCTAGCCTTTCCGAGGCGTTCTTGTCACCCCCGGTCCCGCGAGTTTGGGAAGCAGCGCTCTTTCCTCTGGCATTGTGTTTCTTCTGTGGGACGAGTAGCAGAAAAGGCGCCGAGCCTTCTGAGTTTCTCCCCGCACGTCACTGGCTCTCACGCTTCGCCAGGAAGGAGAGGAAGCATGTTACCCTTTTCTCAGCCACGGCTCCCTGTCCCTAGCCGTCTCCTCACTGCCCCCACTCAGCTCTGAGGCTCCGCTGGCAGCCTGCTGAGCCCGCGGAAGGTGCAGCATACCCAGGAAAACGCTCCTCGGCTGTCAGCGCCCCTAAAGCAGCCCAAGGCTCGCCTCAACCGCACGGCTTCCCGGGTCCTCAGCTCCATGAGACCAGGCAGGCGGGCGGACCCGTGCACCGTGGCGCAGCCCCCACAGCCCCCGGCTCTGCCGGGCGACTCCGAACCCCGGCAGGCAGCGGGGAGGAGGGGGTGGGGGGTTCTTCAAGGGCAGGGGGTGGAGTGAGGAGGCCGGCGGGGAGAATGAAGTGGAGGTGGATCCCGGGTAAGACGAAGGCCCTTCCGGGACCTGCAGATGCCTGACAAACCGCGGGGGAAGCCGCCCTGGTTGTTGGCGGTTTAGGGACGGAAGGCACTAAAGCGCTTCGGAAGTGACCATGAATGCGAGCGTGTAATCAAGTCACCGTGCAAATCGGGCAAGCCACGAGGCAGGCACATCCACGGCTGCGAACCCTGGCCCCGAAGGGGGTCCGGCCAGAGTCGGAGGCAGAGGTGGTTTCCAGAGCAAGCCTGTGGGAGGGGGATAGCGAAGAAGGAGGTGCGAACGCGAGCCTCCAGGAGAATAGATTCCAGGACCGCGCACGGACCACGCAGCGACGAGCTCCCACCCGGCCACCCCCAGCCTGGGTCATCCCTCACCCGGGGAGTGATGGGTGGCAGGAGTTGAGCTCTCTCACCGCCCTCGGCGCACTTGAGGGCCAGGACCGTGCAGCTGAGCACAAGCGAGTGGCATGGGACGCACCCCAGCCTCGCCGCGCGCCGGGAGGCCCCCCAGCCAACATGAGTTACACCGGCGATTACGTGCTTTCGGTGAGAACACCGAGTGACGATCTGTTGCTTCCCCTGAGGTGGCTACAAAGAAAGGAAGCCGGGGAGGGAGGGGAGGGGGGGAAAGGAAAGGGGAAAAAAAAAAAAAAAAAAAAAAGGCCCGGACCAGCTCGCAGCTTGTCAATTTCAACATCGGGTCACATGACCAGCACCTCCCTGCTAAGGATGGGGATAGATTTCCACGTCAGCTTACGTCTCCAAATTTCTACTTCACGGATCCGCTTCAAAGAGGCAGCTGCAGTGGAGAATCATGTTAAGCTCGGCTACTGCGGAGAGCCCAAGGTAGCCCAATGATGGATTTTGATGAGCGTGGTCCCTGCTCCTCTAACATGTATTTGCCAAGTTGTACTTACTACGTCTCGGGTCCAGATTTCTCCAGCCTCCCTTCTTTTCTGCCCCAGACCCCGTCTTCGCGCCCAATGACATACTCCTACTCTTCCAACCTGCCCCAGGTCCAACCCGTACGCGAAGTGACCTTCAGAGAGTACGCCATTGAGCCCGCCACTAAATGGCACCCCCGCGGCAATCTGGCTCACTGCTACTCCGCGGAGGAGCTCGTGCACAGAGACTGCCTGCAGGCGCCCAGCGCGGCCGGCGTGCCTGGCGACGTGCTGGCCAAGAGCTCGGCCAACGTCTACCACCACCCCACCCCCGCCGTCTCGTCCAATTTCTATAGCACCGTGGGCAGGAACGGCGTTCTGCCACAGGCTTTCGACCAGTTTTTCGAGACGGCCTACGGCACCCCGGAAAACCTCGCCTCCTCCGACTACCCCGGGGACAAGAGCGCCGAGAAAGTGCCCCCGGCGGCCGCAGCGACCTCCGCGGCGGCGGCGGCGGCGGCGGCGGCAGCGGCAGCGGCCACGGGCACGGGCACGCCGGCAACTTCAAGTTCGGACGGCGGCGGCGGCGGCGGCGGCGGCTGCCGGGAGGCGGCGGCGGCAGCGGCGGAGGAGAAGGAGCGGCGACGGCGCCCTGACAGCAGCAGCAGCCCCGAGTCGTCTTCCGGCCACACTGAGGACAAGGCCAGCGGCTCCAGTACGTATAAAGGCAAGCGCCCTGCGCTTTATGAAAGGGGAGTTGGAAATCTAGCGCAGCACCGCTGTTAAATTTTTATATGCTGTTTTATAAGCATATAAGGTTTATGAAGGGCCTTTAGGTTTCCCCCAACAAAACTTTGTTATAAAAGGCGGGATCACGTGGCGAGTGCTGAAATTGGCCGTGAAATACCCACCGGCCAAGGCATGCCTGCAAAAAAAAAAAAAAAAAAAAAAAAAACACACACACACACAACACACACACACACACGCACACACACACACACACAACTCCCTTTTCCCCTTTTTTCCCTTCTCAGTCCCAAGCCCAGCAGCTCGACCCCGCTCAGGGCCAGATCGGGCTGGGGAGCCGGAGGTGGGCGCCTGTAAATTCCCCCTGCAAAGGCTCCGGGAGCCTTTGATAGCGAGGTAATCCGGAGATTTTTATAAAAGCCATGTGTTGCGCCGGGACTCCAGTCCCAGCCGGGATTCAAAGGCATCCCTGTTTAACGACGGCGCTAGGAGCGTGTTTTACAGATAAAATAGCCCGCTGTAGCTCGAGCAACACATTAAAAGGAACAAATTAAGCCAAAGTTGGCCTTTTTATCCAAAAGGAAGCCATTTTCCTCTGGCGCGGTGGCAATTACGTGCTGCCTTCTGTCCAACTGCATGTTACTAACAATTGTTATTCAATCTGTCAAAAGCGGGTTTTTCCTTTCCGTCCTGTGAAGTTTTATTGAAAAGGGGAGCAAGTGAAGCCTGCCGGCAGCTTTTGGGAAGCCCCTGTTCCCTCCACCCTATCTAAATCAGCACCCCTGCCCTGCTGGGGACCTGGGTGGCTCTGTGGCCTTGGTGCTCAGGGAAGGCCCAGGGTAGGGGGCTTCCGCTGCCACCCCCTCACCTCGTGGAAGCCAGGAGGCTGGTCCAGGAGGCAGGAGTTGGTGGCCAGAACGCAGGCTGACAAAGACCGGGCAGCTGACTCAGATGCTAACAAGGGCCGAGTCAGGGCCGCAGCCGGGAAAGACTGGGTCTGGGGCCGACTTTACTGCCTCAGGAACCAGCAACCCAGGTGCTTGAAGGTGAAATGTCCGCGGGCGGCTGTTTGTTTAGTCTGGCGGGGCTGGAGGCAGCCGGCAACCCCCACTCGGCAGCTTTGAAAGCCGCCTCTGCGGCACAAACTAGCCTGTTGCTGTAAGGAACCCTCCTTTCTGCTCTGGGGGCAGCGTGAGCAGCTTCCCTGGGGGCCTATCTAGGAAGCTGGCTTTTATCTGGGGCTGAGTCTCCGCCTGCAGCCTGTCCCCAGCTGGCAGTAGGAGTCTGAAGGCAGGGGACTGAGGAGACCTTGATGGGGTTTGCACAGGGCCAGTCCCTTGGGCCAGCCCTTTTCCTCCACTCGGGGCTCAAGGACGGACTGCAGCCCCCATACCTGACTCACTCCCTGCTTCTTTCTCCCTCCACAGGTGGCCAACGCACCAGAAAAAAGCGCTGCCCCTATACCAAGTACCAGATCCGGGAGCTGGAGCGGGAATTCTTCTTCAGTGTGTACATCAACAAAGAGAAGCGCCTGCAGCTGTCTCGCATGCTCAACCTCACTGACCGTCAAGTCAAAATCTGGTTTCAGAACAGGAGAATGAAGGAAAAAAAAATTAACAGAGACCGTTTACAGTACTACTCGGCCAACCCGCTCCTCTAAGGCTCCAGCCTGCTGGAATTGGGTGGGGGGTTTCATACACGTGAGATTATATGCAGATTTTGCCCTTGACAAGGTCAAGGCACGTGATGACTTTCGAAGAAAAGAGATGTGCAAAAGAGAGGAGGCTACACGGAGACAGCCTCTAAGGAGGCGGCCCGGGACTCTCTTGGGCATCTGTGGTTAAGATTCCTAACAAAAATTGGATTTGGAGAGTTGTGCATCAACGAGAATAAATGGTTTGGGACCCCTGGTGGTTCATTCTTAGAGACTGTGGAGCTTTGGACTGGGTGTGGTCTCCATCAGGACTGGGCCCCCTGCCAAGCGCCCTGGAGAACGACCTGGGCCCAGGACCCTCCACATGGAGCCTGCCCACCCCCAGGACCCCTGCGTCAAGAAGCTATTCTGTCTTTAAACACAGTTCAGCTTGGGGACAGGAACAGGAGGAAGGGGGGAGGATTCCTAGATGTTCCGAGTGGGGCTGCTTTCCAAAGCCAATGTGAAAGACGGCGGCTGGACTAAAAGGTGACTGTGAGGTGGGAGAGGGCTGCTGATCCTGGAGGGGAAAAAAAAAATCTATTCCAGGTGGCATTAGCAGCTCCCCACCCCTCCTAGCCACTCAATGCACTGTCTGAGGCCTGGGCTTCTAGCAGTTGTCTCCTGCAGCCCACCTAGTTTTTCCTACCGGTGAGGGTTTTCTTCCTGGCCTGCCACTCAGGCCTAAAGCCTGGTCACAGAGCAGACCTTTCCCGAGGTGGAAAACATCAAAAAGCTAAGAGGCTGCATCCAGGCCGCTGGCCCCAAGATCTCTGCAGGAAATGCCTGTGGAGTGCGGCAGCCTGGCAAAGTTTCCACCACACTTAATTGAGGCTTGGATTTGCTCAGCGACACAGTGGGCCGGGCCAGCGGTCCCCAGCTATGAGGGGCTTGAGTCCCCAAAATACCCAGTTCTGGCACCGCACTCTGCCCTTCGCCGCCCCAGAACTGAGCTTGGAGGCTTCCGGCGACCTTCCAAGAGCTCAAGGGAGTTTGGAATTATTTTAAAAAATAAATATTATATTATATATATATATATATTTCCCTGCAGGAACCAAAGCGAATTTTAAAAGATGCAACGTAGAGGGGGAAAAAGATGATGAAGAGAATATTTAAAGGCTCTATCTGTTTACAGTGTTCCATGATTAAACTCACTCACTGCTAAAAATATTTGAATGTACGCTTCATACAGGGATGGTGTTCAAAAGACTTGTAAATAAAAGAACCATAACCTATTTTGTTTGAATACTTTTCAAATTTTGCCATTCGTTGACTTCCTTGGGGGATTGGAGGGGCGGGAAGGGTATTGGGAATGATCTTTTTGATTTCTTGGAATGTTCGGAAAGCATAGGGGTAAGCTCTAAGGTAGTCTGGCCCTACAGGCTCTGGGGACCTCAGCTGAGAAAGCCAGGTACCCTCCCATTGAATCTCCTCTGCCTCCCTGTTTTAAGAAGTGTCTGGTGGCTCTGTTTGTAATGGGAGTGTTGGCCTGTCCTCCGTTCTCACCCACCACGTATGTCGCAGCATGTACACAGGCGACAGGGCACAAGGAAAATAAAGACTGTGGAAACTTGAGTATTGGGTCCTGGTGTGACAGTCCTCTTCCTGTTTGCCTTTTACTGCCAAATGTTTGCCCCCCCAACCCCCCCTCCCCAAAAAGAGGCAAGTTATCAGGCCCCTGCAGGGGTGGGGAGGTGACTTAGTTGGGATTTAACTCCACTGGAAGCCAGGCTTGGGAAGCCAAGGTGGCTGGCCAGGTCCTTTTGGGAAGGGTGGGGGGCGGGGTCCCAGGAATGGAGTATCTCAGGACCTGGAATTGGGGGTTTCATCCTTTCAGACTGGAGAGAGACTTGGGAGAAAGCCCTGGGCTTTGAAGTGGCTGATTAGTTTGATCCCAAGCTGGGTTTGCTCACCTCAGGACTAGGAGGCCTGAAGTAGAAGCACTGTAGGGTGCCCTGGGGATCTCCTTAGGAAGACAGAGACTGGTCTGGGTACAAAGAGTAGACTCTCAGGAGCCTCTGTGGGCACTTTGTCCCAAGCTCCCAGCTGAGGCTGCCTTTTCCCTTTGGGGAAAGAAAGATGCCGGTTTCCTCTTTGTTTCCTGCCTTTGAACTTCTGCCTTAAATTTGGACATCACCCATAACCTTGAGGGGCAGAGCGGAAAGGCCAGAGCCTTTTGTTGCCCACCCCCCACCTCTACCCCCACCCTCTCCCTAGCCACCCAGGCAGGGCCAGAACTGCAGAGAAGGTGGAATTTGAAGAGAGGCCTCAGACCCCAGACCACGCTTTGTTTATTTGTTTGTGTGTTTGTCTAACTGGCGCGACTGGGGAAATCGAGCTCAAAAGGGAATGGGACAGACCCCCTAGATGAATGTCTAGGTTGATGAACAGACACACGGAGGTGAACAACGACTCTCTTGGGGGGCAGTGAGGGGTGGGCAGGGAAACCCAGGGTTTAAGGAAAGACTTCCTTTGGGACGGTTAAAGATTAACCAAAGTCTTGCAAGTTGCTAGAGAGAGTCTAGCCAGGAGGACTGTTCGCGGGCGGGCGGCGAGCGGGCGCGGGTTTGATTTCTGAGCCCTATAAAAGCCCGTCCTCCGATGGCTGTGACAATGTGGTCGTAAACCCGTCCGGGGCCGGCCAATTTGCATATTTGGAATGCGCCGCTATAAACCCGGCTGGGGTTTTGCAGCAATTTCTTAGATGTAAAAATGAGATCTCTTTAGCAGCGGGCTGGGCACATTCTTTCCCTCAGTCTATGCCTTAGAGCCTGCTTCCCTCTCCCGGGCTCCGGGCTGAAGTTCGGGCTAGGCCTAGTCGCTCAGCCGCCACGAGATGGCGCACGTCCGATCAATGTCAAAGCCGCCGGGGAGCCGGGAACCCCAGCGCGATTCTCGGCCTTTGTTCGCTTCTGATACTAAGAGCAGCACGTTACATTATTTCACTTGTCCCGCTCCCCTTAGTATCAAAAAAAGGGGGGGTCACCTTCGAGAAGTAATTGGTGTAATTTAAAGCAACGCGCCTTCTTTAGGCCTCGCAGGCGTCGCGGCACGGAGAAGCCTGCTGTCCCTTGGCAGTGATTTCGGAAATGTGTCAAGGTAAGAGGCCACAAGTTTAGCAATTTCAATCTGGCTGAGGCGGGAGTGGGGAAGTGGCCGATGTCAGAGCAGGACTGGGAAAAGTGGCTGGGTTTGTGCGCTCTGGGTGACGCTATAGGCGCTGAGCCCACCCCCCCTTTCTCCCATCGCTCACTAAGGTTGGAAAGCAGGGGGAGGCCTAAGTGGAAAAGTTGACGATTTAAGCTCCCTGCGCCATCAATTCACCCAAGGCGATCTTTCAGTTTTCTAGAAATGTTCAGAATGGGACGAGCCAAGGATGGGGGGCATCCAAGCTAAAGGGTTCTGCTTCTACTGGGATCGGGATTGTGGTGGCAACAAAAAGAGAGGGGGGGCAGAGAGAGGGGGAAAAGAGAGAGAGGAAAAGAGAGAGAGAAAGGGAGAGAGAGAGAGAGAGAGAGAGAGAGAGAGATGGCGGGGCTGGGAAAAATAAAGTTTCTACTCCAAACAATGAAGTGATCAGCAACCGTGGCCGCTGGGGCTGGCTTATTCCCTGGGGCAGACATCCGGGAGGCCGCTGGTTTCTTACTAGGTGCCCTAGCAGCCTGGGGAAAACCTTTGTTCTGAAGAAGGCCAATATAAAAAAGTCACATATGATTTTTGAAGCTTCCAGAGAAGTCTGTATTTGCTTATTCGGAATGTACCATTATAAACCGGGCTGGGGTTTTGTGGTGATTTCTTAGATGTAAAAATGATATCTTTTGCATATTTTGCAAAATCTGCAAAAACGGTATTGGTAAATACCTATACGTTTTCAAAAGCTCGCACTGAGAATCAACTCTGATCACAATCTGTCCATCAGCGTTGTCATAAAACACGTTTTAAAATAATCATTTGACTTAAGATTTCAGAGGCTAGATTCAAATGTCCTCTTTTCTTATATTTAAGTTTTTATTCCGATGTTTTCATTAGTTTCTTGAAATGGTTTTTTTTTTATTTTTACAAATATACAGTGCATGGGTGAGTGGGGGCAGGAATCTCAGAAAATAGGCGCTGCCTGTGTGCCTGTGTGTGTGTTCGTAAATTTGCCTATCAAAAGTCACTAGTCTTTGTTGAGCTCGGGATTCCAAATTCTGTCAGAATAAGGCAGCCACAGGAACCACACCGAGTGGGCACCCGCACCATGCTCTCTGCAGCCTGAGCCTTCCCTAAAATCCCAGAACCACTTCTAGTTTCAAGGCCAGAAGCAGTTTATTACGGACAAAATTAAGGATACTGTAACTTAGGGAGCATGAGAAAAGGCCCCAACACTCCCCCATCACGAGAGAAGGGCCAGTTTAATGGCTGGATTTAGAGAAAAGTTTAAAGTGCGTTGTTGAGGGATAGATTGCACCTGATTAATTCAAAGCAGACACAGCAAATATCCCTGGAAATGCTGACATTCTTAAACATGAACGAGAAAAGAATGTCATCGCTTACAATAAAAAATATTTTAACTATACAGTAAAGGAGAGAATCAGAGAAGTCCATAATTTTTGTTAAAACAGATATGTGAAAGTAGCGTTTGTTTTTCCTCTGTGATGCTACAGCCCAACTCCACAACGGGTCAGATAATTCTGACCCTGGAAAGCCCTGAGAACAATTTACAGATACAGATTGTTTACTGGCTATCTCAATCTCAGTACCCAGTATTTTTAAAAAGAGGTGTTTTTTGGTAATAACAGTTTGTTATTTCTGGTCATTTGCGAGGGCCTACTCAGGAGGAGTAGGAATCCGCTCTCTGGTGAAATGCATCGTAATCTTCGCCAAAGGGCTTTTTCCACCGGCCTGGCGATTACTTCGGCTCCATGGCCACGGGGAGGGGAAGCGTTATTACCCAGGTAGAAACAGACAATATTTACTCCTAAATAAAACGTGGGCTTTAGGGGCTGCCATATAACCACTACACAGGCCTGGCTGAAGGAAGCAGGCACCGAGAGTTTTAGGTCAAAAGCATCCTGAGGGCGAGAGAGAGAGAAATTCAGCAGCTGGGAGGGAGGGAGAAGAGGAGAGAAGAAAAGAAGGCAAATGGGTTAGAGGGAAGAGAGTGTCCAGAAGCCTACACATGCTGCAACTAAATCGCTTTTCTTAATCTCTCTCGGGAATGGAGAACCTTGGGAAAGCCCAGGCAATCGATAAACAGAATATTCTATTGAGAAAGTTAACACCTCAGTGTTACGGTCTGGGGAGTGCAGAGGCTTGGGGGCAGTCGGGGATGCTGGGAGCTCCAAGACCAGCTGAAAGGGCAGTAGCCTCTAACTTGAGTTTCTGCTGCGTGGATATCTTCTCCTCCGAACCAGCGGCAGCAGGCCAGTCGGCGCCCCGGCGCGTCGGCAAGGCTGTCCATCCGCTCGGCTTCAGGCTCGGCAAGCCCCAGTGGGGGTGGGGTGGCGGTCCTGGGCCAGAGAAGAACTCTCACATGGGCTTACACACTCTTCATCATCATCATCTTTTTTTTTTTTAAGCAAGAAACTCAACATCCCGTTTGGTTTATTGCAAGGGGAGAAAAGACACTGGAGAAAAACATCCAGCTCTCCCAAAGGTCAGTGAAGACCCAAGTGCCAATGCCATGGTCTGAGAGGCTGCAGCAAGCCTTCCACCTCCTCTGAGTCGGCAGCCAAGGGGACCTTCATATAGCAGATGCAGCACCAAGCTGACTTTTGTAACCTTGGTTGGCACCTGCATGCTCTTGGATCTTATCCAGCCTAGAAGCCCATTTGGTCACCCTACGGAGCCCTGACCAGACTAAGCCTGAACTGCCTAGGGCCGGGGCAACCGGCTTGTCTTACCAGTCAAACTGGCAGCGCTGCTGAATTCCAGAGGGTCCTGGAACATTCTGGAGGGCCCAAGGAGAAGACTGTGAGGAGTCTGTGAACTCCTTGAGAATGATGGGTCAAATTGTGGGAATGCCCAGATGTGCATTTTTCACAGGATAAGAATCAGAGCTTGGCCTTAGCTTTTCCAAAGGGGCCTTAACTTTCAAAGAGAAAGATAGGTTTAGATCATTGACTTTTCACTTTATTTTCTTAGCCTCTGCCATCTCAAGCATCCTCTCCCATGGCCACTGACCCTTTCCAATCTACAGCCTTGGGAAGTTGCTTTGTGCATTTAGTGGGGAGAGTAACCAAGTCCTGGCCCATTGGCCTGCTGGGACGCGTTCTTTTCAAGGAACCCTCTCCTGTTCTTGGGACCTACTTCACACTCTGCAGAGCTTTCTTGATTGGCATGAACAGTGCTAAGAGGCAAAGCCCCTTCTCAAGCAGTCCTCAGTTTTGTGGCATTTCCCAGTAGCACTGCTGAGCGCCACAGTCCCAATGTGTTACACCCTCCTGGTGAGTGGGATAAGGACCAAGCCCATCCAGAGAAGGGTCCTAGGTTTCCGAGCTCTGAAGCTTTCCATACGGAAGTTTGTCGATCTCGTGGGCCTAGCCAGATTAGAAATTGCCTTGGCCTTGTTCGTGGGAAGGAGGTGGGCAGTGAAGGACAGCTCCTGATCTCTTCACACATACTTGATTCGGCTGCAGCTGCTACTTCGGCCTCAGGAGCTTGTGGACTGGAAAGAATTAGTTCTCAGACACTCTCCCCTTCTCTCCCCCTCTCTTTTCTCTCCCTCTGGCCTTCTCTCCTTCTGTGTCTCTCTGTCTTTCCCTATCCCCTTCCTCTGTACCCTCGATGCCCAGTCTGCGGATCCGGTCACCGCCAGGCGCAGGCCAGTTGGGTGGAAGCGGCTAGAGCGCAGCGCAAACTGTGGCGCGGCCGCCGGCTCTGCGGGCGGGCGGAGAGCAGCCACAACAGGCAGATTCCGCAACTGCTTGCATCTCAGAAGCCAGCGTCAGGGCTCTTCCGCCAGCTCTCCCGTGCACCCTCTCTGGGTCTTCTCAGGCTCGGCTTCCTTCTCGGTCTGGGTTCACACCGGGAGGAACAAGGCCAAGTGCCTGGCAAATCACCCGGGATGCAAGGGTCTTTCCCCGCTGCAGGCAGAGGCCTGAGCGGTCTGCTTCCTGGGATCCCGGCGTTTAGCAGCCCCAGTCTAGGCCTCTGCAGGGGCTGGAGCTGGTGCGGCGGGCAGGCCTGGGGCATCCTGGAGAGCTGTAGCCCACCGGCAAGGGGCAAGGCAGAGACCTCCTGGACTCTACTGGATCCGGGCCGGAAAAGGTCGCATTTCCTGAGATATGTAAGAGGCCCACACAGGGGCTAGCGCCCTGGGACAGCAGTTTCCATTGACTGAGAGAGCGTTCCTATGGCCAGGGAAAAAGGAGGCCCCGGTGTCTGCTGAGCAAAGGGCCTGGCCTCCAAATGCTGCTATAACTGGGCCACGAGCCCAGCCCGGGCTTGCCGGGAACGGATTTCCTCACCGCGGGCCTCGTTAAAATGCGCACACCGCGGGAGTGAGGGCTGCCCCAGCCGCGGGTTTGGAGGGGAGGGGGGAAGAGGGGAGGGGACGAAGAGGCAGGAGTGTGGTGACACTGGTTCTAGTCATAACCTCCGAGAGCGTGCGAATGCCAAGGCTAAAGGGAGAGCTTGAGAATTGTACGGCAGAGGTGCTCATCCGCCGCCCCTTCTCCAAGTTTACCCCTCCAGGTCGTCGCCTCCAGTCAAACCCAAGACCCAGAAGAGCAATGTTTCTTTCACTTCCCTGAAACGGCGTTTGAGCTTGGAAGCTACCGGGGAAATGGGGCTATGGGGTGCCTGGACCTGGCTCTGACCTCGGAATAGGGGTAGGGGAGTCTTTCAGCCAAGGTTGCCAGTCGCTTCTGCCATCCCCATCCCCCTTCTCGTTCCAGGTCACCAGGGTCCACCGACAGCAGCTTCAGAGAAAGCAAGCCAGGTGAGCATACCAGAGACAAAGATCCTAAGTGGATCAACGACTGGCTGGGGAGAGTGTGGGGGTTGAGAAGCCAGGGCAATACATTTGGGGGGAAATTACGTATGGGAATCAAGAAAGAAGTGGCAATAGCCGGCTTCCAGTGCGCTCTGGATCTCGGACACTCTGAGGTTCTTGGTGGCCTTACGGCCAGGTCGGCCACTTGTAGGAGACAGTTCCAGGTCCGGAGCCGAATGGGAAGAGTCTGAGGCCCTACAATAGGCCCGCTTAGTGTTTAGAGTATATGGAAGGCTAGTGGCTAATTCCGAAATAAGAGTGGGGAGCACCCAAGGCGGGCCGGGGTGCGCACCATAAACACCCCACTTGTTAACTGCGCGGGGGCCCAAGGGCCCTTCAAACAGACCCCGCAGGAGGGCTCACGTCCGAGCGTGGGCGGGGCTAGCCCAGGAACCAGGCCCCCCACTAGCCACGTTGGGGCAGCCCCCACAGCTCCTGGCCTTTGGGCTGAGGAATTGGGTGTGCGTCTCCTGGCCCATCAATACAGATTACATATTTATATCAATCGTGGGCTCAGAGGGCGCCCTCGGAGAGCGGCCCCGCGCCTACGAAACCAAACTGGGAGTGGTCGCGCGGAAACTCTGGCTCAGGATTGGCTGCGGGCGCCCGCCGCGGTGCGGGGGGATTGCTAATCGTATTCAGCATGTTTTGCACAAGAAATGTCAGCCAGAAAGGGCTATCTGCTCCCTTCGCCAAATTATCCCACAACAATGTCATGCTCGGAGAGCCCCGCCGCGAACTCTTTTTTGGTCGACTCGCTCATCAGCTCCGGCAGAGGCGAGGCTGGCGGCGGTGGCAGCGGCGCCGGGGGCGGCGGTGGCGGCGGCTACTACGCCCACGGCGGGGTCTACCTGCCACCGGCGGCCGACCTGCCCTACGGGCTGCAGAGCTGCGGGCTCTTCCCGGCTCTGGGAGGCAAGCGCAATGAGGCGGCGTCGCCGGGCGGCGGCGGCGGCAGCGGGGGCCTGGGTCCTGGGGCGCACAGCTACGCGCCCGCGCCTATAGACCTGTGGCTAGACGCGCCCCGGTCGTGCCGGATGGAGCAGCCCGAGGGGCCGCCGCCGCCGCCACCGCCCCAGCAACAGCCACCGCCCCCGCCGCAACCACCCCAACCCCCGCCGCAGGCCACCTCGTGCTCTTTCGCGCAGAACATCAAAGAGGAGAGCTCCTACTGCCTCTACGACTCGGCGGACAAATGCCCCAAAGGCTCCACCGCCGCAGCCGAGCTGGCTCCCTTCCCGCGAGGCCCGCCGCCCGACGGCTGCTCCCTGAGCACTTCCAGCGGGGTGCCAGTGCCCGGCTACTTCCGCCTCTCCCAGGCCTATGGCACGGCCAAGGGTTACGGCAGCAGCGGCGGCGCACAGCAGCTCGGCGCCGGCCCGTTCCCCGCTCAGCCCCCCGGGCGCGGCTTCGACCCGCCACCCGCACTCGCCTCCGGCTCAGCGGATGCAGCCCGGAAAGAGCGAGCCCTCGATTCACCGCCGCCCCCCACGCTGACTTGCGGTGGCGGCGGCGGGGGCTCGCAGGGCGACGAGGAGGCGCACGCGTCGTCCTCGGCCGCGGAGGAGCTCTCCCCAGCCCCTTCCGAAAGCAGCAAAGCCTCGCCCGAGAAGGACTCCCTGGGTAAGCAGGGCGCGCTGAAGGGGCGCAGTCAGGCGGGCAGACAGGCAAGCCGACCCAGAGAAGGGAAAGAGCAGAGAGCCAGGAGTCCGCGCAGCAGCCGGCCGGCCTTGGCCCAAACTGCAGGCAGGCTGACCTTGTGAACTTGCTTTTTAATATTTGGGCGTGGGGACGCAGTAAAAATTCATGTCCGACTTAGAGCCCCACACCAAGACGTCCTCCGCTCTGGCCTCAGCTCACCCCAATTGGGGCCGAGGACAGGGACAAGCAGCCCCCCTCTCGTGCATGCCCTTCTCCGTGGCCCGGAGCACCCTAAGCCGTGGTCTGGGCCCAGTCTGCGAGGCGCGGCCCACGCGGGGGGAGGGGGAGGGAGGAAAGTGGCTCGCCCGCAGATAGCGCGGATGTTTGTAAGGCATCCAAAATAAGCAGCCGCCAGCACCAATAAATAAGCCCATTAACCGGCGAAGTTCGAGTTTACGATCCCCCATGCTTTTTTCAAAGTTGCTGGAGGGGCGGGAATCCTCCTTGCGGGGAGAAGAAAAGGCAAATCCCGCCCGGACGCCGGGGCCCTGAGCTGAGAGTCCGAAAGGGACCATTTCACTTCCCCTGAAACTCGGAATCGCCCAGACTGCATGTCCCCGGCTCCTGGAAGGACGTGAGGGACGGCCCTTGACCCCGAATCAGTTTTTTTGTGCCTTCTCCAGGTCCCAACTGTGTCCTTGTCCCTCTCCTCATTGGGCCTTAGGCAATCAGGGGACTGGAGTGAGACACAAACGGCCCCCCTCCCTTCCAAGTAGGCACCCATGCTCCCTGCCTGGGGGCTGCAGGAAGTGCTTGTCGGCCTTGGGGCGAGAAGCAGAGAAAGGCGTTAAGTTCAAGCAGTACAGCTTGCCGTACAGCAGCAGGCTTTCGTTCTTTCGTTCTGGGAGCGCCTGGCAGCTCTGTGTTAAAACAGGTGTTTGGGGGAAAGTGGAGGGACATGTGAGCTGGGAGGGTAGGTGTAGATTGAAGGCCCTGTCCATTTTGCACATGCCTGTTGGAGGAATGATCTTCTTGAGCAAGCTAAAGGGGGGGGGGGGACGGCCGCAAAACTCCGTGTGACTTAGGGCATCCCTCTTATGGCAGAGAAGTCCCAAATTCACCCCTGCGCACAGCCTAGCCTGGCCCCGATTTAACCTTCCCCTCTTTATTCTCTTGAATGCCAGGCAATTCCAAAGGCGAAAACGCAGCCAACTGGCTCACAGCAAAGAGCGGCAGGAAGAAGCGCTGCCCTTACACCAAGCACCAGACGCTGGAGCTGGAGAAGGAGTTTCTGTTCAACATGTACCTTACTCGAGAGCGGCGCCTAGAGATCAGCCGCAGCGTCCACCTCACGGACAGACAAGTTAAAATCTGGTTTCAGAACCGCAGGATGAAACTGAAGAAAATGAACCGAGAAAACCGGATCCGGGAGCTCACAGCCAATTTTAATTTTTCCTGATGAAGCTCCAGGCAACGCCGTTTTTTTTTTTTCCCCGCTGCCAGAGAGCCGTTCTCCTCCCTCTGTCTTCGGCCTCTGCCCAGGAACTCGCACCTGTGCCGGAGCCCCATTCCTCCCTCCCACACTCGCCATCTCGCTGGCCGTTACATCTGTGCAGGGCTGGTTTGTTCTGACTTTTTGTTTCTTTGTCTGTTTGCTTGGTGCTGGTTTACTTGTTTTCTGGGGGAAAAAGCCATATCGTGCTAAATTTCTAGAGAGAGAACTATTGTCCTGAAGTGTCGAGTGGTGACTGGGCTGGTTTGCTGTCTCGGGGTTCCTCTGCTGGAAATGGCTCCGGTCCTCCCGGTGGAGCTGGTTTCCTGCGGGGGCGGGCAAACCTAGCCGGAAGGCCGAGGTCCCATTGTAGGCGCTGAGGTGTCTGGCCTGAGGTCAATGGTGCAAGGAGCCGCCACCGGGCTCGCCTGCCTGGAGTGCTGGGCTGTGTTTAATCAGGGGACACAGGCCCCTGGGTTTCTTTTTTCTTTCTTTCTTTCTTCCTTGGCAAAGAGAAGGGCTTACAGGCATGGACATGCAGGCTGGCAAAAGGGCTTGACTTTGGCTGATTAAAAAATTGAGAGTAAGAAAGATTAATCTTTCCTTCCTCTGCAAGATATCCCAGCTTTAAAAGGAAAAAAAGAAAAAGAAAAAAAAAAAAAAAAAGAACGACCAGGAGAAGGAAACTCCTCTTCCAGTTTGTGTTAGTTTTGCATTGTGGGACTAAATTATTTCACTTACCTCTGAATTTCCATATCCTTCTGTCTGTAGATAAATAACCTAAGGTAGTTTTGTTTATGCGTGTGGATTTAGTGGGGGTTTTTTGTCATTAAGTAATTGTTACCACTGGTAACACACGACAAGCACACCGCAATTCTCCCTGTCTTGTGGAGAGTTTTCTTTCTCATTTTCTTTTTTCTTCTTCCTCTTTCTTTTTCCTTTCTAAAATTCATAGAACCCAAGGAGGGCTGGGGCAAGCGGAATAGACTAGAGAAGGGAGACTTTGTTTGGGTTTCCTTTATACTGTGAAGTTACATGCATAAAAGGGTCAAACCTGTAGGTGCAGAAAAAGAAAAATTATAAATACAAATCTGTATAAATGTCTATTATTATGAAAAATTGCCAATCTTGTTTTATGCAAATGCATTCTATCGTTATTATAAATGTTAGTTCTAGCTCTATTTACTTCTAATCTTAAATCAGAATAAATTAATATTGTAATGCTGCTGTGCGTGGAAAAAAGACGATGTTTATGTTCTTATAGAAGAATAAAAGCTGTGGAATGAAGCTTTTTAATTTTACCTCTTTTTTTGACTTCTTATCTTCACCTTCCACTTTATCCCGGCCACCACTTTTACAACAGGAGGACTAGCCCGCGCCCCCTGCAATTACTTTAGGCATCTATTTAAATATTACCTAGACGGTCGTAATTTGTCTGGGCCCTATAGCCCTGGTGCCGTAAGGTTTGTCGGCTTTTGTTCAGTTTTATGACTTGCTAGTATATCTGGATTGTGGCTGTCTTGGACCAGTGGTTTCAGTTGAGAGGGGAGCTGCATAGACAGAGGAAGCCAAACAGGATTTCTTTCGGGAGCCCCAGGGAGGCTCGCAGACGCCGGTTGTTTTGTGGGTCCCCTGGTCCCAGATGACCCCCAGCCTAAGAATCCGGGGAGCAGGCTGGGCCAAGAGCGCGTCACTAGCGTCCGCGGCAGCAGTTAGGTAGACTGCTGCTGGCTGCATGGCCCCCTCCCCCAGCATGGCCTCCCCCACCTGGTCGCCCTCCTCGGGGCCACGCGTTTCCTGCTCGCGGGAGGTGGGGGGGGGGGCGCGACGGCAGGGGGAGGGGGCGCGGGAGCGCGCGCCCCGGCTGGCTGGCTGGCTGGGAGGGAGAGAGGGGGAGAGCGAGTGGCGGGGAGCGAGCCGCCGCCGGAGGCCGAGACCAGACTGGGAGCCGGGCTGCTTGCCGACCCTGGCGCTTTCGAGTTGCTCGGGGCTGCCGCAGCTCGGCGCGTGCTCGCTGAGAAGCAAGATTTGGGAAACGAGCACGCACAGTGCTCGCTCTCCTCTCTTCTCGCTTTCTCCTCTCCTTCCATTTTCCTCTCTCTCCTTTACCTTCCTTCCTTCCCTCTTCCAGGTTTACCTTACCGGGGCCGGTGGCTTCTCCCTCCGTGATGCCTTAGCGGTAGCGCCGCTCACACAGTGGCAGCGCAGGCGCAGGTTGGCAAGGCGGGGGGGGGGGGGGTCGGCCGGGCGCGATCGCAGGGTTCTCCCTTTGGCGGCGGCAGTGGCGGCGGCAGTGGCGGCGGCAGCGGCGGGCGAGGCAGCCCCGCGCGGGCAGCACCAGAACTGGTCGGTGATTTAGGTAGTTTCCTGTTGTTGGGATCCACCTTTCTCTCGACAGCACGACACTGCCTTCATTACTTCAGTTGAAATCGTCTCCAGGTACCTGTGCGCGCGGGGGCCGGGCCGGGCGGGGCATCCAGGCCCTGGTCGTGCCAGGCCTGCGGTGGCAACCTCGGCTTTTCCCCGTGCAGGAGCCGCGTCCCTGCCTCCTTCTCAGCGCTTTGTCAGGCTGCTGGCTTCACCTCCCACCCCGTGCCCACCTGGCCCCGAGCAGGTATGGTCAGGTTAGCTGCTTCTTGGCGGACGCCGGGGGCGTGGTAGGAATTCTGGGCCCTGAGCCATTCAAGGTCAGGGGCGCACGCTTCCATCCTGGGCCTCCCCCCACTCCAGGCCTGTGCCTGGCCAGGGATCCTGCCATTCTCCTGCAAGGCTGGGATACTACCAGTCCCAATCCAGGGTAGAGATCAGGAAAGATCCCTTTGAGAGAGACTCGGGCCAAACTAGGAGGGACAGGGCGGAAAGGGGCTGGGATCCTGGCCTTGTCACTTACCCTTCTTTCTGTAAGCTGCCCTCAGCTCCCAGGAGTCGCTTTTGACTCTTCCTTTTCTTCCTCGCTTCCTTCCTCTTTTTGCCTTTTTGTTTTTTTCCCTTCCTTTACTTCTTCCTTCTGTCTTCCCTTCCCTTTATTTTTCTTTCATCTTCAGTCTCTCTGCGCCTACTTTTCTATCTCTACCACCTCGCCTCCCTAGCTCTAACTCCGGGAGGGACCCAGGGCTGGTTTGGGGAGAGTCTGGGGCTGGGGTCTTATTTTTCTCTGCGCGCTCAAGTTGTGGTCGGAATCTGCCAAGGAGGGGCTTGCGTGGGACAGCTGTCCAGGGCTGTGGATCTGGGCCTGGTGTGCTGCTGCACAGACAAGGCCTCGGTTATGATCACGACCGGATGGCGGCGGCCTTGCGTTCTTACTCTGCGGATTGGCAACCGCAGCCTAAGAGATCCGATTAGAGGGCATTGGCGGCGTTTTTGTGTGCCCACACCAAGGGCAAGGAGGCTCTCCCTACCCTAACTGGGCACCTGAGGCTGGGACCTGTGCTGAGGCCCAGCCAAGCCATGTGGAGCCTGGCTACGCAGGGAATTCCGCCTGGAAGCTTCCTCGAGTCTCCTGGGCCTGCAGGTCCCAGCTCAGGCTTTAGTCGCGGTAAGGGAACCCTGGTAGGGCAAAGATTGGTTGCTTGTTTGCCAGTAGCTTCTGTCAGGTTCAGAGTCTGTTAGATATGGCATCCTTGTGCAGAAAGGTGCTGGAGGCAGGGACCCTTCCAGCTCTAGTCTGTTTCAAATAATAGCAGAAAGAAATCCTAAATTCCAGAACCGTTGTAATACAAACTTGAGCCCTTGTTCCAAGTTGTAGTCCACCATTGGAAGCCAGTTGAATCCTTACGGAACTGAAAACAACTTTCATCCCTCCCTGGCCCCCAAACACACACACACACACACACACACACACACACACACACACACACACGCCATCACACTCATGCCCACCAAGCTTTGATTCCCCACCCTGCTCCAGCTGTGGGAGCTGTTTCCATTGCTCTGCCTGCGGTCCTGTTATCTGAAAGGCCGGCACACTGCTTTCCCCTCAACTCCTCTGTGCTATTTTCTGGACCAGAGTATTGGATTTGTTTTGGAGGCCAAGGTTTTAGAACTCTCAGGCGAAAAGAGATGGTTTGTAATTATACCCATTTATTATTTGTTTATACACATGCAGTCCCTTTCATTTCCAAAATAAAAGCTGACTCAAAAGCCTGAATATTTTCTCCCCAAATCTCTGGGCTGAAAGGGGATAACGTTAGGGGTTTGTTTGTTTTTTTGTTTTGTTTTGTTTTTTTTTGTTTTTGTAATTTTTCTCACCGTCTAGGCACAAGTAAGTACTGATGAACACTCAGCGCCTGCTGATTATGTAGTAACTGTCCTATTCTGGGGGCTAAAGCCATTTAAAGGAAGAGCCTTTTTGTTTTAAAAAATATACTAGTAATAATTTGTGTCTTCTCTGGGCACAAAAAGTCGAAAAAACAACAAGGCGAGTCCAGCCTTTTCGCAGACAATTACAATTAGGAGCGAGGTTTCCTCTAGGGTTAATATTTCTTAATGAAAATCTTCATGAAAATCTCAGAGGCACCGCGAACTGCCCGATATTTGGGACACACCGGGCCGCGGTGGGGGTGGGGATAACGCGGAGGAATTTACAGGGAAAGGAAAATATTAGGGGGGAGGAGGCTGAGGCGACCAGGACCAGCCACGTCGTCGGAGTTCACTGTGTCGGCCACTTCCCTCTTCCGGCGCGGCGCGGGCGGATAAAGGGGCACCCAGTTGGTCTCCGCCTGGCGTCTCAGCCTCGCCCCGAGGCAGAGCCTGGCATTTGAGGGTCCCCGTTAGGGACAGGGATGTACAGGGTTTGGGGGAGGATTACTGGAACTGTTGGGGAGAATGAAGGCAGAAAAGGGGATGGAAGTGCCCTCGCCGCCAGGGAAGTGGGTTAATGAGAAACACACTCTTGCAGGCACAGTGTTCACACGTGAATTTAATTACCCCGTTTTTAGGAGTCGCTGCTTTCCGTTCGGATTTGGGGGTGGGTATTTTCTTCCAACTAACAGAGGCAGAGGCCTTTTAATTTACCCCTTAAAGACTCTAAGGGGTGAGAAATACCTTCCTCAATTTGGCCAAGCTAAAGGATGGGATTAAAGTCAATGCCCCGTGCCCCTCCCCGTTTTAATTTCTAGCCCTGGACTTGAGCTGCCGTGGCCTGCCTAGCTTTGGGCCTTGTGACTCTGCAGAGTCGTCTGGCCTGGTGGAAACCGAGGGGGGAACCCGGACAGTGGCAAGGAAGGAAGGAAGGAAGGAAGGAAGGAAGGAAGGAAGGAAGGAAGGAAGGAAGGAGCGAACCCTGAAGAATTCATACTGGGCCCCCGAGGCCAGCCGCTCTGGTGCGGGCCTCCCAGCTACTGGAGCCGCGCGGTCTCATTGGAGGCACTACCTTCTCCAAAGCCGATCTCTCTTTCCACTGAGGCTGCCTCGTGTTTTTTTCGCAGCTCGGGTTTGGGGAGTGCGACAAAGCCTGAAGAGCTCAGCGTGAGGGCCTTCGAGGTCGGGACACAGTGTTGGGTCGCCTGCTGCGTCTGTCTGGGGATCCTGATTCCCGGCTGGCAACAAGCAGGGAGCGGGGGCGCGGGGTTGGGAGCGAACCCCGCGGCACAACCAGGCCCTGCAACCCTTGGCCTCGGGGACAGCTGGCCGCTCCTCGGTGGGGCGCTCGCTGGAGGCGCAGCGGCAAATTTGGGAGCTGCCCGAGCGCCCTGAGATCCAATCGGGCAGATTTCAGGGCCCCACAATAGGCGGTGCCCCACTCAGAGGCCTGTCCCTGCACAGCGCGCTCGGCCAGGGGCGGCGGTGGCTCGATTGGGACGGATACTGCGTTGAATTTGACTTTTCGCGGCCGGCCCGGGGTAAACTCGCATCTCCGGGGACTGCAGGAATTATTTACAGGGAGCTCGCCAACCAAACACAACAGTCTAATTTAACCTTTCCAAGTCCTCGTAAATTTTTACAGCTGGGAGCCACGGCGAAGCAAACGAATCTGTTGGTCGTTCCCAACTTCCCACCAGCCTGTGTGGCTTCTGAAACAATAACTCCTTATGAAATATCATAAATATAGATTTAAATACAGTAGAGCGAGAATGCGATTTGGCTGCTTTTTTATGGCTTCAATTATTGTCTAATTTTATGTGAGGGGCTCCACTGGCCGCACTCGCACGCGGGACCCGCGCCTTGCTGATGGCGTGATTAATTGTGATATAAAATAGTCCGCTTAAGAAGTGTGTGTCTGGTGGTGGCGGTGGGAGGGGACGAGAGTACAGAGGCAAGGCCAGATTTGATCTTTTAATCTTCGTTGGCCACAATTAAAACAAACCCGATCGTGGAGCGCCGCGATCCCTTTGCATAAAAACATATGGCTTTTGCTATAAAAATTATGACTGCAAAACACCGGGCCATTAATAGCGTGCGGAGTGATTTACGCGTTATTGTTCTGCCGGGCGGACACGTGACGCGCGCGGCCAATGGGGGCGCGGGCGCCGGCAACTTATTAGGTGACTGTACTTCCCCCCCCCCCGCTGGTGCCACCAAGTTGTTACATGAAATCTGCAGTTTCATAATTTCCGCGGGTCGGGCCGACCGGCCAGGCGCGGGGCACAGCGATGGCCACCACCGGGGCCCTGGGCAACTACTACGTGGACTCGTTCCTGCTGGGCGCCGACGCTGCGGACGAGCTGGGCGCGGGCCGCTACGCGCCCGGGGCCCTGGGTCAGCCTCCCCGGCAGGCCACCGCTCTGGCGGAGCACCCCGACTTCAGTCCGTGCAGCTTCCAGTCCAAGGCGGCGGTGTTCGGCGCCTCGTGGAACCCGGTGCACGCGGCGGGCGCCAACGCGGTGCCCGCTGCAGTGTATCACCACCACCACCACCACCCCTACGTGCACCCCCAGGCGCCCGTGGCGGCGGCGGCGCCGGACGGCAGGTACATGCGCTCCTGGCTGGAGCCCACGCCCGGCGCGCTCTCCTTCGCGGGCTTGCCCTCCAGCCGGCCTTATGGCATTAAACCTGAACCACTGTCCGCCAGAAGGGGTGACTGTCCCACGCTTGACACTCACACTTTGTCCCTGACTGACTATGCTTGTGGTTCTCCTCCAGTTGATAGAGAAAAACAGCCCAGTGAAGGCGCCTTCTCCGAAAACAATGCTGAGAATGAGAGCGGCGGAGACAAGCCCCCCATCGATCCCAGTAAGTGTCTCCTCCTTTCAGGCCGGCCGCCGCCTCCACGCCGGCCACCAGGATCTGCCAGCCCTTCAGCTTTCTCTTGAGCCTGTCTTCGCCTGCGCTGGGAGCCTCTTGAGCAGGGGCCGGGAACCAGAAGTTGCTGTTTAGGATGCCTCGGATGAGGCCCCAAGTCCAGGGAGCAATGACAAGCTGGTCGCCAGGTTTCGGGGGGAGGGGAGGCGGCTGCCGCCGAGAGAGAGAGAGAGAGAGAGAGAGAGAGAGAGAGAGAGAGGGCGGGGCAGGCGCTGCTGGCCGAGCCAAGACCAGCAGCCCCTCTTCCTGGCTGCCCGGTACCAGGACAGCAATACTTTGGGCCGTTCTTCGAAAGCAGCTCAGCAGAGAGAATCTTTTGTGCGGCTAGATGTCCTGGAGCGGCGGCAGCAACTGCAGCCTAGACGCTGGAGAAGACGGCCGATTCCTTCCACTTCTTGCCTTCAGCCAGTGGCGGCGTAAATCCTGCCCAAGATGAGGCTGTAGGAGACCGGGCCACGAGGGTCCCCGTGCAAGATTATTCAAATAAAGTGGAGAAGTGATCAACGCCCTCGGGGCGCCTAGGGGCGCCAGGCCGGCTGCCCAGCTCTCACGGCCTTCCAGAGAGGTCAAAGGAGTGGGGGAAGTAGAAGGAAAGGTGGGGAAGGCGAGAGAGAGCGCGCGCGCGTGTGTTAGTGAGAGGGAGAAGAGAATATTAATGCTGCACGAACACAGGGCAGGGTGGTTTCGCCCTGCCTGGCAAGAGGAAGATCTATTTCCAAATTTCACTCTTTGCCCTAAGTGCAGAGGGTGGGAAGGAGAGGAAAAGGACAGGAGGACAGAGGAAGAGAAAAGAGGGCCTCTGAAGGGAGGGGGAAGCTGAGGTTTTACTGCGTGCAATTGTAAGTGACCGTTCCTCTGTCTGTCTGCCACCGTTCCATTGTGTCGGAGGTCCGGCAGCCTCCCCTAACCAATTCAGCAGCGCCCGGCACTTTGGCGGGAGACCCTAGGAGGTTCCCTGGCCCCCAGCGGAGGGGGGTGGGTAGTGCTTCTCCTCCTCCTAAATCCCGTCCGTCTCCCTCGCAGGCAACCCGGCTGCCAACTGGCTCCACGCGCGCTCCACGCGCAAGAAGCGCTGTCCCTACACGAAACACCAAACGCTGGAACTGGAGAAAGAGTTTCTGTTCAACATGTACCTCACCAGGGACCGCAGGTACGAGGTGGCCCGACTGCTCAACCTCACCGAGAGGCAGGTCAAGATCTGGTTCCAGAACCGCAGGATGAAAATGAAGAAAATCAACAAGGACCGAGCAAAAGACGAGTGATTCGACTGGAGTCCATTTAGAAAAGAGAGCGCGAGCTAGAGAGAAAGAGAAAGGACTGCCCGTCGTCCCCTTCTCCCACCCCCATCCCACCCCAGCCTCCACCACCCCGCACAAAGCGGCTCTAAACTCCAGGCCTCATCTCCCCCTGGCAGACCCGGCTCAGGCTGGTTCCTCAGCCTGCCGCTTTCAAGGAGGAGGTATTGTAAGCTTTCCATTTTCTATAAGAGGAAAAAAAAGGTGTGTGTGTGGGGGGGGAGAGCATTAGTGCCGATGGCTGTGTGTGCTAGCTTGTATATATATTTTTAAAAATCTACCTGTTCCTGACTTCAAACAAACAAACAAACAACAAAAAAAAAAACTACCTTTTTGTAATGCACAACTGTTGATGGCGAGCTGTATAGTTTTTAGTCTGTGTAGTTAATTTAATTTGCTCTTTGTGCGGCAGAGTGATCTGCCCAGATACTTGAACACTGTGTTTTATTGTGGTGATTATGTTTTGTGACTCAAACTTCTGTGCTGGGTGACGCACCCGTTGTGATTGTGAAAGCTAGAAAATTCAATTTCAACTCAGGTTGTTGATGAGGGAGAAAAACAGTTGCATAGAGTATAGCTCTCGGTAGTGAAATATGTCTTCTGTATAACTAGGCTGTTAACCTTTGATTGTAAGCTAGCTGTAAGGATTTCCCAGTGAAATAAAATTTTAAAAGAAAGAAAAAGTGTTCTCCAGGATGCACAGATTCATGGGTTTTCTCCTCTTTTGAAATGCGGGCATTTTAGTCTCTACGTACTCTATAGACCTGTCTTATCCATTGTATATATGATCCACATATTAAAGAAAAATTAATCAGACAAGCTTGCATATTGTTCTTGCACCGGATGAACATGGAGGAAATTCGGAGCTATACATATGTGCAGAAGGTTACTACCTATGGTTTACATTTAATTTTAGTCGGGGGGAAAATGAATGCTTATTGTAATGGAGTTAATTTTATTGATAATAAATTATACACTATGAAACCGCCATTGGGCTACTGTAGATTTGTATCCTTGATGAATCTGGGGTCTCCGTCGGGCTCAACATACACTGTATATTTTGCAATAGTTACCTCAAGGCCTACTGACCAAATTGTTGTGTTGAGATATTTAACTTTTTGCCAAATAAAATATATTGATTCTTTTCTATTTATTGCGGGTCAGCTCGTTGCACCTTCTTCTCTGGGACAGGGGAGCGTGGGGGAGAGTCTCTGGGTGGGGGCCGGGCCGGACTGGGGTGGCGGAGGACAGAACCCCAGTTTTACCTCTGGCCGGCTTTTAGAGCGGGAACCTGCTGGGCTTCGCTCCCACTGGGGCCAGCTGCCGGGCGGCGCAAGCAACCGAGGAAGGCTAGGAAACAAGGGGAGGCGAGGCCCGGCTCCTGGTTTTGACCTGTCCCTTTTGCCGGGAGGCCCAGAGGCCTCTGAGGGGCTGGGCTGCAATCCCAGTATCTTTGTCCAGTAGCAGTGAAAGGCCACTCTTTGCTCCGGGCGCCCCGAGAAATTTCCGCAGCCGTGGTCCACTGAGACTCCCGGAGCCTTCCCCTGGCATTGGTGGGGGGGGGGGGGGCAAGGAACGGGAGGGCAGGACCGAGAGCTGAAGGGCCTGCCTCCTGAGGAGTCTCCGAGGAGGGAAACAGGAGCCCGACTGCCCCGACGCGGCCGCCAGGACAGACATTTGGGGGCTCTCAGGGGACCCAAGCCTTGCGCCCCCGCACCTCCGCGTCCTGTCAAGCTGGCCCAGGGGATTCTGGGACCTGCCCTACGCTCCCCTCCCAAGCACAAGTCCTAACAGAGGCAGGGCCTAGGCAGCCGACGAGCCTGAAGCGCCATAAAAGAAAATGAGGGCTGTTACCGTTTATGGGGTGTAAAAGGCTGCGGGGGGAACGGCTCCAACTTCGGAGGCCCAAGCGCCTTATAGATGTGGCCAGAGGGTTCAGCCTAGTCTCCCCCCATTCTTTTCTCGCTCTCCCCGCCCTCCCCCCACCACCCCGAGACTTCTGGAAAGTTATCTGTGTTCTGATGCGTAAAGGGGGAACCAGGGCGCCGGAGGATGGGGCTTCCCCTCACGCCCCCACCCCCACCCCGCCGCCAGGTTGGGACGCCCTCTGTTGTTGCAGACAGAAGGAACTTCAAAGAATGGGCAGTTAAGGGTGTGCCATAAAGGCCGGGTCTGCGAACTGTCTGGAATTCGGCCCTTAATTAGTTTACAACTGTCCAGCCCCAATTAAGATTTTCCACCAAAGCCCTTTCATTTGTTTGCTCTGTCTGCAGCCGATAAAGCGGCTGCGGAAACAGCTCTTTTATGGGCACTGCCCTCTCGGCAGCGTAGATTCCGGGCTCCCTGCACACTCCCCAGGGACAGGGCCCTCGCCCAGCTTTGGGTTAGGGTGCCCGGCCCGCGGCGCCAGCGGACGAAGTTCAGGCCGCGCTGCTGGGGCTGCAGTGCCCAGATTCGGCCAGCAGATGGCAGTATGGCTCCACGCAAGAGGAGCCCGCGCCGCCATCTCCCGCCGCCGCAACCCTGGGAAGTTCCTAAGATGTCGACTTGACGCTAGCCCTTCTCGAATGGGAGCCCCAGATTTGAATGAACTGCGGTCGTATATTTTCTGTGCTGCTCACGCCGGGCCGGAAACCTCGCTGGGAAACAAGCAAGCGGTGGGGCTCGCCGGACCTGCACCGTTCCCTCCCCCATTCCTTTCCCGGATTCCGGAGGCCTGTCGCTGCGTGGCTGCAGCCGTCCCGCGGCTGCGGGGCTATCGCTCCAGGCGCGGGGGTGGTTCTAGGGTCATCGTCCCCAGCCCCGGACAAGCCTCGGGGCAGCGCAACGCTCGGAAAGCCCGGCTGACCAGCGGACAGACACAAGTACTAAGGCCTACAGCCCCGGGACTCGGTGACCCCCCCAGAGGGTGTGCACAGGGCGCATACCTTGGCCAAGGGCCCGGCGGCGGCCGGGGAGGCTCCCTAACGCTGCGCCCTGGTACAAAGCCCTGTGAGCCAGCACCCGCAGGAGAGCCAGGACCCCAGGACCCGGGCTGCATAAGTGACAATAAAATTTGGCGGCTGAATATGGGGAGGCGGGGGGAGGCATTCTGGTGACTTTCCAATGTGGGTTTAGCGGTTAAGTTGCGCGGGATGGGGAATCCCTGGGAGCAGGCACACCGGGAACTGTTCTGATTGTTCTAAAATAAATGCAATATTTAAAATAATTATAACAACATATCCTAGCTCCAGAATGGGAGCTCACGTCGTGAAAGCTGCCCTTGGTTTCTCTCGCCACCGGATTTTTTTTTTTTTTTTTTTTTTTTTTTTTTTTTGGCAGTGAAGCTGCTTAGGCTACTCCGGTTTCCCCTGCTCAGGAGGCGAGGAGGAGGGAGGGGACCCCAATCTAGGCCCAGCCTATCCCGGACCCTGGGCGGGGAACACGCCCCGGAACCTTCCAGGAGGCGGCCACGAGTTGCGGGTGCGAGGATCAGCCCCTGGTGCAGAATGCTTTCAGAGGGAACACGCAAAGCAAACAGAGAACAAACACTTCGAAGCACGCCGGAGCCTTGTGAACACGCCACGCGGTGTATTTATTTGGGTTGTAATAGTCTCTGCCAAGCCCACAAAATGTTTACAACCTGCATCTCCGCGCGGTACACGCTGTAAAACTGGCGACTGGATTTTGGCTGACAGATCTCCTGAGCGTTTCTCTCTCCTTCTCTCTCTTCCTCCCTTCCTCCCTCCCGGCCGTCCCTCTCCTCTCTTTTTCTCCATTTATATACACACGTTGGTATTGAAGACACACGCCCTCATTATCTTTCCTCCTATAATACACAGTATTTCACAGCATCCGATTGTAAGAAGGGTTTTATAGCTTCCCCGAGAGCCGCCCGTGGCCATGTAGCCAAGCTGCAGATACAAAGCTCGATTTATGTAACTACAAATAAATGGCGAAGGAGCAGATCGGTGGCCACCGCTTCTCTCCACCGAGTATGGAGGCCCCAGGTAGGTGCCGGCCGGTCGAGATCTCAGAGGCCTCACGGACAGCCACGCGGGGCCTTTCTTGCCCTTGGCCGGCTGGTGGCTGGGAGGCGGCTCTCCCGCTCGGCTGCCTGGGAAGCGCTTCCCTGTTAGCCGCGCAAACAAAACCCCCCGCGTCAGCCCCAGCTCGTTTGCACTCGTCGGGGATGGATTTGTCCCCGCGCCGCGACCGGGGATTGCTCAGTGGATGAAGAACCGATGCGCAGCTCGCCCGAGGGGCGCGGGTGGAAACGTTCAGACACGCAAATCGCCAGCCACCAGACCTGAGACAAGCTCCCTTCGCAACCCCAGGGCTGGCCTTAACATTCTTAGCTGGATTTAAATATTGAGGACTATTTGGGAACAAGAAGCAAGGGAAATACATTCTGTCTGGTAGGGAGGAACCCAGCTCCATGAGAGCGGTGAGGGGGGAAAAAATGCTTTTTTGTAAAGACAGCTCGGCTGATGAGAAACCCGCCTACACGTGCCTGCTCCAGGCCGAGCGTCAACGAGTATTTCTGTGAATATCATCACATATAACCCAGTGCATTTGTGTCTTTTCAGCCAAATAAGTAGGAAACCAATGGCTGGAGAACACGCGATTAAGGGGCCCTTACTGAAAGCCTGACTTTGGCCTTTCCGTTTTAAAACCCTGCCCCAGAAGGCAGGAGGAGAGAGAGGAGCCCGGAAACGAAAGAAAAAATTCTGCACCCGCGGGACTCGGCCCAGTTGGCTGACTTGGGCCCAGAAAGGCCAAGGCCTTGCCGGCGGTATCTGGATTCTCCTTGGCCCCAGCCGAGGGGCAGCGCGTCCTGCCAGGACCGTTTGGACCTGCGCCGGACCTGCGCTGAGCAGGGATGAGCTTGTGGCGTGGGCTCTCAGCCCTCTTGCGTTCCTTCCCGCGCTCCCTGAAATCTCTCCCCACTCGGTCTGGGTCATCTCACTTCAGGGCAGGTTTTACTCTAAACGCCATCGCTGTCTGCCGCTCCAGCCGCCCGAGTCTAGACAGACGGCGGCGGCGGCGGCGGGGCCCGGTCTTTCTCTTTGCATCTTGCTCTGTGTCACCCGAGGAACAATTTATTGGTCTAAAGCTGTCTAATTCCGCCTCTTTGATCTCCTAGCTTTCTTGCTTGCTTCGTCTTCCTTTAACTTTCTTATGTTTTTATTTCCTGCCAGAAAGCGATGCTATTTGGAATATTTGATGTTTCTTCCCTTCCCATGTTACATCCTCCGTTCTCCAATCCAGACACGCTATCATCCTGATGCTTCAAAAAGGGCATCCCCGGATATTGCCCCCCCACCACAGCCCTTGTACCCCCAGGGGAAACCAGCAGGAGCCCACCTGCCCGGACAGCCCCTGCCTCCCCACCCACTCCCCTGGGCAGTCCATTAGGCAGGAGCTGGGACTCCGTTGCATCCGGGTCTGGACCCTCTGGTTGCCTTTTGTGCTCCTGGGACCCCCTGAGAGGGTGCAGTGAACGGGGGGCGGCCTGGACTCTCTGAAAGTGATGGGAAGTGCTTTGTACACAAGGAACCAAACTCTATAATTTAGAGGAGAATTTCCGGGGCAATTCCATTGTGAGGTCGGGTTTATGGTGTGCAATCGAGCTGAGCAGTAAAAGGCATACTGACCTGCCGGCTGGGCTTCCAGCGAGGCCTGAGCAGTTTATGAGGCGTTTAGGGGAAGGTTTGCCCCACCACACTCCACCGAGCGGTGGGCAGCAGGGACTTCGGCTGGTCCAACCCTGAGCAGGGGCTGGAGGCTTGGAAAGGTAAGCTCCATGCGTTGGGGACCTGATGGGAGGGAGGGAGACTATTGTGTGCTCCGCTCTCTGTGAGCCAGTCTTGCAAATGTGAAGACACCAGAGTCTGGGTGGCCATTCGAGAGGGGTCCTCTTATTTGTTTTGGTGGTCTCCAAAAGAAATGGAAATCCAGAGTGGGCTGAAGTCCCCAGGCACCTGGACCCCCTCTCTCCTTTCCAAACTGGCTCTACAGTATGTATTGCTTGTTCCCAGGCACTCAAGCCCTTGAGGAGCTGGCAGAGGCCCATGGGTGGCCCCCGTGACGTCTTCCAGAACAGTCCCATCTCTAGGAGTACCTGGAAAGGTGTGGGGCCCAAGGTTCCTCCAACCTTGGGGAAAGAGACTTGGTTCCCCTTGAACCAGGGGGAACCAGAGGTTGCAGGGAGGACAAAAGAGCAACCAGCTGTTTCTTAAGCTGCCAGAGACCAGCCAGGTGCCCCGGAGCGAATGCACGTACCCTGCCAGGACAGCGGTGTCCAGAAGGAGGGAGGGGAACCCCATGTTAATAAATCTGTTGGCAAATGAGGCTCATCAATAGATAAATATTTCACTGCTTCCTTTAAGGCGGATAAACAGTGTGCTGCCGATTAAGGAAAGGAAGCTGGGAGACGTTGACTTTATTCGAACCACATGGTTCCAGCTTGCGGTGGCGTTCTCACTGCAGCTGGAAGCGACACTGCGCCGGCCCCATCTGGATCAGAGTCTAAGCCGGCCTATCGCCCGGTGGACCTGGGCGTGGGGGCGGGTGGGGGGACGCGGGCAAAGAACCCATCTGCCCAGAGCTGAGACTTGCCCGTGGGCTGCTGTAGGGCGGGCGGGTGCGCACTGCGCAGAGACCCTCCCTAGGCTGGGTCAGCGGACAGGACGGGGGTAGAGAGGGCCCGAAGGCTTGGTCCAGAGTTCAGTGATAGGCAAAAAGGAGGCTGTGCTGGGCCGACCCCGCGCGGCCTCTGCAGACTAGGCGTCCAGGTTGTGGTGGACTGAGCGCTCGCACGGTGCCTCGGGGTCCTTTTCCCGCGGGACGCGCCAGGCGGGCCAGGCGCGGGCAGATTCGTTGACCACATATTTGAGCCTCTTCCCCTTCCATTCTAGGCTGCCGCTGGCCCCGCGGAGCGAGACCACCTGTGAGGGCTGCTGAGATTGGCGGAGGCGGTCATGTGGGCGGTCACGTGCTGCGGCGAGCTCGGTCCAAAAGAAAATGGGGTTTGGTGTAAATCTGGGGGTGTAATGTTATCATATATCACGCTACCTCGTAAAACCGACACTGAAAGCTGCCGGACAACAAATCACAGGTCAAAATTATGAGTTCTTCGTATTATGTGAACGCGCTTTTTAGCAAATATACGGCGGGGGCTTCTCTGTTCCAAAATGCCGAGCCGACTTCTTGCTCCTTTGCGCCCAACTCGCAGAGAAGCGGCTACGGGGCCGGCGCCGGCGCCTTCGCTTCGACCGTACCGGGCTTGTACAATGTCAACAGCCCCCTCTATCAGAGCCCCTTCGCGTCCGGCTACGGCCTGGGCGCCGACGCCTACGGCAACCTGCCCTGCGCCTCCTACGACCAAAACATCCCCGGGCTCTGCAGTGACCTCGCCAAAGGCGCTTGCGACAAGGCGGACGAAGGCGCGCTGCACGGCCCGGCCGAGGCCAATTTCCGCATCTACCCCTGGATGCGGTCTTCAGGTAGGCGCAGCAGCTAGGCGGGCCGGGTGGGCGGGCGGACGGACAGGCAGAAGGGAGCGCGGGGCTGGAGAGCGCGGAGAGCCGAGAGAGGCGACTGGGAGCCGGCGGCCCCGTGACTCCTGGCGGCGCTGCCTTTCTGGTTTTAATTAGAGTCGAGGCGCCATAGCGTGGAGAGCCCGTAGCATTGTATGTAAATGAGGCTCATAAAACTTTTTATGACCCAATTAATGGGTTCGATCCTCGTAAATTTATTTAACTCCATTTGCCTTGGAATTTTAACATTTTGCTCGCTATTCTCTCTTTCTCTCTTTCTCTCTCCCTTTCTTCTCTCCCTCCCTCCTCCTTTTCCTTTCAGCCTGGCTTTTCTTTCTCAAAAGCAGGAAGAGCCAAACCCTTCATCTGGGCCCCTCTAACGCCCCAGTGCCAGGGGCCATTTAAAGGCGGGGTGGGGAACCAGAGCGGAGACAGGGGGTCGGAGTGCCCTAGGAAGTTCCGGGGATGGGGGGCGCGGTCTTCTAGGGAGGAAAGGCGCCCCTGGAGAGCGGACCGCCCGATGGTCACCCACTTGCCTAGCAAGAGGCGGGGGGAAGCGGTCCAGCTCTCCTTTGAATGGCAAAAGCGCAGCGTCTCCCACTTGCCCACACTCTATATTTACAATTTCCCTTTGTCAGGGGGAAGCAGGACATTGTGGAAGCCTAGCCGGCTGGAAAGGGCGGTTGTAAAGTTGGGATTCTGCGCCTTGCCTCCTCACAGAGCTGCCTGCGCGTCTGGCACCGCAGTTGGGGTCTTCCGCTAACACTCCCGCTCCTCCCCCAGCTCCGTTCCGGGGCGCGGGCGGAGGGGGACGCGCGCCCGGGCTAGCGCTGGGAGAAAGGTGCAGGCTCTGGGATAGCGGTCTGGCTAATGCACTGTCTTGTGTCTGTGTTGGCTAAACTGTCCGTGTGTCCGTGTGTCCACATGTCTGCTTCCAGGGCCCGACAGGAAGCGGGGCCGCCAGACCTACACGCGCTACCAGACGCTGGAGCTGGAGAAGGAGTTCCACTTCAACCGCTACCTGACGCGGCGCCGCCGCATCGAGATCGCCCATGCGCTCTGCCTCACCGAGCGCCAGATCAAGATCTGGTTCCAGAACCGCCGCATGAAGTGGAAGAAAGAGCATAAAGATGAGGGTCCGGCCGCCGCCGCCCCCGAGGGCGCAGTGCCCGCCGCCGCCGCCGCCGCCGCCGCCACCGCCGCCGCCACGGACAAGGCCGACGATGAGGACGAAGACGACGAAGAGGAAGACGACGAGGAAGAGGAATGAGGGGCCGAGTAGGGGCCCTGGCTGCACCAGACAGTCGGGAAAGCGTCTTTAGAGACTCACTGAATTTATTTACAAAAGTGGAAAAAATAAAAAGAAAACGTGAAAAACAAAAACAAAAACAAAAACAACAATCCCCAACCTGCACCCATCTACCCCATTACCTATCCCAGCTCCCACCTTTTCTGGACTAAGCAGCCGCCTAGACTGGGTCCCCTTGGGGATCCCTCTGCCCCAAGGACTCCCAGCAGACACTCTCCCTACCCCGGCCGCCCAGTTCTGCACTGGCACGGCTAAAATACTACCTAGCACAGGCCTCGGCCAGAGGCAACCCCAAACTACCTATGGGCCCAGTCCCCAGTAGGCCTCCACTCCCAGGAAGCCCAGACGCGTCCCAACACTGGCAGACACCCAGCACCTCCCCCATACCGACAAGGACCTGATTTTCTCAGTACTACCTACTCGCCCCAAACTACCTATTTTGTGCTCACTGGCTCGCCTGCTACCTAGTGCCGGCCCCTTCCCCGGCCAGGCCCCTCTTGCTTCTGCCCAGCAGCCTTTGGGGTCCCTGAGGCTGCACTGAGAAGACGCTGGGGTCCGGGGACCAGGGTATTGGCTTCTATTTAAATTGAAAAATAATATATTTATTCCAAAGCATTCTAAGTGCTGCAACCTAGAATCCCTCCATCTCTGGTCTGGGCACCCCAAGTTCAGGCCCTTTACTCCCACTTCTGGAGGGGAGCACTCCCAAGCTAGCTGCAGACCTCTGGGTTAGCTTTGCTTAGTAGGACTGCAGAGATGCTCCCAGCCTCCTGCACCTCCCCTGGCCCCATGTCCTACTGTCCAGCCATGTTGAATATGTACACCCTGACTTTTCCTACAATAGCAAATATTGTATATTTGAACAAGATTTTTTTTTTTTGTCATTTATATAGTCTTGGAGGTCATTTGTAAGGCAATGTCTTGACTTGGGAAGGATGTATTAATGGGGTGACTTTGTAGCATGGTGTGTTGTCTTGAGCTAACTTTATAGCTGGTGCGGAGGGCTAATGCCCTTCTCAATGCCCTTCATCTCTTGTGTTGTCCTGCGTCCCCCCTTGTCCCTTTAGGCTTTAGCTTGGGGTTCCAGGAATGGGAAGGCATGCTTCCTGTCTTGCCCAGCTAACCGTGTTTTATGTAACAGAAAAATAAAGATGCTTGGTGACAAAGAAACATGGACTGCTTTATCTAGGGGGGCCTGGGAAAGAGAGGTGACCATGGCTGGAGAGCAAGCCCTGAGTATGTCTGCATGCCCAAAGGGGTCTTGGGGAAGCAAACATGGAAGGATGAATAACGTCCAGGTGTTGAGTGTCCATGGTTTGGTGTTTATGTGTGGCAGGTCCCTTTTTGTGTGGATTTGTATAGGTGCGTGTGTACCTCTTTTGTATGTGCATTTTTATGTATGTGTGTATTACTACAGGAATCCATAATTTTATGTATTTTTGTGTCCATAATTGAGTGTGTGTGTTTCTGTGTGTCTATAATTGTACATGTGCATTTCTCTGGAGATTTTTGTCTTGGTTTTATGTGTGTGCACAAACATCTCGCGGATCTCTAGAAAACGGAATCTTCGGTAGATACATTATATTCTATGAATCTCTCTAAAAACCCATAAATTCCGTGAGCAAATCCAAAATCCACCCTTTCCCCTACTGCTGTGGGGTGGGCTTGGGAAGGGGTATTACCCTGCCAATGATCCTGAATTTTCCATGAACCCAGCCCCATGCTAGGAGGTGGGATTCAGGCCCTTTGACGCAGCCCCCCTCCCACCCTGCATTCAGGCAAAGCAAGGGCGCCTGGGCACAGCACTGCAACTGAGGGGTAGAGGAAGGGGCAGGGACCGCAGACCCCCTGGCTGCGGAGCCTTGGCGGGGGCGTCCGGGTGCGGGGAAGGATGAGGGTCTGCCTAAGGGGCGAAGGGCGATGGGGACAGCGCAGAATAGCCTGAGCTCGGCGGGCGAAGACCTCGACTCCAGCCTCCTGCCTAGGTTGGGCCCGCTTCTTACTGCTCTTTTAATAAAACCCGGCCCAACTGGGTTTGTAAAACCTGCGTCCCCAAGTCGGGGCAGCCTCGGTGGTAAGATGGCGCCGGTGTAAGAGCTGCCTCCTCTTAGTGATGGGGAAAGGGTCATAAATCCGTTGTTGTTTATGAAAATTTACAACTTTGCAATACAACTTTATGAGTTGTTCGGCCCTTCCATTGGCCGCTGTCGGTCATGTGGATGGGAACCGTGAACATGAACTTTTTTATAATTTCCCTTGCGAGAATAGAGCCGCATTCTTTTGCTCCGCTCCGTCCTGCCTGCTTCGGAGCTCTGCCTTCCAGCCGGGCTTGGCTGCGCTTTGTCCGGCGATGGCGAGCGAGACGAGGCCCCGGCCCGGCCCGGCCCGGCCGCTCCCGCTGGAGGTGGGGCGCGTCCAGTTCCCGGCGCCGCGGCGGCCGCTTCGCAACTCGCAACCTGGCTAATTTCCTGCGTCCTCTGGCACCAGGAAGGAGGACAATTCGTCTCCCCGGCTGCCCAAGCGACAGCTGTCAGAGGGGCAGGAGCTTCTGGGAGCCGCCATCTGAAGGTGAGACATGTGGGGAGACAGGAGCAAAGGTGGTGAGATGGCAGCCGGCGCCGGCGGCGGTGGGAGAGGGCACTAGGGCGGCTTTGAAGAGGGGCATACTCACCCTCGCCCACACTCACCGTTCACACTTGCCCCCCTTCACACGTGCGCGCGCGCGCGCGCACACACACACACACACACACACTCCCTCTCTCCTCTCTCTTGCTCACCATGGCAGTGAATGCCAGCTTCCTTTCAGTGGCACAGCGCCCTGGCATGGGGCAGGAGCACTGAGGTCTCTCCCCTCTTCCCCAGCGACCTTGCCGAGCCCAAAAAGAAGTGGCCCTGCCCTCCGCGTTCCTTGCCAGTCTCCGGGGTTTGGATTTTTTTTTTTTTTTTTTTTCATTCATGACCCAGTTGGCTCGGTTGAATTTCCCAACAATTGAAGACAGTTCCCGACCTGGGGAGGTGGGAAGAGGTGAGGGCAAAGTGAATTAATCGGCCTGCTTTTTTATTAGTGTCAACACAGCACCTTCTATTCTGAGGGAATCGGTTTCTGGAGAGAAAGGTAGAATGAGGGGGAAAACAAACAAACAAACAAAAACTTACTAATTCAGCCAGGTTCTTCTGCTGATTGCCTGCTTCCTTTCACGCGGTTTTCCGATGACAGATGTGTCTGAAGCGCGGGGAGAGGGACTAGGTGCGTGGGTGGAACTCTGTGTTGGAGGAGAGGATGGGGTTAATTGGCTGGGTGTTGCTTGGCGGGAAGTTTCGGTGCAGAGAATGTAGTGGTGTTATTGAGAGTGGCAGGGGCCCGCAGCTAAGGTTGAAAGAAGGACGCAAACCGCGTCTGGGCGATAGGGGGACCCCACCACCCCCACATCGGCGCAGCGGGCCGCCGACCGCGCGCCCCACTTTCCGCGAGCCGGGAGGGGACTGTGAAGCCGCCCGGGAGGCACGGAGGGTACCGTGGGCATTGACTTTATGTGGAGCGGTGGCACAGACCGTTGCTTGGCCTGGGTGCGCGTCGGCCAGATTTGCCCCGGGAGCTTCCTGGGACTGCGACCAGAAACGATCCTGAGGTTCTGGGCTCGAGTTCTTTTTGTTTGTTCTGTGGTTCTGGTCGTTGTTGTTGTTTTTCCACCTTAAGATAATACCTTGGTGTGCATTAGAAAATTAAGAAGGGGCTGTAGATGTTTGGGACGTCCACCGGCGCTGTGGGTGCACTCAGGGCGGATAAAGCTGCGCGTTTGCGTCGCAGGGCCGCGGGCTGCCTGACTGCGGCTGCCGCGGGCAGATTATTTATTGCGACCGCGCTGGGCGCTCGCTGCTGCCACGCTGTGGCCGTCGCCGGGACCGACGCCAGCCGCAGCCCCGCGTCGTGCAGCCTGGCGCGACTGCTGCGCGGGCCCCTCAGAGATTCCCAAGCAGGCCGAGCAGAGGGGGGCAAGGGAGGACCTGAGGGGCGGCCTCCCAGGGCCTGTCGGGAACCTCCCCCGCCTTGGCCACCCCTGATAGGAGCTGGAAGCCCGACTAGACTCGGGTCCTCCCCCTACCCCCAGCGCCATGGAGACTGGTTGCACAGGCGGCCTGGCACGTTATGGCTGCTTCTGTCCAAACTGCGCGTCCCAAGGCGTCCCCGGGGCGCACGCTGGTTCGGGGAAGGCGCCCGCTTTGGGATTTTCAAATCGGAGAGACCATTCCTGGCCCCGAGGCCTGCAGGCCTGGCTGGCCCTGAGGAGGATTGGCTATGGCAAGGAAGGCGGGCTTTGGCGTCAGGCGAGGGCCTGTGACAGGCAGAGGCCGCACCTGTATGCTATGGGCTCTGGCCTGGGCTACAGATCCAGGCGGCCCGGGTGGCCCTCAAGGTCCCCCCCACACACCGGCGGGCCGCCCTCCAAGCTGGCGGAGGTCGAGTGGGCAGCCCAGAGAAAGGGCGGACTGTGGGGCCCTGCTCACCATCCAGTCCCCCTTGAAGGGCAGCTGAAAGGTAAGTAGACCTTCTCTGTGGCTTTGACCTAGAAGAGAGAGTCTTGATAGCCATTCTCACTATCCCAGGAGAGGCTCCCTCCAGCGTCTGGGGCTCCTATTCTTGCCTGAGTGTGTGTGTGTGCCTCTCTCTCTCTCTCTCTCTCTCTCTCTCTCTATATATATATATATATATATATATGCACCTAAAGCTGGTTGGAGAAATAAATTGGGCCGTTGCCAACCTGATATGTACCAGCCTTGGCTAACACCTGGAGATTTCAATTTAATTTATTTTTTTTCTGTCTCACTGCCTATAGAAGCTAGAAACACAATGGTTTTTGGCTCTTAGCTGAGAAATCAAATTCTGTCATTGTCTGGGGGGGGGTGGTAATTATTAGATCAAGAATCTAAGTCAACCCATAACAAATAATAACAATAGTAGTATATGTAGTCAACTGCCATCACTCCCAATGCTGTGTGAGACCTGGAGGTATGAAGCAGAAATTATAAACGTAAACATTTCTCAACATCTCCCAACAGTTATTTTTGTCTTATATAATAATAATTTGCTTGACGTCACTGTCATCTGATGGTCTTGTTTAGGAAACAATAACTCAAACATGATTTTCTTTGGACATAGCCTTAAAAAAAATAGTTCCCTTTAAAATTTTTTACTTGAGTTTTCATTTTCACCTATCGGGTCCATTCCCTGAAGAAATTCCAGGGAAATGTTACATTCTCTCTTCTCCTGCCGGGCCCTTTTTACATATGCAAAGGAGAAACTTTCCCAGCGTGGATTGATTGGGGCACAGGGAGAAGGCTTCTGGGTGTAGACCCCATCGCGTGGGCAACAGCCACTTTCTAGGGTGCTTGCTAGGTTCTGTGGAGGCCACCCTTAGCCCAGTCCTTTCCTAGTTTTCTCCCTTTGAGGGAAGTGAGGGCAGGGGCAAAAAAAAAAATCAAAAAGCAAGGAGGAGATTAAGGAAGTCGTTGTCAGATTCCAGGAGGGCATTGCCACCCCCAAGTCCTGAACCCCATCAGCCTGCATTCATCAGAGTTTTACAGATCTTAGAAACGTCCTCCGGAAATTCAACCAAACTGTATAAATAGTCTTTCTTCAGCCTCCACAGAATTGAGGATTTTAAAGCTAATTCAAGGGTTTTACAAGCCCAACAAATACAGTTGTAAAAATGCCATTGGAAAGAGATCACGTTTTACAAAATGAGATTGATCCATGTGCTGTAAAAGTCAACTATCTCCAAGGCACACCTATCAAGCAAGGGCAGCCAGGGACACGCTTTTCACCTCCTGTCTGGGAAAGGCCAGGCCTGTGACAACGGCAAAAGCAATGCAGACGATTCCTGGAGCCCGTGAGGCAACTGTTCCCGGCACTGGGGCAACTGCAACCGGCAGGCCCCCAGCAGTCCCAGGAAAGGCAGGGGAGAGGGTACACCCCAGGAAAGTGCGGGCTGTCGGGCACCCCAGAAACCAAGCACATCAGTTACCCCACAGCCTTTGGGACATCCCAGCTGCCCTCTATGCCTGGCTCGGCGGGGACCTTGGGATGCCGTGCCTCCAGAAAGAGGACAGATATTCCACATCTGGATCTGTCTCAGCTCTGAGCACTTCGGGTGTTGAGAGGACGAGTCCCAAGGGCTGGGTGAGGGGAGCAGGTTCCCCCGTTTTGCTTCGAAGCTCAGTCTCTGGGCCACTCCCCTGTAGGTCCCTTTCTTGTTGAAAACAGTGGTTTCTGGCCTCTGGATTCCTGGGTTCAAAGGTGGTACGGGGACCCACAGTTTGTGGGGTGCTTTGAGGCCAGGCGGTCGTTGGCCATTGGAGGGGAGCCCGTCTGGACTCAAAGGAGACGTGTTGTATGTGGGCGGATGGGGCTGCCAGGGGAAGACGTTTAGCCGCGATCTGGTCAGCTCGAGGTGAGCCTTCGGCTCCAGGCGGTAGCGAGGCCCAGGCCCTTGGTGGGAGTGGGAAGGAAAGAGGGAAGGGATGCACGGATTCCTAAGACGCAGGAGTGAGGAGCTGGGCGTGAAGGCCTGGTTTCTCAGGCCCCCTTCTTCAGTCCCGGAACCCGCACCCACGGGCGGGGGAGTGCAGAGGGAGGGGCACGCTCAGGGCCCTGAGGGGCGGGCAAGCCCGGCCGGGAGCTAAGCCGTCGTGGTCACCGCCCCTCCCGGCGCGGGGCTGTCAGGTTTCCTGTTTGGAAAGAAAAACCAGCAAAATCCGAAAAGGCAAGAAGGGGAGGAGGAGGGAGCGGGCCTGGCGGGGCCTTTGCGGCGGCCCGGACTCTAGTGCCCCTACCCCGGCCTGATTCGCACGCCCCTGCCCGGGCCGTGCCCGCCGCTGGCGTTCGGAAAGAGAGCCGGGCCGGCTGGCTGTGCGCGCCCATTAATCTGCCGGGCGGGCGGCGGGCGGGCGGGCTGGGGGCTGTTTGTAACTTTGCTGCCTCGGTCGCCGCGGTCCCCGGGGAGCGGGCTCCAGCGCTCGCTCCCATTGGCCGCCGCCGCGTCAGCTGGTGCGATTTGCTGCTGTCGCTTTTGGCGTTCGGCCATCCAGAAACAAACCAGTTCGATGACTACTAATAGTTATAGCCAGATGTACTAATACACAACAAATCACAGTCCTGCAGAGGGGCGCGCAAATGAGTTCCTATTTTGTGAATCCCACTTTCCCCGGGAGCCTGCCCAGCGGCCAGGACTCCTTCTTGGGCCAGCTGCCCCTCTACCCGGCTGGCTATGACGCGCTGAGGCCCTTCCCGGCCTCGTACGGGGCGTCGAGCCTCCCGGACAAGACGTACACCTCACCTTGTTTCTACCAACAGTCCAACTCGGTCCTGGCCTGCAACCGGGCGTCCTACGAGTACGGGGCCTCGTGTTTCTATTCTGATAAGGACCTCAGTGGCGCCTCGCCCTCAGGCAGTGGCAAGCAGAGGGGCCCCGGGGACTACCTGCACTTTTCTCCCGAGCAGCAGTACAAACCCGACAGCAGCAGCGTGCCGGGCAAAGCCCTCCATGACGAAGGCACCGACCGGAAGTACACGAGCCCTGTTTACCCCTGGATGCAGCGGATGAACTCCTGCGCGGGTAAGGCATTTCCCCGCAGCCCCCCCAAGAGAGTGGAGGGAGAGGGGGAAGGGGGCAGGGAAAGAAGGAAGGAAGGAGGAGACGGAAATTAGAAAGAGGAAATGGAAAGAAAGGAGGAAAGAATGAACAAAGTTTCTTTGGCTTTTTTAAGAGATTAAAGAAAAAGAAAGAAAAAAGAAAACTAACCCATTCCCACTGAGGCAATCAAGCTGTGGCAGAGTGAAGGCACGGCACTGGTGTCCATGTAAGGTGACACCCTAGGGGATCGAGAGGGGTCACTGCCACCCTACGTGAGACCCTGTGACAGGGGCAACCTGAACAGAGAGTGAGGCTGGAGGGGAGGGAGTGCCTGCCCACACTTCCTCCTGGAAACACCCTGCACAGATCCCCAAGTAGAAGATGGCCTTCTGCACCCATCACTGATCATTCCCCTTCACCCCCAATCCCTCTCCTTTCTGCCCTTCAAAACCCCATGTAGTTAGAGGCTCTCACTTGGCCTCTTCTAGTGTCTCCCCAAAGCCTTGGAGGGCCACATCCCCAGCCTCAGGATTTTTTTTTCCTCTTTCTCCTCCCTTCCCTCCTCCCCCTTCCACTCAACTGCTCACTCTTAGCCAACTTCTGCCTCCTTTTGAGGCCCTGCCTGAGTCTCACACACCCAGCCTGGGGGGAGCCCCCCAACCTTGGGTTCCTTTGGCACCAGAACAGATAGCCCATCACAGTCCTACATTTCCAGAAACCCCAGATGGCCCATAGCTCCATCCCTTTGCCTCTGGTTTCCAAAAACTCAACAGAGAATCCTAGGACAGAACCCAGTGCAGATTTTTAAGCTTCTAGTGTTTTGCTTTAAAAGCCTTGTGTTGTTTTGTTTTGTTGTTGTTTTTTTTTTTTCCAAGGGAGCTCTGCATTTTGCAGAAGGGCCATTCAATTTGGGGGCGCTTGCAAAGATTTGAGAGGGCTGACCAGTTTTCATTTTCCAAAAAACATGTTGAGTCCTGACGTGTCTGGCCACAGTAACACCTTCACAGAGATTCGTGTGTGAGTTCCGAGTGTCTACCCTACTCACAGGGCTCCACACCCATCACTTCCAGACACAAGCTCTGCACTCCCACAAAAACACGACCCAGGTACCCTGAATTAAGAATGCTCATTCTATTCCTTTTGCCTGTAATGGTTTTCTTGCAGGGCAGATTTTTCAAAAACAATAAGTTCTCACTTCAGGTTGTCTTAGGTGGAAAACATCTCGCTTGGTATGAAATAATCTTCTCCCATCCTCCCCGCTTTCGGCCTTAGACACAGCGAAAGAGGCTGGAGTGGAGAGGGGTGGTTTCCAGCTTAGAGGCCAGGGGCGCGGGGCGCGGGTCTGACTGGTTCGGTGGCCGGGATCCTCCTGGCTCACTGGCGCCCGGCCATTTCTGCCCGCAGGTGCCGTGTATGGAAGTCACGGGCGCCGAGGCCGCCAGACCTACACGCGCTACCAGACGCTGGAGCTGGAGAAGGAGTTCCACTTCAACCGCTACCTGACGCGGCGCCGCCGCATTGAGATCGCCAACGCGCTCTGCCTCACCGAGCGCCAGATCAAGATCTGGTTCCAGAACCGCCGCATGAAGTGGAAAAAGGAAAATAAACTCATCAATTCCACACAGCCCAGCGGGGAGGACGCTGAGGCAAAGGCGGGCGAGTAGACGCCTGGGCAGGGACCAGGCCAGCACCGCAACCTCCCTCGGCTTTGCCCCCTTGCCTTCGCCTGCTCCCCAACTTTTCTCCCCCGCCTGCCCCCATCCGGGGGGCTTCTGCAGCTTCAGGGGAGCCGGGAGCTTTGCAAACGCCTGAGCATTTATTTCTCACACACACACAAAATCCCACCCACAGCCAATCTCAGCGGTGGAGCGGGGCGCACTGCACACACGGTCCCGCTCTCCAAGGCTGCCCTAGCCGGCTTCGGATCCCAGGGCGCGCCCCGAATTCGTCCCCGGCTCTTGTGCTAGCGCCTTTGCGCGCCCCTGAGCTCGGGACGCGGGGTTGCTGGAGAGGAAAGAACCTGGGCCGAGCCCCTTTTGGTGCCTGGGCGTTTTCGCCTCGGTCCCTCGCCACCAAGTCCCGGAGGGCACCACCAAATCGACTCCGGCCACTGGAAAGAGGGGGCATAAAGGCTGGGGCCCCAGCACTTTGGTGGCATCCCAGGCCGCCCCTAGACAGGAAGAAGCGTGAGGAACAAAGGGGGCCCTGAGACAGCCTTGTCTCTCGGCCCCGCGCGCGACCGTCCGTGGAAGAGAAGCAGCCTCAGCTGAGCCGACCCAACCTGAGCGCGGGTGGAACTTTACAGCCCCGGGAGAGACTGGGCTCCCGAAGTCTCCAGCTCCGGATCCCGGATCCCCGCCTCCGACAGTGCCTGCGCAGCCACCAGAGAGTAGCTTTCAGGACCTAAGGAGGGGGCCCAGGGCCATGGGAACGGCAAGAGTCCTGGTTTCCAAATGTGCCAGGGGTGCCTTCGACTCTCAGCCTCCAGCGGGAAGTACCCTCCATGCCTTTCGGCTACATTCGTGATTCACTTTCGTCTTTCAGGACCCAGGAAAATAACTACGAAGATCCTAGGCACTAACACGAAATGCTTCCATTAGCACCCTCATTTCAATCCTGGAGATCTAAGCAAGACCCTAATAACTCGGCCCACGGATTCCCAGCCCCCAAACAGCTTCTGTGGCTGCGGGGAGCCTGGGCCCACTCGCTGGGTTCACCGAGAACCCTCCGAATTGGGGCCCGGCTGGCTCGAGGAAAGGGACCTGGTGGTGAAGATTCTCCAGGCTGGATACTTAAAGCAAATCAAATAGCGAACTAATGACACGAAAACCATATTTGCACGAAAGAAAAATCGACTCCGGTTATAAAAGTGTATGGAATTTGACCTCGCCTCGGAGAAACACTACACAAAAGCTATCTTTAATAGACGCCTGTCATTTAAGAGCGGCAGGGACACTGTCCCTCATGCACTCACAAAAAAAACAGAGCCGTAATTGTAGCTGCTGCTGCGGGCAGGATTTATTTCTCCAATTGGCTAAATGGCCTCCCCCCTTCCCCGAAGGTGATATCTGTATTTTCAAATTTCAGAGCTGCCGGCACGACGGGCAAAACCGACCCCAACCTCAACACAAAAATAAGAGGGGCTGCACAGCGGGGAAATAAAGTTGTTGTAAATAAAATCCAAGTCACCGTCTCCCCCCAATCCTCTGCATCCTCGCCGGGCGCGCGATCGGCAGCTGACGGCCTCACAATTGGTACATCCTAATGGAACTGCGAGGGAAATGCAATAATTTTGCCATAATGGGCTGTAACCTCAATTCGACCCCGGCCCTTGCAGCCCTCGGTCGGAAGCGGAGCGATGCGCCCTGCCTCCAGCGGGTGGCGCTCGAGTCCGACTGAACGGCGGCGGCGGGTGGCGGGCACGCGCCTGGGGCGCGCGCGCCACCCCTCTTGCCTCCACCCAACTCCCCCATTAGTGCACGAGTTTACCTCTAGAGGTCATCAGGCAGGATTTACGACTGGACAACAAAAGCACGTGATTCGAAGTCGTACCCCATATTTGGGTGCCTACGTAGGAGGGAACCAAGTACATGTCCCAGTCATTTCCATAATTCATCATAAATTGTGCAAGGGTGCTATAGACGCACAAACGACCGCGAGCCACAAATCAAGCACACATATCAAAAAACAAATGAGCTCTTATTTTGTAAACTCATTTTGCGGTCGCTATCCAAATGGCCCGGACTACCAGTTGCATAATTATGGAGATCATAGTTCCGTGAGCGAGCAATTCAGGGACTCGGCGAGCATGCACTCCGGCAGGTACGGCTACGGCTACAATGGCATGGATCTCAGCGTCGGCCGCTCCGGCTCCGGCCACTTTGGCTCCGGGGAGCGCGCCCGCAGCTACGCGGCCGGCGCCAGCGCGGCGCCTGCCGAGCCCAGGTACAGCCAGCCGGCCACGTCCACGCACTCGCCTCCGCCCGACCCGCTGCCCTGCTCCGCCGTGGCCCCCTCGCCCGGCAGCGACAGCCACCACGGCGGGAAAAACTCCCTGGGCAACTCCAGCGGCGCCTCGGCCAACGCCGGCAGCACCCACATCAGCAGCAGAGAGGGGGTTGGCACGGCGTCCGGAGCCGAGGAGGACGCCCCCGCCAGCAGCGAGCAGGCGAGCGCGCAGAGCGAGCCGAGCCCGGCGCCGCCCGCCCAACCCCAGATCTACCCCTGGATGCGCAAGCTGCACATAAGTCATGGTAAAGCCAGCCTTTTTCTAAATCCACGCGGCCGCGGGGGCGCGGCTTTCGGTCCCCCCTCTCTCCTTTACCGCCCTCTCTCCCCATCTCTCTCCTGGTCTCGCCTCTCCCAGCCCTGTGGAGTCTCTCCCCGCCGTTCTCCTTCCCCTGCTTCCCTCCTTTCACCTTCTCTTCTCTGCAGCGCCCAGCGCTCGCAAATGGGGAGGGGGGTGGTGGAGAAGGGCCGCTGGCCAAGCAAGTTTAGACGGTGCAACGGGGGGAAAAGGAAAAATGCCATATCGAACCCCAGCGCCTCGGAACGCGCTCCCGGGTCAAGCCAGCCGAGCAGGGCGCAGAGAGGTAGAGGATGGCAGTAGGGGCCGTGAATCGGGCTTGTCAGGACGGATAATTTATGAGGAGGGCTACGCTGGGGAAACAGCGTTACTAATTAGAGTCCCCGAAAAGGGGCTTGGGGGGGAATAATCGAGGCGAGAGCCGGCGGGATTCTGAAGTTTGGGAGCAGAAGGGACAGCAGGAAAGGGAAGAAAAAGAAAGCAGGCGCCCCAAGCGTGCAGGCTGGAACAGAAGGCGGCTCGCGGGGCTGGAACTTTAAGGGAGGGTGACCTGGAGGCCACTTGGACGCTCAGGAAAGGGCCTGGCTTCCGTGGGTTTCTGAGAGGTGGGCTGCCTGGGAGGGCTGTTCCCCGCCTCGGGGTGCCAGGGGCAGGGCCAGAGGGCAGGAGAGGGGTGAAGGAAAGCCGGGCGATCCTTCGGGACGCGGCTCCAGCCTCAGATGGGCCGATTGTTCCCAGAGTCCAAATTGTATTGTTTTCTCTCTAGAAAGGAAGAGGGAAGGAAATTCGGGAGGGGTGGGCGGGTGAGGAGAGAGGACTTGTTGAGCTTTTTCTCCCCTGTTCCTTGCTCAGGAACCCTGGCTCGTCCAGCTGACTTGGGTAACCAGGGGCTGAGGAGTTGGTGGCTAAATCGCTGACTTTTCTGTTGCAGACAACATAGGCGGCCCGGAAGGCAAAAGGGCCCGGACGGCCTACACGCGCTACCAGACCCTGGAGCTGGAGAAGGAGTTCCACTTCAACCGCTACCTGACCCGCCGAAGAAGGATTGAAATAGCACATGCTCTTTGCCTCTCCGAGAGACAAATTAAAATCTGGTTCCAAAACCGGAGAATGAAGTGGAAAAAAGATAATAAGCTGAAAAGCATGAGCATGGCGGCGGCGGGAGGGGCCTTCCGCCCCTGAGTATTTGAGCGTTTAAAGTACTGAGCAGTATTAGCGGATCCCGCGTAGTGTCAGTACTAAGGTGACTTTCTGAAACTCCCTTGTGTTCCTTCTGTGAAGAAGCCCTGTTCTTGTTGCCCTAATTCATCTTTTAATCATGAGCCTGTTTATTGCCATTATAGCGCCTGTATAAGTAGATCTGCTTTCTGTTCATCTCTTTGTCCTGAATGGCTTTGTCTTGAAAAAAAAAAAATAGATGTTTTAACTTATTTATATGAAGCAAGCTGTGTTACTTGAAGTAACTATAACAAAAAAAAAAAGAGGAAAAAAAAACACACAAAAAAGTCCCCCTTCAACCTCGTTTAGTGCCAATGTTGTGTTGCACTCCAGTTGTTTAACTGTGCATGTGAGTGGAAGTGTTCCTGTCTCAATAGCTCCAAGCTGTTAAAGATATTTTTATTCAAACTACCTATATTCCTTGTGTAATTAATGCTGTTGTAGAGGTGACTTGATGAGACACAACTTAACTTGTTTGACGTGTAGTGACTAGTGACTCTGTGACGAAAACTGTGACTCCAAGCGGTGTGTCCCTGCGTGCCTTTGTAGGACCCTTTGCACGAACTCTGGAAGTGGCTCTTATAAGCGCAGCTTCAGTGATGTATGTTTTTGTGAACAAAGTTACAAATATTGTCCGAGTCTGGCTGTTTAAGCAAACTGTGATCAGCTTTTTTTTTTTTTTTTTTTTTGTATTTGTTTTTAAGGAAAAAATACTGACTGGAAACAAAAAAATAAACTTTCTATTGTAAGTTCTCTTGGTCTGGTTTGTGCCAAATAGCAAGCGGCTCTTTCTGTTCTTCCGTCTGTCTGTCCAGTGCTGGAAGGCAGGGAGTCTGAGGCTACCTGAGCAGCCTGCCTGTGAAGGAGACCTCAGACCAACACCCTGACCCGCGACCTCCCTAACTCTGACCCATCAGAGTTCAGGGCAGAAGGTGGAAACGCTGTAGGTGGTTCTCAAGCCTGAGTCCGACCTGCCCATCTCTGAGGAAACCAAGTTAACTTGCTGGGTACAAAAAAGAGGAAGAGAGAGAAAGGAGCAAAGCACAGGGCTTTGTTAACAGCCCTCAGGGCCCACACTGATGCTGCCTCTTTCCTGAGGTCACATCCTAGGCCTCCACTTGCTGAAGAGGCTGCTGTGCCACATTGTGGCCCCCAAACCCTCTGCCTCTGACCCACCCAGGCACCCCTTCCCATTCCTCACCCTGAGCCCGGTTGGCTTCTTTTGCTACAATTAATTTGCTACAAATGGAAGGTACTTACCCCATCCTAGCTCGATTGGGAAACTCCTCAGGGCAGCTAAAGCGCAACTAGAGATTTGCACATTTACCGACTGCTTACACTGATGCCGTCTTTCCTTTTAAAAGTTATAAAACAGTAAACTTTATAAGCCCCAGTTCCGGCTATATGACATTTGGGTGCCAAATGAATAGGGTTTTGTCTATGAATTAGATCGTAAAATCATCCATAGCACAGACAGATCGGCTCACTGGCTATAAAACGTCACGTGGGGCCATTAAAGTAAGTTTTATGGTTTTGGGGAGTTGACATCCAACATTATATACCACATAACATATAATCTCACTGACGCTGGACTCCATTTGACTCTTTTGCAGGCTACGTGTGCCGCCTGGTCATTCAAATTGTCAATTTTAGGTCCAGAAGTGTCCAAACCACAAGTTCTCAAAACTCTCTGAAAAATGGCTCCCTCCGAGTTAAGGTAAGCTTGCCTCCTGAGCGCTTTCAAGTTTATTTGTACTCTGAAAACTTTCTTCCTCGATCTCCTTCCCTCCCTCCCTCCCTTCCTCTCTCTCTCTCTCTCTCTCTCTCTCTCTCTCTGTGGTTCAGTAACTCGGAGGTTGCCTCTGAATTCAAAAGGGCAGAGCCAACTCTTCCTCTGCCCACAAGAGCAGCGCCAGGAGCCAGCTCTGCGGAGGCACCCCGGTGAAAAGCGCCTGTGGCCGCCGCGTCCCCAGGCCTAACTTTAATTGCTGCACCACCGCGAATGTTAATGACTTCCGCTGCTCTCGCCGGCGCAAAAGATGATTTTTGTGTGCGAATGGGCCTGTGTGTGGGGACTTGGCGTGGCCGCCCCCCGTTCCGGGGCTGGCGGGGCTCCCTCTTCGGGGGGTAGCGGAGCCCTAGGGTGGGGGCTGGGAGACAGTGGGGCGCCGGCCGCGGGCGCCAAGGGCCGCGCTGCGCTGGGGAGTGCTTGGAGTTTGAAAGAAAGGCCCGGGCTGGGCCGAGGCGGACTCTGGCGGGATTCCTTACGGGGCTGTGGCAATATGTCTTCGCGGGCCGGGGTCATTTGGCAGCACTGAATTGAGGCGGCTGCCTTCGGGGCCGAGTTTCAGGCTGGCTCGGGAGAGCCGGAGGGTGGCAGAGGCCGGCGAGGCGCCGGCCGCACCTCCAGGCTGGGCCCCTGGGTTGCCAGGCCGAGCCCAGGACGCCGGGGACCGCGGGTCCCCACCTGGGGGTGGGGGTGGGGTGGGGGGGGGGGAAGGGCTCACCACCCCCTCCCCCGCACCCGGGACCAGGCCCTGAACCTTGTTTGCCTGCACGTTCTTTTTATTTCGGTGGGACTGTTCTCACCCGCCTGTGAGTCTGAAGCAATAAACTTTATGGCCGGATTTAACTTTAGTCTTTGAATCCCCAGGCTAAATGAAAGGAGTTAAAGCGCTTTCTTTTCTTCCGCCTTCCCTTTCTTCTCGCTCTCTCCTTTCCTTTTCCTCTCCTCCTTTGTAGATTTAAAACATGCAGGCACAGGACGCTCAAAAGGCAACTTAGGGATCCCCCTAGATAACACTAAAGATTAGAGAAATTTACTCCCCCTCAACATACAGACAAACTCTCTCTTCCAAACTGTGCCCTAAAGTTTGAGGGGAAGTCGAGGTGTCTTCAATGCCCAACTTAAAAGTCCCCAGAGCCATTAGGTTGTTTTTCCTGACACATCATAAAGGGTAGTTTAGGGAAGAAATTGGTCGTTTGTCAGTAGGAGATTTCCGCCTTTCTTTTGTTAGCTGCTCTTTCTGTTTGATCCCAGGAAATTTACATAATCTATGATTTCCAAAACAGTTCCCAATATTGCACCACCACGAAGTAAGGTGAAGTAAATTTTTCCTGGGTACAATTCCAACCTGGCCTCAGCCACCACCCCCTCTGGCCCCAAACCCTCACATTCTTCAGTGACAAAGTGACTGGGGATGCTGTGGCCTGTCCTGGGGTCTTTCTCTGGATGGATACCCACAAGGGACCTTGCAGATTTCCCCCATTCCCTGGAAGAATTAAGCCAAATTCTCCAACTCAGAAATGAAACAAACAAACAAAAAATTAGGACCTTCTGTCTCTTTAGGAGCTGGATAGTTTTCTCAAGTGCTAATTGCTAAAGATATTTGCTAAGAGCTTAAAGTGAAAAGATTTCAAGTGCGGTTTTGGAATTTCAACAAACTTTATTGTGCAGACACTCAACATAAGTCCAACAGTTGTCCCCAAAGTCAGAGGCCCAAAAACAAACCTGGGAAGCTTTTTGAAAAATCAAAACCCTCCCACAAGTCCCACTTCTCTGAACCAGTGGCAAGGCAAATCCCTGAAGTCATCTTGCATGACCTGTGAAAAGACTGGCATTGCAGCGCTCAGTGTCCGCATCTTAGTGGGAACTAGAATGTGAACTCTATTTGCGTTCTCTTTTGTTATTTTGTGTGTCTCTGAGAATTCTGGAGTTTTTGTTTTGCTGCTCTGAGTTTTGGGTTCTTTCTTGGAAAATATTGGGTTCAGGTTTTATTTTAGTTGCTCATTTGGTGATCTTGGTTGAGTGATTTCTTGGTGACTAAAATTAGTAGCAGAAAAGAGTGATAGGGCTTCTGGCAGGTTCATTTGAGTAGCTTGCCTGGAGGAAGCGTCCACACCACCTCCGTGGCTATATCTCACCCTGGGGTGTGGGGATGGGCAGAAAGGCTATTGGACCGATATCCAGCATTACCCAATATAGACAATCTTTCCCCTGAGTTTAAAAAAAAAAAATACAGCCTATAAATATGGTCAGCTTGCTTATTTCTGTCTGTTGTAATCTTTATAAAACTTCAGAGTTTCTAAGAGAGCAGCTTAACTCACATGGAGTTAAATGCCTTTAAAAACATACAGCATCCAATCAGACCTATGTGAGTGTTATTGGAGAATTTTTTTCTTCCTATTTTCATAGGAAGCATAGTAAAGAGGATGGCTTGTTACCTGCTCATTTTGTAGGGAAGGTATTTCTTCTTGTACATTCTTTGGAGTTGTTTTTGCAGAGGAACTTACTTAGAAGAAAAAAAAAATCTCTGTCATTAAGGTCTTTATGAAGACATCCAGCCTTAGTCGGTGGCAGAAATGTCTGTCTGTGCTCCTCATCTTGTAAGAGGAGAAGGTGTTCAGTATGTGTAGGGCCTCGTTTGTTTCTACAAGCTGAAGAGACAATATTTCCTGAACTATAAATATAATAGGAAGCTTCTGGTCACACTTACTTAGGGGTTTGTAAGGGTTTCCATGGTCTGATTTCACAACATTATGCCGAGGTTCCTTCTCTCCAGCTCTTTCCCCTGCTTCGTTGTTGGCGGCTCTGGGAGAGCAAGACAGAATTTTCTACCAGAAACAGAGTCATGTTCATTTGTTGAGATGTGAAGAGTATTATAGCCAAACAATTAGTGAGGGGGGGAGCAAATTACATCCTGAAAGATGGGCTATTAAAGAGGAAAACAATCCTTTTAGCTTAAAAGTTGCCCTTCGAAGCCTCTCCCCTGCCTTAGCTCCAGAGTCTGTCCCGAGGTTCTTCTACCATGGAGAGTGCAGAATGTTGTGGGTTCCATCCCTTTGGCTTCTAAGGCAGAATTTCTTTCTAGTCAATGACAGAACTATAAACGGGGCTTCCAGACGGGGCTGAGGGGGTCGGCCTAGGTTCCCACCCACATAGGAGAGGGGACCCACAGTGCTGGCCATTCTAACCCCCAGAAGTGAAGATATGCCTAGGTCTGTTTTGTTTGGTGTTTTTTCACAAAGGAAGCTGTCCTTCCACCAGGTCCCCTCCCCACAAACCAGTCTTTTCAATAATAATATTTGTTATGAAGGTTATTGGGTAATTATTGCGATTTTGTGAAGCAGCCCTTGCTGGAGGTGAAGTCTGTCATCGCCTAACAAATGACGCTCGTGCAGTTCACTGCCGGGTTAAGTAAATGCAGAGAAGATAAATCTGCACACCCTAGGAATCGCCAGCAGAGCACGCTTTAGTACAAGTTCACAGTCAACTCGCCTGCCTGGGCCAGCTCTCCCAACAATTAGGGCTGCGTCTTTATTTTTAAATAAAGGGGGGAAAAATGCCTCCGGCTCCCACTGCCTGCTTTCTCCCCATCCTCTATTTTCTTTCACTTTTTTCAAGGTTCCACCGTCCTATTCCAAATTTTCCCTGTAAATGTGATGATGAGTGATTTTAAAAACAATCTCACTCCTATTTAAGTGCTGACAAGAAGAGGTAGGAGGCTGATTTGACAGGGAATACAGTCACAAACACAAAAATATCCAATCCACCCTCTTAATCCAAAAGGTAGCGGCAGAAGCAGGGTGTCCTGGGAGGGGGGAACCCTGCCCCCTGAAAGAAGAGGCACAGCTTTGTGTATCTTTGTGGTTAGTGCGTTGCAACTGCGGGTCAAAAAGTTGAGGGTCAAAAGTTTATGTTGTGCAGCACTCTTAGTCATCTGCCCAGACAGAGTTTGATGTCAATGTTAGAGCCGCGATCTTGACTATCAGCACAAAAGATAAAATGGCTCGGAGTGACGCGTGTATCATGGTATGGACTCCAGGTGAACCCTAGTGGTTGAATGACCTCAATTACGGAGGAAAGGATAGAAAATTCCTCTTTTCAAGAGTAATACGTGCTGTATTTCATCTTGAATTATCGCTCCCATTCTGAGGGAATAGCAGCAGGTAAATAGGCATAGATGACTGACGCACCGACACCTCAGATGTTGGGGAACCAGGAGGCTGTTTGTGGGTTTGTCACAAAACTAAAAAGCTCAGAACTCATCAGTGGATCTTTAAGAAATAATGTAGCAAGTCTCCAATGTTTCACCATACCTTCAAAGGCAAGAGAACGGCGCAGGAAACTTCCTTTATTTGAAAATTGTTATTTTGATTGGCCAGCTTCTTTTTCTTTTTCATACATACAATGGTCCCGAAAGTGTGTGAGGACAAGGGCAAGCATAGGCACTCCTTGCAAAATGTATTCTTTGCAGTTTTCAAACACAGAATGGTTTTTGTGAAACCGCCACCCACTAGTCGCAAAGAGTTCTCAGAGCTGGGAAGGGGAGGAAAGAAGTGGAAATGCTCCTCAAAGGGCAGGATTCTTCCACCTTCCACCAGTGAGGAAATGCTTATGGGTACCGTGAACATGTTCTTGTTGTTGGAAATTTTTCATTACGTTTGTTGTTAACCCTGAACGAAATGTAAGAGAAATGCCACCGTCTGTAGGTGAATAACTGAACTGTAAAGAAGATTCCATTTGGACAGGAAAATGGAATCCATAAATGCCAGACCACTTCGTTAAGACCACCGTGAGGGACTTCTATTCTCCAGAAAAGACTCTTTAAAAATACATTTGGAATAAAAGCTAAGGAGAGGGGAAGCAAGCTCAGGAGGAAGGGCGAGAGGGTCGAAAAGAAAGGGAATAGTGTATTAAGGAAGCCAACTGGAACCAATGCCTCATGTGTGAGTTGCAAGTGGAAAACTAAACAATATTTTATTTTTCATGCACCGGACATTAGCCATTGGTGCCATTAGAATCTGTTTTGGGGGGTGGGGACATAGTTTCCTTTTCTATCTACTGAACTTCAAGTAATCAGTGTAGGAAAACAGGAGAAAAATGCAATTTTTTTCTACGTTGTTCTTTTTAACTTTAGAGAGAAGTTAATTCAACTACTCAGAATGTGGACTCTTGCAGGGATTTTTGAGATCATCCCAATATACTCTGGTTGATTGGATTTCCTGGTGCCAGGTACGTTTAGTGGCAAAGTAAATATTTCCCAAGCACTGACTTCATGGAAGTCATCAGATTGCTTCCACTGTGCAATGTGTAAAGTTTTTACTCTGGCCAAGAGCTTGAAGCCAAATGGGGGTGTGCCAGATGAAAATAGAAGGAAACAACTGTGGTGATTGCTGTTACAACAATGAACACTTCACCACATCTGGGCTAGCGAAATGAAGAAAACTGAAACCCCCTCTATTACTCACCAAGACAATTATGTGTCTCTTCAAGAAAACCTTGCTATTGTGTTATTGGTTAAAAGCATGCCACACCTTAGAAACATGTCAGTTTCAAGAAGCATAGACACCTCTTAGCCAGTTTTTGTAGCTAAAAAAAAAAAAAAAAAAAAAAGTACCTGGTACCTGCAGAAGTTACTGCTTTTAGAGTACCTACTTTTTTTATTTGGAGGATTTTTATCTTTAGGCCTCTTGCACAATCCAGGTTAAAATTCATGTTTAATCCTGATATCAATTTCAATCCTGATGTGTGGGTTGTGGCCACTATTATAAACTACTACAAGGAAACTGCCCTTAAACAATTACTTGGTCAAATGGCTGATTAAGTATTGCTTCTCTAAAATCGTATGCCTAGTGTAGGTATTGGGGAAGCCCTCAAATACCACCGTCAGGCATTTTGAAATTCAGCTATTCCCGTATGCGCTCCAGACACAGAACAGTCTGGAGAACTCTCGCTCTAAAGAACAAAGGACAAATACAGTCAATACATTCCATAACGTTTACATTTCCTTTGCTTTTCCCCCTTGGTTTTCCCTGAGAAGGAGTGACCTGGGCAAAGCACCCTGCTCTCTAAAAGGCACTGTATAGACCTTTTAGAAGCGCAAAGTCCAAGGCCGAGGTGAACTTCAGGTCAGCGCGTCTAACAAATATGAAAATGTCGGCTGGTGAAGGGCGCGCCTTGTGATTTAACAAAGACTGTCAATGTGTAAGATTAATAAGAAACAAAATGCACACGGTGTCACTGTTCGGTCACTTTGAAACTTGGGACAGGGTTGCATTCAAGAGGGAAGGCTGTTCCAAATATATTCAAAATGATTCAAATCAGATTCAAACTAGGCTGCAAACACTGCCTCCCTTTCGCCCTCCCTCTCCCTTAGACTCCCTTCGCTCTCCTCTTCCATCTGGGATTCGAGGACATGATGAAAAGTTATTTCATTTAATGGGATTTTAAGAAAGCTTTTGTTGGGAATATATGTTATCTCTGCACGTGGAAATGAGCAAATGTGCTCACCAGTTTCCCAAGAAAAGGATAACGCTTTCACCCTGCTAGGGACTGGAGCCAGTTGGTGTGAGAAGATTAGCATGCTCTCTCTCTGCTCGATTTCAGGGCACCCCATCTTTTCTCTGGCGAGATGCTGCTGGTAAACTTCAGTTTATTTATTAATTGAGTTAGACTCTTCCTGGCTTTACTCTGGTGTGTTGGATCTTGTGTAAAGGCAAGACGTTTTTGTGTGTGTGCTTTTTAAAGTGTTTTTCAAAAGATTATTTGATTCAATGGAACGATGCTATGGCTTGCAAAGAGAGATTGTGGAAGGATCAGAAAAGGTACTGAGATTGTTTATTACAGCCATAAATCTTGCAGTAAAATGTCAAAATGTCGGTGTGTGAGATAACACTTGGTGGTCCTGGCTCCGTTTGTGTTTATGATAGGAACCACAAAGACAAGTTACAGGCCTTGGGGGATTCTGTGTAAGCCCATCTTCCTCAAGTAATAGAACCACATAAAACACAGGCACAGTTAACCCGTTTAGGTTAACCATATACAAAACAGTGCCTGTGCCTCATTAATACTTTAAAATAGAAACTCGGTAGAAGGTTCTGAGGCTAAACAACATGAATTTTGTGTTTCAGTGTCTGTAAATAATACTAAACAGACATAGTTAAGACCCTAGTACTCAAGGCTGACGACATAAGGAGGAAGGCAAATTTTCCTTGTCATTTTTTCCCCCTGAAGCTTAGAAAGCCATGTTCTGCAAATTATATTATATATGTATACACTGTGCATATAAAATAGTATATATGTCTATATTATTTTTTCTTGCTTTTGAGAAATACAGATTTAGGCAGCTGTATCACAGGCTAGATCTCCCCCCAACTCTAGAGAGGATGTCTAAAGATTGATTTCTGTCTGTGGCTCAGATTTCATTTCAAAAAATTTCAGGGTGCCCCATGTCGATGGACAGCACTCTTCAGAGACACACATCCAACGTGGGAAACCTCTTTGTACCGCTTCAGGGTGATTCCAGTTGGAAAGCTAACATGATCCCTTTTTTAACCTCTTTTCCTAAATTAGTTTAAAGATTAGTCCCATATAATAGGCTTTATGTGGCTAAGCATTAAATGACTATCCATCAAATGGATATATTCCAGCATTTAGTAACTCATATGAGTAACCGATATAAATGAAGATAGAATTGACATTCCTTTTGAAGTATCTCCAGGCTTAGGCTATAACTTTCCTTGTCTGCGGTTGAGACTCAGTTGTGAGAAGGCTGTTTATCCTGCTCTCTGAAAAACCAACTAAGGTGCGCCAGCTGAAAAATCCTTGCTTTGCATGCCAATATGAAAGTATTTTTAGAATGGTGACTGTGCTACTTTGCACTGCTTTAATCTGGGCTGAAAAGTAGAGGAGCCAGGTGTGTCTGTCACTCAGGAAAAGAAAGGGAAAGTACACACTATGAGTTAAGGCATCAGTATTTACTTCAAAGATCAACATTAGGTGGAATTAATAAGTAATTTATTTCTTAATAATGGCGTAATTAGTTTACCCATCAGATTTCAATTACCAAATGGCAAGCAACAGTCCTCTCCCCCCCCCCCCCACCACTTTCCAGAGCTACTGATATCGTTAATATGCTAATTTTCAGCAATTCAGAAATTATAGACTGTCCTGTAGGTGTAACTTTAGCCTCAGATACAGCCTTAGAAAGCAGCGTCCAAAAGACAAAATCTAAAATTCTTAGCGGGGGAAAAGACCCGTCAGCGATCAGACTGGGCACGGTACCTATTCTGTCCCTAGCTTGTTTTTGTTTGGGGATTGTTCTGAAATAGGAAGTTGCTGGTTTCGACTCGATTTTGTGTAGGCGTCGCTATCTATTCCCACCCTTTGGCTATCTTCTCTCTCACGGCCGCACCTACTAAATGCAAGCATGTTTAAGTCTCATACCGACACCTCCATCAAAATGAGATGCTATCAGAAAGGTTTTGATTTTTCTTAGCTAAAAATTCAAGCAGATTCTGTCTCTAAAAGGAAGGAAAAATGAAAAATGCCCACCCGGTTACATTGCAATGGCCTTGCTCCTCTGGCCGATTTCTCCCAGCTGTTCACCCACCCACCCTTTGCGGCTCCTGCCGGGCTTCTCAAAGCAGGGGATCTCGGGCGGACTCGGCAAGCACGTTGTGGGGAAGGGGATCAGCTGGTGAAAATATGGATCTGTTGGCCTTATTCGTTTTAATCCGGGGCCACGGTTAAAATCAGGATATCTCCTTGGTCCTCACGCCATTCCTTCCCTCCGCCGGCCTCGAACCCTAGAAGACGCCAGGACAGGCTAGGCTGGGCCCGAGGTCAGCGATGGGCCGCGGCCACTCGGCTGCCCCGAGGCCTAGACCAGGAGTAGGGTATGAAAAGGGCCCGACTCGGGCGTCCGAGAGGACCAGAAGCCCTGGCAGGGCCCGAATTGCCAGCAGGACCCAAAGTTGGGGGGCTGGGGGGGACCAAAGCTCCAGCTCCCTCCCTCCGCCCGGGGCCGGACAGCAGCATCCATCACTCGCCCGCGCGCTTCCTGATCCGGGTCCGCGCGCGCGGCGCGCCCATTGGCGGGGGCGGGTCACGTGGGGGTACTAGGCGGGGCGCGCGTGGGGCCGAGGCGAGCGCGCGCGCGCGTGCGCGCGTGAGGGGGGGGGGAGGAGCGGCGCGAACTTTGGTGGCGTTGGCGGCGGCGGGAGGGGGAGGGGAGGGGAGGGGTGGGCGCTTGACAGCGGGGGAGGGGAAGGGAGCTGAGGAAAGGGGGGATGGGAAGCGAGGCAGGAGGGGGAGGGGCCTCGGCGAGCCCAGAAAAACGACAACGCGAGAAAAATTAGTATTTTTGCACTTCACAAATTAATGACCATGAGCTCGTTTTTGATAAACTCCAACTACATCGAGCCCAAGTTCCCTCCCTTTGAGGAGTACGCGCAGCACAGCGGCCCGGGCGGCGGAGACGGCGGCCCAGGCGGGGGCCCCAGCTACCAGCAGCCCCCAGCGCCCGCGGCCCAGCACCTGCCGGCGCAGCAGCCCCAGCTCCCCCACGCGGGCAACAGCCGCGAGCCCCCCGCCACCTACTACGCACCACGGGCCGCCCGCGAACCCTCCTACCCCGCTGCCGCGCTCTACCCCGCGCACGGTGCCGCCGAAGCCGCCTACCCCTATGGCTACCGCGGTGGCGCCAGCCCCGGGCGGCAGCCGCAGCCCGAGCAGCCCCCGGCGCGAGCCAAGGGTCCTGCGCACGGCCTGCACGCGAGCCACGTCCTGCCGCCCGGGCGGCAGCCCCCGCCGCCGCCGCCACCTCCCCCGCAGCACCGCGCGGCGCCCCCCGCACCCCCGCGGCGTTGCGAAGCGGCTCCCGCCACCCCGGGCGTCCCGGCAGGGGGCAGCGCCCCCGCGTGCCCGCTGCTCCTGGCCGACAAGAGCCCGCCGGGCCTGAAAGGCAAGGAGCCCGTGGTGTACCCCTGGATGAAGAAGATCCATGTCAGCGCCGGTATGTGGCGCCGCCGGGGAGGCGCGGGAGGGTGGGCTGGGGCCGGGTCGGGGTTCGGGGGTCGCGGTGAGGGTCAGGGGGAGAGGCCGAGGGAAAGGGGGCCTCTGGAGGGGAGCCCCCATCTGGCCCAAGCTACAGTGGGATGTGGGTGTGTGCGCGCCAGCCAGCCGCCTGATCCTAACGTGAGAACCCTTTTGTACCCGGGGTCCCTTTATCGAGAGATTTACGAGACGCCAAACTGTTAGGGCAGTAATTATAGCCCCCATAAATTTAATTGCCCTGGCAGAGGCTTCAGGCCATGTGTCTTTGAAGCTTTTCTTCAGCCCCAATGCCCAGCACCATTCTTTATGGCTCTCGGGTGTTTCCCGTTGTCAATAGCCTGTGAAACATTTTCTTTGCCGTTTTATGTATCTTGCGTGAACTTGGTGTCAGGTTATTATATAATGATGATGTCCAATTGCTCTTCCCCACCCCACCTTCTCTCTCCTCCTCCTTTCCCTCTCTTCCACTCCCTCCTCCTTGGCATTCTCCTTCGGGGTTATGGGCTTTCAGTCAACCCCAGTTATAACGGAGGGGAGCCCAAGCGCTCTCGAACCGCATACACCCGACAGCAGGTCTTGGAGCTGGAGAAGGAGTTCCACTTTAACCGCTACCTGACCCGGCGGCGCCGCATCGAGATCGCCCACACGCTCTGCTTGTCCGAGCGCCAGGTCAAGATCTGGTTTCAGAACCGGAGGATGAAGTGGAAGAAAGATCACAAATTGCCCAACACTAAGATGCGATCCTCCAACTCGGCCTCGGCCTCAGCAGGCCCGCCAGGGAAAGCACAAACTCAGAGCCCGCACCTGCATCCTCACCCCCACCAGGGCGCCTCAACACCCATTCCCTCCTCCATATAACCTTCAGAGATCCAGACCAGTTTCATACCCCCACCTGTTTTTCTCCTCTCTTCTGCCCCTTTCCCCATACTCCTACCTGTCTGGACTATAACAGACCCCAAAACAAAACCCAGCTTGGCGAAAAGGATAATGAAAAAGAAGACATTCTCCCCCAAAGAGAGTGTGCTGGTTGCCAACTAAGAGCAGACAATAGCCAGGATGCTGGCTGGCCTGAATAAGGCCGCCAGGATTGGGTACCTGAGGAGGACCACTTGGCAACCAATACTTTTGAGATGGCTAAAGTCAGCTGGATAGCCCACGCTGGCTGGGGACATATACATGTATGTTTGTTGCAAGCAGAAGGAAACAGATCCTTTCCCCCACCTTCCCTACCTCCCCCTTCCACATTAAGGCAGCTCATACCAGCTTGTATTGAACTGAATAAACGAGTAGACATTGTGGACCTCACAAGATTATTTAATTCTCAAAATGTATAGACCTTGATGGTAGATGTGACACATGTTAGTTTCCTTTCCTTGCATTTATTTAAAATATTGTTGTAGAGATATTGTTGTCTTATTCTGAGGCACAATCTCGGGGGAGAGGGGAGTGCATTTCGACCCATGTGCAACTGTACAAATTGTGGTGTGGCTATATAAAAAGCCATGTGCTAAGAATAAACTCTGTTTTAAAAACCATTAAAAGTTCTAAGACACATTTGTATGTTTCCTACTTTTAATTAAAAAAAAAAAAAAGGTTCTCTGGGTGGAGATGTCTGCCCTTGTGTGTAAAAATCTTGTAGATGGCTCAAGTTATGTTCACTTGGATTCTGACTGCTCACATAATTTGTGTGAGTGTATTCAACTTGAGCTGAACTCTTGTCAAGTTTGACCCACGGTGGGAAAAGTTCCAAAGAGCAGGAAGGCTCTTGAGCTCTGAGAGGGCTCCTCTTCTTCCCAAACTTGGCCAGGCTTTCAGGCTTCAAGTCTCTGTAAGGCATAGAAACGTGTCCTTCCCTGCAATGAAAGGTGAAACCACGCAGTGCTTCGGGCCCAGGAGTTTCTGCAGCTGTTCTACAGGCTGAACTCTGAGCACACTTGGAAAGAAGTGGTCCCTTTGGTATTTATTGCACCTTCACACTTAATCTGCCTGTTTCCCTGGAGATAAAAAAAAAATAGTTTATGCAAAGAATTGAGATTGCTTTTTTGTTTCTTGGCTGTCTTTAAGGTTCACTTCACTACAGCTTCGGGGTTTTTGTCTTTCTTTCTTTACCTCTTTCCTTCTGAAGCCAGAGCTTTCAAAATAAACTGAATTTTCCTAATAAACCCTCCAAAGTTTCTTCTGAGGAAAGAAAAAGCATAATGCCACCCTCAAAATATACCCCAAGCAAGGCAGACCTGGGAGTATTCAGTGCTGGAAGGAAGCTCAACTCTGAGCGAGGGTCACTTTTCTTAAATGCTCCTGGATCTTTCTGCCCAACCTAAAGATCTAGATTCAAAGGCTGAAAATCAAAACCCAGGGCTGTCTCTATAACCATAGTGTTTATGTGCTGATTTACAAATCAGTAAAGAGGATTTAGACTTGGTTGTCACTGAAGGAGTATTCTACAACAAGATGCAGAAAACCAACACATGCCACCCCTAGAATATAACTGTCACCTGGCCTTATATGAGTGCAATGTTAGGTTCGCGTTATAATTTTAGCAGAGATGGGAGGGGGCGCTCACCTACCTTTGGACTATCAGAGGAATCTTAAGCACATTTTTCCGTCAATGGCAAACCCTTAGCCAGCGGGCAGTGCTGTTCCTCCTCATGCCGCTGCTGCCCTGTGTGTGATACAGGCAAGGGTGATCAGTTCTTTACCTATGAACAAACCATATCTGAGAGGAGAGTGATGGACACCAGTCTCTGAAGGGCCTCCACCTCTCCCCAAGAAAATTCAGGAGCAAACAAATGCATGCCTTCCCCCAAGTCAGGCCAAACCTGGCGTGAAGTACGTTTTATATGGTGTGAACGGGTGCCAGGGATTTCTGGGGACACTGCAACTGCTGCTGAAACTTATTAACCCTCCCCCTACTACATGCACTTGTAAAACGAAATTAAATCACGCTGAAAATAGCAATTTTCCCAGGAATCATTAATCACCTCATACAATAAATACTTCTTTGTAATTCAACAGCAATTCTGAAAGGCATTCTCTGGGAAAAGTCTGTGGAGAAGCAAGGGATCTTCTTGCAAATAATATGGTCTCGGGCAAAGACGCAGCATCTCGGCTGTCTGCTCAAAAAATGCCTAGACTCTTGGTGGAAACTGAGTGTCAAGCTGCAAAACCTCAAATGGCAGATTGTCATCATTTAAGGTAAATTCTTATATTTCTCCTTTGTAGGGAAGGAGGGGTATAGAGGCATTCATTCCAGCTTCATACAGGAGGCAGTTGTGTGGGGATAAAGGGGATAACTTTCTTTCACTTACCCTTATAGTCTGTCCAGGAAAGGAAGAGAAAGGACGGACAGATTGTTTTTCTAATATACCAGGACAAAATGGCATTTTTGTCTAAGCTGTCTTAATTATTAAGGTATTGGTAAGTGTTACAAAGCCAAAATGATCCAAAATGACCCAAAGGATTGTGTCATTTCTTTAGTGTTTTTCCTGTTTTAGATTTGGTCTTTAAGGGAGCTTGTTATAACAGCTTAGAAAAATCCCACTTTGTGCTTTAAAATCATGCATTGTCTTCCCTTTGCTAGGGCAACCATAAGAGTTCACCCAGAGGACAAATTTTCTATCTCATTAATTGTTTTTTTTTTTTTTACGCGAACCCTAGTGGCCCCTCAAACCCTTGACCTTTAAAGACAGTATTTTGTGTAAGCTCTATAATTCTCCTACCAAAATGACCCTTACACATGCTGCCCTCTTCTTTTTCTCTTTCCCCCTCCTTCCCTCTAACACACACTCTTTTGCTTTAGTCACAGAGCCAAGCTGTGCATGACTCTGGAGATAAAAGTTTTGTCAACATCTGAAATCAACTTAAATCGGATGGGAGACACTTTAATGGTCACAGTTTGAATTAAGTACTTAACACTCTCCCCCCTGAAGAAAAATGGCACTTTGCAGGCTCTCTTTCCTAGTTTTGCTGAAATCTACGATATACCCGGTGTTTTATTACAGTGGGAATTCAACTGTGACAGGCATAGTAGAGTACTTAATACCCAGGATGGGGCTCCTGGGAAGATTACCTAGATATATGGGGAGTGGGCCCTCTGCACAGAATCTCTGACTTTATACCCAGCTCTTCGAGGGTGCCCACATTCCACCCCCCCCCCACCTCTCAGCTTCTTCCCCCGAGGGGTGGGTATCTCCATCTCTACTCTGTCCCCCTGATCTTCTAAGCTTCCAAACTGGGCTGCTCTTCTCACCACTGCCTTCTCTCCAGCAGTTGCAACATAGAAACTGATCTAGGACTCTTTAGAATGAAAGGGAAAAAAGACACCCAAAGAATCAGGGTAGCAAACAGAGAGTGGGGGGGGGGGCTTCCTGTCTGAATGGGTGGGTTCTGTGCAGGGAGTAGGCTGTTCTTTGCACTCCTTTGGCTTGCATCCCTAGCCTAGCCGCAGCCCTGTATTGAAGAACATAGGCTCAGCCTTCCCAAGGGCTGTTCCTATTGCCCCTCTTCTATATTATACCCCAGGGGTCCAAGAAGAACTCTGCTTCCTCTATCAAAGGCTAAGGGCTAGGAAAAATAGGAGGAGGAAAGAATATGGGTTCTCACTTCTTGTTGGAATCAGGGAGGCTGCTGGAGCTGTTGATGAAACATTCTAGTCTGAAACTTCTCTCTTGGAATTCTGGTATCACTTCTCAAGGCCCCACACTCATGGAGTAACTCCCGCCACCCACTCAGGCCAGCTCCCCTGTCTCTGGGCTTGATTTCTGGGGCTACAAGAGATCCTTGTTTCAAAGAATGTCCGAGGTGAAAGAGATTTGGAGGTCATTTTGGTTCAATCTTCTCAGTTTACGGTAGAGGAAACTAAGGCAGTTGAATGTTCCCCCATGTTCCTGTTAATGAATGAATGTGCAGGTTGAATAGAGCCTTTGGTCTCACCTTGGAGAGGGGTAAGTGCACAGGCATCTTTCCTCTGGGCAAGTCTATTCTGCCTGGAATGGACCTGCCTCTGGGCTTACACTTGACAAGGATGGCCACAGGTGTGCTGAGGTGTCCAGGGAGGGAGGGTGGGTTCTCGCCTGAAGCGCCATCAAAGCGGCCCCAGGAGATTAGGTCACCAAAGCGCCTTAGCCAGGGCACTGACACAGGTGGGCTGACCTTTGGTCCCAGGAGGGGACAGATGCCTGGGTGCCTGGGGATGCGGTGGGCACCCCACTGTCCACAATGCTCATAGTTCCAGAATGACTAATTCTATGCTGGCCCTGGGATTTCCATGGCAGTCGCTTGCCCTGGAGTTGAGCAAGGAGCAAGGAGTGTCTGCGTTCTGGAGGCCTGGGAGCTAAAAAAGCCAAACAAGGACCGTCGTTGCAGCAGATAAAGGTGTAGCGCCAGTTCGAGGGAGATATTGAAATTGTAATCTTTTGAGGTCACGTGACTCATTAAATAATTAATGCGGATCGTCAGGAATGGATCGGAGTCGTCAGGGCCGCACTAGGAATGAATCTCTCAGAAGTGAGACCCCAACTTCCTATTTGATTTTTAAAAACACACACCCTCAGATTTATCTCCAAAGGCTTTTAACTCCTTCAGGAGGTTTGAAGAGAGAGCCCTTCGGCGGGGAGGACCGGAGCTGGCGGGCCCACGCCGGGTTTGGGGGCTTTTTCTTCAGGGTTTCTGCAAGTCCGGGGAGCGCGCCGCGTCCGGGGAAACGTGAGTTTGGGCTGGGTTTTCTGCGGTCACATCCCGGCTTTAGTGATGAAGTGGGACGGATGCGCAGACAGTTGATAATGTTCTGATTCACACGGGGGAAGGCTGCAGAGATACCACAGGACCGGCGCGCGGCTTTGTTCAATTTTCCCGGTGTTCATAAATCACCCGCGCCGGGCGAGCGAGGGAGCAAGCGAGCGCCAAAAACGCCGAGAGAGAGGCCACGGCGGCGGTGGCGGCGGCGGCGGCCATTGCAGAGGGAAAGAGACCTGGGCAACATCTCTTTGTGACTCATTAGTCGGAACGATTTATGGGGAACGGCAGCCATGAATATTTGACTTGGGGATAAGGAAATAGCAACAACAATAATAACCATAATAATTACAATACTCCTAAGCGTCGTTGGTGGGGAGGGGTGGTGGATGGCGGCATAGCGGTTCTTTCTGGGGCGAAGTTGAGTGGCATTGTGCAGGGTAGCTAAGCCCCACCAAGCTCAGGGTCCCTCCAGGAGCCCCAAGGCCGGAGACACTCCCTGTGGGGACATAGAGGGCGAATTTGAATAAGAGAAAGGGGCCCAGCGTGGATTCGGAGTCCCAAGGGCCTGATGGAGGGTGAGGGCTACAGGTCGAGAGGGTGGCAGAGGGCAACTAGTTGCTGGTTTTCCGCCATTTGTTCAGTGTGCTAGGGGGCCCTGAAGCCTGAGGGTCAGGGGGCTTGTCAGCTATTTGGTGGTCTCTCAGGCCATCAACAGGACTGCATGGACTGGGATCAGGCATCCAGGGCTGGTTGGGGGCAGGCTGGCATGTGGGGAGGCTACCGGGCCGGGGGTGAAGGGGTAGTGGGGAGTAGGTTTGTGGAAGCAACCGGCCCAGCAGAGTCCCAGGCAGTGGAGAAACTAGCCGGGGTTCAGCATTGGGGATGATTCTTCTCCACCTTCCCCAGCGTCTTCTCTCCATCTCCGGAAAGTTGGCTGACCATTTGCTACTTAGAGAGCAAGAGAGGGTTGCAGATACCTTGAGAGACAAGTTGGCAGCAGAATTAGGGCATCGGTTGGCTTGGGACTGCTGTGCAAGGCAAGGCTGGTTAGGGCCCCCAGATCGGGTATTGTCAGATGTCTGCATCCTTCCTAGTCTTCCCCTATTTCCAACCAGCCGCAGTTGGCCTACTCTCAGGGACTGGGCGCTGCGGTGGTCCCGCCAGCCCACTGGGACCGAGAAGTGAGGCACCCAGGGCTTGAATAACCCAGAAGACAAAACCTCTCAAGACTGCCCCCCAGCCCAAAGACTGCGCCGGGGTCTGATTTCGAGTCAAACAGAAATGAGCACTATTAGTGAGGTTTCAAGAGAGTCTGTGATTGAATGCTCCCAGACAGGGCTTCCCTTTGTTAGCAAAAGAAAATAAAGCGTGCATTCACATTCCCCAAGTTGAGGTGCGTGAGGAACTCTTGGAGCAGAGCTGGCACCAACGGCAAAGCTTCTTCCACCTTCCCATCTTCCTCCGCCTATCCATTTTCTTCTCCCTACCCCCTTCCCCCATCCCAGCCCCCGTAAAAAGAAAGAAAGAGGAGAATGTGGGTGCGGAGATGGAGTATGTATTTATTTTACAAAAATAAATCATCATCTGCAGGCCATTCTTAGACTGGACCCTTTCGAGCAACGAGTGCGCCTCATGGACGAGTGCCCTGGCGACTCCTCCGTGTCCGCGTCACCCCGGGGGCCACCCTGGCGCCCGCGCAGGGCCGTACTTCCAACTCCGGTTCTCCAGCTCCCTTCCTTCGCAGCCACCGTTTACTCTCTGCTGTTTATTTGTCCGCAGAGCGCCAGGACACCGGAAAAGGCGATTCCCTGAGTGCCCGGAGTTGGAGACAATCACTGGTTCAGTCTTAAACATCTTTCGAGGTAAGCGCTGCGCCAGCTCTTCACTCCTCCGGGCTTTGCACGGGCCTTTGGAAGGAGTTTCCTCGTCCAGGCAGCTGCAGCCCCTTGAAGGAGGTTCTGGTCAATATTTAACCTCGGAGACGTTTTGGAGCTGGGTTCTCTTGAGCTGCACGCCCCGGGAATGCGGGGTTTCAGGCAGACAAAGAGTCTGCCCCGAAAAACGGCAGGCACTGTGCAGGCGGGGCGGTTGCAGAGACCAAAGATGTGCGTGCGGGGGCGGCCGGGGGTGTCAGAGGAGCGTGTTTGTTTCTTCGAGCGAGCTCCAAACAAACCCCTACACCGAGCAGCAGGGCAGAAGCAAGTAGAGGCCACGGGTGCGGCGGCCGCTGCGTGGGCCGCGCTCCCTGTCGACTGTTTGCGGCGCCCGCGGAGACTGTGAGTTCGGGAATGGTCGTCAGTCACAGATCTGCCTTGAGGAAACTTGTCTCGCCGCCTTGCAGTTTCTCCTATCCTTTTGCCTTTCCGCGGCAAGAGGGAGGTTGCTGCCTTTCGAATGTGTAGACCGTCGCAGGCAGCGGGTCTTCTCCGTTCCTTTAGGTGGGCGGAACTGCTCTTTTTCCTACGGGAAAAGCACGCGTTTCCCAGGTCTCTGCGTTTTCTTTTCCTACTGGAAACAAGGGAAGACTCTTTAAAATTCTTTCCAAGTTCTGGCTTAATTTGTTCTCTTAGTTTGGGATGCAGGGAGGTAATTACTGTGGTTTATTACCTTGTAAAAGATCCATAAATTTTGTGCCTGTTTGGGGGAGGGGCTGTTGGAATAGCTTTCAGAAGCTTGGTATGAAGGAATGGGTTTGCTTTGTTCTTTCAGGAGTTATTTATTTTAAAAAGTTTTCTGAGTTTTTGTTTTCTATTCCGCGGGCCTCAGTCTTCCCTAAAATTTGCTCCCCAAATAGATGTCAGGTTGTTAATTAAGTGCAACATGCTATTCAGTGATGCTGTAAGGCTGATATGTTGTTCTGGATACAATTATTATCTTATCAGATAGAACGTAAACAGGGGAACAGTAAACCTGGGTTACTTTCTCAGCTTCTGTATGTCTATTTATATCAAGTATAGGTTGAGTATTTTAGGAATTTGCAACTCACTGTGTACATATGATTTGAATCTCTGCACACAACAGAATCACTGCATGTGTACATAGTCACAGGAGTTGGAGACCATGTGTATAAAATGATATACACATCCATATGTGTCCAGAGAACTTGGAGCCCATTTGTACTGCAGTTGCACCCACAGGAAATATCTCATGTTAAATAATGATATATAACCTACACACACACACACACACACACACACACACACGCACACGCACACACACACAGACAAAAGTGGGCTAAGCAGGCCTTACCAGACACTAAGAAAAACCATTAGAGCTAACTAAAGGGAGAAAAATGTTAAGTGTATTTTTGACAGAGAAATCAGATTGCAGTGTTTGGATACAGATATATCTAATCTGCCAACAGCCTTGCAAATATTGACTAAAGCCCTGTATCCATGCTCACCTGCTCCTTCCAAGACAACTTTTGGCTCTGGTGAAATGGATTCAGGGCATGTGTCCCCAGCCCTGGCCAGGTTGGGGGCTGGAGTGGAAGGGGGGACCGGCAGCTAGATTTTCCCGGCTGGGCTTCGATACTTGAGTATCTCTATTCTTGTTCTCTGGAAATGAACTTTAAAAGGTCCATAGCCTTGTTCAAGGAGAGTGGATTTCAGAGTGGTGAGGGAGGACTCTCAGCTGCTGGTTCCCTGGTGGCCTGCCCAGACCAAGGTCTCTCTTAGGAAAGCCATTTTCACCTCAAAAGTTAAATTTCTCTTGACTTCCTCAGATTTTTTCCTCCACATCCCACCAAATCACCCCATTCCAACCCAAGTCGTTAATGTTAATTGTTAAACAGCAGTTGGAGCATTAACTGGGCTGTTAATAGCGGCAGTGGAGGCTCCTGGCTAGAGCCGAGATGCCGCTGGGCCTTCCTGGCGTTAAGGCATTTCTCTGAAGCAGTACCAAATACTTCTCTCATTGATTTATGGCCTCGGAGTTACGATTTGCTCCAGACTGTTCTGAGAGTTCTGAAGGGGGCCCCTTCTCATCTTTGAGTTGAAGTCTCTGCAGAAACTTTGGTTGGGGGAGATGGGAGTTTGCCAGCAATTTGGCAATACTTCCAGGTCCTTTCTAGGCTACCTGGAGAGTTCGGTGTGAAATATTTGGCACAGGCAGGGTGGGGGGACTGCATAAGGGGAGCAGAGGACAATGTGTTAGTTGTGTGAGTCCTTGGGGGACTGCAGAGTGCTTTTTGGGAAACCAGCCTTTGGTTCTATCCCCCACACCCCATACCTGAGAGAAGTAGGTTTGCACTTTGGGTTCTCACTTTCCAGCTTGTGGCTTAGGTCAGAGTTGGGTCAGTTCACAGAGAGGTTCTCTCCCAGCTCCACCACAGACAGAACTTTGTTGGAATACTGCCACCAGCGTAGGCCAGGGCTCACTTCCAAAGGATTAGGTCTCCTCCTCTTTTATTGCCCTTCTGATTTGGACACCCCCGTGACCAGGCCCCCTTACTGAGGGCCTTACATTCTCACTAGGCCCCTGCAGGGCAGGAGAGGAGGAGGAGGAATCCTGTAGCTGCTATAAGTGAGTCCTCACTCTTAGAGAGGCCTAGCCAGCTGAAGATCCACTCTAAAGAAAGAAAAGAATAAGGCACCAGGAGCCCACCACTTCAGAAACTAAGAAGTTCAGAAACTAAGACCTGAAAAGAGAAACTTTTAAGGCAGGTCCTGAGAGGGTGAAGTGTTACAATCAGTAGACAGTATCACCAAGCAGAAGTCAGGAGTAGAAGCAGGGCAGGGCCGGGGGGTGGGGGTGGGGGGTTGGTTCAGCTCGGTTGCTCCAGAGCAGAGTTGGTCCTGTTCATTTTCTGCTGGTGGACAGACTTGTCTTAGGGGAGGGTGGACAGACCCATCTGCAAAAGGGTCCCAGGTTACCTTGTAGGTTAATTCAAGGGATGCCAGCAAAGATTGGTTGTATATATAGTTTTTCTCTTACAGAGTCAATTAGATCATTTCCCCTTACATTTTCCATTGTTAGAAGCCTATAATTTCATGTATCGCTCAGCTGTGCACTGAGGAAGTACGCAAGTGTAGGTTTAGCCAGGGCACTGAGTCCCTCCAGATTTTGCAAAACCCTGGCCCACCACTCTAGAGGCAAGCACCTCTTCCCTAGAGGGCTCTCATTGAACAAAATCAACTTAGCCTTTTGTCAGGTAATTTGGGGCCTTTTGGCGTGGGTGGTAGCAAACTCCATACAATGGCAGGCCATGAGGGAGTCCACTGACTAAGCCAGTCATTACTGGGTTTTCTTCTGGAAACAGGGCCCGGGCCTTGCCTTTTGACGTACTGGCTAGCAGGCCAGAGGAGACTGGCGTGCTTGGGTGTGCAGGCTTCAGCTTGTCTGCGTGTGGAAGACTGTACAGAAAGTTACATGGACTCTGAGAATGGGGACAGCATTGCTGTTTGGATCATTTGTAAAGAAATATAAGTGGAGATAAGTGGCCCAGTGTGGCACATGTGGGGGGGGGGGCCAGCGTCCTACTGCCCTAGATGAAACTCTTCCCCACTGCTGGGCAAGGTTCCCCACTTCCCCTCCCCCAAAGCTGAATGTTCTGCTTGGAAACCTAGTCCCTTCAGTGATTTCCTATTTCAAATAAAAGGATTTAAGTTGACGTATGACCACGTGAGCACATAATACAGCGCATTATTGTGGCATTTGGAGCGGAGACCCGGGCGGGCTTCGCCTGTGATTACGTTTTCTAGATTCTCTACAGAGCGAGAGCTTTTTCCCCCCACCCCCACGCACCCACCTCCTCCTTCTCCTTCCCCTTCTCCGGAGAGCGCTCTCCTAGCGGGTTGCAGTTTTCAGCGCTCATGGAGCGGTTCTGGGCGAGCTAGCCGATGGGACTCGAGGCCACACCAGGAGGATGGAATTTATTTTAAGGTATTTCCGCCGATTGTTCATATTTAGAGTGAGTTACGGCTGTGAGAGACAAAGGTCAGGCGAGGAGACCCTGGTTCACCGACAGGACCCTCAGCCCTCTCTTCCTTTGTTTCTCTCATAGAACCGAAACCATCTGAAAGATCTCCAGTAGCACCTCAGACTGAGTTTAATTCTCTGGAAAGTGTAGGGGGATGTAAAGGAAAGGGCGCTTGGGGGCTGCGAGGTGAGCCCGGTGGCCTCCAGCGCTCTGGCGGCTTTGTCCACTGCAGCCGGGCTTGAGTCCCAGGAGCTGAGCCGCAGGCGGAGGGAGGGTCCCGAAGCAGCGGCTCTGGCCGAGGTGGCCCTCGTGGCGCTTGCTCGGCGAGACGGCCTGGAGGGGGTGGGGGCTGGGTGGATGGGAAGGGGAATCTCTCCCGGCTTGGCCGCGTTTGCTGGCCGCCAGGGATGGAGAGGTAGGGCTGACCTAGGCAGCCAGAGCAGCTGGGAGAGGGAAATCAATGAGTGTGCAGACGCGCTGCCATTTTATTGATGATGCTTCAGGCCACTTTGTTCAGTGCTGGGTTGGTTGGAGGACGCACTTTCCCACGCGCGGGACCGAAGGTGCAAGACCCGGAGGACGGAGGACGCGCCATTGTTTCCCCAGTACTCTACCCGGGTAGGGGTGAAGACAGCTCAGATCTAGGAGAGGCTTACGATAGGGGTAAGCGTGCCCGACGCCCAGAAGCTCTGTTAGTCTAAATTTCGGGAGCCAGAACTGGGTTTGGGCTTCATATTGTGCATGGCCTGTATGCCCCATTGTAATGCACCCAGCTGGCTTGCAGAGTTTTAAGGACTGGCTGGTGCACCCTGGGCTAGAGAGAATTCGAGGCAGAGTCCGCAGGAAGCAGAGGCAGACATTTCTCCGGCTTCAGACCCCAGAAACAGTGCTGTAGCCAGGATAGAAGCAGATGAGAGATAAACCATGCTTGCAATTTACTGGGAAAGCCTGTGCTAATTGCACTTTGGAGACCCAGCACTCCTGGGAAGGATGAAAACTCCCAGAAACGGTGAAGGAAACTTCACTTTTCTCTGTTCTTGGAGATCTTGGGGTGGAGGAAAGGGGTGTCTACAAGGAGTCGGGAATCAGATTTTCTCCGTGACTTAAACAAACAAACAAAAAAATCTTATTTCTTTCTGTACTTGAAAAAAAAAAATCAAATCAGGTTTCCCCTACTTGAGAGGGATTTACATCCCCAGAAGGGAAAGGCTGCTTCTACCCTCCCCCGCTGCCGTCCTCGGGCGCTAACCGTGTTTAACTGAGGCGGTTTCAAGTGCCCTAAAACACCCCTTGGAAATAAAATGTAAGCTTTAATTGCTGTTCAATTACTTGTCAGCATTTCATATGATTTATGACCCAGTTCTGGCGCATTTTTGACCCAGTTAAAGACTCATAAATAATATAGTTTCGCTAGAAAGAATGAGAGAGGGAATAGAGGTTTGTTAAAGGCATCTTTTTATTGTCACTTCAGTGCCAGCCAGCGGAATAAATATCTAGGGATGGACTCTCAAACTGGTTCTGTATAAAAGTGTGCACAGTGAAAAGAAACCAGTAGTCCCGTTTATAGAGCACCAGTTGGTTTTTCCTTCATGCAAGGAGCTAAAGCCACTCCATAGTAGCTAAACTACAGCTATAAAAAACAGGCTAGTCCCCTTTTACCCTCAAAATGCCAGCCTCACCCTCACAGGCAAGTGTATTTCCTCACTAATTTTCCTCTCCATTCCCAGATTTCAGTGCCTCTTGTGCCTTACCTTCCTCCCTGGCTTATAGACAGCCTTGCAGGGACCCCAGCGCCCCCCCACCCCAACCCGCAGACCTGTTCTCAAGGAGGCCCCTGCAAAGGGTAGAGAGGCACAAGCACACCTTCGCTATTTCAGATATTTTTCTAGCGCTGGGAAAATGTTTTCTTCTAGTCCCCGTGGGCAAGACATAAGGGAGCACAGGGACTGAGGAGGGGGGTTTGGGGGAGCGAAGGGGTCCTTTCCACAAAGATAACCTCAGTGGTTTTGGCTGAGCAGGGTGAATGGCTGCGGGATTTGCCTAGAAAAGACACCGCAGCCGCAGCAGTGGGCAATTTCTGGCAGTGAAAATCGGCAGGCGGTATTTTTCTCTTAAAAAACAGTAACACAGAACCTTCAGCAATCATAAATTATTACCTTTAATCACATCGCCTGCCTTGCTCTGAAAGCCAGTCCTGTGGATTTCAGCAGAGAGGCCCAAACCCGGAGGTCTGCATGCCAGGGTGTGAGACCAGTCTTGAGGTCAGAGCCAGATTTGTGCCCACTGCAGCCAGCTGCCCGGAAGCCATCTAGTCTGGGACCATCCAGCAGAGACCCTGTCCCAAGCTCCCACCCCAGCTCTCCCTCAACTCCCATGGCTCTTCAAGTCCAGTCCCAGCATTTTGCCCGGCACAGTCTTGGTGCGGGTGAAAAGGTATGCGCCCCAGATGCCCCAGCCCTCACCTCGGAACCCTCGGCCCTCTTGGCCCAGGCGGTCCCCTCCCCTGGCAGGTTCTCACGGAAAGCTGGCCTTCCCTGCAGCTGGCTTAGCTGAGAAGGCGGTGAGAGTCGTGTCAGCAGTTTGGAGGAGAAAGTGCGGGTTGATTATTGACCCACGCCTTCTTTCTTCAAATGCCACATCCGACCAGGCCAGTTTGAAGAGAAAATGCAGCCGAGCGATTTTTGCGGCGGCTCTCACCTCCTACGCCGCCCGGCTCCCCCTTTTAAGTTGCGCTGCCGCAATATGCCATAAGGAGCAAGTGTTTGCTGTTTTGTGCTCTGTTTACAGCTTTGGGGCGCCGAGTCATAAATCTTGCCCAGCCATAAATGACAAAAACCATTGGTATGCATGAGGCCACCCTGGCCAGGAGTGCTTTTTGATTTCTCCCTTTTCCCTTGGCTTTGTTTTTGCTTTAAGGTGACACTTTGGCTCCCTGACAGTTTAAACATACTACTTATATTTTTAACACCTTCCTTTGAGAAGGACTGGCCGTTGACACCTTGGAATTGCATGAAAGCTCCATTTCTCTTTTTGCCACACACATACCCTTGCAGAGTTCGCTGGAGAGTGGAGGGAGGCATTAGAAGAGAGAAAGACCATCCTCCTTAAAGTTGTGGCAGTATTGCGGGGCACACCCAGGCCTTTCCTTTGCTCAGTGTCCCTGCATACCACTAATTAGAGAAGAAAACATTATAGATGTCGGTTTGTGTTGGGGTCAGAGTTTTATCTGTCTTTTCCTGTGAGTGAGCTGCCCCGTCTGTACTATGAAGTAGGCATAGAAAAGCTGGAGACCCGGGTTTCTAGGCATCCTAGTACGTACCTGAGCCCAGCGCATCCCACTTCACTGCCTGGACTTGTGTCCATTTCCCCCAGGTTACTTCTCTCTTGGCTGCCAGGATTTTAAGAGTTTCTGCCTAAAAATATAATGAAAGACAGCCCAGTTGGCTCTTGGGGAGGTCTCTTGAGAAGGGAGGCCCTATCCCTGTCCCCCAAGGATTGCCTTTGAGGTTCTCAGGTTGGGGGTGGAAGATTTGGTAAAGTGCTCAAAGTCTGGGGGACTCTCCTTATGGTTCTCTTTCCCCTTGCACCCCAACTGGAAGTGTTCAGGGCAGAGGGTTACGTGGTTTCTCAAATGGATTCCCAAGAAATAGAGCCCGGCAAGAGAGCCCCTTTGTGAGAGCCGTTTGTCCTCATTAGCATAATTTTCCTGGACTTTAGTGACGCCTAGAAGCGAGGAGAGGGAGGGCGTTGGGGGTTGGGGGGAGGCTGCCCTCCTCCCGCCGCCGCGGAGCTCCCCCTCTCGCTCCTGTCCCTCCCCTCGCCTCAGCCCCATCCCCCACGCCGCCCCGCGCTTCCCCAGCCGCCTCGGCCTCCCCTCCCGCCCGCCCCCAGTACCCCCCACCGCACCCCCCAGCCAGACGCTGCTCCGCGTGTAATATTCATAAGAAACATACCCAAGTCGGTGCCACTAGCCCAGGCAGAGCCCTGCGCCGCGCTAGCGCTTATCTCCGGGCCACGGCTGCTGCCCTCGGGAAGGGCAGGGGGCGGGGGTGTGGGGGAGGGGTGGGTGGGTGGGGTGGGTGGGAGGGGGGGGGGTCCAAGCCGCCCCAGTCCGCCCTGGGCGAGCCGTGCCGGAGCAGCGAGGCGGCCACGCTCTGCGCCGCGGCGTCCGGGCCTCGGGGTCTCCCTCCCGCCAGCCGTCTCGGCTGATGCTGAGGGTCGGTGCCCATCCCGCGCCTAGGGGACCCGGCCGGGCCGCTAAGCCGGGCCGGGGGCCGGAGCCCGAGCCCGAGCCCAAGCCCGAGCCCGAGCCTGAGCTTGCGGCGCTCATCAGAAGTTAAGGTAAGCAGGGCCACAACCGGCCGCTCTCCGCGCTGAATGGCGGAGTTTACGTCTCGGTGATTTATGGCTGCAGACTTAAATCTCGGTTCAAGAAGAGTTCACAAGCCGGAGCTTCCTTCCCGGCAGTGACTGATACCCTTACACTTCGAGTTCAGGCCGCTTTCCCATCCCCGCCCCCACCTCTTCCCTCTCCCCTAGCCCAGCCCCAACTTTTCTGGGTTGGGGAGGGAGGGGTGGGCAAGGGGACGAGGGGGCTCTTACCCGATATTCCCGCTTAAACTCGGGGTGAGGGCAGGCTGAGGAAGGGGCGGGAGTGGAAAGAGGGAGCGGTGTCTGAAGGAAGGAGGTTGAATTTGGGCAGATCTTCCAGAAAGACAATAGGGCTTGCTTTCTGCACTCAATTTAGCCTCTTCAACTCTCTTTCAGCTCTTGCACCTGGGGGTTATTGTCCAGAAACAGATCTTTTAGGAGGAATCTCCTCCCACCCCCAGCCCTTGCTTGAGGGGGTGCAAAGCAAGTTTCCTGACTGGCAGATCTCCAACTTCTTTACTGGATTGCAAACTTTGGGGGCTGGGGTGGGGTGGGAGGGGAGAACTGTGTGGGTCCCAAGGTGGTTGTCTGCTGACCTCAAACAATAGGAAGGACTCTGGTGGGATCTCCAAGGTGAATTCATATTTTTAGTTTATGGGGGTTGTTGTGTGCTCTTTGGTTTTTAATGGTATTTTTGTTATTTACAAGACAATGATCAACTTGATGAAAAGACTTAAGTAAGCAGCAGGCCAGTGTAGCTTGTGATAATGGATTGAAAAGTCACTTGAAATGTTGCACATTCAAAATCACCTTTATTTTGTTTTATCTAATATCTTGCTGTTCAGGTGTCTGGAGTAATTTTCTTAACCTGACATTTTATTTTACACAAGCCTGGTATCTTAAAAATTTATAATGGCAGACAGTAACACTGCCAAATGTAATAGAACTATTTTCAATGAAAGAACATGAAACTGAGACATTCAATTACTATTCAGTTTTAAAATTTATTTTATCCTTTTTAAATTTTTGATCATAGTATCTGTAGCTTCCAAAATAGAAACAATACTCCAGGGCTCAGGATCACGCACACTAACTTCGAATAAGGGAAGCTGTAATTTTTAATTGAGGTTCTGGAAAATTAATTGTGCTTGTTTTCCATATGTTGGTCAGATTGTTGGTTTAATAATGAAATCCAAAGGAGCCCATTATTAAAAACAAAATTGTAGTCATCTGCTTGTGGATGGCTTTTTCTAGTTAACAAAGTGTCTGCTATTCCTAGAGAACTTGAATGACTCCAGGACTCAAATATACATAGTTGGGGCATGAACTAAACCATTTTCTTCTTGAATTTGTCATTGTATTTTTTCTTAAATGGTCACACTAACATTCTGAGTGTGTGTGTGTGTGTGTGTGTGTGTGTGTATGCATATTAACTCACGTAGAACTTTTCTCAGCTGAGAACGAGAGATTGACCATGCACAGGTTGAAAATAAAAATAAAACAGATTTCACTTCTGCAAACTGCTTTCTAAATAATATTTTTTTAATAAGGGGTTGAGAAGGCTTTCAGTTGCTTTTAAGATTTCCAGTCTTGACCTTTACTTGGTGTTTCTGAAGCAGGTAAATAGGCCAAGTAACAAACATCAACAACAAGAGCACACAAAGATCAGGGCACTCTGGCAGGATTTTATGGCTTGTGCTTCCATCCCTCGTCCGGAGCCAAATGACCCCCATACATCAAATTACATAGCAGTTTCTAAGACAGAACCTATTATCGTTAAGTTGGAGGGAGAGTTCAAGCCGTGGTCATGGAGATGAACGCTGGTTTTTCAGGTTCCTGGTGGGTTGTTTTTTTCTCTAATCCATCATGTTTTAACAGGTAGAATTTGATAGTTATCCTGAATAACAGCACCTCAGAAAGTCCAAGGCAGGAGGGTCTGGGGACCTTCTGTAACAGGGGAGAAGAGGTGGGAGTGGCTTGCTGGGTCAAGCCTGAGAAATAGGGAGAGGAAAGGAAAAGAACTGTCCAGGATTTGAGTTTGACTTGCTGGAGCAAGTGTTGTTGTTGGTCCTTTCCCACGCAGGATGTTCCCTCCAGAGTTTTTTCTCTTCCCTTCTTGGCTACAAGGGGCTTATTTGGAGGAGGTAGGTCATATCCCCTACCCAAGGGTAGATTAACTGCCCAACAAGCTCAGCTTCTGAAATCCAGCGGGGTAGTAGGGCAATTGCCTGAAAATGTTTTGTGCATACCTGTCTTGGGTGCTGAAAGATCCAAGAAGGGGCTCGATGGGAAGTCACCCCGCATCAGGGCTCTTTTGCCAAATATTAGTCCTAAAGCGAGGATTGGAGAACAAATTGGCAACCTAAGCTCTCCTTTGCCTCCTTGCCCCCTTCCCCATGATCCTGAGAGGGAGGGAGTCGCAGGGCTCGCTGGACAAGGCCAAAGAGCAGAGACGAAGGGATACCCCAAGTTTCTTCTCTCCTGGAAAAGAAGGATCCCAGCCCTGTTCCTTTCTAGCCCATCAACCTTTCTTCTTTAGGACTCCGGTTCTGGTAGCCCCGGCTTCCAGCCCTCACTCTCCTCCTCTCTCCCCGGAAAACCCCCTAACTCCAGACGCAAGTTAAGCAAATATTTGTAGCTGCCAGTAAATTCCAGCGGCTTTTTATAGCGCGGCTCTCTGCGCCCGGGGCCAAGTCGTGCTGCTAAATATTGCTGACCACTTTTTCTTTTATGGCTTTCATGTCACTTAGCTATTGAGAGTAAGATGGATTTGCGCGGAGCCCTCACCGCGCTGCGATTCTCGCCCCCCAGGTCTGCGCGGGGCAGTCATTGGCGGCGGAGTATCACGTGACCGCGGGGGCGTGCCAATGTGCGCCCTCAAGGGTGTCAAGCCCCTGTCAGAGTGTGCGATCAAGATTGTGAGACAACGCGATGCAAAAAGCGACCTACTACGACAGTTCGGCGATCTACGGTGGCTACCCCTACCAGGCAGCCAACGGGTTCGCTTATAATGCCAATCAGCAGCCGTATCCGGCGTCCTCGGCACTGGGCACTGATGGCGAGTACCACCGACCTGCCTGTTCACTCCAGTCGCCCGCCAGTGCCGGGGGCCACCCCAAGGCGCACGAGCTGAGCGAGGCGTGTCTGCGCACCCTGAGTGGCCCGCCCAGCCAACCCCCAGTCCTCGGCGAGCCCCCCCTGGCCCCGCCGCCCCCCCAGGCCGCGCCCCCCGCTCCACAGCAGCCTCAACCCCCGCCACAGCCCCCAGCACCCGCTCCTGCCGCGCCCCCGCCCCCCTCTTCAGTTTCCCCACCTCAGAATGCCAGCAGCAACCCCACGCCTGCCAGCGCAGCCAAGAGCCCCCTACTCAACTCACCCACCGTGGCCAAACAAATCTTCCCCTGGATGAAAGAGTCTCGGCAAAACACAAAGCAGAAAACCAGTGGCTCCAGCTCAGGTAAAGCCGTACCTTCTAGAGGAGGGGTCCCCTGGCCTGGCTCCCGGCCCCCCCAGGCTACCTCCAGTCACAGTCTGGGAGCGCTGGAACATTTTTAAGAACTAACAGCTCCTTCTCCTTCAACTAGGGGGGTGACAGGACTCTGTGTCCAGGAAACCCCCAGACAGACCTGATGAGAGTCTCTCTTGACTTCCTCAATAGCAAGTGGGGCCTAGTGAGTTTGGAACCCCTTCTTGTTACACTCTAGGAGTTAGGACCTTTGGGCATAGCAGACCTGAGCTCCACACTCTCTTTTTAGCATAACTCCTTTCTAGTGAACAGTGACATCCATCCCACACTGAAATGTGGTAGAATAAAAGCAGGCCTAGTCACCATCCAAGTCAGAATCAATGCTTTGCCTATAAACAGAGCCTATTTTTAATTTTTGCTCCAGTAGATGGAGTGGCTGCCTTACCTCTGGGAAGGCCCTACTCAGATTTAGTACAATGAAGGCAGCCAGGGATCTCCTGGGGGTGGGGATTTGGACTTGTTATGCTAATAGGAACCACTTGGGCCTACCAGAAACTAGACTAGAGGACAGGGCCTAGGTCTTAGGCTTCCCAGCATCTTGGTTACCTTTCCCCCTGCCTTCTCCAGTTCTCAGTACTCTGCTCTGAGCCTGAGCATCTGGGACCCTGCAGAACCAAGGTGGGGGTAGGGCGAAGGGGAGGATAAGAGGGTACAAGATTAGTGGATTAAATTGGGGAGGCAGCTTGATAACATGAAGAACGCTTTAAAGGGACCCCGCCAGGGGCCTGGGCCTCCCCACCAGAAATTGGTACTTTCAATGTGATCTCTTCCTTTGGGCACAGAAGACCTTCCAGATTGGGGCTTCCACTCCACCTGTCTCCACTGGGTAGACCAAATAAGTGGCCAGTTGAGGCAACTGTGCAATCCTTCCATCAGACAGTGAAAGAGAGAAAGGTTTATTGAGTGTATAATAGGTGCCCCACATCCCAGTTACTGTGAAGGGAATGAAGATGGGAGACCTGCCCATAGGGAGCTTGTAGTCTGATAGGCCTGAATGACTACATGATTCAGAAAGTGAATAGCTCCAGGAAGGAAATACAGATCAGGAAGGCAAACTGGGGGTTCTGCTTTCCTATCTCTTGCCCTTCGGGAAGCCTGTGATTTGCACCTTAACTGAATGAGGGGCTAGCTACCCAGCTGCTGGCACTATTTCCCCTCCAGGACAGAGGACAGCACCTAGTTCCTCCTCCCCCTTTCTGGGCCCTGACAGACCGAGGGATCTTGGGCCCTGGAGTGAGGAGGGGCCTGGCGGGTTCAGGGGCTAGGCGGGGCCTCGGGCAGCCCCTGACGCCACTCTTCCTCTCTCCTCTGTCCTCGCAGGGGAGAGCTGCGCTGGCGACAAGAGTCCGCCCGGGCAGGCGTCGTCCAAACGGGCGCGCACCGCCTACACGAGCGCGCAGCTGGTGGAGCTGGAGAAGGAATTCCACTTCAACCGCTACCTGTGCCGGCCGCGCCGGGTAGAGATGGCCAACCTGCTGAACCTCACAGAGCGCCAGATCAAGATCTGGTTCCAGAATCGCCGCATGAAGTACAAGAAGGATCAGAAGGGCAAGGGCATGCTGACGTCATCAGGGGGCCAGTCCCCAAGTCGTAGCCCGGTGCCCCCCGGCGCGGGCGGCTATCTGAACTCTATGCATTCGCTGGTCAACAGCGTCCCATACGAGCCCCAGTCGCCCCCGCCTTTCTCCAAGCCTCCCCAGGGTGCCTATGGGCTGCCCCCCGCCTCCTACCCCGCACCCCTGCCAAGCTGCGCGCCCCCACCGCCCCCACAGAAGCGCTACACCGCGGCGGGGGCAGGGGGCACACCCGACTATGACCCGCACGCTCATGGCCTGCAGGGCAACGGCAGCTATGGGACCCCACACTTACAGGGAAGCCCCGTCTTCGTGGGGGGCAGCTATGTGGAGCCCATGAGCAACTCTGGGCCTGCCCTCTTTGGCCTAACTCACCTCCCCCACGCCGCCTCGGCAGCCATGGACTACGGGGGTGCTGGGCCACTGGGCAGCGGCCACCATCACGGGCCCGGGCCAGGGGAGCCGCACCCCACCTACACGGACCTTACCGCCCACCATCCTTCTCAGGGAAGAATTCAGGAAGCCCCCAAGCTCACCCACCTGTGATGGTGGGCTCGGGGCTGCGCGCCAGGAGAGTCCCCCCCCCCCCCCGCCCCCACCTTTCTTCGTCGTTTCCCTGTTTTGTTTTGTTTTAAGATTCTTCCTGTCCTCTCTTTTCTGTTCTCCGCCCCTTCTACCTTCCCCTCCCCCTCGTTTTGTTTTCTTTGGTAACGCGTTTTTATAGTTTATGTGACGTAGCAATCTTGGTTGCTGGAATGGCTGTCAGTATCAGTAGCGATGTTTATCTCCTCCTACCCCCTCGCTCGGCCGCTGGCCCTGCACCCTTTACTTTCTCTACTCTTTGATCAGAAACAGGGTATATGAACAAATTTTCTAGCCGAGTTCTTCAATGTGAATTTGTTCGTACATTATGGCTCCCGAGGGGAAGCAATTACTTTTTTTTTTTTTAACTTTTAGATTTTTTTTTTAAATTGCACTTCTTGTAAAGAGCGAGAAAAAAATCAAAGGCGCTTTGAAACAGGGGCTCCCTGTGCAAGGACGACTAAGTGTACGTCTTTCCGTGTGTGTATGCTGGTGAACAGTCAGATTTATTTATATTTTTTTTGCAAGCATTGAATAATCTAAGTTTTAAATATTATTTATCCCCATCCGTTCGTATTTATATTAAAGAAATTCTGTACCCTGATTGTTCAGAAGGTTTCTTGGGCCTTTTGTTCAATAGTGTATTGGCGTACATAGAAAAATTTTTTATTTGAAAGGGAAATATAATTCCTTTATAAAAACGGTAATGATGCAATAATACCAGAGAGGATCCAGCTTTTGAAAAGACTGATTTACGTTTGTAACATCCGGCCAAACTGAAAAAAAAAAAAAAAAACAATCTGTAAACGTGAAAAATGCTAGATTTGTTTCGAGAGTTCTACATTCCTTGCTGCTCACATTCTGAGAAACTAAACAAAAAAAAAATAAATAAAGTTTTTATTCTGAATAATATCCGTGTTCAGAAGGGGTTCTTTGGCCGAAGACCGGGGTCTGCGTGGAATTCAGGCAGAGGCGAACTGGCTTGAGCAGGCCGCGGCAAGCCCTCTAGCTCCGGAGTGGGGCCTGGCCGGGCGGCTCGCCCGGGAGCGCAGCGAATTCTCGGAAGGCTGTAGGAGCTCCCGGAGGCGGGCAGCTTTGCAAACCGCCGAACGCCAGCCCGCTGGGCAGCCTGATTCCCAGCTGCCACGGAGGGGCCAGCCGCAGGCGCAGAAGCTGCGTGAGTGCAGAGTGCGGGAGAAACAAAAGGCCGCGGGGCCGAAGCGCGGCGGGGACGCACAGGTGCCCGAGAGGCCCCGCTGGGGAGTAAGGCAGTGCGGTCTTCTCCAAGATCTTCCTCTAGGTCGAAGAGGACCAGTCAATGCCTTAACCCTGGGAATCGCCAGCCGGGCGGAGGATGGCGAGCATTTTCTCGAGCAACCGGACTCTCTGTAGATGCTTTTCGGTCCTTTATCGCACTAGGAGGAAAGAATCACTCCTAAAATCGCCACGGGGAGCTAGGAGGCTCGAACCGGACAGCCTCACCCAGGTCTCCGGCAGAAGAAAAGAAAGGCTGAACTCCCAGGAGCCTCCCCGAGCCCTTCCCTGGACTGTTTGAGTCCCAGCTTTGGCTTCATCCTGGAATTTGGGATCTGGCATTCTCTGGATTTATTTCCTCTCCTTCATCCCTCCTCGTTCTCCTTCTGTGGCCCCAGGGGGAGGAGGGGAGATAAGGGAGATTGGCATCTTTCTAATAAAAATGCAATTTTATAAGTATTTCTTTCTCATGATGCTACAGGAGCTAAATGTTACATTTCTACTCCTGGATTTAAGATAGGGCTACCTACTGACTGGCTGGCAGAGGCAAAAGCAGGCACAGGAAAGGGAAATATTTTCATCTTCAGATTACAGAACTGCTTGGAGAAGGAACCAAATTCAGAAAGTGTAAGCCTCAGAACTGTATCCCCATCAACATCCCCTTTCTAAATTGGAAGCAAGGAACCACCTGCGTCTGGGGATCAGAAGCATCTGATGTGAGAAATAAATCCTCCTTCTCCCTGGATTGTATCTTTCAGAGACGGAGGTGAAAAATGTCGCCATTTTGTTTGCAATCCAAAATATCCATCATCATGGCCACTATCTTTCCCCTGAGAAGCTCCCTCAGCTGATCTTTAGAAACAGGCACTGGAGCCATTTTTGGGGATCTCCTGGGTCCACAGGAGCTGCTTTTAGGGAACCTTTTCACATTTTAAGAAAAAGAAAAAGGTTCTGAAGGTATAAAGCCAGGTAGCTGTAGAGATCTGAGTTTTTCTCTCACAGCCAGAGATGCTTCTCCCATATCTGTTCAGGGGCTCCTGATACACATATATTTTTTTTTCATTTTTGAAAGAGTTTGGGTTACAGAAGGAGTAGATCTACTCCCCACCCCACCCCAACCTCCCTGCCGAAATATGGCGCACCTCAGAAATGCAGAGTCTGGAAAACCAGTCTTTGTGAGGACTGGAGCGTCTGCGCTTTTAGTTGTTCAGATCTGAACTGAGCAGGCTAAGCAACACGGAAGTCTTATGAGTAATAATTTTAGAGAAGTGTATAAAATCACCTAGTAAAATAAGGAACAGTGGAGAAAGAGAGAGAGACAGAAAGAGAGAGAGAGAGAGAGAGAGAGAGAGCCAGGGAGCTCTATCCATTCAGAAAGGGAAATCTTTCAGGGATATCACTATTTGAACCCGTTTCCAAAATCTGCTATTTAGCTGAGAGGCAACTGGTTTGGAGGCATCCTTCCTCCCTCAGGACACAGATTTTTAAATGAAATTCCAATATGATTTCCCATATCTTGGCAATCAAAACATTCGTTTTGGGTTTCAAAGAAAAAATATTGATCTCACCTCCAGCTTCCAAGATATTAAAAATAAGTCCTTATTAAAAGATTCCTGGGTTAAAGCAATAGATTTGGGGAAGATTTCAGTGTTGAATGGTCAAAGAAAAGGGTTTGCTTCCAGATGGTGTTTGAATTAAGGCCGCTGAGGCGAGCAGAAAGCTCTCACCCACGCAGCCCCTGACAAAGCCTCAGCGATATGGGGGCAGCGCTGCTCTCTCTCCGTAGCTCCCCCTCCCCTTAACCCCTCAATATTATTTCTGGTAAAAGCAAATGGCAAAAGCCGCTATCCCAGAATCTGCAAAGCACCTTTCCTAAAAGCAGCCTTATAACTCTTTCTGCTGCCAGAAAGATATATTTTAAAAGACTAGTTTTCCTTGTTTACTTGCGTTTCCTGCTCTCCTCTTTGCTCGGCCACATTTGATCTTGGAAAGAGCTCGAAGCTGAAATGTGTTCTTAAGGGCCAGAAGCTGTCAAGGCTTTTGGTGAGCAAGATTGATCGCGCCCAGACTTCCTTCAGAGCTTTGTTTGGAATAAAAGCAAGAAAACTGAAAAACCTCACATTTTCCAAAATAGCATCTCTATCTGTAAGGCAATGCTGTGGGCCAGTCAATGACGGAGGCCACTTTATATGTAATTTCCAACCCAAGCCCCCTTTGATGCCGGCCTTAGAGAAGGAGTCCTAGCCTTGTGCTGCGGTCGGCCTTTCTTGTTTTCTACGTAGATTTTTCTCCCCCACCAACCTCTCTCTCCCTGGCCATCAGAATGATTTATTTTCCTGCCACGGATGCCTGCCGGCCTGGGGGAGCCTGATCACTTGGTCCATTTCAAAGGAAGCAAAAGCGAATCATCCTCCTCAGGGTTTGAGGGAAAAGAGATACCTTCAGATTTCTCTCTCAGCCTCCTCCCCTCTTTCTGGCTTGGTGGATTTTTAAAAAGTTATTGTTTGGTACCTAAAGGTGTTATCTTTTGAACCCTCCAGCACAGTCCACGATGCCCTCAGTCTCCAGTCTCCGAATTGGAAAAAAGAGAGAGTGAGCAGAGAAAAGAGAACGTTTATAATTCCTCCTGAGGTTGCCCTCTCTCACCTGCGATGCTGTTGCCCACAAGAGAACCTGAGTGCAAACATCCCTGGTGGCCAAGGAGCGGAAAGGTGCGGGAGACAATTTGGGCTGCCAGGGAACACGAATTGCATCTGAACCAACAAGCCCCCAATCAGAGTGACAAGGACCAGGAGAAGAAGGAGAGGGAAAGAAAAAGAAAGAGAGAGAGAGAGAGAGGAATAAGCGCCTTCTCCTTCCCTGCTGCTAACTTCCAACAGACTTCCTGGAAATAAGAAATACTCACCGCACCCGAGCCCTACGGGTATGAAACCCAGAATGCCAGGAGCCGCAGGAGCCTGCTCCGGGTGGCATTGCTTTGGTTGGTCGCCGCCCTGGCTACAGAGATTTGGACACATGAACCTGGGGTTGTTGTCTTGCTTGGCACATGCATCTATCTTTCTTGAGCCACTCCTGAAAAGTTGATGGCACCGGAAGGTTGGGAAGCTTCGAGAGCCGCCTCCCCGTCTTCCGCTTCCCTCTGGAGCCAGATGCATAGCTGCCTTGGAAAAGCCGGCTAACAATGGGCCGGGGTCCGGGTCCGGCGATGGGGGGGGGGGCGCAGACTCCGAGCTGGGCTTTGGGAGGGGGGCGAGGGCATGCGGGAGGGGTTTGGGGAAGGAGAGGTGGACAGAGGAGAGAGGGAAGGGGACAGGGGGGAAGAGGAAAAGAGGGAAGGAAAGAGAGGAAGGAAAACAGGAATCACTTCTGAGATCCAGTAACTGGTTTTAGAAAAGGCAGAGGAAAATGGAAATAAAAGAGGGGAGACCCCAAAATGAATCCTCTCTTTTCTGTGTCTTCTCTCTCTGTCTGTCTGTCTCTGTCTGTCTCTCTCCCTCCCTCCCTCCTTCCCTCTCTCTTTCTTCTCCCAGTCTCATCTCCCCTCTCCCTCTGCTCCTTCCTCCTGCCTTAGCAGAACTTATGTGGCTGGGATGCGGGGCTCTCGGGTGTCAAAACTTTGAAGATTAATGGATTACTTTGTTAATGACTGCAGGCGTCAGACTGAGGTGCTTAGATGATTTGTGAGGTGCGAGGCGTCTTCCCGACAGTCCCAAACAATGCGCGGAGTGTGCGGGGGAGTTAGAGGGCAGCCGCCGGCGGGCCCGGCAGCAGGGCTCACACTCGCACACACTCACATACTCACACACACTCCCAAGCGCACACACCAGGTTCTGTGCTGATCAGGAGGCAGGCAGGCACCCTCGCCCCCACGCACTCCCGGGCATCCCCACCCACACCCACATATATGTATTTTTGCCCTGAAAAAAGTGTAAATAAAGCCTCGCTGGCCCCCAATGAGGCGTTCCTTCCCGACTTTTTTGGATCAATCAAACAGACAGTGGCTTCTTTTGATTAAAGCCCAAATTGTCATTGGGCAGAAGCAATCATGTGACAGCCAATTCGGTCCAATTTCAACCTTGTCTCCATGAATTCAATAGTTTAATAGTAGCGCGGTCCCCATACGGCTGTAATCAGTGAATTAGAAAAAAAACACCCCAGCAGCGATCTTCTATGATAGATTTTTTTTTCCTCTGCTCTCGCCTTTTTCCCGGGCCTTGCCCCCCCAAAGCCCCTCCAGAAGAGGGAACTTTTTCTCCGAGGGGGCTCCAAGGAGAAGGCCATGAATTACGAATTTGAGCGAGAGATTGGTTTTATCAATAGCCAGCCGTCGCTCGCTGAGTGCCTGACATCTTTTCCCCCTGTCGCTGATACATTTCAAAGTTCATCAATCAAGACCTCGACGCTTTCACACTCGACACTGATTCCTCCTCCTTTTGAGCAGACCATTCCCAGCCTGAACCCGGGCAGTCACCCTCGCCACGGCGCTGGCGGCCGCCCCAAGCCGAGCCCCGCGGGCAGCCGCGGCAGCCCAGTGCCCGCCGGCGCCCTGCAGCCGCCCGAATACCCCTGGATGAAGGAGAAGAAGGCGGCCAAGAAAACCGCGCTGCCGCCCGCCTCGGCCGCCGCCGCCGCCGCCGCCGCCGCCACCGGCCCTGCCTGCCTCAGCCACAAAGGTCAGTCCAAAGACTTGGCCCCAGGTCCCGGGACCCTCTGCTCCTTCGGGGCTGCCCGGGGAGCGGTTATGGGGGAGGGGAGCGTGGGCTGGGAGAGAAGGGGGAGAGAGGGAGAGATGCTTGGCTGCCTTCCCTTCCCCTGTGGGCTCAGGAGTGGGTGTGATGGAGAGAAAAGGGATCCTGCGCTGCACAATGAGACATATATATATTTTTAAGAAGGGGGGGGGTGAAACTTTCCCTAACTTGTGTAATGTGGGATGATTTATTTGAGTTGGAACTGACCTCCTCTTGTCTAGTTGTCCTAGAGTTTGGCTTTTTGACAGTAATGAAGAGTGATAGATCGCTCTTGCTCAGCTAAGCAGCTGATGCATTAATTATAAATTGTGGTGTGGCTAATATAAAGTTTGCTCCCGGATGGAGAGGTTGGGGGGAGCCACAGGCAGGAATCTGGTGGAGGTGGAAAGAGATGGGGTCTCCCCGGGGCTGGGCTCCCAGGAAAGGCAGCACAATAGCTCCACTGCATCCAGGGGCGGCCATTTTGTTGCAGTTGATCTTTTCTGCTATATTTATTCTCCAGTGGAATAACCCCGCTCGGACCCCTCCACCTCCAACTGTGCGCGTGTCTCTTGTTGGTTTCCCTTTCCGCAGAATCCCTGGAAATCGCCGATGGCAGCGGCGGGGGCTCCCGACGCCTGAGAACTGCTTACACCAACACGCAGCTTTTAGAGCTGGAGAAAGAATTTCATTTCAACAAGTACCTTTGCAGACCCCGAAGGGTGGAAATCGCAGCGCTGCTGGATCTGACTGAGAGACAAGTGAAAGTGTGGTTTCAGAACCGGAGGATGAAGCACAAGAGGCAGACCCAGTGCAAGGAGAACCACAACAGCGAGGGGAAATTTAAAAGCCTCGAAGACTCTGAGAAAGTGGAGGAGGACGAGGAAGAGAAGTCGCTCTTTGAGCAAGCCCTGAGCGTCTCCGGGGCCCTTCTGGAGAGGGAAGGTTACACTTTTCAGCAAAATGCCCTCTCTCAGCAGCAGGCTCCCAATGGACACAATGGCGACTCCCAAAGTTTCCCAGTTTCGCCTTTAACCAGCAATGAGAAAAATCTGAAACATTTTCAGCACCAGTCACCCACTGTTTCTAACTGCTTGTCAACAATGGGCCAGAACTGTGGCTCAGGCCTAAACAATGACAGTCCCGAGGCCCTCGAGGTCCCCTCTTTGCAGGACTTTAACGTTTTTTCCACAGATTCCTGCCTGCAGCTTTCAGATGCAGTCTCGCCCAGTTTGCCAGGTTCCCTCGACAGTCCCGTAGATATTTCAGCTGACAGCTTTGACTTTTTTACAGACACACTCACCACAATTGACTTGCAGCATCTGAATTACTAAAAACATTAAAGCAAAACAAAGCATCACAAAACAAAAACCCCTTTGACCAGGTGCTTTTGCCTTCTTTTATTCTGAGAGTTGATTTTTATTTTCTTTTCTTCCTGACCTACCCTCTCTCTCCTCTAAATGTGGAAGATTTTCTGTTTAGTGATTCTCCTGGTCCAGTTTCAGAGCCATCTTTTACAGATTATTTTGGAGTTTTAGTTGTTCTAAATCTAATCCAACACCCCTCTCTGTGATTTCCTGAAAGCAATATATGAGGCCTGCAAGAAAGTGATCATATAATTGTATCTTCACTTTCTTTTTATTTTTGTATTACATTAGGATGCATTGTCATGAGTATTTTTGGTAGAATAAATTCTCCTTTGCTATAAGTAGCTTTCTTATTTTTTCTCCCCCCCTCTTTCTCAAGGCTCATAACGGTTTCTTTTTCTTCTTTTAGCCTAACTTGGTAAATAAAATTCTGGTCACAATTCATCTTCTTTTTCAATTTTAATATATTTATTAAGGGGGCATGTTCAAAGTCTTCAGTAGTCAATAACAAAAAAAGAAAGCCAGAACATAGGACTTCTGAGAAATGTTTTTTTTTTTTTCCTCTCTTTTTAAAGGGAATGGATTTGGTTTTTCAGTGTAGAGGTTCAAGCCATAGATTTAAATTGGTAATAGAAACGGGATTGGGCAGCCTCACAGTTGGGCCAAGCCCAAGCTTTTGAAAGTGGAGAAATAAAAGTGCCTACAGAAACCCCCCAACTCCAGGAAGAAGGAACACGGAGTTTCTTTAACAAGCTACCAGCCTCCAGGTCAATAACTAAGTTATCAACAATTCATTTATTTATACACATTTGTTTCAAACATCTACATTCCAACCCCCTCCCCCACAATCCCCGGAAACATTTTCAGTGTGGTTGATTAGTCTCCCAGATGTTGATGGGTCCAGGCGAACAGACCTAAAAGGTAGAGAAAACAAAAATAAAACAAAACATGGTTACTAGCTGGAAAATGCACTTCAGAAAGCGTTCTTTCCAATCCTCTGGTCCAGTCATTCTAGGATTCTTTTTTTTTCAGGGTCAGAAAAATCAATATTTCATTCTTAAATCTGTTTACATGGCAAATAATGGATCATTAAAGCTTTGAAGCCAGGTTACCAAGTTGAGATTTAAAATGGAGAGTTTCTGCGCCCTAGGTTATAAATTAACCCAGTTTCTAGAGAGAGAAAGAGAAAAAGCACTTTAAATGAAATATCAATAAAATGTAATCTAGGGCACGTTCCTGGGCTGTCTTGCTCCCCCCCCCCCTTCTTATATCTCCCCATGCTGATTTTTTCCTTACTGAGCTCTGTTGTGATGGCTACTTACCGTGAGAAAACGCAGTGTGTAAGCAACATGTGTGGGGGGCGGGTTGATTTAGGAACCCGGCTCTTAATAGTTAAGGCTTGGAAGTTACAATGAAATCGCGATCTTTCTCCATGGGTTTGCACCCAAGATATCCTTCACCCTTTTGCCCCCTACATCCTGGCAGCGGCGGAGGCGTGTGAGGACCCCGGCGGGTCTCCAGCCCCAGGCGCGGAGCTGAGCAGGGCAGCCCGGCCGCAGCCAGGGCTGAGCCGCTGCTGTTTGCGATTCGTCCTACGCTCATAAATCAAACGCTTTCTATGAATGAGAATGTCATCAAAGAGATCAATTGCAGGAACACATGCACAAATAAAAATCCTCTTACGTATTTGCCGGGGATCCCCGTCCGAAAGCATTAAGTTAGAAGGCGTTTAGTCATAATTCATTTTTATTGCTCTTTTAAAACAACAGCTTGGCTGAGCCGCGGATGCCATGAGCAGCTCGGGGCCTCGGCGGCGTTTGTCTCCTCCTCGCTCCTTCCCTTTCTAGTAGAAGAGCCCTGAAAGAGGTGCTTTGAGCCCAGCAAGCCGCTTTCAGGCCATCATTTAAATAGTGACCAAGGTCTCCTTTTACCCACTCTCCCAGAGCATTTAAAGAGACTTTAGCTCCAGTCGTGGGGCGCTGGCCTACAAGCCAGGAGAACCAAGAGTCTCCTACAAGGCGGGATGAGCCCCAGGATTTCGTGGGGGGGTGGGGGGGGGTGGGGGAAGAACCGAGCTACGGAAGCCTTGCGGGCTCGAGGCCAGAGGAGACCGCCTTTGTAAGTAACACCGGGAGAGCAGCGCTCTGGGCGGCCAGCCGGGGCGGAGCAGGCTCTGCTGCGGGAGTCCGGCCTTCCGGGAGCCGGGAGCAGCGCGCGGAGGCAGGTCTGTCGCCTGCCGGAGAGATTGCGGGCCTCTACGCAAGTGCATGAAAGCGGTCCCAAGAAAAACACCCCCACCCATGCTGGCTCTGAAAGAGGCCCGGAGGGAGGAAGAGAAGTGGAAGGAGAGCAGCACAGAGGCCGAGAACTAGCAGAGGCGGGAGAACGGTTGCGGTCCCGGGCGGCTTTGTGGCGCTAAGCCCTGCAGCCGAGGGGGTTGCGCAAACCCGGGCCGAAGAAGCCAACAAAGGGACAGGAATGAGGCAAGGAGAAAGAACGTACTTTGGTTCGGAAAGCAGATCGTCCGCAGTGCCAGCACCGACACTCTCACGTCCTACCGCCTCCCCGACAGGAGCCGCGTCCCTCCCCATCTCAGGAGGCCTGGCACTCCCAAGGAAGCCGCCTCCAGGAGGGCCTCCTTTCCTTTTCCCTTCTCGAAAATGAGTGTCCCCAGGTGCTGAAATTGGGGTAGGAGTGACCTTTCCTGGCTGGGCTCGCTCTTAACCGTGGTTGGGGATGGGTCAAAGGTCACAGAAAAATACTATTTCAAAAGTAAATGTTTAGGGAAAAATTGTCTTTGCTACTGGGGGAATCCATAGTCAAATGTCTGCAAGAGTTCCCCCTCTTGTGGGGGCAGGTTTGGTGGGGGAACTTCTGTATGTGAAGAACAGAATGCAGAAACCTGAAAGTTTGGCTAACACATTTATGATGTGCCTCCTTCAAACAAAACTTCCTTCTTCTAACTGGGGAGGGAAAACTAGAGGGGAGTGGGAACCCCGTCCTCAGATAAATTTTATCTGTCCCATTCCGATGTGATAAGCAGGGTCAGAGAAAAATCTATACTGCATTAGCTGCAAAGCTTCTTGGATGATCTCTGGATTTCTTTTACCTAAGAATGCATCAATTCTCGGTCTCAGTTTGGCATTTTCTCTCTACAAGCCAAGGGTTGACACGAAACCTAATAGTAAACAGCAATTAACGACCCCGTCAGCATCAGGGTAGGATGAGGGTGATGGAGAACAGGACCCCTGGCCTGGGATGACGCTCAGATTTGCACGTGTCTCTCTAGAGAAAGACTTGAACGTTCACACAAGGAACTACATAGATACAAAGGGGAGGAGGTGTTGTTGGGGGAAGAAGAAAATGTCCCGTCCACCATCAGCCATCTGTCCACCGCCCCTCCCACCTGCCAGCCCCTAACCCCCCACTTCAGACATGCAGTAGAATGGGGGGGGGGGGCGGTTAGTGGATAAAGGAAGCCCTACAACTCCTAACATCCCCCCTCCAGAAAACAAGCACCACTGTTGGGGCGTGGTGGGGGGAGTTCAGCGTATTTAGTTGGAGCTGTGGTCTCGCCCTTTGAGGCCCCCGCTGAAGCGCGCAGACTCCTGGGTCCCGGGGAGCCGGCAGATGGCCTGCAGCGCACCGCCCGGCCCCCACGCTGGCCACGTCCGCTAGCGTCATCTTTCTCCCCCGCCTCCTACCCTTCAAAATCCAGCGGCCGAGCTGCTCCGGATCCCATAGGGCTCCCGGAGCAAAGCTGAGTGGGGAGGAGAAAGGGGCGGAGAGCGAGGAAAGAGGGAGGGCGAAGAGCCGGCCACCCTCGGCCTTTTCCGGCAACCTTAACTACTACCAATCACCCGCTCCCGGGCGTCGAATTACAAAAGCTCCTCATTGCCTCGTTAATAATCAGTTGCGGTGGGGGAATAGGGTTCAGAGACCCTCCTTGGGGAAGGGAAGGCTTTTTTGGTTTTTGTGTTTTTTTTGTTTTTTTCTTGCTCACGTCCCCTCCACGCCCAGCCGGGTTCCTCCCAGCCAACCCTCTGCGCACTTTCGAAGCTCGGGGAGCTGGTGGCCTAGCCTCGTCCTACGCCACGGTCCTCTGCGCTCCTCACTGCCCCGGCACCACAGCAGGGACTGTGTAGTGAAAGCGCCCGCGGAGCTACCCTTTCTGCTCCGCGCTCTGCGGGCTCGGCCCCTGAGCTAGTGGGAGGCCAGCGAGCTCCGGCCCACTGATTCCCGACCCAAGAGAGACGGAGCCCCCTTCCCTTCTCACCTCTTGCCAGTTCATCTTTCTGTGCACGGTGGGGAGGGGGCGGAGACGGGGATGCCTCCCAGCCCCCACCTCCCGGAGGGGGGGAGAGCGGAGTCGGCGCGCGCAGAAGGTGGCTTCTGTTCCCCTTCGGCCCAGCGCTCCGAATCTGCCCTTGCAGCCGCCGCAGCAGCTGCCGCCGCCTGGGCCGCCTGGGGGGGCGACTGCGCGTCACCTAGACTGGAGGAGCGCCGGGGATTTAAATGCCACTGAAACGGTGATCCATCACCGCGGGAGCCAGCAAACTTTCGCAGGAGGCTCAGCCATTGGCTGACATAGTCACGTGCCCCTCCCCCTGCGCCCTCCGCCCTCGCGCCCCCCCTCTTGCGCACTGTACATTCATATCATTTTTCTTCTCTGGCCCCATGGAGGAAGTGAGAAAGTTGGCACGGTCACCCAGGGCTTCGCAGGACCCGGTCCCTCAGTGACAGATGGACAATGCAAGAATGAGCTCCTTCCTGGAATACCCCATCCTCAGCGGTGGCGACACGGGGACCTGCTCAGCGCGAGCCTACCCTTCCGACCATGGAATTACAACTTTCCAGTCGTGCGCGGTCAGTGCTAACAGCTGTGGCGGCGACGACCGCTTCCTAGTGGGCAGGGGGGTGCAGATCAGCCCGCCCCACCACCACCACCACCACCACCACCACCACCATCACCCCCAACCGGCCACCTACCAGACTCCCGGGAACCTGGGGGTGTCCTACTCCCATTCGAGTTGTGGTCCAAGCTATGGCGCGCAGAACTTCGGCGCGCCTTACAGCCCCTACGCGTTAAATCAGGAAGCAGAAGTAAGTGGTGGGTACCCCTCGTGCGCTCCCGCTGTTTACTCTGGAAATCTCTCATCTCCCATGGTCCAGCATCACCACCACCACCAGGGTTATGCCGGGGGCGCGGTGGGCTCGCCTCAGTACATTCACCACTCATATGGACAAGAGCACCAGAGCCTGGCCCTGGCCACGTATAATAACTCCTTGTCCCCTCTCCACGCCAGCCACCAAGAAGCCTGTCGCTCCCCTACATCAGAGACATCTTCTCCAGCGCAGACCTTTGACTGGATGAAAGTCAAAAGAAACCCTCCCAAAACAGGTCAGTCTTGCCATTCCTTGGATGCTCCTTGATGGTTCTGGAAGGAGCTAGTATGTTTAGTTGCCAAGGAAAATTAATACTTTTTTTTTTTTTTAAAAGTTCTTGCTTCCCACTGGTGTCCGGTGTGGACAGATTGCCCAGGTGTGTTGGGGCAAAGGCACATCTGGGGCTGTCGTGTTTCCACAGGGGCTGAGTTTTAGAGGTTCTGGAATAGGACGTGGGTAGGGATGTGTGGGGGTGGGGGTGGTTCTGTTAATATCTCCAGGCTCCATTCATCACTGGTCTGACCTTGCTAATGGTTGACTTCAGATTAACACTTTACACCTCATCAGTCACCTTTCCCAGCTGAGTTTCTGTTGAGAAATTCTTGATCTCCCCTTTATCTGAAAGTTGCTCTGAAGCTTGTAGGGGATCTCATATCGATTATAAAAATTTTTACCTTGTTCTCTCATCGCTCCCCACCATGCCCCCAGGGAAAGTTGGAGAGTATGGCTACGTGGGTCAACCCAATGCAGTGCGCACCAACTTCACCACGAAGCAGCTCACTGAGCTGGAAAAGGAGTTCCACTTCAATAAGTACCTGACGCGTGCCCGCAGGGTGGAGATTGCCGCGTCCCTACAGCTCAATGAGACCCAGGTGAAGATCTGGTTCCAGAACCGCCGGATGAAGCAGAAGAAACGAGAGAAGGAGGGTCTCTTGCCCATCTCTCCTGCCACCCCGCCAGGAAGTGAGGAGAAGGCCGAAGAATCTTCAGAGAAGTCCAGCTCCTCGCCCTGCATTCCTTCCCCGGGGTCCTCTACCTCAGACACTCTGACTACCTCTCACTGAGGCCGACCAAGCCCCAGACTCCGCAGCCCAGGCTATTCCGCAGGCTGGGGACTCCTTACGCAAAGCACATTCTTAGCTTATCTTCCTTTCCATTTACAGTCTCTCTCTTCCTTTCTGATCCTATCTGGGGAGCTCCTGGCCAGGGCAATGTGTTTCCAGAGAGTCATGGAGTAGAGGCTTGATTGGGGTGTGTGTGTGTGTGTGTGTGTGTGTGCTAACTCCTTGATGCAGATTGGGTGCCATAATCAATTTTCTGATGGCCCCCAACACTCCTCCCTACTTTGGAGATTTCCACAGTCTGTTCCTTTCAGATGTCCTTTGGAATATAGTCTCCTTTGCCAGCAGAAACATGTTAGAGGGAGGCCTATCTTTTACCTATCTGTATATTTACAGTTCTCCCCTACTTTGCCCTTAAAGTAGGATAGAGAGAGAGGAGAGTCCAGGAGCTCATGAGGAAGAGAGGCACTATGAGCTTGTTTACACAATTAATTCATCCCTTAATTTAATTCAGTTTCATGTGTGTGAGTTTGCTGGTTGTAAATACTTTGTCCTGAGAGATTTATCTTTATACAGATTTTCTAGAAATGTTTAGATTAAGTGACTAAAACAGGGTAGGCAACTCTCAAAGCTGGTACAGTTTTATATGTTATGGGTTAAAGAATAAAATCGCTCACTTAAACTCAATCAGATGCCTCAGAGGGTAGCCTGCGTGTGTTCTTTCAGTGAGTTAAGAAGGCCTGCGGAATATGAGGTTCAAAAACCTTGCTTCCTGTGCTGGGTCTCCCCCTATCACCACCCATTTAGTGTTTCCCTGGGCACACTCTTTTTTAAATTTGTGCTGGATTATTCAGAACCTGAAGGTATTATTCGAACCAGCTTCTTCCTTCCACAGTTATCTTAGCTGGATATGATGTATTTTCAGCTCAATTGTTAATGTGATGGATGGCACAATGAATGTATATTTTGTGTGATTCGTGAATAGTCTTTTGCATGTCGCACAATGTTTTGATGTCCCTGAAGTACCACACTGAGTTATATCAGTTATTCCTTGTGAGCCTATGATATTCCCCATTTCCTGTACAATCATGAACAGCTCTGAGATCCTGGAGTGATGTGATCTAGAGCAGAGTTTACGGGTCTTAAGATGTCTGTAATAAATATATTCAAGTTTCACATATGCTTCCGCGGCCCTGAATTTGGCTTGGCTACAATTTACTGGTTCCAACAGCGTTGGCTCATTTCATGTGGGGAAGGGGAGAAGGGTGCTGTGCATTTTCAGAGGTGGGCCTTTTCTTGGGAAAAAAAAAAAAAAAAAAAAAAAAAGCAAATGCTTTTCATTATGTAGCTGAAAGTTCCCCTATGAGTGTCATTGCACCTAGCTAATACCTACTTACTAGGTTGATTTTCTTTAAAATAACAATAGTTCCTTTATTATAACCCAAGTTCATACTGGAAAAAATGAATGGTGAAGAAATTTATGAAGCAGATCTATTTTTGAAACAAACACGGATACTTCCTGGGTCAAGTGCTAACCTTTTCACCTCCAACTGAATGTTGACGTATATATAAACAGAACCCCCTTCCAAAGCCCAAACTCTTCAGTCAGTCTTTCCTCACATCAGTGAACCAAGAGCTAAGAGATTCACATTTAATTAGCTCCAGTATAAAGCTGTTTGAGGGTGAGGCCTCCATCTCACTCCTCTTTCTTTTTTTTTTTTTTGGCTTGTTAGACAGTGTTCCAATATATTTCGCCCCTTAAATCGAGTGTGGTCTGTTTTCAGTAAACCCTTGCGTCTCTCCTCCCATCCCTCCTGTCAATATCCATCCCTTCCTGCCACTCTCTACATGTCCCCCTGCCCACTCCCTCTGGGTTACACATCTCATCCCCATTAGATTCAGCTTCGATTTCATAGCCATCGTGGCTGTAATGGGTCTGCTCTAATTCTAAATCCATAACCTAGTTCTAACCCCATAACTCAGAAAAAAAAAAAGTTGTTATTTTCTTCTCTGGGCTCAGCAGTTTCTTTCAGTTGAACTTGCGGAAGCCTCTATGAAGTCTTCCGATATTCAAGTTGCTTCCAAACTGAGGCAGGTGTCTGCTCTCAAATAGAGGAAGCCAGCAAATCAAAGGCTCTCCTCCTAGACCTCTTACCACTTTTCCTTCACTTTCACACATTTTCAGAAGCTTTCATTTAGCCCCGAGAGTAGAGCAGAAATTTTACAGCATCACAAATACAGGCATCTGACTTCCTTCCTCTCCAAAGGGTGTTTTACAGAGGATGGGCTGAGGGTGGGAGGAGAAATCCTACAAAACTTGGAATTTGCAGGCCTCCTAGAGCACCCATGAGATTTCCTGTACTTCCCCGTCAAAGGGGCAAGCCTGGACTTTGCAGGCGCGGTTGCTGCGGCCATATCAAGGGCACCCGCTGCCCTCCCTTCTTGGCTCCTGGGCTCTGGGCTTGCCTCTAAAAGACTCAAGTGGATGAAGGAGCACTTCAAAGTCGGCCAACTCTTTCTTTCAGTTCCCACCCTGGCCTTATACAGTATCTTTTGTTTATTAGTGTAAGGCCACACAGCAAAACAGATGGCTGGTTTCCAAATTCTTTAATGTGCTAAAGTGTCATTTGCATGCCACTGCCGTAATTTCAATATCTAAAAGCAGGGCCCGACCCGCTGGAATCCTGGAGATTCCAATCTTGAAGGTGCTGGTTTTAATGTAGCCGAGAGAGAGGAGAACGATAAATTATGGCTAAACATCCCAAGCCTTCTCCAGGTCATGGAATAAATCAGTTAACAAGCAATGCATTTAGGAAACATTAATATACCTTTCAACAAGGAAAACATTTGTATCTTTTTAGTTGTCCCAATCGATTAAATCAAAGGCGCTTACCACATCCTATTTCTAGGTCTCTCTTTTTCTGTCTTGGTCTCTGAGGAGCATGGTTAGCTCCTTGAAAAATGACAGCAATGGTGACTGAAACAACAAAAGAGGGAACACAGAACATAGCATTTTATTGATAAATTTAAAAAGGACAAGAGTCTCAATTAGGGACTTGGGATAATTGCGAGACAAAATTGCAGTTTTCAAATGCGTTCTCCTCACTTCCTTCACACTCATTCAAAGTCCTCCTGAAATTCAGGGTGTCCCCAACCTAGGCTGAGTTGAGATCTGGCTCTCAAGTCTGCTCTCGGCTTCACCTTTGAAAGTTTACTTTTGGAGGCTATTCAGATGCCTTGGTGTTTTCCTCTGGGGCAATCAGATTCAAACCGATCAATATTTACTCAGTCTGAAAGGGTTGTTGAAAAGGCTGCTAACAACAAACTGCTTAGCTGCTCACCCCTGTTTAATCTCAGGTTCACCGAAAGTTCAAGAAGAGATGAATGTAGCGATGGGTCACTTTAGAATGAGTCCCAGCGGTTTATCTGAGCTCTCCGCTAAAGGCAACAATTATAGTGCCATCCCTCTTTGGGAAAGGGGCAACTTTCCTATTATTCTTTTGCTAAATAGTGTTTACTAGAAACTTAAAACACTTTCCTCTCCCTTCCTGGCTTTTTTTTTTTTTTTTGGTAGGTGGGGAGAGGAGTTTCCAGTTGCCCTTCTCTCTTCTCCTCCAGCTTTCTGCCAATCCACTAGGTTTCATTTGACTTAAAATAAATTACACTGAATATTTTTAAAATGTTAAATTAGCCTGACAGAAAAGATCCAATTTATTTCAGATGCCAAGAGCTCTGAAATGAGGCTCTTTGGGCCGTTAGAGCTTATCTCCTTTGCGAAAGTACAGGGCAAGATTGAATTGAAATCCATTTGCGTTTGAGTAATATCGACAATCAGAGCCCCAATATCCATCTGAGATGACTTTTTAGACAGGAGGTGAGGGGAGGAGGAGGTAATTCACTCGTGCGAAAGCAAGTATCTCAAGTAGAAAGTCAACTTTAAAATTTTATGCTCTCCTAGTGCACAGACTATTGAGATGAGAAAGGAAGACGCAAGGAAGCCAGTGGGGAATGGAAGGAGAAGGTGCTGGTCACTGAAGCTAATTGCTACAGCTCTTCAGAGGTCAAAGTTCATGTAATCACCGCATAAATGCATACTAAATAGGGATTTATTAAGCTTTTCTGATGGCTGAGCACGTCTGTGGGAAAAAAACAAAACAAAACAAAACGGTCACTGCTGTTTCTGTTTCTTCCCAAAGAATAATCATTCTAAGCAGTAGAAGCTCTTGGAGTCTGAGTCTTTAATTTACTGTTTTGAATGACAGGCTACCCCTCTGTTTTAAAATTTTGAAATCAATGCATGGACAACAACTTTCTTTATTTTGGATGGGACCCTAAAATAACTCTCTCACTCTTAGAAATGCTAAGAGTGTATTAGAAATGCTTGTATGGGGGCACCTGGGTGGCGCAGTCGGTTAAGCGTCCGACTTCAGCCAGGTCACGATCTCGCGGTCCGTGAGTTCGAGCCCCGCGTCAGGCTCTGGGCTGATGGCTCAGAGCCTGGAGCCTGTTTCCGATTCTGTGTCTCCCTCTCTCTCTGCCCCTCCCCCGTTCATGCTCTGTCTCTCTCTGTCCCAAAAATAAATAAAAAAACGTTGGAAAAAAAAAAAAATTTAAAAAAAAAAAAAGAAATGCTTGTATGTATTTTGTCAATACATACAAGGACACGAGTTAGCATGTCCTTATCAGAGAGGCTACTCCCTAGATGGCTAGCTTTGGTGACTCTCTGTTGTGGGTAAGCCTACTCTTTTTGCCTGCATTTCTGAAAGCACACAAAAGTCCTGCCTTAGGACTTCTGGTGTGTAGATGACCAGAACTGAAAGGGACCCATTTACCCAACCTCTTGTTTTATGCATTGGAAAGATAAGGCACCCAGAGGTGGACTAGTTTGACTTAGTATCTTCCTAAATAAAATCCAGGATAGCTTAGAATCTGAGGCCACTGCATTTCTTGATTCTAAATTCCTGATTTGATTTTGCCCCTTCTCATTTATTCTATGTGATTTATTTCAGGCTGGAGATAGTTCATGTTTTTCCACTTCTGATTTACTAGCCATCCACTCAATCAAGTCCTTGATTTTGAAGCCACCAAAATTATTTGAATCTTTGAAACAACCTCCCAGTTGAATGTTTCTGCCATCTTGTTTGAACAATACAACGTTGGGCTACTTGATGTTTAAGATATATGTCTTAAAATATAAAAATAGAACAGGTAAAATTCAACACACACATATTTTTGTTGTTGTTTTTGAACCTAGACTAGGGAAGAATAAATGAAAGAGGAGTTGCCTGTGCCCAAGTTCAACTGCCATTAAATTGTCAAGAGGTGTCAGCTAGAAAGGGCTTGGAAAGCAAGGAACATTCCAGGAGGTGTCTTAACTCTGAATCTTTTTGTGTTTGTTTCTGTTTGGTTTGTGACACAGCATAGCCTCCTGAACACTGTTCTGTCTATATTTCTTAATTTTCTAAACGACTCACTCATGTACCAAACACACATACAACTTAAACATAAAATTTCCTTGCAATACAACTTTCCACGTTATCCTTGCTTGGTGGGGTCCTACTGGTCTCAGTAGAACCCGCTGCCTAAGGGGAAACCTACGGCTGTCAGTGTCTGATGATCTGAACTGAAATCCTCAGCGCTTGGGAGCCTTATTTCTACTAACACCAGCCATCAAATATAGTTGACCTTCGATTGCAGAACTGAAAAGCAAATACCAATCAAGCAACTCTGCTGGTGGAAGCTAGTCTATGAACCACCCCGCCTCCCCGCCCCCCTCCCCGCCCAATCTCACCCCCCAATTATTTCCTGTAAAATATTCTGGAAAGACTGCATTTTGGGTTTATTGAAAACAAATGAAAAGACCGACGTTTCCTTTCCTCAACATTTCCAGACACGACTAAAATATGTGTCTCCATTTTTTAAACAGCCCATTAAATGTTTTCCTATTTGAAAACGTGGTGGAAAGCGTCCAGCCACAAGCCTAATCGATAGAAATCAAGATTGTTTTGCGTTTTCATTTGAAGCTTGGTCTTTTAGGGTTAAAAGACGCCACGGCTTGCAACTGAAAATAAAGGGGGAAAATTACAGAATTTTTTTTTTTTTTCCTTTTTAAACTGGGATACTTTTTAGCCACACTGGACATTTCAGCCTGCTTCCTTTTAAAAAGAAAAGTCGCCACAGAACCATAGCGAGAATGCAGAAAGCAAGGATTTAAACAAGTAGACCCCTCCTCCCCCCATCAGTACTACTGTTCCGGGAATAGTCTCATTCGGAGGAACAAATGAGGTCCTTCCTTTAGGACGCGCAGAGGCAGCTGCTCGAGGCCCGGGGAGCGCTCGGCTAGGGCCATCGGCTCGCGGGGCAGCGGCGGCCGCGCGAGCTCGCGCTCCGCCAGCGCCGCCGGCCTTGGGGCCGCCCGCGGGGCCTCCTGCGGTGGGGAGAGGCCGCCGGGTCCTCGGCGCCCCGCAGCGGTGGCGGGGAGCCCCGCCACCGAGATTAAGACGTCTTTTCGTGCTTAGCTTCCCCCCGCCTTCTCTCTCCGGATTCTTCGGCAAACGCCGCCTCTCCCTTCCCGTCCCGCGCGGGCCCCGCGCGGAGCGGGGCGGAAGCAGCTTCCGGGCCCTTCGCGGGTGTGCGGGAGGCGCGGCCCTTCCGGCCCCGGCTGGCAGCGAACCGAGCGTGGGTCGGGGCACGTCCCCGGCGGCTGCCAAGAGCCCCGCTTTGTCTCCGGGGACCGCTGGGCCCCGCGTTCCCTCCTTCTTTCCCCGCCAGCCTCGCCTAGCTTCCAGGTGCTCCAGGAAGTGGCCGGAGCGGAGACTTGCGGCCTCAAATGCCTCAGAAGGGAGCCTGCCTTTTCCTGGTGAGGGCTCAGGGCTTCCAAACCCTCAACTCACAACCCCAGGGCAGAAGCCTAGCCCCCCGGGTTCATCTTTTAAGATGTGAAGGGGGGAGGGAGATTTTACCCCCTGCTTGCTACCGCCTCCCGGCTATTTCCAAAATACATTTAATTGAGTAACATATTCATTCTCCTCCTAGTTCAGCTTAAGGTGAACTAGGGTAGACGTGGGGGTTGCAGGAGTGGTGAGTAGAAGTTTCTGAACATTGGATGTTCCTAGAGAGACTAGACCAGTGCTTTTCTAGTCGGGGGAACTTCTTGCTTCTCTAATGTCCTCGCCCCCATTTCAGTTGCAGAGTCAAACCCTGCCTTGCCTCAAGTCTCACTTCTAGAAAGTTTCTAGAGAAGTTTCCTGTACTACTTCCCACTCTTTCAGCTGAGCCCCTCCTCAAAACGCCACCTTTTACACGGGGAGCTTTGTTCTACAGTACTTAACTGTGACCGTGAGGCTGTGAACTAGACGATCCATTTGTGTCAGTCTTGGCTCCCCCAAGGGGATCTCAAGCTTCTTGAGGGCAGGGCCCTTGACTTCTGGTAACCTGAAGGGTCGGTTTCTATAGCATCAGTAGGAGCTTGAGTTATAAAATAAGGTGATTGTTCTTGTTGACTTTTAAGTATTTCTCTAAAATGTATATGGCTTCTCAGTATCCTGAAATTTTGATATGTATCCTGGATGACTCTGAGCCAACCCCTATGTCAAATACTACACATACATTAACTCGTTTAATCCTTACTCAGCCTCAAGCAGGAGGTATTTTTAGTGTATTTTGATTTTACGGCAAAGGAAATGGAAGGGTCCAAGATGTTAAGTAACTTGTCCATTGAATCCAGAGCCCAAACTCTTATCCCCTGAATGGTAGTGCTTCTCCACAGGGCCAATCACATGAACCCTCTACAAAGAGTTATCAGGCCATCTCCGTTCAATTCAAGGACTATAGTGGGTAATTGCTCATTGGTAAAGAATTAGTGGGAGAAAATGATTTTAATATCAGACATATATGCAAACTGTAGCTACACATTCTTGGGAAAATAAGCAAATGACAAATACTTGCATGAAAACAAAGCTAAAGAGAGAGATCAAATTTAACAATAAAGTCCATGAGAGAAGTCATTTAATACTAAGAGGCTTTTTTTCAAATCTGGCACTAATTGATTAAGGGAATAATTTGCAGGGAGAAGAAAGATACCCTTTATATGCACAAGTTCTGTCTGTCACACGCCTAACAAGTGGACACAAATGGGAATATTCAATATGAAATACAGATGTCTTGTCTCCATGAAAGTAAGCATCCGTACGACTGGAAACATTTGCACAATATTCCATCTTCCAGTTTTCATTTGGTTATTTTATACACTGCAAATCCAGTCACAATTCACATTTGAGGAAAAAGAAGAGAAGAATTTATCTTCACTGGAAAGCACTAGTCTTCGTAGTTTACAACTTAGCACTTACAACTTAGTGCCTGACTGCCTTAGTCAGAGGATCATGTGACTCTTGATCTTAGGGTAGTGAGTTCGAGCCTCATGTTGGGTGTAGAGATAACTTAAATAAATAAAACTTAAAAGAAACCCCAACTTTGCACCTCTTGATTAAGAATAACCAGAACTTGGCTGAACAAGAACTTGGAGAAATATATTATGAGGCCTAAAGAGAGCCAGTTTTTAAAAGCCCAGTACTCAATTTACACAAAGTCAGATTAAGAGTTGTATGTAGAAGAACATACTTTGCTTCTTCCTACTCTTCTAACTTTTGTAAGTGAACGAGGACTTGGCATAACTACAAGCATTATAATAGTACTGATATTATTTCGTTATAGAATCACAGATCATCTAATCTGGTCTTTCTATTTAACAGGTGAAGAAACTGAAGCCCGGAAAGGTGCTAGCAGCAATAGTGGTAAGAAAAAATATTTGCTTATATCTTTACTATGTACTAAAGTGGACATTAAAAATGGCAGGCAAAATTAATCTCAGGATAGATATCTTAATAACATCAGTACTTAATTACTATATTAAATATAGTAATTATAGTAATTACACTAATTAGTAAATATTGAAGATCTAAATGTTATTAAGAATAGATGGATTTGGATAACTAGATATATGGCCAAAGGGTTTCTTTCTTCCTACTTACCTCTGTGAATCCTACAGAAAGGGTGGCTGTTGAGATCCCTCTTATCCCATGGGTAAAGAGAAACTGAAGGATCCATTTTATTTCTTCCACTTCAGAAATTCTTTATATGGTTTGACAGATGAGACGGGAACAACATCAAGAAGAAAGCCAAACTTCTTAACTGTCTTGCCCAACCCACTCAGATAGCATGTTAGCTTCCTTGTTGCTGCTTGATTCAGGCACCATGAACTTGAGGGCGTTCTGGAACACTGGTGTGTTCCCCATGGACCACAAGGACTAAACTTGCAATTCATTATGTTACATGAAAATGAATCCCTCTACTAGAGACATCCAGACTTTAGCAAGTTGTGACAACTTATTTTTTTTCATGTTTATTTATTATTGAAAGTCAGAGAGAGTCAGAGCGTGAGCAGGGGAGGGGCAGAGGGAGAGGGAGACACAATCTGAAGCAGGCTCCAGGCTCTGAGCTGTTAGCACAGAGCCTGACGCGGGCTCAAACTCGCAAACTGCAAGATCATGACCTGAGCCAAAGTCGGATGTTTAACTGACTGAGCCACCCAGGCACCCCGTGACAACTTATTTTTTTTATGTTAACATTTATTGAAGGCTTTCTTTGTATCTGATGCTGAGCTAAGAGCCTTATATACATTACTCTTCACCATAGCCTTATGATGTGGGTTTTATTATCCCCATTGACAGATGGAGAAACTGAGGCTTACTGAAGTTTTAGAAGTTTCTCACCAGAACATAATGAGTGGTTAGTAAAGTTAAATTTGCAGCCTGTTACGGTTAAATCCTCACATGTCGAAGCCTGACTTCTTAAGAATGTGAGAATAATGTAAGACTAACCTTAAATTTAACTTTAGCTTTAAAATGTTTGTATTTTAGGTGTTAGGGAATTTGTCACTGTGAGTCAGAAAAGGTTGCACAGCCATAGTGAAGGTGTTAGGGATGGCAGTACCAGGTCTAGTGGTTTAGCATCAGGGTTCGGGGCAGGGGCAGTTGTCTCATCAGACTGGCTCCGGCTGCTAAGCTTTCCATTTATCTAACTTGATTTTCAGTCTCCCTGGCAATTTTCTGAGCTACGTGTATCTTCCGTTTCCGATTAAATCACCAATAGTCAGTTTCTGTTGCTTACAACTAAGAATCCTGATTCATGTACCATGTGATATACCAAATGATGCTGCTTTGAAATTTTTTTTTTAAAACGTTTTATTTATTTTTGAGACAGAGAGAGACAGAGCATGAACAGGGGAGGGTCAGCGAGAGGGAGACACAGAATCTGAAACAGGTTCCAGGCTCTGAGCTGTCAGCACAGAGCCTGACGCGGGGCTCGAACTCACGGACTGTGAGATCATGACCTGAGCCAAAGTCGGCCGCTTAACCGACTGAGCCACCCAGGCGCCCCTGAAATTTTTTTTTTTTAAGATTTTATTTTTAAGTGAAATTCACAACCCTGAGATCAAGGGTTGCATGCTCTACTGACAGAGCCAGCCAGGTGCCCCAATGTGCTTTGAAATTTTTTAAGACCGGTGGGCTGTGGCTAGGAATTGTGGGAGGGAAGTTGGACTCTATAATGTAGAAAGTATCTATATAATATGAGCCAGATGGCAGCTTCTTCAGATTCTACTTTCTCTTTTTCCCTACCTTTGGGCTCTTTTCCTTTTTTAAGTTTTATTTATTTAAGTAATCTCTACACCCAATGTGGGGCTTGAACTCACAACCCCCAGAGAAAGAGTCGCATATTCCTTCGACTAAGCCAGCCAGTTGCCCCTGGACTCTTCTAATGCACACCCATTTGGCCTTGTTAAATCTAAATAAATATACTTAAAAAGCTAAAGATGAACCTGTGCCCACCAAGAAAGCATAAGTGCATCTCATTGAGTTGTAGAACATAGCTTATTTTCTATTTTATTTTATGGTTTTCCTATCTCGTTGAGTAATTATTCTTCTGAAGCTGACCCTTTATGTACAACAGTAGCTGATACTTGTTGATAGCTTACATTGTGCTAGGCACTATGCGGAACACTTCACATGGATTGGCTCATTTAAATCCTCTCAACTATGAGCTGTAGGTAGGTACTGTTATTACCCCTATTTTAAAGAAGAGGAAATTAAGAGGAAAGGTCACCCACATAGAAAATGGCAAAGTTCACTCTTAGCGTTGTGGCTCCTGAGCAGTTATTCTTCAAAACATTGTATATTCTCTTCCCCCTAAGTGGCTTGACTGATCCAACTTTTTTTTTCTTACCCTTCTTCTTTCTCGTTTTCTATCTCTAGTTTTTTCTTTCTTTCTTTTTTTATTAATTTTTTTTTTAATGTTACTTTATTTTGGAGAGAGAGAGATAGAACAGAGCACGAGCAGGGGATGGGCAGAGAGAGAGGGAGACGCAGAATCCGAAGCAGGCTCCACGCTCTGAGCTGTCAGCACAGAGCCCGACGCGGGGCTGGAACCCACGAACTGTGAGATCATGACCTGAGCTGAAGTCAGACGGATGCCTAACCGACTGAGCCACCCAGGCACCCCTGTTTTTTTCTTTCTTAATTGAGAATGACATGAAAGCATCCAGTTCAGTCCCTAATTGAGCATCTGTAATTGTGTGAGGTGACTGGTTGGGTATCTATCAGCTGCAGGTGCCCTTGAGAAGCACCGTTCGGTTTGCTCTTCTGGCCCTAGGAATTCCTTCTGACCTCACCTTTTCCTGACCTCCACTATCTCTGTCCCTCCCCACCCACTTGCAACTTCTGTTCTCATCTCCTCGCTCTGGTTTTTCTTGCTGTCTTATATTTGAATCCTGTCTCCTGACTTTGCTCCTTCATTAATCAAAACACTTATTCAGAGGTGACGTGAAATTTTACAGAGAGAAGGTAGCATCCTTTTTCAAGGGGTTTATAAATCATTATGAAGCATATAATCTACTACCTAGTTTATGTGATGTTACGTTATTTATTAATATTTTTATTAGAATTTAGTTAGGCATTTAAGCTTTAGGATTTTATTATAAAAGGCCTATAGAACGGGGGCACCTGCTGGCTCAGTAGGAAGGGCACGTGACTCTTGACCTCAGGGTCATGAGTTCGAGCCCCACATAGGGTGTTAGAGATTACTTGAAATAAATAAATAAATAAATAAATAAATAAATAAATAAATAAATTAATTAAAACAAGTCCTACAGAACAATTGGAGTTGACACTCCTTTCTCTCCAAAAGGTGTAACTTGAGAATAAACCTCTAATTCTGGTTGGGGCAGTGATCAGCGTGTGATTTGGGTTGAATGCTAAGGTTTTATGATGACATTTGCTGGAGAAGACAAGGTATCTGGTAAATGTTAACATAAACTACATGCCCCAGATTGACTGTGAAAGACAAGGGAATGGAAAGAGAAGAAAGTAAGAATTATAGAAACTTGGGGCTCTTCAAGTACTTGTGAGTCAGAAAGGAAGAAAAGGGAGGATAAGATAGATGGAAATGACCCTGGGGAGATTGTGTGTTTAGGATAAAGGAGACCTCATTTTGGGAAAATTCTGTAGATGGAATCTAAGGATACTACCAAGTCAGACAAAGCCTTTATGGTTTCAAGGTGATCTGTTTTTCTAGATCCAGTGCTGGAATATGTGAGAGGTGAAGAAATTAAAAACGAAACAAACCCAACTATGGTTTCGTTTAAAAAAGAAAAACAGGGGTGCCTGGGTAGCTTGGTCTGTTAGGCATGTGACTTTGGCTCAGGTCATGATCTCATGGTTCATGAGTTTGAGCCCCATATCGGGCTTTGTGCTGACAGTTCAGAGCCTGGAGCCTGCTTCAGATTCTGTATCTCCCTCTCTCTCTGCTCTCCCCTGCTCATGCTCTGTCTTTCTCTCTCTCTCTCTCAAAAATAAACATTAAAAAGAAGAAAGAAAGAAAACCAGAGTTAGGAACAACTGTAAAAGCAAAGATAACTTACCCATAATTTAATGTGTCTGTGCAATTATGCATGTATATGCATATTTGTCTCTTTAGGAAGAGCCTTTCCTCCTAAGGCCACATCGCTCACATTGTTCACCTGCCTTCTTGAATTCCCTCCAAAGAGCCACACTCTTTCTTCCCCAGGGAGTTTGCAACCTGGGATGAATCCCCCCCACCCCCATTTTCGCCTGAGACTTTGAGGCTTTAGCTAAATGATGCTTCCTCAGAGAGACCTTAACCTAGTACCCTCTGTTTCCTTTACACACTTTATCACGGTTCGCAAATGTAGTTTTATATTTTTTGTCTTTCTTTCTTGACCATAAGCAACCTAAATCCTGAAACGCATAGTGTTTTCCCCCACGTAAGGTTCCTGTTGGTAACTACTAAATAGACATTGGGTGAATGTTTATATTAACAAGGGTCTGACTAGGCTGCTGTAACAAAGGAATCTAAAAATATAGTGGCTTAAACATGGCTGGAGTTTAATTCTCTCACGTGTAAAATTTCAGAGGAAGGTAGGAGCCCAGATCGGTGGGGTGCCTTAGCACCGTGAGGTCATTCACAATCTGAGTTTCTGCCACTGTGCTGCTCCAGTGTCCCTAGGTCTTGTCCACATGGTATATCCATGCCACCTCCACATTCCCACTCTGTTTGTAGGAACAGGGGTAGAGTGAAAGTGGAGGGCAAGCAATTTCCTATAAAGTAAGTGACTTGGAAGTGGCTCACCTCCCTTCCACTCACATTTTATTGTGATAAACTTAGTCATACGGCCACACCTAGCTGCAAAGAATACTAGGAAATGCTGTCTCTGGGTGGTGTAGCCACGAGCCATCTCAAATGGAAGAGGGAGGGGTGTCTGGCTGGCTCAGTCAGAAGAGCTGGCAACTCTTGATCTCGGGTCGTGGTCATAAGTTTGAGCCCCACTTGGCTGTAGAGATTCCTTAAAGAAGTAAATAAACTTTAGAGAAAAAAGTAAACAGGAAGAAGGTGAGAATGAGAATTGGGGATTAACTAACCATCTGTTCCATTGTTGGATAAATGCTTGCTGAAAGAATGAATATTCTTTTTTTTTTTTTTTAAGTTTATTTATTTTGAGAGAGACAGAGACAGAGAAAGAGTGCATGAGCAGGAGAGGGGCGTCGAGAGTGGGAGAGAGAGAGAGAATCCTAAGTAGCCTCCATGCTGTCAGCTCAGAGCCAACTCAGGGCTCTGAGCTCACAAACCCTGAGATCATGACCAGGGCCCAAATCAAGAGTTGGTCACTTAACGGACTGAGCCACCCAGGCTCCCCTGAATATTCATTCATATATTATCAGAGGTTGGAATAACATAGGGGTTTGAGGAGTGTGTTTTAGAACTCCAGAAAATAGGGATGTGATACAAAAATATTAGACACTTGGGCGCCTGGGTGGCTTGGTCGGTTAAGCGTCCAACTTCGGCTCAGGTCATGATCTCGCGGTCCGTGAGTTCGAGCCCCGCGTCGGGCTCTGTGCTGACGGCTCGGAGCCTGGAGCCTGTTTCCGATTCTGTGTCTCCCTCTCTCTCTGCCCCTCCCCCGTTCATGCTCTGTCTCTCTCTGTCTCAAAAATAAATAAACGTTTTAAAAAAATATTAGACACTAAGATAACATCAAATATACGCTGTGCTTCAACCTGTTCACCTGCAATTTGGGGGGCAAGGGAGGATTAAAAAATCAAGAAATTGAGCAAGGCAGGTGCAGGGCAACTCTGGATGTTTTGACTACACACCTGGTTTTGTTACAGTTTGGATATAAAATCTCTGCCTTCGGCAAGCTTCCAGAAATAAGCCTTTAGCTAATAAGATTAGCTTCTCTCCAATCCTTCCCTTGCCAGACGGGAGCTATTTTGAGGCAAAGACATTACTTGACTACTGACTTTTTCTCTCCATTATCCTAAATTTCACACTAACAAAGGCCTTGAAATTCTAAGTTCCAAAACAGAGCCAAACCAAATAGTAACCATTTAAAAGGCGTGGATACAATTTATTTTCCACCGATGTATTCTGATGCAAAACCAACATTTTAAGGAGCACAGGCAGAGTATGGAGCTGTATGACAATGTTTGCACCTGCCCTCCCCTTTGAGGGGCTAAGGGCATGTGGGCAAGGCTTATCAGCAGCTGGCCTCAACGCATCGGGGGAGATGAAAGGAAGTGGCCCACTTGTCGCCACAGCCCAAGTTGTCTTCATGTCTGCGGTTGCAGGAGACGCTGGGCTTGGCATTATTAGCCTCTCCTTCCTTAAATTCCCTCCGCACAAAAAAAGTAACCCCCCCCAACCACCCACCCTCACCTTATATTTGGCCAGAAGGTTAGGAAACAACCCCTCTCTCTGCCTTTTGCCCTATCAAACTCCTTGCAGCTGAGCTCATGGGTCTGTCCTCTGTGAAATGTGCTCCAAGGAGAGTGAATCCCTGGTCTGCTGTCCTCCCTTAGCATTTTCTACTTTTCAGAGTACTTATTACTTTTGGAGCTGAAATTCTTCCATTTGTGCCTTTTCTTTGTAAACTTCTCCAGGATAGACACCATATCTTATTAGTCATTGATTCTCTCTGCCTTGTACAATACCTGGCACATGGTAGGCACTTGATAAATATAAATGTTTGTGGAATGCATGAATGAGAGAATGAGTGAATGAGGGAACAATTCTTTGCGTTCTGTCTGTAGCTTCTCAGCTATTCTAATGTGCTCATTATTCCTGAGGCTTAGGAACCCAAAGTGTGGTTCCAAATTCTTCCTTGTTTCCAAAAAAAAATTTTTTTTACTTGCTTGCTGAAGTTAAATTGAAGTTCAAAATTCTTTTTTTTTTTAAATTTTTTTTTTCAACATTTATTTATTTTTGGGACAGAGAGAGACAGAGTATGAACGGGGGAGGGGCAGAGAGAGAGGGAGACACAGAATCGGAAACAGGCTCCAGGCTCCGAGCCATCAGCCCAGAGCCCGACGCGGGGCTCGAACTCACGGACCGCGAGATCGTGACCTGGCTGAAGTCGGACGCTTAACCGACTGCGCCACCCAGGCGCCCCAGAAGTTCAAAATTCTTTAATGGAAAATTGGCTTTTCATTAGGCAATGAGGTGTAAAATGGTTTAAATGTAAATGTTTGAATTAACATACAACTAAAACTCAATGAAACTGAAGTGTAACCCGTCAGTCAATCAAAAAGTGTAAATAACTGATACTTAGAGTCTTTTCTGTCTTGACAGGGGGTGGAGGTCAGAGAAAAGTTGGTGCTTGGGCCTTAGTGGGGGTGGAAGAGGATGGGAGGTCAAAGGGTCATCTAGGTAGAAGCAGAAGAAAGGGGAACCAGGGGCCACTGATTTAGCACTTCCTTAATAGCTCAGTTTTAGGGAGAGAAGTAAGGCCCACTGTGCTCCTGTTTGCAATTTTGTGAGAACAAGGTTGAGAACTACCCGCACACAGATTTGATTTAGGTGGTTGTGCATGTGTGCACCTAAAAATAGTTGACTTTGTTGCAGAGGAACTGCATTTTCAGAAGAGTTAATTCAGGGTCCTATAACCTGGATTGTACCCTAAAATATCTCTGCTGGTGGTAGTAGAACAGTTGGGGTACTTTGCATGGCTGACTAGGTGATATTGGAGATGTGCCTGGACAGGAAAGGGTAGAAGTTATGCCAAGATTTGATTTTGAGTGGAGCCTCTGGATCAAGAGACTGCTATAATCTGTGTTTTATGTTATCAGAGGATCTGTGATCCCTCAGGTTTTACAGATAGAGCTGCTTAAATAGCTCAAGGCACTTTGCAAACTTCCAGTTAGTTTTCTCAGTACCTTTGGAAGTGGAGAGCAAATGTGTGCAGAGGCCCAGTGCTACACAATTGGTTTAAAATTTGCTGCTTATTCAATGCCAAATTATCAGTTTGACTTTTTTTTTTTTTTTTTTTTTTTTTTTTTTTTTTTTTTTTTTACCCCTCCTTGAGCTGCAGTTGAGCTAGAGTATTAGTTGAGAGTCAGTGTCCTAGGTTTGTTTTGGCTTCACCCCGAGTAGCTATGTAACATATCACAGACCACTTCTCTCTGGTGGAGGTGAGACTCCATGAATCCTTAGGGCTCATTCCAGACCTAAGGCTTTCCATGTTAGTACTCCATTGCAACAACTAGAGTGAGCATTTGACTTAGCAAACCAGTAGCAGAGTTTTGGAACACATGTCTTTTAACCCGTTTAACCTCTACTTTTGTTTTACTTTTTAAGCTTTTTTTGTTGAAGTGTAGCATACATAAAGTGTGGTAAATACACACTGTGGACTAATCTTAAGTGTACAGTTTGCTGAATATCTTTTTTTTTTTTTTTCAACGTTTATTTATTTTTGGGACAGAGAGAGACAGAGCATGAACGGGGGAGGGGCAGAGAGAGAGGGAGACACAGAATCGGAAACAGGCTCCAGGCTCTGAGCCATCAGCCCAGAGCCCGACGCGGGGCTCGAACTCACGGACCGCGAGATCGTGACCTGGCTGAAGTCGGACGCTTAACCGACTGCGCCACCCAGGCGCCCCTTCTGAATATCTTTAAAGGAGGTATCGAGTTGTGATTTAGCTGTAATAATTCAGCCTTTTTATCATTTTATTTATTTTATTATTTTTAAAGTTTATTTATTTTTGAGAGGGAGAGAGAAAGAGAAAGCATGAGTCAGGGAGGGGCAGAGAGAGAGGAAGAGAGAGAGAATCCCACGCAGGCTCCACGCTGTCAGCGCAGAGGCTGATGTAGGGCTCAAACCCACGAACCATGAGATCATGACCTGAGCCTAAATCAAGAGTTGGATGTTTAATTGAATGAGTCACTCAGGTGCCCCAAGATTCAGCCTTTTTAAATGTATGGTTTGATGAGTTTTGATAATTATATACTGTTATGTAACACTACCAAAGTCAAGATGTAAATGATTTCCATCATCCCAAAAAAGTCCCTTGTGGCCTGTGCAGTCAGTCCCCTCTTACCCCAAGCTCCTGGCAACCACTGCTCTGTCTTCTATCCCTGTAACTTTGCCTTTACCAAAGTGTCACATAAATGAAATCATACCATATGTAGACTGTAATGTCTGACTTTTTCCCTATAATCATTTTTTTTCCTCTTGTGCACACAAGTAGGGGAGGAGCAGAGGGAGAGGGAAAGAGAGCTTCTTAAGCAGACTTCATGCCCAGCACTGAGCCTGACATGGGGCTCAATCTGACAAATGGTGAGATCATGACCTGAGCCAAAATCAAGAGTTGGATGCTCAACTGACTGAGCCACCCAGGTGCTCCTATAATCTTTTTGAGATTCATTACATACCCATATAATGGCCATCTAGATCAAGATATAGTACTTTTCTGCACCTGAAATGTTCTCTCATGTCCTTTTCCAGTCAGTAACCTCCTCCCACTTTTCTGATTTCTACCATTATATTAGTCTTACCTATTTTGTGTTTCAGATAAATCGAATCATACAGTAGGCACTGTATGGCTTTTTAAAAATGTAGTATCTGTAAGATTCATTCATCTCCTAGCTAGTAATAATAGTTTATTCAAAAATCACTGTGTGAAAATAAATAAATAAAAATAAACATTTTAATAAGTAAATAAATATCACTGTATGGCATTCCATTGTATAAATATACCACATTTCATTTATCCATTCTACTGATAGCATTTGGGTTGCTTCTAATATTTGGCTATTTTGAGTGAAGCTGTTGTGAACATCCTTGCTGATGTCTTTTGACAGTATTCTTTTGAGAACATGCACTCCCATCTCTTACATTCCTAAGAGTGGAATTGCTGGATTATGGGCGAGGCGTATGTTTAGCTTTAGTACACGCTGCCAAATAGTTTTCTAAAGTGGTCATACCAATTTATCCTCACTGTCAGTGTACGAGAGTTCCAGTTACCCCACAGCCTTTTTAAATATATATATATATATATTTATTTATATAAATATATATATTATTTATATAAATATATATATATATATATTTATTTTTTGAGACAGGGAGAGACAGCATGAACGGGGGAGGGGCAGAGAGAGAGGGAGACACAGAATCGGAAACAGGCTCCAGGCTCTGAGCTGTCAGCACAGAGCCCGATGCAGGGCTCGAACTCACGGACCACGAGATCGTGACCTGAGCCGAAGTCGGATGCTTAACCGACTGAGCTCCCCAGGCGCCCCACCCCACAGCCTTTTTAATGCTTGGTACTGCCAGTCATAGTTTAGCCTTTCTGGAGAGTTCTACAATTCTAAATAGTTACCACTATTTTTTCCCCATTTTTAAAATTGTGATAAGATATACATACACAGAATTTACTATTGTAACCATTTTTAAGTGTGCAGCTCAGTGGTATTAAACACATTCATAATGTTGTACAACCATCACCACCATCCATCTCTAGAATTCTTCTTATAAAACTGAAACTCTATACCCATTAAACAATAACTCCCCACTCCCCTCTTTATTCTAGCCCCTGGCAACCAGCATTCTACTTTCTGTCTCTATGAATTTGACTACCCTAAGTACCTCATATAAGTGGAATCATACCGTATTTATCTTTTTGTGACTGGCTTCTTTCATTTAGCCCAATGTGCTCAGGGTTCCTCTAAAAACTGTCACGTTGTAGCAAAGTTGCAGAATTTCTTTCCTTTTTAAAGCTAAATAGCAACCACTGTATATTATTTCAGGCTAAATAACATTCATATTTTGCTTATTCACTCATTCAGTAGTAGACACTTGGATTCCTTCCATGTTTTAGTTTTTATCAGTAATGCTGCTATGCATATGGGTGGACAACTGTCCCTTTGAGACCCCACTTTCATTTCTTTTGGGTATATGTACTCAGAAGTGGATTTGCTGGATCATATGATAATTCTATTTTTAACTTTTTGAGGAACCACACTACTGTTTTCCATGATGGCTGTACCATTTTACATTCCACCAACAGCACACGAGTGTTCAATTTCTCCATATCCCATCAACATTTGTTGGGTATGAGGTGGTATCTTATTGTAGTTTTGATTGGCATTTCCCTGATGATTAATGCTATTGAGCATCTTTCCATGTGCTTATTGGCCATTTGTATATCTCTTCAAGTCCGGCCATTTGTATATCTCTTCAAGTCCTTTGCCCATTTTTAAACTGGGCTATTTAGCTTTTTTGTTGTTGAGTGTTAGGAGTTCTCTTTATATTCTGGATATTAGTAAATACTACTTTTAAATAGGGTGAAATTGCATGTGCAGTACCAATAATGCAATTCGGAGGTGTGGAGAATCAAGAGTGGTAACTGACAAGACAACCAACAGGGGCAAGCAGTTGTAGAGCCACCTTTTGTTACCAAAAGGACCCAAGTTTAAAAAATTTATCATAGGGGCGCCTGGGTGGCTCAGTCGGTTACGCGTCCGACTTCGGCTCAGGTCACGATCTCACGGTCCGTGGGTTCGAGCCCCGCGTTGGGCTCTGGGCTGATGGCTCAGAGCCTGGAGCCTGCTTCCGATTCTGTGTCTCCCTCTCTCTGCCCCTCCCCCGTTCATGCTCTGTCTCTCTCTGTCTCAAAAATAAATAAACGTTAAAAAAAAATTAAAAAAAAAATTATCATATCTGTATCACTAAGAAATAGTGGTGGTGGTGGTACGGAGCCTTCCCTCCCTGATTCAATGACTCCACCTCCCCTTTAATATTTATTTAATTCTAGTTTCCCTGGAAGGAAATATCTAGGGGATTGGTTGGTGAGGACCTCCGTATTTTGGCCTTATCAAAAGAAATAGGTGACTTTATTCCTCCTCATTTGAGATGGCCTTTGGAGGCCTGTATCAAACCTCCACTGAAATCAGAGTCATAAATATTCAAGAATGGCAAGGAGGTTACAGAGAATCCATGAATGGGGTGTGGGTCCATGTATGTGTCTGGAGCAAAAATATGCTTCATATTTGCAAAGATAGTAGTTTCCAGGAAACATAGTTAGGCTGAAGGGTCCATTTAGAATTCAGCTGTTATTCTTTTTTTTTTTTTTAATTTTTAATGTTTTATTTATTTTTGAGAGAGAGAAAGAGAGAGAATGAGCAGGGGAGGGGCAGAAAGACAAGGACACAGAATCTGAAGCAGGCTCCAAAGCTGTCAGCACAAGAGCCCGATGTGGGGCTCCAACCCATGAGCCATGGGATCATGACCTGAGCTGAAATTGGACGCTTAAACAACTGAGCCACCCAGGCACCTCATTGAATTCAGCTGTTATTCTTATTTTATTATTTTTAATGTTTATGTATTTTTGAAGGAGAGAGAGACAGTATGAGCAGGGGAGGGGCAGAGAGAGAGGGAGACACAGAATTTGAAATGGGCTCCAGGCACTGAACTGTCAACACAGAGCCCAATGCAGGGCTTGAACTCATGAACCACGAGATCATGACCTGAGCCAAAGTCCGATGCTTAACCGACTGAGCCGCCCAGGTGCCCCTCAGCTGTTATTCTTGATGTTAATAGCACCAAGCAGGTTTGAGTTGGTGGGCTATGGGTGGGCCTTGCAATATAGTTGTTCATTTGAAAATATGCCTCTGAGAGTACAGCTAAAAACTGTGAGATTTTTTGTACTCTACACCTAACGTAGACTGTATAATGGAGTTTTATGTATACCTAAGAATCACTGTGCATTTTAGAGTATTTCTGGCCACTCTACAAATACATGAATCAGATTAAAGAATAGTCAGTCAGACTTGAATTAAATATATATTCCCATAATGGTTATTATCTTTTTTTCTTGGCTTGACATTATTATAGCAAGCTAAAATAATAGGAGATAAGTAGCTATTATAAATGAACCATTAAAAGCAACAGTAAGCCAAAGTTATCATTGATCTCTCCCTGTCTCTTACTTTATAAAAACTAATGTAGTGAATTGCCATGGAGTTACCTACTTTAATAATAAATCTGTTGTGTCAGGGCAGTGACCTGATGTTTTCTTTTACTCATAATTTATAGTCTATTGATTTAATCCTCTGGACTATCTCACCCTATTTGTGTAGCATAAAACCATTTCTTAATTGAAAGACAAAGGAAGCTTGGATGAAACCACAGAATATTTTTATTGAAGATTTCTACTTGATCAATAGCCAAATAAATATGAACTTATTTTCAGTGACAGTTTCAAGTTTAAAAGATGAAAAAAAAAAAAAAAAAAAAGGAAATGCTTTGATTCATCATCTATGTGGATAATCGATTTATAGATGTATTTAGAAATTTAGATTTTTTTTCCCCCATGGGCAGTGGCGGGAGGCTTATGGAAACATTTTAAGAAGACACTAGCTTCTTTTTTTAGTGAGTCATAAACAAGAATGTAGAAAATGAACTCAAGTAGCAGACAGTTTAAAGTGACTACATAAAACATTGATGTGCTACTAAAGCTCTTCCCTCAACTTATGGAAGAGAAAGCCAGCACTTTATATGCCCCTCCAGCCAATAACTGACAGCTTTCCCTTTGGCTATACACGCCAGAATGCCAGGTGCCACACCACCACTCTCTCCCTTGAATAGAATTAGCTGCCAACTTCCTCTTACTGTCAGTTTTAGATTTCTGGCAATGACTGTTACCATCGCCCTGCCATACCCCATCTCCGTCTGCACAGATCCTTTTTTTTTTTTTTTTTTTTTTCCGTCCGCACAGATCTTGAGCAGTTCCAGTTCCTGAGCTTTTTTTCACCTGTTTCAGGCAAAAGTGTAACGAGTACCATCAAATATTGCCGAGAAAAAGCTAAGAAAATGGCAACTATAATAGAGATGAAACACAGGATTAATTTGGCAGAAGGCTCTTCTCTATTTTTGTCCGCTTGCCTATTTGTTTATTTATTTTTCTTTAGATGTCATAGATCTTACCCAGGTAAGCTAAAAAAAAAAAAAAAAAAAAAAAAAAGACCATGCATCATTGTCATGTCACAAGCATAACTCAGCTTGGAAGGAAGCAATTTGAGGATGGCTATCCTATTACCATGCTTTATTTTTTCTTCACCTAATGCAGATAGCTGTAGAGAATATGGAGGAATACCTTAACATTCACCCCTTGAAGAGAAAGCAGTGATTTTTTATGGTGCTTGTAATTCATGCCATCAATTTTATATGTGGTAGGTCCATGTCAAAATCAGAGTAATTAAATGGAATGGCAGTCCTGTTAAATGTGTTCATGCCATTGCATTGGCAATAAAGCATGTGCAAATTTACAATTAAGGCTTGTCTTTCTCCTTAGCCGTAGAGAATTGTGACAAACATTAAGTTGCACAGTCATAGGGATCCAAAAGAGTATTCATCAAAATAAAAACACCAGGTGGATAGTCTCAGGATTATAATATCTTCTTATGCAATTACTCTTTTTCACTGCATATTTTTTGACTGAATAATAATTACTTTTGCACTGAGAAAAGGCAGGCTCAGCTAGTTTAAACTTGTTTTATTACAACCCTCCTTTTTAAAATTTGCAAGGCAGCATAGAGCCATAACTGTTTATTCAGATAAAAGTATATTTGTTCCAGTTCTTAGCTTTCAGAGGGTGACAGACTGTTTCAGATACAGCACACTGAGCTTTTAATACAGTCACTTTGGTGCTACAAAACACGCCATTAAGATGCATATGGATGGTGTGGTTAATTTCCTAAGCTATCACTAGGAATCATCAATACAACAGAGATAAAGGAGTTTTGAAACCTAGCCCAAGCAGTGAATTGACAGCCATCTTTAACCACCATGACCTAAGAATGACCCTGAGCCCCTCTGAGTGCAGGAGTTAGATATGTTGCAGAGCGCAGGAATCGGATATCTAACAGGCCTGGAGGCCCCCACTGTGTGGCAACTGCAGAACCACTTGCAAGGTCTGACACAGATTAGGTGACAAACAGTGATGTCAACTCCATGCTCTTTTTTATTTTTTTTTTAAATTTCAAAACAGACAGAATTGTGAACGTTTCGTGTTTATTAGGCTGTTCCCTCCTTTGTAAGCTTGTTAAGATTCATAAAAGTACACTCACCAAGTTTTTATATTGTTTAAAACACTCTAATTTGACTGTATCTGCAAATATTGGTACTGTATGCAGGCACACATTTTGCACATACACTCCTCAAGAATTAATTTTATAGCAATGGAACAATATATTCTAAAGTGCTCCAAATCGTCCATGGCACTTTATGATAAAATGTACCCTTTGTTTTGTTTTTGGTAGCTCTTTATTCCTAAGTCTTGCTTACATTTTAAATTTCTTGCTTAAATCTTTATAACTTGGTTAGTAATTATGGTTTTTGGGAAACACATATACAGGGCTGCAGAATACGCATTTAGGCTCAGTTGCCGTGCTCCCTTATTACAGAAATGGTATATGAAACAGTTATTGTAATAAAGCAGAGATGTTAATAAGGGGATAGACATTCAGAGGAGCTAAGGAATAGGAATGCAGGCTACCTCATTAGCTTTCAGTGATTAAAGTGGAGAGTTTCTCTTTCGTAACAGTTCTTTTCCTAGGATTCTCATGAATGAAAAGTAGATACAGTCACCTTAACAAAAGATACAAATTACAGTATTTGTGTTATTAGCATATGCGTAATGACTAAAATGTTCATATATCAATCAGGGAAAATGCAACTGGGATGGTATCTATACAGTTTCCTCCAAGTGCAAAATGCATTTAAAAAAATGATTCACAAACAATAAACAATCATAGCAATACTCTGTTTCTCTGAACAGAGAACTTTCTCTGTTCTTTCAGTTTTTCTCTGAACTTTCTCTGGTTTTCAGTTTTTCAAAGAACACTGTAGCTTGCAAGTCAATCTTGCATTTGGAATTTGCCAGAGTCACTTTGGAAGTTCTGCAGGGTCTTTGTGGGGTCTGTGACCTGAGGCTGTGCTAAACCCAGTAGAGCTGGAGCTCCCACCCTGACTCCATGGGGGAGGTGGGGGGGTGGGGAGGGGGCAGGGAGAACCGCTGCCTTCTAACTGCAGTGCTGAAAAATAGCAGAGGTTTTGAATCAGATCTTCACAAATACCACACTTAAGCTGAATCACCTCCCCTCCGGGGCCATTGCAGAATGCCAAATTCAACTGCGACATTCACTCCCAAACCCATGCTTTTCTCAGGATGGCATTTCATGGTTATTGTTCTTTGCTGTCCTTTTAATGAGAGAAACAGGTAGTGATGTGCATACTCTAATTGTTAACGCTTTCTAATAATCTTGTAATCTGGGTTTATATAATAGTTTTGTGGAAAGTGTGGAGGGTTCTGGGACTCAGAGAAGACTATTACTTCCCTGGCTCTGTGACAAATGAGGATTTTAATCTGATTCATAACCTTTTACAAACAGCTCCATCTTGACCAGAGCACAGTATTTGGTGACCTATTCAATTTATTAATGTTTCACATTGGGCCTAAGTGCCTACAATGGGGAAATGACAACAAGTGAGTACTGGTGACTTCATTAACTTGGCTAATACTGGTAAACGGATGGGTTGACATTATGGAAGTGTGCCCCATGGAAACCCTTCTACCTGAGGACAAAGATAGTGAGACACAGTCTTGCTATCAGCTGCTTCTGCAATTTGTGTGTTCAGCTGCTCCGCTCATTTGCCTACACCCCAATGCTTTTTATTTTGTAGGCACTATCTTGTTTGCCCAAATGATACCTCCCTGTAAGTGGGACTCATCTTTGGCTTGACTTGTGTATCATCACAAATCTTGAATGCTTTAGGAAGTAGAATGTTTCATGGTTCAGTTTCAGGAAGGAGAGACCATTCCATTTTACCTCTTGTAAGAAGAGATTTAAATACAGAGAATTTTGTCTTTATGCAATTGGAGTTATGAGCTCAGTGTTCTCAGAGTCTGCAGGAGCGACTCCCAGAACAGTACTGCGGAACTAGCCTGAAGTGTTAGCTGCTACTTGATCAGGAAGGCCAGGAATCAGGAGGCTGCCATAGAACTATGGATCCAAAAGCCCACCACAGTAGCCTCAACAAAACTAGTGACTGGATGCTGGAATTTTGCTGTGGAAAAATCCAATATGTCTCCTCCCCAGCCCTACCTGCTAGCAGCAAGAGAAAGAATAGCAGGGTGATTGGTCCCACCTCTTTCCCACCTTCCAGATCTCAAGATCTCATGTGATTACATCTTCTTGGTGGATCCCGATTTCAGAACTCTTGCTGCAAGGGAATGTGAGCTTTCTAGTCTCTGCAGTACTGGAAGGCACCCCCAAGGGGAGTTGTAGGGGATGTTGATTGCTAATTTACCATTTCCATCTCATAGCCTAAATAAGCAAAAACATGCAACAGGATAGGAAATCCATGGGTTCTCCTTCTCTTCCTGGTGCCCTTTGGTTTTCATTTAGACAAATGAATTTCTTCCAGAAAAGTAAGAAAAATAATGATGATTCTACAATATTTTTCTACTGTTTGTCTGAAATATATTGGCAACTTTATAGTCCTTTCTCAGGTATGGATTGAAGGTGTACTAACCTGGGTCTCAGAGATTCTTCAACTTCTTCCATCTTGTGTTCCAGCCAGTTGCTTCGGAACTGTCCATTGGCTCCCACTTGCTTTTGTCTCACTGTGCCCATTCCCCTCATATTATTGCTTAGGTGGGATTGGGTTTTTTGGACTCAGTTTTCTTACTGGAAGTTATTGTTGGGATCTTCCTTGTTCTAGGCTCAGGGGCTAGGGGAAGCCTTAAACAAATACTCACCTCTGTTCTTCTAACCCCAGCCTAGGTGTGTCATTTGGACCCCCAATCATCCAGGAGGGAGTTGGGCCAGTAACCGTTATGTTACTGAAATGTTCTTAAATTTATTTGTTATAAAAATTTCAGACAGTCGTGCATGGGTGGCTCAGTTGGTTAAGCGTCTCACTCTTGATTTCCGCTCAGGGGATGATCTCACAGTTCCTGATTTCAAGCCCTGTGTTGGGCTCTGCGCTGGCAGCACAGAGCCTGCTTGGGATTCTCTCTCTCTTTCTCTTTCTGCCCCTCCCCTGCTCTCTCTCTCTCTCTCTCTCTCTCTCTCTCAAAATAAATAAATAAACTTCAAATCTCAAACAGAGCTAGATATGTCACTGAGTAAATAGAAACATTCAGGGACTGCTTATTTTCCATCGCTGAGCTGCCCTGACCTTGCTGGAATTGGCACCTAGCACAGTCACAGAGTAGGCGTGCTATATTGGTTGAATAATGATGGAATTCGGTGACCCTGATGCCACATTCTCAGAACTCATTCAGGTATTTTGGTAAGAATTATGCTCTAAGCTTATGCATCTTCCTTTGGAGTGCAGACTTTACAAAGTGCTATGCTGTCAAGCCATCTGACTATACTAGTGTGGCTTAATTACAAACGAGAGTGATTATGCTATGTGTTAGAGCTCTTCAGGTAACTTCTTGACTCACCTGAGAGGCCAGGGACAGTCTTCAAGGACAGCTGGTCCAGGCTCACGTGGTATCATTAGAACGTGTCTTCCTTTCCCCTCCAGTGGATATATGGATTACGTTCTGCTGTATTCAGTTCATTGCCAAGCTATATAAGATGGCTTCAAGCAACTGCAAGAACACATCAACCCAGTAACAAAGCCAGTGACAAAGAGAGCTCACTTTCCCAAAGCACAAACCGGAGTCTAAGACCTAAACCTCCTTAGCCGGAATTGGCCTGATTTAGGTCATGGGCCTATTTAGGAACCAGTCGGTGGCTGGGGGAACGGGATGCTCTGATCGATTTAGTCTTGGGCTTAAACTCTATCCTGAAATCCAGAGATAGAATCTGCTTCTTCGGAATGGGGCTGGAGTAGATCCCTAAATGGGAATTGAGGAGTTGTTGTCATAGGAAGCAGAGTAGATGTCAGATAGCAAAAGCAACGTTAAGTCCACCATAAGCAGAAGGCAAACTACCTGTACAAAGAAGATACTGTGTCCCCAGAAACTCAACAGATATGAAGAGACATCCTGAAATTTCTGGCTGTTTTTCAGTGTCTGGGCCACAGATCCATTTGACTCTCTGAAAACATTTTTGTTTTCATTAAACAGATGAAATAAAAACTGAGACGCCAACTTTAAGGACATGAGTCTAGAGCTAAACTGAGATGGATGGACCAAGATGGAATACACCCTGCAGTTTTCAAGAACGATTCAGAACTTTGGGCACTATTTGTCTGGATTGCGGTTTTTAATCTGAAGTTGTTTTTGCAATAATGTAACACTTAAAAAAAAAAAACCCTCAAGCATACCCAAATGTACCGAGATGGTATAACGAACCCCCCATGTACTCACTACCCAAATTAAATTGCTATATTGATTTTGTCATTTTCTTCATCCATCATCTCTTTTTCCCCCTTTGCTGAAATATTCTAAAGCATATCCCAGGTATCATGCCATTTTACCCCTACATTTCTCATTATGAAAAAAAATTAAAGTAGCCTTATTTTATCATTGTTATTTACTACAACTGGGCATGATTTAGCCAGAAATCCAAACATTCTGGGGCATCAGGAGCTTCAACTCCTTTCTCCTAAAACCACAGAAGCCAAATACATCTCTGACCCAGTACCAAGCCTACTGAGTATTCACAATACTGAAAAGATTGCAGCATTCCAAACAATATGAAAGGAATTAAAAAGATAGGTGTATTCTATGCCTTCATGGACAGAACTTTGGCTGATTTCCTACTGAAGCAGTTCAGACATTTGAAAGGTACCATGGCTGCCAGGTGGGTGGATTTGAATCATATTTAACAGTTGTCTTTTTTTTTTTTTTAAGGGACTTAACATTTCCTCCTTTGAGATTTCAACTGATTGTTTTCTTTTCTGGAAATTGATCCCTCCAGAAAACTACTTATGAGTAGGAAGCTCAAAATTTATTTTGATGTTATTAATACTGTCTTGGGTTTCAATACAGGCACCCCAATCTGGCTAGCTTGAGACATTTTCTTGTATACAGTTTGATATGCAGGGATAATCAAATTCTAGAAGAAACTTGGGGTTAGGATTTTTACATGAAAAAATTCAGTTGGGGTTGTTGTCAGAGAGATTATAAGTCAAAGTTTAAATATGTGGTTTAAGTAAAATATCTGGTCTAGTTTCTGCAAAGTTTCCAGGGAACCTTGTTCCCTGAACCTATAATTCAGAAAGTCTCATGAGCCTTTGATCTCTGACAGCATTGCCATTGTTATTGATCCAGGTGAAACAAGGCAGGGGTGGGAAGAGCAGCTGGAAAGAGCTATTGATTTATTTATTTGACAGATATTTATGGAATTTCTGTTATGTGCTGGGCACTATGCTAGTACTTGGGTAAATTAAAGAAGAAATGACAAGAACCTTGGTTACAAGGAGCTTATAGTCTACTGGAGTAGAGGTAAGACCTTTACCCAAAGTAGAACGTGAAGTGTCGTAAAATGCATATGGGCGTTCTGAAGAGGAAAAGATTTGTTCTTTTCGATTCTGGGATCTGAGATAGCTGCATGGAGAGATGGCAGATGAAAGGAGCTGGGGAATATATTTTGAATTTGGACATGCAGACATAGTTAGGAAAGAAAATCAGCTCCGCGGACTATTCCAGATCATTGTATCCTTTGCAGCACAGCCTTAGGAGGCTGCTGCTATAGTCCTTCAGGCGTGCAGACAAACAGACGGTATTGCTGTTTGTCAATTTTATGTATTACTTTTGTGTACAAGTTATGTATTACGAATTGTAGAAGGGACAAGAGAAAAAACTCGTCAGATATTCTAATGCTATACTTACCAGTGTTCTGTGAATCTGTTGTAGCTTTGCTTCTGTAGCTCCTCTAGGATTTGGGGAAGAATAGGGAACAAGCTATCGCCTCCATCAGCCTTTCATGTGAAATAACTTTAATTCCTAAATTCTGAACCCAATCCCCACATGTAAAAGGCACAAAAAGTGTAAATAAAAGGGGATAACATATAATAGGTAGCAATGATAACTTTCTGTTTTACCTCCTTAGGTGTCTCTTGAATCTGTTTCTTTCTCATGCTCACTATCCAATTCCAGGTTGATAGTTCTCATTTAGGATTCCCTGCCTTTAGCTCTTTTCCTTTCAATTCTGGTCTCCATCCTGCTGAATGAAATTTCCACAGCTCCCAATCCACAGAAATGATAGTATTTCTTCTTGCTTAGGAACCCTTCAGTGGCACTGCATTGCTCCTAAGGTAAAATTTGAATTCCATTATATCAAGCAAGGCTCTCCATGATCATTTGATCAGGGATGATGTGTATGATCCAAGAGTATCTAGATGTAATATAAGCAACTTGAAAAAAAAAGTTGAATATTAGATTACAGGGTAGTAAACAGTAGTAGATATCACATGATATAATACATTTAATCTTGATTATCTCTTGCTTTGTATTTTTTCTTTTTTTAATGTTTATTTATTTTTGAGAGAGAGAGAGAGAGAGAGAGAGAGAGAGAGAGAGAGTGCACCAGTGAGGCAGGGGCAGAGAAGGGGACAGGATCTGAAGACGATCTTTTTGCTGACAGCAGCAAGCCTGATGTGGGGCTCGAACTCACTCACAGACCGTGAGATCATGACCTAAGCTGAAGTCGGATGCTCAACTGACTGAGCCATCTAGGCACCCCTGGTATTTTTCTTATCCTGATTCTTATATGAGCCATTTAGCTGAACTTGACTTTATGGAATAGATTCTTTTCTCTATAAAATTAATTTCTGAATTTTAACTCTTTTCCACACTAAATTTCTTTACAGAATTAGAAATTGATCCTTTTGTAAAGTCTATTGACCTTAAATTAAAAAAATTTTAAACCTTCACACATGTTAAAAGGAAATGAAAATATATTAACTTTTTAAAAATTCTTAAAAAAAAATTTTAGACAGAGACAGAGACAGAGAGCATGCACTTGAGCAGGGGAGAGGGGCAGAGGGAGAGAGAGAGAGAGAGAGAGAGAGAGAGAGAGAGAGAGAATCTCAACCAGGCTCCACGCTCCACATGGAGCACAATGCAGGGCTTGATGCAGGGGTTGACGCAAGGCTCAACTTGGAGCTCGATCCCACGACCCTGGGATCATGACCTGAGCCAACATCAAGAGTCGGTCGCTCAACTGACTGAAACACCCAGGCACCCTGAAAATAGAACTTAATTCAAGTAAAAAACAAATGTTTACTTATTTAAAAAAATGTTTATTTATTTTTGGGAGGGGGGAGAAAGAGACAGAAAGAGAGAAAGAGAGAGACAGAGAGACAGCACAAGTGGGGGAGGGCCAGAGAGAGAGGGAGACACAGAAGCTGAGGCAGGCTCCAGGCTCTGAGCTGTGAGTGCAGAGCCCCATGTGAGGCTCAAACTCAGGAACTGTGAGAACATGACCTAAGCCAAAGTCGGATACTTAACTGACTAAGCCAACCAGGTGCCCCAATTCAAGTTTTAATATATAAAAACTGATTTATTTTGATGTATTTTAAATGTATATTATTTTATATAGTAAATATGTTACATATATTTATGTATAAGTTATGTAAATTATAAATGTATAGTTATATATGATATATATTTAATACATAAATTTACAAGAGGTAGGATATTTTCTAGTTTTAAGACAATGAACTAAAGGCCATTCTAGAAAGATGCTAATGACTTGCTTGGATATAATACAACACTGGATAATCATAATTTATCAGCCTCCAAATCTTAATAAGCTATAGCAGGGTGGTGTATGATTTTCATATTCTGTTTCTTGGTACTTTAAAAAAAATTTTTTTTTAATCTTTATTTTTGAGAGAGAGAGAGAGAGAGACAGAGTGTGAGTGGGGGAGGGGCACAGAGAGAGGGAGACACAGAATCTGAAGCAGGCTCCAGGCTCTGAGCTGTCAGCACAGAGCCCGACCCGGGGCTCGAACTCACAAACCGTGAGATCGTGACCTGAGCTGAAGTCAGATGCCCAATCGACTGCGGCACCCAGACGCCCCTCTTGGTACTTTTTTTAAATGTTCATTTTTGAGAGAGAGAGAAAGAGAGAGAGAGAGAGAGAGAGAGAGAGAGAGAGAGAGAGAATGCGGGTGAGGGGCAGAGAGAGAGGAGAGAGAGGATCCGAATCAGGGAGCTTGAACTCATGACCGTGAGATCATGATCTGGGCCAAAGTCAGACGGATGCTTAACCAACTGAGCCACTCAGGTGTCCATGTTTCTTGGTACTTTTAAAAATTGTTGACATAAGGAAATACCAGTTGGTCTGGGCAAAAGAAGTTGTAAGTTATAGAAAAAAAAGCCAGTGCAATGAATTAAAAAAATTTTTTTTTTCAACGTTTATTTATTTTTGGGACAGAGAGAGACAGAGCATGAACGGGGGAGGGGCAGAGAGAGAGGTAGACACAGAGTCGGAAACAGACTCCAGGCTCCGAGCCATCAGCCCAGAGCCTGACGCGGGGCTCGAACTCCCGGACCGCGAGATCGTGACCTGGCTGAAGTCGGACACTTAACCGACTGCGCCACCCAGGCGCCCCGCCAGTGCAATGAATTAAAAGCAACATTAAATAACTTTAAAAATGGGACGGTGCATTTATTGACACTTACTTAAAGGGAGATCTAGTGATAAGAAAGTCACATCAAAAAGATGTTACTAAATTATAGGCCAAGAGGTCTTGAGCTTTTGAACAGTCTGCTGGGGTGATGCTTTCATTCATTCATATGCTTATTCAATGTTCATTCCAAAATATAAGGCATAATAAGTAAGCCCTAGCAATGTAATGGCAAAGTTAACATTCTGACTCCTTAGAATTTTCAACCTGGTGTGAGGGTGTGGGGAATGGCTGGGTGGAAACAGATGATATATAAGTACATAATAAATTAGAAAGTTAACTTTTGATAGAGGTAAGTTCCATGAAGGAAGTAAGACAGTGGGAGGTGATGGAAACTGCAGAGGGAGTAGTCATTTTATATAGGCTGAGAATAACTTTCTTTAAAAAAAATTTTTTAAATGTTTATTTGAGAGAGAGAGAGAGAGAGAAAGAGAGTATGTTTGTGTGTGTGTGGGCAGAGGAGGGTAGAGAGAGAGGGAGACACAGAATCCGAAGCAGGTTTCAGGTTCTGAGTGGTCAGCACATAGCCTCACGCGGGGCTTCAACTCACGAACTGCGAGGTTATGATATGAGCTGAAGTTGGACGTTTAACCGATTGAGCCCCCAGGCGCTGCTGGAAAGAACTTTCTAAGAACAGAGAAGATATTTCTGTGATGACAAAGAGCCAGAGGAATAAAGGACTGGGAGAAGAGTGTTTCTAGTCAAGGGCACAGTGAATGCAAAGGCCTGTAGGTAGTAATAAATTTGACATGTTTGCAAGAAACTTGGGAGCAAGAGGAGATGTGAGGTGGACAGGCAGGGAAAAGATTATACCAGGCCATGAAAAACATGGAAAGGAATGTGGATTTTCACTTTTAATGAAATTATTGAAAACCTGGTTTGCCAGATGCTATCTTCAAGGAGTTCATAGTCTATTAGCGGAGACAGACATATAAAGAAATAAAGACAGGTCACCAAGAAATAGTTGATTTCCACCTCCTATAAGTGGTTTGCAGACCTGGCTGCAAAGCAGAGAAAGTTAGGAAATACTTGGGTGCCATCCCCCACATTTCTGATTTTAATGAACTGGGCTGAGATTGGACTTCCATGTGTTTAAGAAGCTGATTAAGAAGGTGATTCTAAGGGTGCCTGGGTGGTTCAGTCAGTTAAGTGTTCAACTTCTGCTCAGGTCATGATCTCGTGGCTTGTAGGATCCAGCCCTGAATTAGGCTCTGCGCTGACAACACGAAGCCTGCTTGGGATTCTCTCTTTCTCCTCTCTCTTCCCCTCCCCTGCTTGTTCTCTCTCTCTCAAAATAAATAAACATTAAAGAAGAAAAGGAAGAAGACGATTCCAATGTCATCTAGGTTCTGAACTACTGGTGAGGACAAAGGCTTGATTCTAATGGGCAGATGTCAGTACTTTCCAGGCAGGTTCCCTCAAGAAACCACAAGTACAGCTCACTGGAAAGTTTCCTTGAAGATCAAGGCTGGGATCATATAACTTATATCATGTCCAGAAATTCATATTGCAAAGAAATGTGTTCAAGAGATAATCACAAAGCCCAGAGCAGGTAGCTTGATGAGTCTTGTATAAAGAAAAAAAAATTAAAAGAGCAGCTTCACAGAAGAAAAATGATACAAGAAGAAAATCAGAGGTAACAAACATATTTCAGAAGAGAAATAAAAATGAAGCTATCAATTTGACAGTCAAATTATTGAGTCCTGATGGTTAGCTACTATTTGATGTTCTAAACTGTGTGAGACATCTGCCCTACAGCAAGGGAGGAACAAAGGGAGCTATAGAAATGCTGGCTTTAAAAATGCTTGGCAGACGCCATCTCCTGCAATCCAGTGATTCATCCCGTGATTTGTATGTAGAACTGTTCTTGGTACACATACACAGAACACATTACAGGGTTTATCAGTCTTTACTTTTTCTCTTATCGTATACTCTGAGAAAGCCAAGGCAGTGACAAATTATACTTGGGCCAATGTCACGATCCAGATTTAAAACTGAGGTACTACTAACTCCGTTTACAAAAATGTTAAATAAATAATAATGCGTCTTAATGGCTTGGAAAAATTAGAGGCAACACTTCCAAACTTACTCTTTTCCTTAAGTTTCGTGAAAAATAGAGGGAAACAGATGTGCATAATGTTTGTTAAGTTGATCCTGATATCTCAGTTTGGCACACACACACTAACCTTATTGTTGCTGAGTTGCACGGATGTGTGTGTGTTTGGAAATAGTTTGGACCATTTGTATTTGATAGTTTCTATGTTAAATTACTCTGTGTAATAGTTTCTTCTTTTTGTGTATTTTTATACATTTTATTAAATTACTTCTAAAATTATCAAGTAGACGCCAACAAATGATGAGCCTCTAATCTGTCACCGTTAAATTGCCCCAATTTCACCATTCTATTACTTAGAGAACATTCAATTGCTTTTGGGATTAAAAATATGCTTTTTTCCTAGCTGACCTCTAGGACAATGATTTCTAGACTTCTGGATTTCATGAACTTCTAACATTTTAAAATAAAGTCGGGAAACTCATATGTGGTTGCAGATGTTTTTTTTTTTTTTTTTTTTTTTCCCGCCAAGTAAGGAATACTTGGAATACTGTCTAATAAAATTATCAGTTCATTAAAAAATATTCACTCCAAAAAAGTAAGAAATTACTGCTAAAATATTCTTTCTAATTCTAAAGTTCTTTTTAAAAATTTTTGTTTAATGTTTATTTTTGAGAGAGAGAGAGACAGAGAACAAGCAGGGGAGAGGCACAGAGAGAGGGAGACACAGAATCTGAAGCAGGCTCCAGGCTCTGAGCTGTTAGCTCATCAGGCTAGAGCCTGATGTGGGACTCAAACTCAGGAACTATGAGATCATGACCTGAGCTGAAGTTGGACGCTTAACTGACTGAGCCACCCAGGCGCCCCTAAAGTTCTATTTTAACTGCTGATTGTTTAGGGGCACCTGAGTGGCTCAGTCAGTTGAGGGTCTGACTCTTTATTTTGGCTCAGGTCATGATCCTGGTGTTGTGGGATCAAGTCCTGTGTAGGGCTCTACAACTGAGCATGGAGCCTGCTTGAGATCCCTCTGCCCCTCTTCTCTGCTTGTGCTCTCTCTCTATAAATAAATACATAAATACATACATACATAAAGAAAGAAAGAAAGAAAGAAAGAAAGTTCTCTTAAAAAAATAAATGCTGATTGTTTAGAGATGATAATTACCTGTCTACATTCCTTTATAACAATCACCACATACTTAGCACAGTGCTAAATACATAGGTGGTACCTAGGAAATGTATTTTTCCCCCAGGAAATATTTTATTTTTTTAAAGACTTTATTTTACTTTTTTAAAGTTTATTCATTTTTGAGAGAGAGAGAGAGAGCATGAACATGGGAGGGGCAGAGAGAGACAGAGACACAGAATCTGAAGCAGGCTCCAGACTCTGAGCTGTCAGCACAGAGCCCGACGCGGGGCTCGAACCCGCAGACCGCGAGATCATGACCTGAGCTGAAGTCAGACACTTAACTGACTGCGCCACCCAGGCGCCCCTAAAGATTTTATTTTATTTTATTTTATTTTTTTAATTTTTTTTTCAACGTTTATTTATTTTTTGGGACAGAGAGAGACAGAGCATGAACGGGGGAGGGGCAGAGAGAGAGGGAGACACAGAATCGGAAACAGGCTCCAGGCTCTGAGCCATCAGCCCAGAGCCTGACGCGGGGCTCGAACTCACGGACCGCGAGATCGTGACCTGGCTGAAGTCGGACGCTTAATCGACTGCGCCACCCAGGTGCCCCAAAGATTTTATTTTTAAGCAATCTCTACACCCAACGTGGGGCTCAAACTTACAACCCCGAGATGTAGAGTCACACTGTCTACTGACTAAGCCAGCCAGGCATCCTCGTGAAATATTTTAAAACTGATACTCTTGTTTAGACTCACATGGTATCTGGCACAGCGGTAGCTGCTCAGTAAAGTTTTGTCAAGTGAATGAATGAATGAATATTCTTGGTTAGTATATCCAGAGAGTTCAGACAGTGATTGTCATAATTCTGAGCAGGTGAGATATGGTCACCAAGCCCGATGCATGGATTCTTCTCTGTATCTGTTAATGTGCTGCTTGGTGCTGTAAATAAAACAGCCATACTCAATGGAAATATACATTTTGATTACAAATGGTTGTATTTCCGCTATTGATTAATTAGTTCACTTTATGAATTTTTGAAATTATGTAGGTAATTTTGGTAAGTACTTAGCATTTGTCCAATTCCATTTTTATTCTTATACTTGAATGTGAACTGATCAATAACTTTGTAAGCAGTTTGATATTTTTCATCTATTACATTCTTTCCTCTAAATACAATAATCTTTTCTTGAACTACCTAACACATTGACATTGAAAAGTTGATGTGGAAGTTCAGGTAACTTCTTAGGGAAATGATACATGTGTCTAAATGTTTTTCAGTCCTGCTTTGATCTGCAGGCTGCCTGCTTCTATTGACTGCTGACTTGGATACAAGTGACTTAGCTTGTTACTCTTTCATTGAAAGTTTTAGCAATTAGGATCAAGAAACCATAAATGGATCTAGGTCCTACCCTAAAGTTAAAAAAAAAAAAAAAGGTATAAAAGTAATACTGGCTCACTAAAAATATTTGAATTATATGGAAATATTTAAAAATGTTTTATGTTTCTTTTTGAGAGACAGAGACAGAGTGTGAGTGGGGAGGTGCAGAGAGAGAGGGAGACACAGAATCCAAAGCAGGCTCCAGGCTCTGAGCTGTCAGCTCGGAGCCTGATGGGGGCCTCAGACTCACAAGCTGCGAGATCATGATCGGAACCGAAGTTGGACACATAACCGACTGAGCCACCCAGGTGCCCCACATGGAAGTATTTAAAGTAAAAAAAGCCCCCTCCTGACCATCCCTTTTCCCTACTTCTAAGAAAACTCTTGCTGACAATATGGTATTTTATTCTACTGTACACCCACATACATACACATTTTTATATAATTATATATATTTTTAAATTGTAAAAAACATAAAACTTACCATTTTAACTACTTTTAAGTGTACAGTTCAGTTGTATTAAGTATATTCACATTGTTATGCGAAGGATCCCCAGACATTTTCATCTTGCAAAACAGAAACTCTGTATACCCATTAAACAACTCATTTCTCCTGCCCCTCAGCCTCTTGTAGTTACCATTCTACTTTTTATTTCTATGAACTTGACTACTTCATACACTTAAAAAACAAAAACCAAAACAAAAATAGGATCAGTCTATATCTACTTTTAAGTAATTTGCTTTTTAAAATTTGACCATGTCCCCATTTTTTAAAAAAAAGTAGCATTTGGGGTTCCTGGGTGGCTTAGGCAGTTAAGTGTCCCACTCTTGATTTTGGCTCAAGTCATGATCTCATGGTTTGTGAGTTTGAGCCCTGCCTCAGGCTGTGTGCTGACTGCACGGAGCCTGCTTGGGATTCTCTCTCTCCTCTCTCTGCCCTTCCCTCCCCCTCTCTCTCAAAAATAAATAAATAAACATTTTAAAAAGTAAAAGTTATTTGCTTTCAGTTCCTAAGCCATTAATTTATGTTTATGAAAATACTACATTCTCATTACAAAATGTTTTGAAAATACTGAAAAGGAGGAGTAAGAACCAGAAAAAAATTTACCTATGGTCTCCCCAACCTAGAAGTTACCATAATTGTTATTTTGGCATATTTCCTTTTGGTCTTTTTAAATCCACTTTGCTCTTTCCATTCCCATTTAGATCAAAGAACATGTACAATTTTGTATCCTGCCCTTTTCACTTAACATTGCATCATAAGCACTTGGCTTTTCATCTAAAAATATTTGTATGCATAATTTTTAATAGCTGTAAAATATCCCATTATTTCCATTACCATAATTGGTTGGAAGCATTCCTTTTGTTCGGCTTTTAGATTGTTTCCAGAATTTTGCTATTATAAGCAATTGTGGCACATCTTTGGGGATAGTCAACATTTTGCATTACTTCATAAGGATGGACTCCCAGAAGTATTAATACTGGGTCAAAGAGTGAGATGATTTATAAGGCTTTTGATTCATATAACCAAATTGATTTCCAGAAAGGGCCAATTTATTTCCCAAAATGAAGTGAACATAAATGTCCATTTCATTGCACTCTGGCCAGTATGGGGAATGAAAATAAATTACAATACTTTCCTATTTGTTTTTGGAGATGGTATTTCATCATTTCCAATATTTTAAAATATAGAGGTTATTTTCTTCTCCCCACTTGTTCTTTTTATATTGGCACATACATTTTATGTTTTGTCAAATTCCCTACATAGAATCTAGTACACAGGGGAAGAAAGCTAAAAAATTTAGGATCTAAGATCCTTGAATGTAAATAATTTGTTGAAATGTGAAGTAAGTAGCTGACTAATAGTGCTACATTAGGAGCAATGATGTTTGTAGCTGGAATAGAGAGAGTCCCCGTGTATCAGATTGTAAACATTGTTAAATTACACTAATACCTCTCTACCACTATCTCCATAGAAAATAAATCTGAGATGGCACTACCAGGGAAATTTTGCATAAACTCCTACAATAAGGAAGCTAGCAAAAGCAAGTTTTATTGTGAAGTAAAGAACAAGAGTTTTATTTAAATGGGTGAAACATTTCCGTTTAATTTTAATGTCTTTAAATGATACATTTCCTACTGTTAATAGCAGTAATCCCCATGGAGAATAACGTTCTTGTTAAAGTCATAATAGATCTCTGTTCACTCATTTAACAGCTTGAAGGTACACTTTTTAGACAGTAGAATGCTAATTAATCTTTGCTGCAATATTTCTTCAATGACTGTTGAACAAGCACGATTTTTGTTAAGAGTAGCATTACAATTGGTGAACCAATAGAATTACTACTGTACATTTTAAAGGAACTTCAAAAATTTTAATTAGAGATTATCATTTACAAATTGACAGAGTCGTTTTACCAATTAACAATTTTTTTCTTTATAAGTATAAATCCTAATTTGGGGCTAAAGAAAGAATTACATGTCTTTATATGTCCACGCTATGTTCCTCATTGAAAATGTATGTCAAAATGTTCTGATATTTAGTAAAGTGTTTTAATATACTAATAGTCTACATTCCCTGGCCAATAATTTAGTTGTAATCCAAGAACACATTTCTATCAAATTATAATTTCACATATTATATTAGAAAAGTGGGCTAGCTGAACTGGGTCTTTATAATATATTAGTTTACATTCATTTCTCATTTTTTCACTAAAGTCTCTTAATATATTTTATAGGTATTTTCCTAGTTCAACAATTATTATTATTTATTTTGAAAGAGAAAATGAGGTGATAGATGTTAAGTGGCTTTCCAGGGTCATAGAGCTAAGAGGGAGATATTAAGATTGCTGACTCAGTCCTTATCCATTAGACCAAACTGTTGGTATATAATGATGTATAACAGTTGTTAACCTTTTGGGGCCTCTGGAAAAACACACATGTGCGTATGAAAGGGGGAGTGTTCTAAATAAATACACAGCTAAATCAACATTTGATTGAGGAAGAGCTCATTAAAAAGGAAGCATTGATAACTACAGTATTTTTCATTGACTTATCTCAGCATACTTGGAAAGTGTTATAAATAAATACTACAATTTCCTTTTCTGTGTCAAAATGCAAGAATGGATATATTTTTAAAAAGAAAACAACCCCGTAATTACATTACCACATTACATTACTCTCACTCATGTACAAAGTACATTGATGTTTGTGGATTTTCTGGCTTTGCTCACATCCATGATTTTATTTGTTTGTTTGTTTATTTACATAAATTAATTTTTTTAAATGTTTACTTATTTTTAAGACAGGGAGAGAGAGAGAGAGAGAGAGAGAGAGAGAGAGAGAGAGAGAGAGAGAGAGAGAATGAGCAGGGGAGGGGTAGAGAAAGATAGAAAGACAGAATCTGAAGCAGACTCCAGGCTTTGAGCTGTCAGCACAGAACCTGATGCGGGGCTCGAACCCACGAACCGTGAGATCATGACCTGAGCTGAAGTTGGACACTTAACCAACTGAGCCACCCATGTGCCCCTCACATCATGATTTAAAAAATTTTTTTAAATGTTTTTATTTATTTTTGAGACAGAGAGAGACAGAGCATGAGCAGGGGAGGGACAGAGAGAGAGGGAGACACAGAATCCGAAGCAGGCTCCAGGCTCCGAGCCGTCAGCACAGAGCGTGATGCGGGGCTCGAACTCACAGACTCTGAGATCATGACCTGAGCTGAAGTCAGACGCTTAACCGACTGAGCCACCCAGGTGCCCCCATGATTTTTTAAAAACATAACTGCAATAATAGAAATACAAGTTTTACTGTTTTCAAAATTTGATTTTACATTGAGGTTTAGGGGATTTCCTAAGGACCCATATAAATTGAAAATTCATAAACTCAAACAAAGCTAGACATTCTAATAATCTGTTGCATACTGAAACTATTTTGCAATACAGACTATTTTGTTAAACTTTCTTGGCTTCATACTGATAACCTGCTGGAATCATGTAATTAATTCTTCAGGTATAATTGTGAACAGAGAAAAGCAATACAGAAATTCTCAGTGATGACTCAGAATAGAGTCAGGCACGAATAGGCCACCTAGGGCAGAAATGTCAGGAGGAGAAGGAATAAGACTAATCAAACTGAGGTTTTTGAAATGGTCATTGTTGTGACACTCTGGGTGGGTCTAGAGAGGAAGTCCAGGCTGGTAAATGAGGCCCAAGACCTGACAGTAAAATTATACGTATCTTGAAATTCCCATGTGGGGATATTGTCCTTCAACAAGCCACTGCAAGGCTTAGGTACAGAGAATCCGGGAGCTTGTGGTATTTGAAAATTGGCATGGTCAGGTGGGTTTAACAAAACCTCCTCCCTCAGGATTTAGGATGTGCTGCAAGATCCTCTTCCCCGAGAGGGCCTGACAAGAAGGCCTTTTGCCAGAAGTGAGATCTGGATAGACATGGCCCTATGGAATAAGGCCGAAGGGCACACGACAAAAAACTGAGCCAGTTGGGCCAGTCAAAAGGGGCACATTGAACTTGGTTCTATAGCATTGAGTTAAAACTCATTAAATCATTATTGTCTAAGGTCAGGATTGATTGTAGAGACAAGGGTCAGAATTGAGCACAGGAGTGGGAGAGTAGGGGAAAGGGATGAGGACGAGAGTGGAATGTGGTTGAAGTCAGTTTGAACCATCTGGAAGGGTGAGAGAGGACAGGGAACCCAGCAGGTGTGGATTGAGTGGCTATGGCTGAAACACACTGGATGTTTTTAATATTCCTTACAACTCCAAATGAGGAGTCAGAAAATTATTTCTTAGTTTTGGGGATACTCGGGATAAATATTAACTCAGTTTTTTTCATAAAGATGCACAGTATTTGGGCAAGATAATATAATTATTTTACCAGCTATTGAAAACTGCAGTTGCCATTTATTTTTATTTTTTATTTTTTTAATTTTAGAGAGAGATTGTGTGAGCAGGGGAGAGGGGCAGAGAGAGAGAGATAATCTTAAGGAGGCTCTGTGCTCAGCACAGAGCCTGACATGGGGTTCGATACCATAACCCTGGGATTATGACCTGAGCTGAAATCAAGAATTGGATGCTCAAGTGTCTGAGTCACCCAGGCGCTCCTGCAGTTGCCATTAAAAAAAAAAATAATAATGTTTATTTATTTTTGAGAGAGAGAGACAGAGACAGAGTGTGAGTGGGGGAGGAGCAGAGAGAGAGAGGGAGACACAGAATCCAAAGCAGGGTCCAGGCTCTGAACTGTCAGCACAGAGCCCGATGTGGGGCTCGAACCCACAAACCGTGAGATCATGACCTGAGCCAAAATCGGACGTTTAACCAAGTGAACCACCCAGGCGCCCCTGCAGTCGCCATTTTTAATGGCTTGTCGTCTATACCCAGTGTGGGGCTCAAACTCCTGACCCCAAGACCAAGAGTCACATGTTCTTCTGAATGAGTCAGCCAGGCATCCCTTTCAGTGGCTTGTCTTTTGAAGTTTGTTTGTTTTGTTTGCTTTGTTTTGTTTTGTTTTTTAGAGAGGGAGAGTGAGTGTGTGAGCAGGAAGGGGCAGAGAGAGAGAATTCCAAGCAGGCTCTGCACTGTCACCACAGAGCCTGATGTGGGGCTTGAACCTACGCACCATGAGATGATGGCCTGAGCCAAAATCAAGAGTCAGACACTCAATCGACTGAGCCACCCAGGCACCTCTCAATGACTTGTCTTGATCAAAACAGCTTTTAATTTTTCCTGAGATAATCTCTTTCTTCCTAGATAAGTACCTGAAGTTCCTTTTACTTAGTGGTTATTAAAATGATGTCCATAATTTGACTTTCCCCTCTTTTGTCTTCTATTCTTTTTTTTTAAATTGATCTACGATTTTTGGGGCGCCTGGGTGGCTCAGTCGGTTAGGCGTCCGACTTTCGCTCAGGTCATGATCTCGCAGTTTGTGAGTTCGAGCCCCGCGTCGGGCTCTGTGCTGACAGCTCAGAACCTGGAGCCTGCTTCGGATTCTGCGTTTCCCTCTCTCTCTGCCCCTCCCCCACTCATGCTCTGTCTCTCTCTGTCTCAGAAATAAACATTAAAAAATTTTTTTAAAAATTGATCTACAATTTTTATTTTTAACTTTTTGAGGAACCTCCATACTGTTTTCCAGAGTGGCTGCAGTAATCTGCATTCCCACCAACAGTGCACGGGGTTCCTTTTCTCCCACATCCTCACCCATACTTGTTGTTTCTTGTGTTTTTGATTTTAGCCATTCTGACTGGTATGAGGTGATATCTCATTGTAGTTTTGATATGCATTTTCCTGATGACGAATGATCATGAGCGTTTTTAATTTTTTGAGGGAGCTTCCTACTTTTTTTCTATATTGACAGCATCAACTTACACCCCCATCAACAGTGCACAGGGGTTCCCTTTTCCCTCCACATCCTCACCAACACTTGTTATTTCTTTTCTTTTCGGTACTAGCCATTCTAACAAGTGCGAGGTGATATTTCATTGTGGTTTTGATTTGCACTTCCCTGATGGTTAATGATGCTGACCACCTTTTCATCTACCTATTGGCGATTAGTGTGTCTTCTTTGGAACAAAATGTCTATTCAAGGGCATCTGGGTGGCTCAGCCGGGTAAGCATCCAACTCTTGATTCAGCTTGGGTCATGATCTCATGGTTCCTGAGGTGGAGCCCCACATGAGGCTCTGCACTGACAGCACAGAGTCTGCTTGGAATTCTCCTCCCTCTCTCTCTGCCCCTCCCCCCCCCCCCAATAAATACATAAACTTAAAATAAAATTGTTTATTCATATCCTCTGACCATTTTATTATTTTTTGAATATAATTTATTGTCAAATTGGCTTACATACAACACCCAGTGCTCATCCCAACGAGCACCCTCCTCAATGCCCATCACCCACTTTCCCCTCCCCCACCCCCCATCAACCCTCAGCTTGTTCTGTGTATTTAAGAGTCTCTTATGGTTTGCCTCCCTCCCTCTCTGTTTGTAACTGTTTTTTTCCCCTTCCCTTCCCCCATGGTCTTCTGTTAAGTTTCTCAAGTTCCACACATGAGTGAAAACACATGATATCTTTCTCTGACTTATTTCACTTAGCATAATACCTTCCAGTTCCATCCACGTTGCTGCAAATGGCATTTGCCAAGTAGTATTCCATTGTATATGTAAACCACATCTTCTTTATCCATTCATCAGTTGATGGACATTTAGGCTCTTTCCATAATTTTCCTCTGCCCATTTTCAGTTGGATTGTTCGTTTTTCTGCTATTGAGTTGTTCCTTATGTATTTTGGATATTAATCCCTTATCAGGTATATGGTTTATAAATATCTTTTCCCATTCATTATATTTCCTTTTCATTTTGTTGGTGGTTTCCTTTGCTCTGCAAAAGCTTTTTAGTTTGATGTAGCCCCACTTGTTTATTTTGTTGTTGTTGTTGCCTTTACTTTTGGTGTCATACCCAAAAAATCATCTCCGAGGCCAGTGTTAAGGGGCTTGCCACCTATGTTTTCTTCTAGTTTTATGGTTTCAGGTCTTACATTAAAATCTTTAATCCATCTTCAGGTAACTTTTGTGTCTGGTGTTGACCTTCATTCTTGTTTGGTTGACCTAAACCTTAACTGGTGAGATTATTACTCCTCTGACTAGGCAGAGGAATTTCTTAAGAATTTTAAATGTAGTGAGCATATAATTTATTGTCCAAACTGAGATATTTGTGAGAGTGAAAGGGGGTGCTATTGATAATTAAGCTTGGACAATAGATAATAGGTTGGGCTGTCCCAAGCAAACCAAGATATATGGTCACTATGTATCACGAGTGTGAGAACATCATTCATCTTGGTTCTCTAAATTTCTGCATGTCTTATGAGCATTGCCATTGCCAGCCTTTTGTTCAGGGCTATTTTTTCAAGAATGTTGGTATAGCAAACAGCATTGGAAGAGGGTGTCTTTCTCTGGAGCAGAAAGAAAAGATAGAAATTTTCTTTCTTTCTTTTTTTTTTAAGTTTATTTATTTTGAGAGAGAGACAGAGTGGGGGGGGGGAGGGGCAGAGAGAGAGGTAGAGAGTGAGAATCCCAAGCAGGCTCTGTGCTGTCAGCATAGAGCCCTACACAGGACTCTAACTCATGAATCTGTGAGATCCTGACCTGAGCCAAAATTAAGAGTTGGATACTTAACCAGCTGAGCCACCAGGTGCCCCAAGATTGAAATTTTCTGAGCTTAGAGTTCCTCTTCTTTAATTCAACCCACTGTATATGTGTAGGTGTCCCCTAGTCCTTTCTGTGTCACCCTGGGGGAATTGAATCTTGGAGAACTGGCACAAGAAAATGATCCTCTTGCTATTGCCATTCCATAGGTAATACACTGTCCTTTATCTCTGATCCAGGAGTCTTGTGTCTTCCGCTGACATCCATGAAATTGTGGCATGCTGGCTTGTTTGTTTGCAAGTAGGGTGAGTCTTAAACCCTTCACATTTATTTCCAACTGATACAATTATAAACACTATACAAACATGTACTTACTACTGCTACTACTACCACTGTTATGAATTCAGCTGAATTTCATTCTGTGCATTTAAGAATTTCTCTCCCAAATAATATTCTAAGACATCAACGTCAGCAAAAGCAAACATAGGCATTACTAGATCTGGTCTCATTGATTTTAAGATAGACTGTTTTATTTTTTATTTTTATTTATTTATTTTTAAACGTTTATTTATTTTTGAGAGAGAGAGAGAGAGACACAGAGCATGAACAGGGGAAGGACAGAGAGAGAGGGAGACACAGAATCTGAAACAGGCTCCAGGCTCTGAGCTGTCAGCACAGAGCCCGACGCGGGGCTCAAACTCAGGGACCGTGAGATCATGACCTGAGCCGAAGTCAGACGCTTAACCGACCAAGCCACCCAGGCGCCCCTTAAGATAGACTGTTTTAGTCAATGAGATTAAATATGTAGTGATAATAATTAATAATTAAATTATTAAAAGTAAGTTATAACTTTATCTCAATGCACCATGTAACTGTTTAGTTCTATTATAAATTGATTTCTTAAAACTATGTCACATATTTTGACTCAATGTGTATGAATAAAATTCTTTTTCCTAGCATAATGATCCACACTTCAAAGGAGTATATGTTTTTTTTTTTCTGGTATAATGATGAGGTTGGATGTTATTATTTTTATAATAGTTTTATTGAGATATAATTCACATGCTATACAATTCACCTATTTAAAACATAAAGTCAATTGGTTTTTAGTCTAGGAAGCATGTAACTTGGTGTAATGAAAAGCGGGTAATAAAATGTGCCAAATTCCAAATGTCTCTTTCTTCTACTCTAACTTAGCCCATGTGCTTCTTTTTTTTTTAACTTCTTGAACTTTCCTTAACCTTTTTTTTTTTAAGTATTTGAGGAGTGAGACACCCTTACAAGCCATAAAATTTTAAGGTGGCAGATAATTGCGAAGAGATATACAATGCACCCTAGTGATTAGCACTTAGGCAGTGCTTTAAGAACATTAAGAACACTAACCAATTGATTTGCGCAGTACCCCCTGTGAAGCACTAAGTAGCATTATCTTTACTTTCACAGTAAGAAAAGGTACAGACAGAAGCTACTTGACTTTCCTGAGCTATTAAAGCTAGTGAGATCTTAATACAAATTAAAACTCGCCTGTATTCAAACTTCTGAAACTGGCTGTATTCACGATAGCTTATTTGAGGGTCCTTGGAAAAGGTATCTTTTTTAGGCTGTATGTCTTGCATACGTTCATATTATATATTTATTTTGCAAAGCGTATTATTGAAATTCTTTAATCCAAAAAATAGAAGTCCTTTGGTGAAATGCTTCGAATTAAATGATGTTTCCTAGCAATCACAAGATTATTGTCCTAAGAAATAGACCTGTGTGACAAACTATTTTAGTTATAATAAAATGAGACAGGGTCAAATATTAGTTTGTATTAGTTCAGGGATCAGTAATTAATGTTACTATTTTACTCTTATAACTAATTTTAACATACTAAAATATTGAAACTTTCCATATCAAAATGATGCAAACCTCATTTGTTATCAGTTTGATTTCTAAGTAAGTAATTTCGGAATGGTCTGTTTTGGAGTGGTGGTGAATTGTGCTAACCTATTTTGTCTGATTCTCTTTGCATCCATGAGAGAGACGGCTTATTGGAACAAGATATGAAATTGTGACTAGAACAAGGCCAAAAGACCTTTTAGGGAGTGAGCCCCTGACTTCAGCTCCTTCTAGAAATAAGCTGAGCTAATTAGCTCTAGTGCCTATTGCAGCATGGTACAACTTGGCAGTCGCTTCTCAAAAAGTCAATTGTGTTATTGTGTCACTGGCTTAACAAATGTTGATTGAGTATCTACTGAGTGAAGGCAATATGCTAGATACTCAATATAGGACGTGAACATACTTCTGGTTCTTGAAAGAACTGGGTGATTCTCTACAGCTAGGAAGTAATTCCAAAATTTCCTAGTCGGGAACCATAATATAAGACTTTATATGTTAACTATACTTTTCGTGGAAAAGGTTTCCATGCAAATCCACAGACAAAAATAGCCAAACTCTTCTCTAGGAATGAGCTACCCTGTCAGCTTGTCACTGTTTCTCCCGCTAGTGAACTGTAACATGTATGTGCCAAAAAAAGTGGTGTTTTTGACAGAATAGGAGCTGGTCTAGCTTTCTGGCATTTTGTTTCCTCTTAAAATAGCATCACTAGCAGCCCTTCTCCTTGACCTGATTTGGGCACTTGATAAGGCATTTGGGTCAGTTAGATGTGAGTGGACAATTTCTTTTTTCTTTTTTTTTTCAACGTTTATTTATTTTTGGGACAGAGAGAGACAGAGCATGAACGGGGGAGGGGCAGAGAGAGAGGGAGACACAGAATCGGAAACAGGCTCCAGGCTCTGAGCCATCAGCCCAGAGCCTGACGCGGGGCTCGAACTCACGGACCGCGAGATCGTGACCTGGCTGAAGTCGGACGCTTAACCGACTGCGCCACCCAGACGCCCCGTGAGTGGACAATTTCAATGAAAACGCATATTAGTAAGATTAACTTGGGAAAGAACAATGACAGTGGTCAAATAAAAAGTTTCTTATTTAAGTGCTCTAAAAGGAAGATTTAGGTTTGGAATAAATTCAAAGGTTAGATTTCTTGTTTTCCTCAGTAAAAGCTGTTCTCTGTGGAAGTTAAGTCACTATACATGTTACTAGAAAGAGAATGGGAATGACAACCTTCCCTAAGAGATGCACTTTATTTTTTTTAAGTTTATTTATTTTGATAGAGAGAGAGTTCACAAGCGGGGGCGGGGGGGGGAGAGAAAGAGAGAGAGAGAATTTTAAGTAGGCCGTGTGCTGATCACACGAGGCTTGATCCCATGAACTGTGACCGTGATCATGACCTGAGCTGAAATCAGGAGTCAGACACTTAACCTACAGCCACCCAGGCACCCCAATTTATGTAGCTTTTTAACTACTGTTCAAAGTTTCTTTTTTTAAAAAGTAATATGTTCTTCTTATACAATATTTTGAAAATACAAAATAAGAAGGGAAAAAACTCATTAAACATTTGCTCCAAAATAACCATAGTTAGTATTTTGGTATACTTCCTTCTAATCAATTTTTTTGTGAGTAGATATTTCCTTTTTACATACTTATCAAATTAGATGTACAATTTTGATATTCATAGGTTTTTAAAAAAATGCTTTATATATTTTATTTTTTAAGGCGCCTGGGTGGCGCAGTCAGTTAAGCGTCCGACTTCAGCCAGGTCACGATCTCGCAGTCCGTGAGTTCGAGCCCCGCATCAGGCTCTGGGCTGATGGCTCAGAGCCTGGAGCCTGTTTCCGATTCTGTGTCTCCCTCTCTCTCTGCCCCTCCCCCGTTCATGCTCTGTCTCTCTCTGTCCCAAAAATAAATAAACGTTGAAAAAAAAAAAAAATAACCTCTACCCCAATGTGAGGCTTGAACTCATGACTCCAAGGTCTAGAGTCACATGCTCTGCCGACTGAGCCAGCCAGTTGCCCTTCATGTTTTTCTTTTAATACTACATCTTAAACATTTCTCATGTTGTTGACTATTACATCATCTTTTAAAATAATTTTAATGATTTAAAAATGGTATAATAATGTTTTAGTGAATTTATGTGCAGTAACTTACTCAGCCACTTAATTTTGTTGAATGCTTAAATTATTTCATGTTTTTTACTAATAAATGATATTTGAGAAGTGTTTTAAAAATTATTCTATGTTTATAGTTTTTCCTTGGGATTGATAACTGGAAGTATAATTAGTGAATAGGATTAAATGAAAAAATTTAAGGCTCATGATAAATATTGCCAAATGGCTTTCCAAAGAATATGTAGCACTTAAGAAATGCATTTACATTTATTATTAACTTGATGGCCCGGCAAACTCCAGTTAGGCGGGGCAGATATTGTTATGCCCATTGGCTACATGAGGAAATTGAGGTACATAAAGTGTGAATGTCTCACCCAAGTTCAGTCACTTGATCATTAGCTGAGTTTGAACTAGGTGCTGTGGGAAATACAAAATGAAGAAACTCTTTTGAGTTGAAGAGATAGTTTTAGACACCAATAACTATAAAGCAACGGGACCAGGAAGCAGCTGCAGAAGAGGTTAGAAGGGTGATGAATGAGTGCCCAGAGTGTGGGCTTGCACTTGGCTGTGCAAGACTGGAAAGAATTTTCATGAGGCATGGTGTGGAGATGGAGGGGGAGGCAGGGTATTCCAGACAGGGCAAGCAAATGGTTGAGGAGAGAGACTGCAAGAGGTGATATCTGAAGAGTAGTTTTTAGACAAAAAAACAATGATTTTTGCGTTTTAAATATGTACTTATTCTTTTCCTAGGCTCTCTTAGAAGGATTTTGCTAAAAATATTTCATCCTATTCTGTCGTTGGCTTTTACCCTATTGGCGGCATAAAGCGTTAGTATGTGGTGATACTGTATTTCTAAGAGTTATTTATTATTGAAGTCTAAGTGGCATGCAATGCTGTTTTAGCTTCAGGTATACAGCAAATCTTTTTCAGGTGTGCAGCAGGGTGATCTGCCAATTCTGTACATTACTCAGGGCTCACCACAATAAGTGCAGTCACCATCTGTCACCACAGAATGCCATTGCAGTACTATTGACATATTCCCTGCGCTGCACCCTTCATCTCTGTGACATTTATTTCATCACTGGAAGTTTGTACCTCTTAATCTCCTTCTCCTGCCAACCTCCCCCCTGACAACTATGAGTTCATTCTCTGTACTTAAGGGTCTGCTTTTCATTTGTTTCTTTGTTTGTTCATTTGTTCTGTCTCTTAGATTCCACATATAAGTGAAATCATGTGATATTTGTCTTTGTCTGGCTGCTTAGCATAATACCCTCTAGGTCCGTCCATGTTGTTGCAAATGGCCAGATATTGTCCTTTTTTATGGCTGAGCAATATTCTATTGTGTATATACACCACATCTCCTTTATCTATTCATCCATCAACGGACACCTGGGTTGCTTCCATATCTTGGCTCTTATAAATAGTGCTGCAGTAAACTTAAAGGTGCATATATCTTTTCAAATTAGTGTTTTTGTTTTCTTTGGGTAAAGATCCAGTAGTGGAATTCCTGGATCATATGATATTTCTATTTTTAATTTTTTGAGGACCCTCCATACTGTTTTCCATATGACCGTACCAATTTATATTCCGATTGACAGCTCATAAGGGTTTTCTTTTCTTTATATCCTTGTCAACACTTATTTCTTGTCCTTTTGATAGTAGTCATTCTGACTGGTATGAGGTGATATCTCATTGTGGTTTTGATTTGCATTTCCCTGATGATTAATGACCCTCAGCACCTTTTCCTGTATCTGTTGGCCATCTGTATGTCTTCTTTGGAAAAAAATGTCTCTTCAGGTCCTTTGCCCATTTTTAAATTTTTTATTTCTTTTTTTAGGTAATCTCTATGCCCAACTTGGGGCTCCAACTCACGACCCCAAGATCAAGAGTTGCATGCTGTACTGATTGAACCAGCCAGGCGCCCTGCCCATTTTTAATTGAATTGTCTCTGATTTTTTTTGGTTTTGAGTTGTAGGAGTTCTTTTTAATATTTATTTATTTTTGAGAGAGAGACAGAATGTTAACAGGGGAGGGGCAGAGAGAGAGAGGGAGACACAGAATCTGAAGCAAGCTCCAGGCTCCAAGCTGTCAGCATAGAGCCCCATGTGGGGCCTGAACCCATGAACCATAAGATCGTGACCTGAGCCGAAGCCGGATGCTTAACCAACTGAGCCACCCAGGCGCCCCGGGTTGTATGAGTTCTTTGTAAATTTTGGATATTAACCCCTTGTTAGATATATCATTTGCAAATACCCTCTTCCATTCACTAGCTTGCCTTTTCATTTTGTTGATCGTTTCCTTTGTTGTGCAAAAGCTTTTTATTTTGGTGTAGTCCCAATAGTTTTTTGTTTTTTGTTTTGCTTTTGTTTTCCTTGCCTGAGGAGACATATCTATAAATACATTGCTAAGGCCAGTGTCCAAGAGATTACTGCCTATATTTTCTTTTAGGAGTTTTATGGTTTCATGGATTAGAGACACATTTAGGTCTCCAGTCTATTTTGAGTTTACTGTTATATATGGTGTAAGAAGCTGGTCCTGTTTCATTCTTTGGCATGTAGCCGTCTAGTTCCTCCAGCACTATTTATTGAAAAAACTATCTTTTCTCCATTGTGTATTTTTGCCTCCTTTGTTGGAGAATCGTTGATCATATAGGCGTGGGCTTATTTCTAGGAGATGATACTTTTCTTTAAAAATAAACATTCCAGGATTGTGTTCGTCATGTTTATTAATTGACACCTAAGCATCGTGCTAAAATACCGGGCTATTTTGGCTAGTGGATGACCAGCTCCTATGTTTTGAACCACTTAACTACTTTTCTTGAGGCAACTGAAAGGCAGGCAGTCGCGAGTACAGTACGTGCTCACGGCAGCTCACGGCCTAACAAGCGCTGTCAGGAAGCAGTGCATTTCAGCTGTTCGTTTTGCTGAAGGCAGATAATTTATGCTACATCCCACAGCACCCATCAAGTACATAAAGCCAGAGAGGAATGTTAATGGAAAATGTTACAAAGTCTTAAAGTGACAGAGTTTTACATATTTAACTGATTTAATCAGGTTGCAATATTATCAGCGAATCTGAAAATTTGAATGAAACGTAGGTAAAGATAAATGAGAGAACTTTGTAAGAGTGAAGGAATACAGTGTGTTTGATTTAAAACAGGGCAGCGTCTGGCACATAGTGGGCATTCCGAAATGCTTATTGACTTAATAAATGAATGGGCGTATATATATTTTTTATGTGCCTAATATACATTTTTAATTTTTATTTTTACTTATTTATTTTTTAAAATTCCAGCTAGTTAGCATACAGTGTTATATTAGTTTCTGTTGTACAATACACTAATTCAACACTTCCATACATCACCCTGTGCTCATCGCAACTGCTTAATATATATTTTAAGAGTTTGTTACTACTGAATTTTACTGAACTGGCAAACTTAAAAATACCTGGAGTGAGTTATTGTAAGGCACACCTTTTATTTTTGCTAGAATTTTTGAGACATTTGCCTTATTGCTTTTATGACTATGACTTAATTATAAAATACAATAGAACACATAAATATGGGCAGAATATCATTCATAGCCTCAGAGACAATTCAGATTTTCCAAACCTCAAATAAATTTTCTGCTTAGTTTAGTTAAACCACAATAATGAGAGGGGTGTCTGGATAGCTGAGTTAAGTGTCCAACTCTTGATTTTGACTCAGGTCATGCTCTCATGGTAGTGAGGTCGAGCCCTGCATTGGGATTCTCTCTCTCCTTTTCTCTCTGCCCCTCCCCTGCTTGTTCTCTCTCTTTCTCTCTCTCAAAATAAATAAATAAACATTTTAAAAAAACCCACAATAATGAGAACCAGATCATATGATAGACCAATCTTAAAGTATTCTGGGGGCACTGGAGTGGCTCAGTCAGTTAGGCATCCCCCCTGTTGATTTTGACTCAGGTCATGATCTCGGGGTTTGTAGGATACCACCCGGGTCAGACTCCGTGTTGACGGTGCAGAGCCTGCTTGGGATTCTCAATGTCCCTCTCTCTCTGCCCCTTGCTCATGTGCGTACATGGGCGCATTCTTCTCTCTCTCAAATAATAAATAAACAAATAAAAAAAAAGAATGATTAAAAAAATAAAACTATTCTGATTGCCTGGGTAAATTACTTCTTAGGAAAGACTAATAAATTCTTAAAAGAGAAAGTTACTTCTGATGAGAGCAAGAACTGATTTCCAATAGACAGTATGTTTTGCTTTCTCTACTCAGAGGTGGGCTTTATTTTTTATTTATTATTTTTTTTATTAAAATTTTTTAATGTTTTTTTATTTTTAAGAGAGAGAGACAGAGTGAGAGCAGGGGAGGAGCAGGGAGAGAGAGGGAGACAGAATCCGAAGCAGGCTCTAGGCTCTGAGCTGTCAGCACAGAGCCTGACACGGGGCTTGAACTCACCAACCTTGAGATCATGACCTGAGCTAAAGTCGGATGCTTAACTGAGTGAGCCACCCAGGTACCCCTCAGAGGTGGGCTTTAAATTTAATTAGCAAACAACCCTCTATTTCTTTTTTTTGCAGAGAAGAATAGTTATAGATTATTAAACACTTCTCATGGGCCAGGGCCTGTACTAAGACATGTGCTGTCTCATTTTATCCTCACTCCCACATTATGAGGTAGATACTATCATTATTGTTATCATCCTCATTTTACAATTGTGGAACAGAGGTGTAAAGTTTATGTGACTTGTACGAGGTCACAGAGCTAGTGAGAGGTGGAGCCGGGATCCAAATCCAGCTCTGATTCCAGGTATTTAGTAACTGGCATATGCTGCCTTTCTATACAGATGTTCAACCTGTCATCTACAGTAACTCATGAAACAGAAACACTTGAACATTGTCTCAGTTGACAGTGAGTATGCAAGGTCTGTTCTTTTTTTTTTTTTTTTTTAATTTTTTTTTCCAACCTTTATTTATTTTTGGGACAGAGAGAGACAGAGCATGAACGGGGGAGGGGCAGAGAGAGAGGGAGACACAGAATCAGAAACAGGCTCCAGGCTCTGAGCCATCAGCCCAGAGCCCGACGCGGGGCTCAAACTCACAGACCACGAGATCGTGACCTGGCTGAAGTCGGACGCTTAACCGACTGTGCCACCCAGGCGCCCCGCAAGGTCTGTTCTTAAGTTTGATGCTACAGGAAAGTTTTCACTTTCTTTCACCCTAACTTCCTGTTCTCTAAGCCTTAGGAACTGAGGTAAGCTAGTAAACTTGCCTTTTGAAACAATGCTGTAATAGTCAACATTTATTGGCTGCTTACTGTGTGCCAGGCACTTTCTATTCTCTGTATAAATATTATCTTATTTAATCATTGCAGCATCTTTTTTTTTTTAAAGGGAACACATTTTAAAAAATGTTTATTTATTTTTAGAGAGGGGGAGAGAGTGAGAGAGAGAGCACAAGCGGGGGAGGAGCAGAGAGAGAGAGAGAGAGAGAGAGAGAGAGAGAATATCCCAAGCAGGCTCTGCTCAGAGCCTATTGTGGGGCTCGAACTCACGAATCCTGAGATCATGCCCTGAGCCAAAATCAAGAGTCGGATGTTTAACTGACTGAACCACCCGGGCGCCCCTCATTGCAGCATCCTAAGGAAGGTATTATTATTAACCTTCATTTTATAGATCAGGAAACTGAAGCTTAGCGAAGTTAAGCATCTTTGCTGCCAAAGTTAAGCAAATTACCAACGGTGAGCAACTCAAAATCACACAGGTTAAGCACAGAGGCAAAGGAGTGGGATTTGAGCTCGGGTAGTTTGATCAACAATTGGCTGACTTAGCTGCCTGTCTCTACTGCTTTTCTAAGTCACAAACAGTGGGCCTGTCTCCCAGCAGCTTCAGACACCACTTCCCCTCCGCTGTGAAGCATGCCTCCTGCTGACATTCCGGGTCCAAGTGAGAAGTCCGCAAGAGGCAGAGTCCCATAGAACATCACTCGGAGCTGTATCAGGCCTCCACATGCTGGAATGTTCTATATGGATTTTTTTGTTTTCTCATGGCTAGAACATTGACATCCTTCACAATTCCCCTGAGGGAGGACAAACTTTTTTCTGACATGTGAGCCTCTCTCTGATTGCAGACGGAGGGTGTGGATTGCATCTGTCTTGGGCAGCTTGTCTCTCTCTTGTTCTCTCTCCTACCAGCTGAAATGCCCCAAGCACTTGCCTGCTTCTCTAGTTCTCCTACTATTTCCCACAGTTTTTTTTTTTTTTTTTTCTTCCAAAGGTAAAACACAGATCTTTCTGTTTCATGTCGCACCAGCTGTCTGGTTTGCCCCCCTTCACCTCCTACCACCAATTGGAGCAAATGGAAAGGAACGCATTTGCTAAAATGGGACTGACCCAGGCGGCCTACCCCTGTTGGCTCAGTGGGTGCCCTCTGCAGGGGAGATAGTGTGAGTTTTTGTAATCTTGCTACTTTCCCTGGGAGGTCTTTTAAGGGCTGGGGGCCTAGGGATGTTTTTCTATCAGGCCTTTTTCTCCCCCCCACCTAGGTTTGATCTTGCATTCCACTGCTAAATCAGATAACAATAATAACTAATATCTACTACGGAACTTTACAGTTTACAAACTTCTTTTTTATTCACTCTCATTAAACCTTTACAACCACCTAGTGGTAAGTATTACTCAAGCATTAAGGGATAAGAAAAGTGACTTAAAGAGATTAAGTTGTTTGCCCAAGATCTTTTGCCAAGGAATCCCTGGTCCTTTCTACTCTAATGATGTCACAGTAGCTTTTAAGTAGTATGATCATCAAGTTGAGTGAAACTCTGAGAGATGCTTCATACCATGGAAAGTCTTTGTAGTAAAGAGCATTTTGGAATGTGGAGGTCAGCGCAGTGCCCAGGCCTTAGCAGGTGTTCAATAAATTGTTGAACTGAGCCAGTCAGACATTGTCACCAACTTGTACTATGCAGTTTAGCCTCGGGCAACCCTTTAACCTCCTTTGCCCTTTTTTCTTTATCTGCCTTGATGGTCTCAGAGGGTTGTTGTGAGCATCAAATGAGATGAATGTATAGTTTTGCAGAACGATATAGAAATGTAAAGAACCAACTTTATGCAACTATTTTTAATCTGAATTTCTCTGGCAAACTCTGTACTTTCTGTTTCCTTTATGAGTACCTTTCTCTGGGATGATCTTGTCTCAGAAACTCTGTGGGAGTATTTTAGTGACTGGTTGCATCCTTCTTTTAAAAAGAAAGGAGGCAGGAAAGGATAGGGACAAAAAAAAAAAAAAAAAAAAAAGAAGAAGAAGCCTTAATGCAAAAGGTAAGTACTAGCCCAGGGAGACAGCACTTTTAAAGGTAAACAGTAAAAGCGTCCGACTTCAGCCAGGTCACGATCTCGCGGTCCGGGAGTTCGAGCCCCGCGTCAGGCTCTGGGCTGATGGCTCAGAGCCTGGAGCCTGTTTCCGATTCTGTGTCTCCCTCTCTCTCTGCCCCTCCCCCGTTCATGCTCTGTCTCTCTCTGTCCCAAAAATAAATAAACGTTGAAAAAAAAAATTTTAAAAGGTAAACAGTAAGACATTTGAAGAATAGGTAAAGTAGCAAACGTTACACACTTCTTAGTGTGAAGCCAGGTACATGCTTCTTGGGTATTAATTAATCCTCCCCGTGACCTTGTAAGGTAGATACCATTCTTATCCTCACTGTCCAGATGATGAAATAAGGAGTTAAATAATGTGCACAGACCAAACAGCCACTAAATGGTAAAGCAGGCATTGGGGCTCAGGCCATCACACTTCACCTGCTGCCTTTGGAATCAGAGATGTAAAGGCGACAACACACTGGTTGTCTCTTAGTAAATTGAGGCAAGCGGTTAAGGAGAGAGCATTTGAACTTGCTATGCTGTAATTCCTCTTCAAAGTATTTTTTTGCTCGCTTTTATTTTTATTTTATTTTTTAAAGTTTATTTATTTTGAGAGGGAGAGAGAGTGTGTGCATGCGTGTGAGCGGGGGAGGAGCAGAGGGAGAGGGAGAGAATTCCAAGCAGGCTCTGTGCTGTCAGTGGGGCTTGAACTCACGAACCGTGAGATCATGACCCGAGCCGAAATCAAGTGTCAGTCGCTTAACCGACTGAGCCATCCAGGCACCCCTCTTTTTGCTCACTTTTAAAACACAGATGCAAATCAGTAAAGATATAAGATTAGTAAATATTTTGGAGGTCTTTTAGCCTATTCTTCAGTCAGAACCAATTGTAGCTTCTATCACTGATGCTTTTCTAAATTTTATTTCTCTATTTCCTGATAATTTATTCTCTCTGCCAAACTATAATGCCAATAGCCTTACAATGAGACTTTCTTTAGTATATTCTTTCTTTCTTTTAGCTTCCTTGCACTGAATAAAGCTACTATTTCTTTTTTAAAAATTTACGTTTTTAGGTGGGGTGCCTGGCTGGCTCAGTCGGCTAAGTGTCTGACTTGGGCTCGGGTCATGATCTCAAGGTTCATGAGTTTGAGCCCCACATCGGGCTCTGTGCTGACAGCTCAGAGCCTGGAGCCTGCTTCAAACTCTGTGTCTCCCTCTCTCTGCCCCTCCCCCACTCATACTCTGTCTCTCTCTCTCTCTTGAAAAAGAAATACACACTAAAAAAATTTAAAATTTTTGAATAGGTGATATAATCATATAGTTCAAAAATAAATGAAAAGATATAAGAAGGTGTATCATGAAAATTGTCCCTCCCACTCTCTGTCTTTTATCATGCCTACTTTCCACACACCTCAGCTCTGTAACCAGTGTTTAGTGTTCAGTGTATCTTTTCAGAGTTTCCTTATGAATGTAAGAAGCAATCGTGAATGTTTTTAAACTTTTTTAATGCAAAAGGTAATATTAATCTGTATCTTCCTTTTTTACTTAATGTATCTTGGAAATCTCTCCATGTTAGTGCTTAGACAACATCCTCTTTTCCTTCTTCTTCTTCCTTTTTTTTTAAACAATGCATACTAATTCATTTTATGGAGTACCATAATTTATTTGATGGACATTTGAGTTGTTTCCGTCTTTTCAAAGCTACCATTTTAAATGCTTTAGTGAGGGAATGTGGGGGTAGGGGCAAAGGTAAAATGAGGACAAGAAAATCTAGAAATTTTCCAGATAAGAAGTTGTGACCTGGGAGGCAGAAATAAAAAAGTTCTGGCTCTGCACTGTGACAAAGCACATCTGGAGTGCCAGAGGCTTGCATTTTGACTACACCTGCCCTAGTTGGAGAAAGAAGGAAAACAATCAATTCTTGAGAAGCTTCAATACACCTGAGTTTGGCTTGCTGCAAAGTCTCAAGGTGAGGACAGATTGACAGCTGGTGTATGAGCCGCCCAAAGGTAAACTCCTGTATTAAAGAAATTGATAGCATGATAGATAGAGGTGAGATAAGGACTCTTATGCACACGTAAAGTCCTTTCAACAGGCTGCTACCAATTCTCATATATAACTTGCAATAGAAAAAAAATGGTTCAACAGCTCTATTCTTAAACCTTTAAGTGAACTCTGATACCTTATCAAAGAGCAAGAGAGAAGATTTATCTTTGTATCTTGGACACATGTCAAATAAAAAACCTCAGTAAAGGGTAAAGCATTTAAAATACAAATGACATATCTTAAACGTATAATATTTAACAGTTTATTAAAGGCTTACTGGAATGACAAAATCAAGAGGTAGTTTAATCATAAGCTTTCTAAGGTTAATAATTATATATATGGGATTTTATGTCATAGTTTTGATATGGATCTATGTTTTCCCTCTGTTAATAAATAAGGCATAGTTGCAAGCTGACATAACAGATTATTACTGTACTTAAAAAAATGAAATATACCTGAAATATGCAAATATATAATTTATATCAATGTTACGTACTGCTTATGGATTGATGGTAAAATGGAAGATACTTCTAATTTATTATTATTGCAAAGAAATATCATGATTTGCATCGTTAAGGAAGAAAACTCAATATTACTACTGATGTTCACATGTAAACCCAAAGGTGGTTTTTTCTTTCTTTCCTTCCTTCCCTCCCAGTTCCTTCCTACCTTCTTCCTCCCTCCTTTCTTTCCTTCCTTCCTTCCTTCCTAACTTCTTTCTTAGGTTTATTCTTTTTTTTTTTTTTTTTTTTTAAGGAGCCAGATGAAAGAAGACATAAATGTCAAATAATTGGTTTCATTTTTATAAATATTTGTCCTGAGTGAGGGTAATAAGGCAGATACAAAAAAAAAAAAAAAAAGGAGCTTTAGTATGACCAAGCCACGCAATCAGATTTCTCTAAAATTTTCTGTAGTAACATTTTCAAGAGGTGCATTTTATGGGATAATTAATGTATTAGAAATAGCAAGGTTCTTTAACATTTGGGGTTAATTAAATTATAAGGAACTTATCAGGACCTGTGTTGTTACTTACTTTGGAGAACTTTTCTGAGGTTCATTGAGAGACGCATATTTGAACTCTAAATAACTGTGAAATCTGAGTAACTCTGGAGGAAGAGCAAATTGAGTAACTTGTTTTCCCCTTTGTGAAGATTGATAAGGTCTAAAAAGATAATTTATATAAAAATATACTTTATATAAAAATATAATTTTCTTTTAAAAATTTGATCAATAACCCTGGAAAAGTTTCATTTTAAATTTCAATCAGTTTAATAACTTTACATTTTTGAAAAATATTTTTTTGAAGATTTGAAGGTGACAATTTCAGAAACATAACTGAATGTCTTACTCTGTGTGTGTGTGTGTTAAGAAATATTAGTTTTATCTAACCAGCTTCACAGCTGAATATTTATTCTATAAAAACTTTACAGATTATACAGTTTATCATATATAGTTCAAACTACTGAACAAAAAAAGTGGATCCCACAGATGCAAAACCAACCTAGGTAAAGACAGATTTACACACTGAACAGCTCTCCACGTGGCCAGGAGGTAGTCAGTTCTAAGTATAAACTTCAAAACTGTACAAAAATAAGGTTTTGATTTTATTTCATTCTTCATACATTCAATATGATTGCAAGCTCAGAAGCGTAACTAATAATAGGTGTCTATAATCAGGAATCAGTCCCCACTCCTGAAAGGAATGTAAATGTCTATTTATACAGCATACTCTTGGACACCATACTGTACCCTGCATATTGCATGGATGTGAAAGCAGCAACCAGAAACATTAAACATTGAATATAAGGGAGTTCTTTTTTTAAATATTTTTATTTTTTAAACAAGTTTTTGCATTTAATAGTGTACCAAAAGAATTTTAACTTATTAAATAAAATGTATTCTAAGTAAACCTAAAAATTATATTTTATAAACATGAAGATAATTTTTTGGGTATGATACATCAATCATATCTATATAGAAAACTAAAACTGTAGGGGCACCTGGGTGGCTCAGTTGATGAAGCATCTGACTCTTGGTTTTAGCTCAAGTCATGATGTCATGGTTCATGGAATCGAGCCCCAAATTGGGCTCTGAGCTGACAGCATGGAGCCTGCTTGAGATTCCCTCCTTCTTTTCTCTCTACCCTTCCCCTTGCTCTCTCTCTCTCTCAGCAAATAAATAAGTAATAAATAAAAGAAAACCAAACTGCATATAAAGTAGTATTTCTCACCCAGAAATAAGAAACATTTATGTAATTATTTTTCAAAAGGGTCAAAAAGCTATTTAAAATCCGTTAATTTATAACTTAGATATTTATACATAAGCTATTTATTCAGAGGTTCACTAATGATATAAAACAAGCTTTCCTCTAGAGAGACAGTGGGCAAGAACTGGACATATTTTAAAAGAAGGCAGAATCAGTGGATTTTCCAGTATGAATCCTAAGTTGCTTCTTCTTTTTTTTTTTTTTATTTTAATTTAAGTAATCTCTACATTCAACGTGGGGCTCACACACATGACCCTGAGATTGAGAGCCACATGCTCTACTGACCAAGCCAACCAGGCACTCCTAAGTTGCTTTTTTAAAATGCCTATTTATTAACTTTGAGAGAGAGAGGGAGAGAGCACCACCCAGGCACCCCTAATTTGCTTATTCTTGAACCAAAAACTTTTGAATCCAGGATGGAATAAGTCAAGTTATGTCTTCCTAAGCAGTCCACATGGTCACTGACTTATTACCCTCATCCACAGTCTTCTAGTTCAGTTTTTCTGAAGGGGTAGAGTAGTTATATTAGGATCACTTTGGGTCTTTAGGTTTGATTATTATATTGTAGTCATGTTAAAAAAATAAAGTCATATTTTTCAGAGACACAAACTGAAGTATTTAAAAATTTTTTATGTTTTATTTAGTTTTGAGAGTGAGAATGAGAGTGGGGGAGGGACGGAAAGAGAGGGGGACAGAAGATCTGAAGCGGGCTCTGTGCCAACAGCAGTAAGCCCAATGTAGGGCTCAAACTCACCAACTGCAGGATCATGACCTGAGCTGATGTCAGACGTTCAACCAACTAAGCCATCCAGGTGCCCCTACAGATTGAACTATTAGTGGATAAAATATTAAGATCTGGGATTACCTTTAAAATAAATTAGTGGCAAAAGATAAGTGTTGGGATCTAGACGAAATAAGACTGGTTCTGTGTTTATTGAAGCTGGGTGATGGGGATGTGGGTAATCTTATACTATTCTCTCTAATTTTATATGGTTTAAAATTTCCATTGCAGACAGTTAAAACAAGTATCTCTTGTGGTTTTGTTAAACATTCAGATTCCCAGGGAGTCAGTTAAGCATCTGACTCTTGGTTTCAGCTCAGCTCATGATCTCATGGTTGGTGAGTTGGTGCCCCATGTAGGACTCTTCAGTGACAGTGCAGAGCCTGCTTGGATTTCTCTCTCTCACTCTGTCTCTGCCCCTCCTCCCACTCATGCTCGAGTGCGCGCGCTCTCTCTCTCTCTCAAAATAAATAAGCAGTAAGGAAAAGATTATGTGTAGAAAATAGAATTTATTTTTAAAAATCTAAATTCTTCACCCAAGATCTCCTGAGTGAGAGTTTCAGGGGTGAGACAATACAACTGGCATTTTATGTAACCCACTTGTGCTCTCTGAAGTTTGAGGACTGCTGATACAAGGTTATTTTGTGCATCTGATTCAGTGTATTCATGCCATCCATGCATGCACTTCCTGTTTTCCACACATCAGCCCATTTCAATTCACAGAATACAATCCCAAATGAAAGTACTTACTGTATTTGGATAATTCAAACTTTAAAATTTAGTTTCAAAGGATTTGTAAAGTGAAACAAAATAAAACCAAAATACATCTGCTTTGAACTGAAATAAATATTTAGGCAAATAGGCTAGCTGTCTTTCACTTTCAGCTGAGAATGGATTATTTTTGTGAATGTCTTAAATTCCTTCTCTTACCAGGGCATTAACATCCTAGTCCAGACATCTACTTGCTGTTCACAGTAGTTGCTTGCTTTTTCTCAAATGTACCATGTTACCTGGGACCTCCAAGACTTTACGTATGGGGTTCTCTTCCACTGAAGCATTCCTTAATCCTCTCTTAATTTCTATACCTTTACCCACACTCCGTTGCCAAACTTGTCTCCTACACAGGAAAGCCTTAGTTGTATGTGCAAGGGGGATTAGGCGCTCTTCCTTTGTTCCACAGTCTGCTGTAATACTGTAATGCTGAACACACTGTGGCGGTGCTTTTACACTGTGTCATGAGGCTAGTTCCCTGCCCCCTTCTCCGTCCTCTAGATTATGCATTTCTATGGTTAAGGACTGTGTTTTGTTTATGATTTGTGTCGGCACTGCTGAGCGCTGTGCCAGGCGTGTGGGAAACACTGAATAAATGTTTGGCGAGCAACTGAATGAGTCAAAAAATCTCTTGGTACTGTTTTCTGACATGCCAAAGAGTCTTGGGAAGTATTACAGTTGTTCCTTAAGGAAGAAAACCTCTCTGGAAAGCACTCCTTGGCCATAAATACAGATCTTGGAAAAAAAAAGTTCTCCAAAAGCAAACAACGATTGCACCAAGAATTTTTCTCTTGGATACAATAATGTTTATAATCACTGTGCTTAGCTTTTTTGCATACGTACTTATTAATATACCATAATTAAATTATATCTCTTGACCCCAATTTTTTTTTGTGAAAAATTTCAAATATACAAGGGTCAAAAGAATTATATAGCATAGCCATATATCCACCACCTGGATTCCATAATTAAAGCAGGGTGTTCGAAAAGTCTTAGTGAAGTTTTAAGCTTTAATAGTTTCAGAAGTATAAAGGGTAAAAACTTATAAAAATATCATGTAAATATTTACCTGATTTTATATTTAATTTTATGAATTTTAATAATATTTTAATTTTGTTTTTTTTTGTTTTGCATCTTTTGAGGCACTGAAAGAAAAAATTAAAAGTTTATAAATCAAAATTTATAAAACTAAATAAATCTAAAAATTTGAAACATTAAAGTCTCAAATGATAAAAATTTATAACATTAAATGATTAAAGCTTGAAGAAAATTATTATAAATCAAAATTTATAAAACTAAATAAATCTAAAAATTTGAAACATTAAAGTCTCAAATGATAAAAATTTATAACATTAAATGATTAAAGCTTGAAGAAAATTATTAAAGCTTGAAACTGCACTGAGGACACTATCAACAGAGTGAATGGCAACACATGGAATGGGGAGAAAATATTTGCAAGTCATATATCTGCATATAGAATACATGAAGAAGTCCTATAACTCAACAACCACCACAACCAAAACCTAAAAAATGGGCCAAGGACTTAGATATTTCTCTGAAGAAGCTATACAAATGGCTGCCAATAAGCTCATGAAGAAATGCTTAACATCATTAATCATTAGGGAAATGCAAATCAAAACCACAATGAGATCCCACTTCACACTTATTTAGATGGCTATTATAAAGACAAAAGACAGCTCCCCCCCCCCCCCCCCCGCAAAAATAACAAATGTTGATGAGGTTGTGGAAAAATTGGAACCCTTGTGCATTGCTGGTAGAAACGTAAAATGGTGTGGCCACTGTGGACAACAGTGTGGTGTGTCCAAAAAAATTAAACATAGAATTTCCATGTGATTCAGTAATTCCACTATTGGGTGTTTACCCAAAAGAAGTGAAAGCTGAGATTCAGATAGCTATTTGTACACCCATGTTCATAGCAGTTATTCACAATAGCCAAAAGGGGAAGCAACTCAAGGGTCCACTGACAGATGAATGGCTAAACAAAGAATGGTATTTATATACAATGGAATATTATTCAGCCTTAAAGAGGAAGGACATTCTGACATATGCAACACAACATGCATGAACTTTGGAAAGATTATGCTGACTGAAATAAGCCGGTCACATCACTAAAGAATAAATACCGTGTGATTCCACTTATATGAGATCCATATAGTTGTCACTTCCTAGAGACAGCAGCGAAAATGGTCAGGGGCTGGGTGGATTGGGTGAACAAATGTTCATAATTGAGTAAAGCGAAATTGTTTATTAAAATAAAAAAAAGGGGAGGGGTGCCTGGCTGGCTCAGTAGTGAGAGGATGCGACTCTTGATCCTGGGGTTGTAAATTTGAGCCCTACGTTGGGTGTGGAGATTACTTAAAAAATAATAAAATGAAAGAAGGGGAAGCACTCAATTTTTAAAGCAAATTAAAAGGAAAAAATATATTGCTTCCTCTCAAAGAAGACGGTGTACCAGAAATGGAATTGTCAACTAACTGAGTCAGTCAGACAACAGTTTGGTTTAATCTGTGACCATTTGCTATGGCGAATGAATATAGAAAGAAAGTAATGGGGAGAAATTGCTGACTCTGGTAAATTTTTCCTATATATTCCCATTAACTTATCCCCTCCCCCCTTTTTTTACTTTCTTTTTTGTCAATTCGAATGTATTCAGATATAAATAGCTTGTCCATGGATGCAAATAACATAGCACTTTCCCCAAAGGCAGAATTTGTGCATACGGTAATGTAGAGAGACAATTTAGCTCCCTAGTGTAAATTGCCATGACTACCATGGATATGCTTCCTGGAATTAGGGACAGATAAGTTGAGATTATTATGAAATCACTAGTTTTGGTCGTATTGAATTAGCGTTATCGGAAAGGATCCAAAATTGAGTTTATTCTTTAGCCTAATTGGAGAACAGTTAACAAAAACCCCATAAAATCTCACAGAAGTCTTTGCTTAGTGTGCACGAACTGCTACAATAGTGATGAGCTGAAAGGAAAACAAATTTGGGCTTTTTAAATATATGGATTTATAATGTTTGAGCTTTCTAAAAATTAAAGATCCAGAAGGCCAGAATGCAAATCATGTATATAGATACTCTTAGTGTTGACTGCACCACAGAATAAACACTGCTTTAGAGATCATTGTCATTTGCAGCTTCAGCTTCAAAACAAATTGATAGAATGCGATACACCGTCTTCATGCCACAGGCAGCAACAGGAAATACAGATAGTTTATACCGTTTGGGCCTCCACAAACAAGAGAAAATACCAAAAGATTAATTGGTAACTCAGCCGTAAGATTTGAATATTGCCATTTTCCTGAGCTATTTTTTTACCAAGCTCCCATCACTGAGTTAAAACAAAAACAAAAACAAAATAGACTTTTATGGAGAAGGGATTAAAGAAAAGGAATTGGATGAGAACTGTTTTATTTTTATTTATTTTTTGTAACTTCTTTACGTTTATTATTTTTGAGAGACGGAATGCAATCAGGGGAGGGGCAGAGAAAGAGGGAGACACAGAATCCGAAGCAGGCTCCAGGCTCTCAGCTGTTAGCACAGAGCCAGACGTGGGGCTTGAACCCGTGAAAGGGAGATCATGACCTGAGCTGAAGTCGGATGCTTAGCTGACTGAGCCATCCAGGTGTCCTGGTTGAGAACTGTTTTAAAGAGGGGTGAGGGGAGGAGGGGAAATGTTTTCTTGCCAGTGAAAATCCATAGGTAATGAATTCATATTGTATGAGGTTTTATTTTTTTTATTTTGAAAGATGTTTTTGAAATTAGTTTCTAATGTATATTTGTAAACTCAGGTGTATTCCCTTTGTTTTTATGTATTTCTGAGTTGATCTGCTTCCTGCTTTGGGCATAGGACACACCAAATGACTTGGGTCATCATATGTCCAATAGGCTTCCTTCCATCTTGAATTAAGGTCAGGCCATTTTTTTTGCCTCTTAGAGACACCTTTGTGATTTTGTTCACACCTTTCTCCCTGTGAATCAAAACAAAAATTTGAACTCAAAAGTCCTTTTTTTTTTTTTTAATGTTTATTTATTTTTGAGAGAGGCAGAGCACAAGTGGGGGAGAGGCAGAGAGCTATCCATGGAGATGCAGAATCCAAAGCAGGCTCCAGGCTCTAAGCTGTCATCGCAGAGCCTGATGTGGGGCTCGAACTCACAAACCGTGAGATCATGACCTGAGCTGAAGTTGGACGCCTAACCGACTCAGCCACCCGGGTGGCCCTCAAAATACCTTTAAAGTGGTAAGGCTCTTTAAAATAAGAAGTATCGCTGTTAGTATAGTATATATACTAATACACAAAATACATACCTACACACACATACACACATATATGTAATTTGCAAAACACTCTCGCTGTTTAAAAACAAAATCTGAAATAATGTGTCCCTCTAGATTTTATTTGGAATTACTAACTATAGACCTCTTTCCTTTATGGGCTACGGTCCCTGCATATGCTGAGCCCTCCTTCGAGAGCACAGTGGAAAACTCCCCTGAGTGTCACTGCTCCTGTTATTGATGTTGATGGCAGAGCCTTCTAATTCTAACCCCCGCTGAGTCTTTAGAAACCTAGTAGATTGTTAACATGGTTAGCAGGAGTTCATGAACTCTGCTCTGTATAAATGCAAAGTCCTGAGAACTTTGATATGGAATTGGCATTAAAAGATTTCTCTTCCTGTTTTTTCAAACTGTTTTAATAGTTTATATTTTAAAAGGACGAATTTATAGAAGCTTGTTAGGTTTTAGTATTATAGTTTCTACTGTATAAATATTGCATTTCATATCTAATATGCTTAGAGGATTGTTATACAGCTCATTTTTTTGGCAATATGCTTATAACCTGCCCCTTAGCCATTTAAAAATAAATAGCAAATGTTTTTCTATATGTTAATGGGGCAATTTAGAAATATTTAGTTATTTACATGAGGGAAACATACGGTAGCAATACAGTGAAAATCCGTCATTTGGAAATGATTTGAACCTATAGTCGTTAAAGGGTGTATTTATTACTCTCGTAAAATTAAGGAAATATCTAAAGGAACAATCATTACATTAGATTTACAGTTAAGATACCCAGTTGTGTGTGTTGTGGTTGTAAATCAAGCGTATTTTTTCCAGAGGGTTTTTGAGTATAGAGGCTAGAAAAATTTCCTAGCGGCCACTTTAACTTTTCTCTGCTTGTCAGAAATGAACTCAGCTAAATAAAGAAAGAGAGAGGAAGGGAGACAGAGGCGCATAAAGAGGGAGAGAGAAAGACAGTGGAGAAAGTAAAGCTAAAGTGAGTGAGAAGCTGTTTTTTATTTCCAGTGCAACTTTCCTACCAACTAGATAGCATTTGCCTGTGGATTAGTTTATTCCAGTGCTTTTTAAGTGTCTAAATACAGAGCACTGTGGGAAAGTCCTATTGAATCCCCAACTTTGTAAACAAGGAATAAGGTCTCTCTATTTAGGAAAAGCACACTGGATTATTAAAGGAGAGGCCATCCATCCCTCTTTTCCTCCCTCTCTCTAGCTCTTCTATCTCCTCTCAATTCCCCTTTTATTTTAATTAAAAAAAAATTTTTTTTTTTTAAAAATTTCTTTTTTTCAACGTTTATTTATTTTTGGGACAGAGAGAGACAGAGCATGAACGGGGGAGGGGCAGAGAGAGAGGGAGACACAGAATCAGAAACAGGCTTCAGGCTCTGAGCCATCAGCCCAGAGCCCGACGCGGGGCTCGAACCCACGGACCGCGAGATCGTGACCTGGCTGAAGTCGGACGCTTAACCGACTGCGCCACCCAGGCGCCCCCCAAAAAAATTTTTTTTTAATGTTTACTTATTGTTGAGAGAGAGAGAGAATGAGAGGGGGCGGGCACAGAGAGAGGAAGACACAGAATCTGAAGCAGGCTCCGGGCTCTGAGCTGATGCAGGGCTCAAACTCAAACTGCGAGATCATGACCAGAGCCAAAGTTGGATGCTTAACCCCCTGAGCCACCCAGGCACCCCTCTCAATTCCTCTTTTAAACTGAAGAAAAATATTCTGATCTTATTCCAGCTATGGGCTGATACATAGAAAAGACCCCATGGGCCTGAAGAGCTCTCTCTGGTCTTTCCCAGAACACTTTCTGGGGAGTCCTAGGGTTCCTTTCTTGTGTGGAAAGGTGATTCTCTTGATATCCATTAGCATTTATTGAGTTTTTAGTGAACATTTGGGGACACCAAAAGGAATAAGCTGATGCCTGTCTTTTGGAAGCTTACAATCTTTTTTTAATGTTTTTATTTATTTTTGAGACAGAGACAGAGCGTGAGTGGGGGAGGGGCAGAGAGAGAGGGAGACACAGAATCCGAAGCAGACTCCAGGCTCTGAGCCGTCAGCACAGAGCCCGATGCGGCCTCGAACTCACAGACCGCGAGATCATGACCCGAGCCGAAGCTGGACGCTTAACTGACTGAGCCACCCAGGCGCCCCTGGAAGCTTACAATCTTGATCTCATTTGTTCAGGGAGACAGATATGTAAACCAGTACTCGCAGCGCATCTTGAAAAGTACTCTGATAGAGAAGATCTTTGCAAATGACATATCCAAAATATATAAAGAACTTATGCAACACCCCAGAAATAAATAATCCAATTAAAAAACCGGCAGAAGAAGTCAGTAGACATTTCTCCACAGAAGACATACAGATGGCCAACAGACACATGAAAAGATGCTCGATATCACACATCATCAGGGAAATGCAAATCAAAACGATGAGATATCACCTCACACCCGTCGGAATGACTAAAATCAAGAACATGAGAACAAGTTTTGGGGAGAATGTGGAGAAAAATGAACCCCCATGCACTGTTGGTGGGAATGCAAACTGGTGCAGCCACTGTGGAAAACAGTATGGAGGGTCCTCAAAAAGTTAAAAATAGAACTACCGGGGCGCCTGGGTGGCTCAGTCGGTTAAGCGGCCGACTTTCTCAGTCAGAGAAAGGCAAATACCATATGATATGGAATTTAAGAAACAAAACACATGAGTAAAGGGGAAAAAAAGAGAGAGAGAGACAAACCAGGAAACAGACTCTCAACTGTAGAGAATAAACTGACAACTGTGGGGAGGTGGGTGGAGGAATGGGTGAAATAGGTGAAGGGGGTTAAGAGTACACAAGGGGCGCCTGGGTGGCTCAGTCGGTTAAGCGTCCGACTTCAGCTCAGGTCATGATCTCACGGTCGTGATTTCGAGCCCCGCGTCGGGCTCTGTGCTGATGATGGCCCAGAGCCTGGAGCCTGCTTCCGATTCTGTGTCTCCCTCTCTCTCTCTGACCCTCCCCCGTTCATGCTCTGTCTCTCTCTGTCTCAAAAATAAATAAATGTTAAAAAAAAATTAAAAAAAAAAAGTACACTTATCATGATAAGCACTGAGTAATGTACACAATTGTTGAATCATTCGTACACTGGAAACTAATATCACACTGTATGTTAACTATACTGAAATTAAAATCATAAACTTAATTTGAAAAAGAAAGAAAAGCACCCTAATAAAAGACCAAGCATCCCTTAGGTGGACGTAAGTAATTTATTGGGCAATGAGGGAAAATGTTAAGAGTAATGACATTTGAGCTTCATCTTAAAGAATGTGGAGGAGCTCACCAGGCAGGGAAAAGCATTTCATATGCACGGAACAGAACATGCCAAAACAAAAAATTAAGGATCATGTGTTTGGGGAGTGGCAAGCAGTTTGGTATGGCTGAACTACGTGTATGGCTTGAAATAAGGGTTGTGGAATGCAGTGGGGAGAATTGCAAGACATGGGGATATTAAAGATGACTGAAGCAAAGTTCTAAAGAAACTTGTTTGGATTTGGATTTAAAAAAAAATTTTTTTAATGTTTATTTATTTTTGAGAGAGAGAGAGACAAAGTGAGAGTGGGGGAGGGCCAGAGAGAGAGGGAGACACAGAATCTAAAACAGGCTCCAGGCTCTGAGCTGTCAGCACGGAGCCCGACGTGGGGCTCGAACTCACAGACAGTGAGATCATAACCTGAGCCACAGTTGGACACTTAACTTACTGAGCCATCCAGGTGCCCCGGATTTGGATTTTTTTTGAGAGAGAGAGTGAGAGAGCTGGGAAGAGGGGCAGAGGGAGAGAGCGAGAATCCCAAACAGGCTCCACACTCAGTGCAGAGCCCTACATGGGGCTCAGTCTCATGACTGTGAGATCTTGACCTGAGCCAAAACCAAGAGTTGGGCACTTAGCTGACTGAACCACCCAGGTGCCCCTGGAATTGGATTTTTATTTCAGGAAGCAGAAAAGAGCCATCAGAGGTTATTGAGATTATTAAAGGAGTGAGATTTACATTAACGTTTTAAGAAAGATCACTTTGATACAAAGTTGTCCAGAAAAGACAGCAGAAACCGAGAAGTTAGTTAGAAGTCCAGGTGGGAGATGATGGGAATTTTATCTCAGACGGTGGCAGTATGATTGGAAGAATAGCATAGACTGGAGAGAGATTCAGGAGGTAGAATCAAGAGCACTTGGTGATAGATTGGATTTGGGAGTCAAAGTACAAGAAACATCAAGAATAACTTCAGAGCTGCTTTTACTTTGAGAACTGGAAGATACCATGTGGACAGGGGCAAGAGGTTTGGGAAGCATGGAGGTAACAACTTTGAAATTAGACGTGATCGCCAGCCTGCTGATTATGACCAGTGTGGCTTATGGATTTTAGAAGAGAGAATGGGTTACAAGGTGTGTGATAGGGAGTTGTCATTATTTAAGGGGTAGGGAAAACCATAAATATAAATAAAATTGTTCAGCTAGAGCTGCTGGAGTGAGAGTTCTAAGGAGTTGAACTCTGGAGATTAAATCAGGGAGGGTACAGGGGGAGGAGGAATGGAATAAAGATGTGTCCAGAAAGCTAGGGGACTGAGGAGCTCCAAGAAGAATGGAGCAGCCCTCAGTGCTGCACACTGTAGGCGAACCACCCAGAAGTGCCTTTCTCCAGGCTGCCCATTGAAGGGGCGCTGCCTTGGAAGCTAGGAAGAAAGAGAAACGACTTCTTGAGATGTTTCCTTCTTTCACCTCCTTTCCCTTACTTGTTCTCTCCTACCTCTTCATTCCTTTTTTAAAAAAATCTTGGTTGGGGCGTCTGGTGGCTTAGTTGGTTAAGTGTCTGAGGTCATGATCTCACAGTTCACGAGTTCGAGCTATGTGTTGGGCTCTGTGCTGACAGCTCAGAGCCTGGAGCCAGCTTTGGACTTTGTGTCTTCCTCGCTCTCTGTCCCTCCCCCACTTAGGCGTGGGTGCTCTCTCTCTCTCTCTTTCTCAAAAATGAATAAACATTAAAAATTTTTTAAAAACCATGGTTGCTTCCTGAAATGAATTTGGGGTTCCTTCCATGCACCCCCCCAAAAAAACAATTCACAGAACTTGCATTGCTAGTTCAGAACCGACAAATGCTGGAATTTGAGCTATGATTCATTTTACTTTGGACACAGAATTTATCCTTTTCTATGGATGCAGTTCAAACTAATACTCTGCTCTTGAAATTTGCTTTTAATAAAGCAGTCCCCCAGAGCTCAGGTCTCACTCTTGCACAGGAGGGGACACAGGATTGCACCAGGGTTCAGGCTGTTCAGTGTCTTACAGTCTCTAACTGTTGGATCAGTCTTTGAGAGGGAATCCAAACATAACATTCTCTGATTAAGAGGAACCAGACATTCTTCACTTCTAAATCCCAGATTCCTCAAAACTTGCTGTTGTGAAAATTGCTCTTCATTAGATCAGCAGAAAACTCAGTCTTTTGGGATTCAGACAACCATGAAGGTTATCAGCCCTTGCAACTGAACATCCCATTCACTCCAGGGATTGGGAAATCTTTCCATCCGTGGTCGCTGACCCATGGAAAATGAATAATGAAGTGAGGGGCCCAGAGTTCTAGCAGATGTGAAAGAAAGTTAAGAAGACATATGGACTAGTTAAGAAGACATAGACTAAAAGAATCAAAAAAGGAGGAAAAGAAAGGTGCTAGTGTGTTTTTGAGCACCCACCGTGAGGCAGACACCTGCTGTGTATTTTATAGTATCTTATTCCATCCGTGAAGTATCATTCTATCCATTTTACCGATGAGGAAGCCAAAGTGGCGAGATGTTAGTTAAATCACCAGAACCACACAACAAATACATGATGGGCCGAGATTCAAACCCTGACAGCAGCTCCCAAGCCCCTGTTCTCACCAGCAAAACAAGAGGAGGTGGCAAAAGGATTAAAAAGAAAGATCTAAACGTGGATTAGAGAGAAAAAGCATTTCCTGTCTTCTCCACGTGTGTTCCCTGCAGCTTCGGTTGCAGGGGTTTCAATCTTTCCCTTCCTTCTTGTCAGCTGTCGGAATCTTCCCTTTTTGTTGTCCACGAATCCCCACCCAGCTGTCTTGTGTCTTCTCTTACTGGCTCAGGCTGGAATTCACCTTTGCCAACATCTCCTCATCCCTCTTTGAGGCTGCTGACTCAGAGGATCGTGCACACGTCTGGAAGAGAATTCCCCCAGGAAGAGCCTGGGCACACATCTTACCACAGGAACACACATTCCTGCTGTTTGCACAGCTGTATTTGTTGCTCTTAATGGTAGAGAAGGGAGGCTCAAAAGACACTTGGTTTTAGAAAACTTTTCATGGTCTAGCTAGAAGAACTTAAACGAAGGGCCAGAGGTTTCCCAGTGCTTTTCTAGAGGCCAAGATTCTCTTGTTTTTTGAATTCTCTCTTGTCAGTGAGGAAGCATTATAGTGACTGCTATATAAATGTTACCGTTTATTTTTGAGATTTGCCTGAAGGAAGTTGCTCCCTAAAGAAATTATTTTTTTTTTCTCCTTAAGAAATCTTTAAGTTCTCTTTCTAAATGGAGTGTTTGTGACTTTTCGTTGACCAGAACTAGGTCATTGTGTTCAGTGACCACATCGTTCACCAATGCTGAACCGTCTTCTTCCTCTGCCTCTCTGAACAATCTGGGTCTGTTTTTCAATTTGAAGAGACTGTTCATGGAAATTCTGCCATGAAGGAAAATATTGTGAGTCAACACACTTTGGGCCAAGTCTGAGCCTCAGATAACGAAGTCAGTAGTACTTGTGCAAGAAGTAATTTGCCCCCTGATAGTAATAAATCTGTTATTTGTATCTCATAAACACAGATGCCTAAATGCATTCTAAGGTCTTGCTTGAAATTAGTAAAATGGATTTTCTGATGCATCTGTAACTAGCTTAGTGACTATTTGTAGAACTATTTTTACTAAAATCCCAATTACTGGTGAGTATGCTTTATTTTAAGTACTAAAATCGGGAAGGGATATTTATTTGTCGTGAATGTAGGCCCCCATCACTATTTCCTTGTGTTGTTTGAGCATTTATGCCTGATGGGGGAGAAGTAGTGATACCTTACCTTAGGTAACTCAAGGGACAGGCTGAGTGATTAATAGTGAAAATATTGGATCATGTAGTAAAGCGATGGTAATATTGCGTTGACTAGAAAATTGTTGGCGTCCTCATGAAATGTTACTGCAAAGGTTCTTTGGAGGTAGGCGACCTGTTTTTGTGCCGTCTCCAAACTGAACGGATCCTCAGATCAGATTCTGTGAACTCTAAACCACATTAAAAATTCTATTTGGATCCAGAGTCCCTTCTTCTTTCTACAGAAATTGTGATTTTGATCAAATCAGTGCTGAAGAATATTGTGAAAAATGTAATGGTAACACGCAGGAAATCAACACATTTTAAACGTTCTGAGTATATTTAAACTGTCAACAATGTGCTGTCTGACATATAATGTTACTCTGCTTCCGCCTTTAATGGCTAGACTGTTTTCTAAAGACAGTCTAATGACACAAGACTCCTAAATCCTGTCGGACCACGTGAACTAAGAATGACCTGAGAGGATAGGGACGCTTTGGCCATCTGTCATTGATAGCCATATTGATCTGGAGATGGTGGCTGAGGGCACTGTGTACTGAGGATATGGCAGTTTGCTGAGGAGATGATAACCATCACTGATACCTTTGTGATGGGCTTGACTCCTCATTGTGTGTTCCCCAGCTGTGGAACCCTTAGGAAGTGAGTAACCTGGTTTTAAAAGTACTCTTGTGGGTCAAAAGGGTACATCAGTCCTCATACATTATTCTCCGAGGTCACCCTGTAGCACGTCTCAGTAAAGTACAAAAAAGAGCTTCTTTTTAAATTTTTATTTTGCAAAATTTAAAAACATCCTGGAACGTACACCCTCCACCTAGACTCACAAACTTGTAGTAATTCGCCTTATTGCCTTTATCCTTTTATCTGTCTGAAGCATTTCAAATAAACTTTCAGAGGGGTGTCTGGCTGGCTCAGTCAGTGGAGCTTGCGACTCTACATGTCAGGGTTGTGGGTTTGAGCCCCACGTTGGATGCAGAGATTACTTAAAAATAAAATCTTTAAAACTATAAACTTTCAGCTATCATGACAGTTCAACCCTAAATACTTCAGGAAACACTTCCTAAGAGTCAGGAAAATTTCCCACCTGTCCACAATACCAGTATTATACCTAAGAAAATCAACAATAATTCCCAGATATCATCTAAAAACCTATCCCTATTCAAATTTCTTCATTTGTCCCCCAAATACCCATAGTGTTTTTTCAAAGTAGGATTCATTCATGGTTAATGTATTACATCTGTTTCTTAAGTCAAAAGAACTCCTTTTTTAAAGTTCAGAAAGCACGGTGAAAGTGAAGAGAGAAGTACTGATCTCAGATTCTTTTACAGGTAGAAATAGATAAAAGTGTTTTGTTCACACACACTCTACCTCCTAAAATCTAAAGCAATTTAGATTCTAGCTGGTGAAATTCTTACCAAGTTTAAATGTTGGACTAAGGTTCCGTGATCTCTCTTTCAGGACAGAATGATTTTTCTTTTTGGGATAAGCCTCTTTTTCAATCTGTGCATGGTGACAAGAAGTTACTCTGCCTTTACATGGATTTTTAAAAATCTGTTTTTGACAAATAAAAATTATATATATTTAAGGTCTACAGCATGATGTTTTGATATGTATACATGGTGGAATGATTATTATAATCAAACTAATACATCTATAGCCTCCCATAGTTAACTTTTTTTTTTTTTTGATGAGAACACTTGAGATCTACTTTCTTCGCAAATTTTAAGTATACAATACCCCTATCAGTGATAAGATGAGTAATATATTGAGACCTAACATACAGCATGATGACTACAGTTAATAATAATGCACCATACACTAGAAATTTGCTAAGAGAGTAGATCTCAAGTGTCAGGGAAAATTGGCCACATTGGTGCAATGCAAACATTATGAATGTGACAAAAACGTCATAGTTGTGAGCGACAGTGTATCTCAAAAGTAGTATTTAGTACTAACGTTGATACAGAGTGAGTTTATTTTCTTTTAAGATTTTATTTTTTTAAGTGATCTCGCCACCCAACATGGGGCTCGAACTCAACTCCATCGATTGAGCCAGCTAGCGCCCCGATACGTAGTGAGTTTTGTCAGTGTGGTTTGGTTTTGTATGTAGAGGCAGTAGGCTCATTTGGATTAAGATAGTAAGCAAGTGATGACAAGTATATTAGAATTAGGACAGGTAGTAATTAACACAAATGTGATGAAATGCATTTTCTGTATATGGGAATGACCCTTGTTTTTCATTTGTGGTCTTTCTTGTGGTTTCATAAAGATGTTTCCCAGTAGATAACATTCAATGCTATTGTGTTATATATTAAAAGGAGTCTGTGTTTACATAGTGAACACTGTGACAGTGTTAATTGTTGATGATATACAAGCCTCCTTTCACCTTTTGATATAATTTCTAGATCCCCAAAGAAGGCAATAGGTTGAAGAATTATATAATTTCCATGGGAAACAAACATTAAAGGGACCCAAGAAGATAATATAATTTTTCAATGGTTACAGTAGTTCACCCTGGAATTCAAAAACATTTGCATTTATTTGGGTCGCTCAGTCGGTTAAGCATCTGACTTCGGTTCAGGTCATGGTCTCACAGTTTGTGGGTTTGAGCCCTGCGTGGGGCTCTGTGCTGACAGCCAGAGCCTGGAGCCTGCTTGGATTCTGTGTCTCACTCTCTCTCTGCCCCTTTCCTGCTCGTACTCTGCTCTCTCTCAAAATAATAAAACAAAAACAAAAACAAAAATAAAAACAGTTGCATGTATTAATACACTTTATTCATCATATGTTTGTTAAGAATTTTTGATGTGCCAGGCTCTGTGTAGAGGCATTATATTAAAAAAAAAAAAAAAAAAACACTTTTAGTGGTGCCTGAGTGGCTCTGTCGGTTAAACATCCGACTCTTGATTTTGGCTCAGGTCATGATCTCGTGGTTTGTGAGTTCAAGCCCTGCATTGGGTTCTGCACTGAACGTGTGGAGCCTGCTTGCCCCTCCCCTGTTTGTGCTCTCTCTCTTTCAAAAATAAATACACTTAGAAAAAACTTTTATATGGAAAAATTCAAACATGCATAAAAGTAGAGAGAATAGTATAATGGATTCCTGCGTATCCCTCTTTCAGCTTCGCTAAATCATAATATTTTGCCAATCTCCATTCACCTATTCTTCTCACTATTTGGGAGGGATGGTGAGCTAGTATTTTAAAGCAAGTCCCAGATATCATGACATTCATATACAAATACTTCTTTATTTATGAATTAGACTGTGAAGTTTTATGAAGACTATGAAATTTGGATTTCTAGAACAGTTTGACTAGAGACAGATTAGTAATTTTAAAAGATTCAAACCTGGGGCACCTGGGTGGCTCATTTGGTGGGGTGTGCGAGTCTTGATCTCAGGGTTGTATGTTCGAGCCCCACATTGGGCATAGAAATTATTTAAAAATAAAATCTTAAAAAAAAAAAGATTTGGGGTGCCTGGGTGGCTCAGTCGGTTAAGCGGCCGACTTCGGCTCAGGTCATGATCTCACGGTCCGTGAGTTTGAGCCCCGCGTCGGGCTCTGTGCTGACAGCTCAGAGCCTGGAGCCTGTTTCAGATTCTGTGTCTCCCTCTCTCTGACCCTCCCCCGTTCATGCTCTGTCTCTCTCTGTCTCAAAAATAAATAAACGTTAAAAAATTTTTTAAATAAAATAAAATAAAATAAGAGATTCAAACCTTGCAGTTAGTGCTTTGTCATTGACCCATATTCATTTAATAAAGGTATTTGGTCCATAACAAAGTTGAATAGTCTGGAAAAGTATTAGATATTTACCTGAGGTATCAAATGATGAAATGTAAATAACAGGCATTTTCATAGAATTTGGATTACAGAGTATTCATCAATATGTTATTTTAAATAGTAATAAATTACTGTTTTTTGTGAAAATATTATATTTTTTGTGGAAGGGAACAGCATATTAAATTTAAGACACATACATATATGCAATGGGGAAAGAGTCTGTAGGTCTTTCGATTACATATTGTTCTCTATAAAGTCTAGGACTAATAATAATGTAGAATTCCTACACAGTTTATCACCTTCTGATGAACTTACAATCCTGAAATACAATCAAGAATGGTTTGATTGTAGGCAGTCAAGAAAAGACAGTGAAGCAGAGACTCCAGCAAGCTTCAACTCAGGTGACTTTTAAGGGTGAAGATAGAAGAGGGCCCTGTTTGCTCATCCTCTGATGTGCTTCCATCATGTCCTGGGACAGGCTCATGGACGGGTTCACTGCATTGTCATACTTGCATGTAAAGCTTGTTTCTGAGTTTGCATTGCTTCTTGAACTCTAGTGCCTCATTTTTTAAAAGATTTTATTTTTAAGTAATCTCTACACCCACCGTGGAGCTTGAACTCACGACCCTGAGATCAGGAGTCGATGCTCCACCATCTGAGCCGGCCAAGCACCTGTCTAGTTGCTCAGTTTATAATGGAATCCTATAATATAGTTTCAGGCAGCAAAGGACCTGAGAAAACATCTCGTCTCACCAACTCCCTTGTTTTAAAGAAAGAATACAGAGGCCCAAGTTTCAATGACTTGCAAGTCTACAGAGTTAGGACTATAATCCAGGTGTTCTGATTTTCTACTTCACCATGTAGCCTCTCCATATAGTTTCCTATTCAGAGGTAGTTCAGTCTTAAGGTAAACGAGATTACCCTCTGCGGCCTCAAATGTGTAAAGGCTTTGATCAGCTCTTCAAAATGAGTAGAATGAACACTCCACCTCGCCTAATGTGAGGGACAGAACATTCCATCATTTCAAGTAACGATGTCGTTCACTTGCAGTACTGGTGTCTTTACTTTGTAAACACGCATACAATTTCAGACATTTTAGGGACGCAGTCTGACTTACTCTACTGTAAGAATGGTTTGCACAACCTGCGCTTTTGTGCAATACTGACTTTTGCATGGACCAAGCAATGTATAAATGAATTTAGCTAGTCAGAATGCTGGGGCACACACACACACACACACACACACACACACACACACACACACACACAGAGGAAATGCAAGAGCAATTGCAATCAAGCTCTATAATACAGGGGTTGACTACTGGTAATTCTGGGTGCCTGGGAGTAATCAGGGAAGGCAGTGCCATGGACCATGACATTTGAGCTGAGTCTTTTTTTTTTTTTTTTAACATTTATTTATTTTTGAGACAGAGAGAGACAGAGCATGAACGGGGGAGGGTCAGAGAGAGGGAGACACAGAATCCGAAACAGGCTCCAGGCTCTGAGCTGTCAGCACAGAGCCCGGCTCGGGGCTCGAACTCACGGACCGCGAGATCATGACCTGAGGTGAGGTCGGCCGCCCAACCAACTGAGCCACCCAGGCGCCCCGAGCTGAGTCTTAAAAGAAGTATTTTTCCAGAGATACGGGGGGAAGGGTATTCCAGGGAGAGGACACAGCATGTGCAAAGACCGATTTTATTCAGAAAAGAGGGAATCCTTTGCCCCTAAGAACATCAGTTGGTTTGGGGGTACTCTTAAAGTTTGGGTCTGTTCTAGATGGAATAGTGTATATAGCTGTCACTAAGACTCCCCTTCCTCATCATGACAGCCTGCCTGGTACTCTTTCCTACACTTCCTGCTTGGTTCTTTAACAGAGCAGAAGGGCATCTTGGGTTAACTTTCAGCTAACAAGCATCTTGACCTTCCTTCAGCCCAATGTCGGTTGGAATGTGTTCAGATTCATCTTCACTGTCCAGTCCCTTTGCACTCAGTCTACCACAGTGGTTTTCATGTATTATGAAGTAGGGCATGGAAGTAGCCTAAATAGGATTTTCTTAACAATTACTAAGAATTATAAAAAAAAAAAAAAAAAAAAAAAGAGCCAAGTAGCATGATGACATTTTTCACTGTGGTCCTACAACTTACCATATGGTGTAGTGGTTAAGAGCATTGGAATCAGACTTTGGTTTGCAACCTGGTTATGTTAACTTACTAGATTTATGACACTGTTTGGAATGCTTACTTAAAAGCTATGAGTTTGTTTCTTCAAGTAAAGCCTTCAGCTGAGCGACCAGCATATTGTAAACCTTCCGTCCCTCACCATTTTTTTCCTCTTTCTCTCAGGCAAGTGGCTTTTCTGGACTATTCTTATAGGGGCCAAGTGAGATACTGAAGAAAGAGAAAAACTGCACAATATGGTATTCATTTTCACATGGACTGTTCTGTGAATGTTTCTGAAGACATGTATGTCTTTTCTGATTTTCAGCTGAACTGTGAGCAGTTTGAGATTAGGGACTGTTTTTTCTTCTGTTTGCTTTCTCTCTAGAGCAGTTAGGACTGACTGTACATTTATATGTGAGCCATATAAACATTTTTGATTAGCCTGGACTTCCCAGGGCATCCTGGATGTGACTCTGAGCTTTGCTCTCCCACTGGAGCCATCCTGGTCCACATTTAATCTATGGCATCAGCTGCCCTAGAATTCAACCATGTGCAAGTCCTGAGACTTTGGAGTATGACATTCGGATATTTGTCTGTGTGTGAATACATATATATGCATGTATATACGCACATATATACACATACATAAATACACATGTATATTGTGCGTATGTATATATGTGTATACATAATACTCTGTATTATATATACTATGTTTATATATGTATGTGTAAATATACATACATACACTTGAATTTCCTGTGTATACAGGATGAGTTCAATATTGCTGTTAGTTATGGAGAAAATGCTGAAATGTTTGTCTTTTGCCTAAGCTACAGAGGCAGGGCTTTGTGCCAATTAAAATGTCATTTTTCTGTTCAGTAAGAGATCTCAAAAGTTCCACATTTATGTTTCTTACTCTAGTTCAGTACCCAAATCAAATATTTTCTGTATTAAATAACCCCCTTTACTTCTATAGAGCTTTGAAATTTACAAATCTTTTAAATATCCATTATCTGGCATAGGTACTAAATTCTTGCTGATGAATCAACAAATGAGTTTCACTGACTCCTCAAAACAGACATATAAGGTAGGCAGAACAAGTATTAATATTAAATATAATTATTTCTATTACACGCACGAGAAAACTGAGAGCCATTGAGTTAAACCATCTTGTTCAGAGTCGTACAGCTAATAAATGGCACAGCCAGGACTCAGCTTCAATCTTCTGATTCCCAAATCAGCCCACTTTCTACTACTATCTCTGATCACAGGAAAGACATTTAAAAAAAACTACAGTACTTAGGGAGAGATCATATTACTGCAATGAATTCTCCTCCTTTCACACCAGGTAATTGGTGCTTCTAATTATGGCTTATTTGTGTATCTCCTTTGTATTATAACCGTAAGATCCAATGTAGTCTTAACTGTGAAATATTTCAGGCCCTAAGAAATATTATAAGAAGGGAATACAGCTGTTGATCAAATGCAGTACCTACAAAGCAATACATTTGGTATGTATTAAATCTAATATCTACATAAATTAGTATAATGCTACCTTCTTAACTAACACCTGTCTCTCATACTTCACCGAAATTACTAGTGAAACTATGACCATAAAATTGGTTTAGAACCAAAATTCAATAAAAGCAAAGTTAATTATGTGTTTGTAAGAGAATAAGCATACAGTTAGATCAATATGCAAATTGTGACCTTCAATGGTCTTTTCTGTCTTCTTTTAAACCCTTAGTCTTGCAAAGATTAATTTACTACCTAGAACTTCATTTTATGAAGCCGCAAGGACTTAGATTACTAGGTGTTCAATTGTTTACATATCAATGATAATGTACGTATATCTGTGTCTCAATCTTTGTATCTTTGTGTGGGAGCCCTGTTCTAACAGCAGAAACAGTGCATGAGGCAAATAAATATGTTCAGCTTCATGTTAACAAAAGAACAGACCAATTTAGAAAATTAAGTTCACATCAACATTTCTAGGTACCATTGTTTGACACCGTGGTGTCAAAGTACAAAGATAAATAAGACATTTTCTGGTCCTTAAAGAGTTTGCAGTGTAGTGGAAGAAATAGTCATGTTCACAAGTAACTAAAATACAACTTAGTGTTTATTTTTCAATAGGGACACAAACAAAAGCAACAGACTGGAAAACAGACGGAGAGATTTATTCTATACTTGGGAAGGCTTCACCGAGGAAATGGCATTTGATCAGATCTTGTTGGGTTTTCACCGGAGGAAGTGGGAAGGCGGGGTTAGGTGGAAACAGTAAGAAGAGCAAAGACACAAAGGACATAGTGCAAGCGTAACAGGCCAGCAGTGAGTGGTACCCTCCATCACACTCTCCAAACTTATGACAAAACAGTCTCTGTCCCTGCACCTTCAGATCCTGACAGTGGGTTAGTTTGCACAATGGGTGGTAGATGTATTCCTGAAAGTCATTCTTGTGTTGGGAACAGCGGGTCACGACTTACTTACACACGGAGGTAACTGCAAACCACATAACTGTCTCACTAAACCCGATCTAAGTGTGTACCAACTTATCTTGGATCCCCTTGGATCTCAGAATGTCTGTGGCCACTTTAAGACACCTGCAGAAGAGAGAAAGTGTAATGGAAGGAAAGTCAGAACCAAAGAGACAGCGGTCTCACCTTACTGAGGATAAATATATTTCCTTTTTGCAAATTTCACAAAAACATAGAACTGTGTAAAAACATTGCTAGAAGCTTAAGCTTCGTTAATGTTATGGGAAATTAACTTGCTCATGCCCCTGATGCTAATTCCCTTTCTATAAATTCATGAAGTGCTTTTTCCAGAAGTGCCTTTACACACCTGCTAACAGGTTAGAACAGATTTCCCAAATGTTTCTGAAGATCTTAGAGCACACTTACAAACAAAAGCATCTGAGCCTGTAGGTGACATGCAAGAATAAAGTAGGCAGTAGCTCTTTGCTTTCTGTTTGCACTCAAGCTACTGAAGTTCAATTTGAACCAGTGTAGAAGACTACTTATCTATATTCTTCTTTAAAAATGTTTATTTATTTTGAAAAAACATTTAAAAAAATTTTTTAAAAAAAGGGGGCGCCTGGGTGGCTCAGTCAGTTGAGCGTCCAGCTTCGGCTTAGGTCATGATCTCACAGTTTGTGGGTTCGAGCCCCGCATCGGGCTCTGTGTTGACGGCTCAGAGCCTGGAGTCTGCTTCCAATTCTGTGTCTCCCTCTTTCTCTGCTCCTCCCCCGCTCATGCTCTGTCTCTCTCTCTCTCCTTCAAAAATAAATAAAAACATTAAAAAATTAAAATGTTTATTTATTTTGAGAGAGAGAGAGAGAGAGAGAGAGTGCACGAGCAAGTGGGGGCAGGGCAGAGACAGCGGGCTCTGTGCTGACAGCAGAGAGCCTGATGTGGGTCTTGAACTCACAAACCACGACATCATGATCTGAGCTGAAGTTAGAGGTTTAACTGACTGAACCACCCAGGTGTTCTGTTATTTATAGTCTTATTAAGAATGTGCTACATATGAGAAAAGGGGGGGGGTGCTGTTTCTGCTATTTCTGTTGCATTTTGTTTGTTCTTAGATGGTCTGAAAAGTTGAAATAACTTGTTTAATTCCCAGATAACTTGAGATTCTTTTTCTTGGCTCCCTTCCTCAGTTTTTCTTTATTATTTTGTTTTTAAACAAAGGAAAACTTACACTTTTTGGGTTAAGGTTCTAAGGTCATTTTTCTTTCAATGCCAGTTATTTAATATGGAATAAAGAACTTCTGTCTTTAAGGCTATCAACTAACTGAGACCCTTTGTGTTGTGAAGAAATGTTGCATTTTGAAAGAAACAAATTATTTTTGTGAACTTCCTGCTCACTGACCAAGACTGGCCTCCCGCTAGCATCCATCTAGTCCCCTTTGGCTTGCAGAGCTGTTCTGTACCCTTCTGTCTGTAGCCATCGAACGAGTTACGCGAAGTCATCTGACAGTTACATTGAAAAGAAATGGAAAGAAATTCTTTAATTCCATAAACATTGAGTGAACATTTATTGGAGGTAGGTGCTATAATTAGTTCCTGGAAATGCAAATATGAAGAAGGCAGTCTCTGCCATCAGGAAACAGCATCTAATGAACAGATAAACACAGTATTATGAGATAGACCTTATTGAGGAGAAAAGTGCAAAGCATGTAATAACTTTCCTTGCCTGGTGGCAGGAAGGAAACTGAGGTGGTGTCATCAGAGCTGGGTCTGAAAGGATCCATGGGAGTTTGCAAAAACAGTAGGTAAGGCATTCTAGGTAGGAGGAAGAACATGTGTTAAGACGCATTTTTTTTTTTTGGAGAAGTGCTCCAGAAAGTGAGAAATGCGGTAGGACAGGAGCATGATTCAGGGGGAATAGCGGGAGATACAACTGGGAAGTTAGATTGGTGCCGGCTATAACTAAGAAGGTTTGATTTCATTCTGTATGAAATAACACAGTGTGAAAGGCAGAGAAAATATATAAACTTGAAGATTTTTATTATTATTTTAATGTTTATTTATTTTTGAAAGGGAGGAAGAGAGAGAGAGAGAACCGGGGAGGGGCAGAGAGAGAGGGGGACAGAAGATCCCAAGTGTGCTCCACACTGACAGCAGCAAACCCTATGCTGGGCCCACACTCAAAAACCGTGAGATCATGACCGGAGCCGAAACCAAGAGTCCGTCGCTTAACCGACTGAGCCACCCAGGTGCCCTGAGGAGTTTTTTTAAAAGTTTGTTTGCAGATGATCCAGTAAGTTCTCGTCCACAGAACTAAAATTTGGTCACTTCTAAAATATTTTTTAAATGTTTGTTTATTTTTGAAAGAGAGAGAGACAGAGTGCAAGCAGGGGAGGGGCAGAGAGAGAGGGAGACGCAGAATCAGAAGCAGGCTCCAGGCTCTGAGCTGTCAGCACAGAGCCCCGATGTGGGGCTGGAACCCATGAACTGTGAGATCATGATCTCAGCTGAAGTCGGTTGCTTAATCGACTGAGCCATCCAGGTGCCCCTAAAGTTTGGTCACTTAAACAGTGTAACGTTTGCATGATGCTTTTGGATTAAAACAAATAATTTCATTGCATGCTTTCAGATTATCTGCAGCTATTACAATATGAAATATATTGACCATAGCCTTCATAGACCCAAGATATAAGATGCAACATTCTCATGGCTTCCTTTAGGTGAGAAGAGTAATTATAAGTACGATTTTTGCAGTAAGAAGGAGCACTGAGGTGTTTTGAAAAAGAAAAAGCAGTAAGATTTTTTTAAAGGCGAAAACCTCACCTACTGACTTAATTCAAGTTCTCTATTCAAATAGAATGGATGCCACTTAACCATTCTAAAGTGAAATTGCACTTTAGCTTAGACAAAGTAAAGGTTTTTTTTTTTTTTTTTAAAACAAGACAAATACTTATAAGTCAGTATAAATGACCAGTCTGAGAATTCTTAAACTGGCCCTGTTTTCTCCCAAGCTGCATAGTGAACATGCGACAGAGTAAAATGAGTAAAAGACTTTTACTTTTATTAAGTATCGTAAGTGGGAAATGGACCCGTAGCCTTTCCGTATTTGTGAAAACTCTGAAAATTGGAAAACAAAAATGTCATTGCTTTTTTCTTACTAAAAGAAGATAAACATTTACACAAAACCTCACCTTACCCTTAAGCCTGTTCAAATAAACTCGCAAGAATTATAGCTGTCACCCTTTATCACCAGTCTTGTTAGGCATAAAAGTCTTTGTCTAAATAGTATTCTTGAGTGCTTATTCTGGGCATACTTGGTGGTATGGAGGGTTCCTTAAACTATACTCAAACAAGTAAAACACTAGAACACAAGTTTTTACACTAGAGTGCAAAACACTAGAAAACAAGTCACAAGGTGATCCATGATTGTGTGCCAAAGATAGGGGCAGATGTAGGTGCTAGGATCCACAAGACGATTCCCAAAGATGAGTGTTAATATTACTTGCATAAGTGATATATTTTACATGAATGATATCAAAAGGTATGCATCATCCTGTAATTTGTTTTTTCACTCAGCAGTATGTCTTAGAGAGCTTCCCATGTTAGTGCATAAAAAATTTATGTTAATCCAAAGTTGCATAGTACTTCTGGGTGTGTATATACCATAGTCTGTTTAGCTATCCTTCCATGTTGGTTGACATTTAGGTCATTTCTAATATGTAAACGAACTTGAAAAGGTCCGGAGCAGTCAGCAGGTGGAAATAAATTTTAGCTTTATCTGTTATGTTTAATTTTTTAAATAAGGAGGATATATTGATACACTATTTGTGTAATTAAAATTTGGAAGTTTTAATAACACTTATCTTGGGGCAACCATTTAATATTTGCCCCCACACCCACCATCCCTGTGCATGCTGGTCTACCTGCCCTATGGCTGTCTAATACGTATAGCCAATCAACCAGCTTGGACAGGTGTCTCAGCTTTCTACTGGGCACTGGTATCCATTGTCCCTAAATCTGGTCCCTTTGGCTGAAGCTTTGGTTCCCATGCCTCCTTGCTGTCAGTCTCTGCTGCCTCCAGCAAATAGAAGGTAGTATGTATTTTAATTCTCAGTGTGGCTGGTTTTCTGAGAAGCAAATCTTGATTTAATACTGTCATATGGTTATTTTTTAAATTATGTTTTTGAGAGAGAGAGAGGCAGAGGGAATCTTTTTTTTTTTTTTAATTTTTTTTTTTTCAACGTTTATTTATTTTTGGGACAGAGAGAGACAGAGCATGAACGGGGGAGGGGCAGAGAGAGAGGGAGACACAGAATCGGAAACAGGCTCCAGGCTCTGAGCCATCAGCCCAGAGCCCGACGCGGGGCTCGAACTCATGGACCGTGAGATCGTGACCTGGCTGAAGTCGGACGCTTAACCGACTGCGCCACCCAGGCGCCCCAAGGCAGAGGGAATCTTAAGTAGGCTCCACTCCCAGCACGGGGCCTGATCTCATGACAGCAAGATTGTGACCATAGGATCATCCTGCAACATCATAACTCTGTGATCAAGACCTGATCGGAAATCAAGAGTCAGAGGCTTAACCAGCTGAGCCACCCACGTACCCTAGTCATATGTTTATTTTAGGTTGAGCTTTCTATTTCACCTCCTTTTTCGAACAAACAAAGAAACAAACAAACACCCTAAAAGGCAGTTCTTGTTTTATGATTTTTTTAGGTTTCAACATAAATTTTATCTTTGATGGCTTTCATTTTGAAAAATTTGACCTTTAAAGTATTTTATGGGGGTGCCTGGCTGGCTCAGTTGGTGGATCATCTGACTGTTGATGTCAGGGTTGTGGGTTTGAGCCCCACATTGTGTGTAGAGATTACTTAAAAATAAAATCTTTAAAAAATTAATACATATATAAATAAACTCTTCTATGAGCTCTATTTATTTATTTATTTATTTATTTATTTATTTTCAACGTTTATTTATTTTTGGGACAGAGAGAGACAGAGCATGAATGGGGGAGGGGCAGAGAGAGAGGGAGACACAGAATTGGAAACAGGCTCCAGGCTCTGAGCCATCAGCCCAGAGCCCGACGCGGGGCTCGAACTCACGGACCGCGAGATCGTGACCTGGCTGAAGTCGGACGCTTAACCGACTGCGCCACCCAGGCGCCCCTATGAGCTCTATTTAGTATAAGTTTATGTTTAATAGGATTACTAAGGAAAGAACCCTACCAACAGTGTAAATTCTAAATATTAGAATTACAACGAAGTCTTCTGGGCTGGTTTCTTCTCACACTATATATATATATTTTTTTTTTTTTTTTAATTTTTAAATGTTTATTTTTGAGAGAGAGAGAGAGAGAGAGAAAGAGAAAGAAGGAGAAAGAGAGAGCGAGCACAAGCAGGGGAGGGGCAGAGAGAGAGGGAGACACAGAACCCGAAGCAGGCTCCAAGGTCTGAGCTGTCAGCACAGAGCCAGATGCGTGGCTCGAACCCACGAGCTGTGAGATCATGACCTGAGCTGAAGTCGGACACTCAACCAACTGAGCCACCCAGGTGCCTCCTCACACTGTACTTTGAAAGTCATCTATTTTCTTGTGAGGTAAAGGTATAAGGAAACTGAAAGGAGTCATTCAAACAAATCAAGCACATATAAATGTTTCCGCGTTTGCGATTTTTCGGGAAAAAACAAACAGACCTGTGTCTTGTAATCTTTTTTAAAAAGAAACGATAGCCAGTTCCTTTCATCTCAACCTCACTTTAGTAAATTGAGATTAGCTAATAAAATTTGGACTATTTTTTCCAAGTACAAGATAAAACAATTAGTGTCTCTAAATGGGATTTTAGAACACTGCCATTAAAAATTGACTTCAGATTGTGATGAGCCCCGTGTCGTACAGAGGTGGTCAATCACTATATTGTACACCTGAAACTACTGTTAGACTATGTGTTCACTCACTGGAATTTAACTAAACACTTTTAAAAAACGAAAAATGAATAAAAATTGCTTTCAGCGTGTTTCTAAAAACTCAGTTCTGTTTACACAATACATATGTGTATATTTGAGGCAGAAGTTTAGCAGAAATTTTTTTTTCTAGCAGAAGATTTTTTTAAGTTCAGTGTTTAAGATAATAATCTCAGCGGTTCCTTGCTATTTTATGAGTTGCTTTAGAAATGCCCAAAAGTCATCATACAGTGATGGAATATCATAAACACTGCTAAAGGTCAAGGCGTAGTCATCCTGACAGTTTACTCCACAGCTCTGTGTTTGGTGTCTTTTTCCATAATAAGACCAGATTGTGAAGGACTTCTGGTACTTGAAAAACATCCCTTTTTGGTTACCGGTTGTGGGAGCTTGAAGGAAATGCATTCTATAACTCTCGCATTTCTTAGTGGGATAAATTTCATCTCTTGCCTTCTCATTGTTATGTGTACAGATGAAATAAAGAAGCAGGTAGAAAGGAGGGTACAGGCAATAACTAACCTAACTGAGAAATACATGGTCCATTGAAATCTAAAAGGCAGGGAGGTTTCGATCTTTGGGCTCACCTATAATTTGTGCACCATAAATGTAGAAGACAGTCAGCAGGGACTTTTTAATGACAGTGCTGTCTATAACAGTGTCATCAAGGACGACATTGGCATAAATCATTGGCACTTTGCAAAGTGTCACTTCTGTCAACCTTCTAGTGATGTGATCTTTAGTCTTTCAAATCCATAGACTGGCATTTGGATCAGCTAAGCTTCTTACATCCTGTCTTGCATATTAAAGCTGTTTTAGCCAATATTGAAATGCGGGAGTAATGCTTGTTCCAAAATATTTGTAAGCAGCTGACCTGATAACTAAGCTTTGCGCTGGGTATAGCTTGCAGAGTTTCCTGTTTGCAAATGCAAATGAGGCTGTTACTCATTTTAGGAAGTTCCCAGGAAAAAAAGATAATGAAGTAGTGGTGATTTTTACATCACTTCAAAGGACTTTTATTAATACAGCTTTTATTTTGAGTTCAAAGGCAGCTTTACTTTTGGTTTAAGTTTACTTTACAAAAGAAACTGCTTGTTAAAGTGATTGATGTGCGGTTGGATGAATTTTATAACAATAACAATAACGTTGATAAATGTGATACATTATTTTGCCTAGATGAAATAAAATTAATCCACCACTGTGCGTAGTAAAATGGGAAATTTGTATGCTCTACTCCAGTTTAATTTGAATGAATGCTTATACTCAGCACGATTGCTATTTGCATCCATGGAGCTCAAGTCCTATGGAACCTGCATTGGTGTTTAGTGATTCTGTAGTTAAACTGAAAGGTATCTTGAGAGGCATAAAACTCATTCATACCCCCTTATAAAGTTTCCATCATCATTTTACCCCTACCTTTATGTTCTGAGTACAGTGTGTTGAGCAGACTAAATTTGGGGTAGTAAAACTTTAGTAGACTAGATCAGCTCATGGTTGGCGGTTGCCACATTGCTGTTCATTTCATTTTATTTATTTTTTTTTTATTTATTTTTTTTTTTTAAATTTTTTTTTTCAACGTTTATTTTTGGGACAGAGAGAGACAGAGCATGAACGGGGGAGGGGCAGAGAGAGAGGGAGACATAGAATTGGAAACAGGCTCCAGGCTCCCAGAGCCCGATGCGGGGCTCGAACTCACAGACCGCGAGATCGTGACCTGGCTGAAGTCGACACTTAACCGACTGCGCCACCCAGGCGCCCCTTCATTTCATTTTAAATTCTGCCGGACATAGGTGTTCATCACCTCAGGCAGAGACCTTAGGAACTGTAAAACGTGCTCCCTGTCTTCCCAGAGGTTCTGTTCTTACCACCACCGCCACCGTTACTCCTCACCCCTTGGTTTCTCACCCCAGGAATCTAAGAGCCTTTCAAACCTGTATGATGAGCTTACACGTCTCAGTGTCCTTGGAACAATCAAATCCCCTTTTGTCTAGCTCCCCAAGACCCCCAGGCAAGTGGAGAAATGTCCCATAGGAAATCTTCAGGGTGGCTGCAGACAAGAGCAGTAATCTAAGACCTGTTATTTCAACGCAAAGGAAAGAAACGTCCAAACTTTTCCCGATTGTCAGAGTGTTGCTAAGACAGAGAGAATCCAGTTGGCCCGGAAACACGAGAAAGACATAGAATGAGAGGCTGTGACGTACCCTGGGGTCCACTGAACTTCTGGAGGACATTTGCAGGAAAAATAACTTCAGGATGCTACAAGACTCTTAGAAAGACAAGACACAGTCTCAAAAGCTGCTACATGTTTCTGTTTTGCTACCTGCATATTTGTGGCATCTTCCCACTTGAGTCTTGGCCGCCTGCCTCCAAAGTGATGGAACACCAGCAGAAGCTACAAAATATTGGCTCCTCTGCTTGTAGTTTTTGTTTGTTTTCTTAAAATGTGTGGACCTATAGCTTTGTTCAGAGCAAATCCTGGTTTTAAAGGAAACAATCAAACCACTCTTTTCATAAGCTAAGTTTGGTAGAAGAACAGTTTTTCTTGGACAAGGCACCAGGCTCCCGGTTTTGGCTGCAACTCCATCAGGACCCCTGTGCATAATTAAAATGGGGAGAAGGTGAAACACAGACAACAGCGCAGCAGATGGAAGAGATCCTCAGTCTTTCCCCAGCCCTGTGGCTGACCTTCTTTGAGATCCCCTACAGACAGCTCTCTGCCTTTCAACCTTCCAGTTAGAACATGGGAATGGTTATTCATGTTTATTGAGAAGGTTTTAAAATAAATAAAGAAAATGCTAAAATAAAAAAGGGTTTTAGAAACTCCAAGTATAAAGACGTCAATAATTGGCTGGTTTTCACCCAGAGGTAATCTAAAGAGACAGCTTGCTGCTACCCGATTGCCCCAGATTCATCTCCACTCTTTCCCTACTTGCCCTGTGTTACAGGAGGGCAGACCTACCTCTGCAGGCTGCGTCCCCCTGGCTTCGGAATGGAAGTGGGAGTCTAAAAGGCAAGAGGAAGGAAGAAGCCACCATACTGCTCTCTTCCCCTCTTCCTTGCGCAGCAGTTCTCTTCAGCTGTGGTTATAGCTGCTATTAGGTGGCCCCCTCCCCCCCGCTCCAGTGACTGCCTCACGGTCTCCAGTTTGTGTTTTAGCTCTTCTATCTCTTGTGTTACCAATTTCCTTTGTTTCAAGTACTCTTAGTGGCTTGTTGACCTGATTGCACTCTGACTAATTCATATGCCTATCATATTAAGAATAAGAATTTTATGTTATCCTTCCTCAGGAGGAGATAAAGGAATGACACAAGATGTGGGAAGGAAGGAAAGAGGGAGGGAAGGAGGGAAAGAATGAAGGAGGGAGAGTCTTTCTTAACCATTTCCCCTCGTCCCCCACCTTGCTCTGTCTCTACTTAAAACCATGGGTGGCCCATTTGTGAGTGTAACGTTTCAGGAATGAGACCAAGACTGAGATGTAAGTAGGCTGGGGGTGGGGGTAGAATGGGGAGAAGTTCAAGAAGCACAAATGGAAGGATCCCAGGTGAACCCCAGTTACTCTGCAACTGGGAACCCTCTGACTTCCAGCTAGATTCAGGCTCCTTCCTGTTGGCCCCATATTTTCATCCTCTTATTTCTTTTCTTTTTTTTTTTTAAGTTTGTTTGTTTGTTTATTTATTTATTTATGAACAAGAGTGTGTGTGTGTGGGAGGGGCAGAGACAGAGGGAGACACAGAATCTGAAGCAGGCTCCAGCTCTGAGCTGTCATCCCCGAGCCTGATGCGGAGCCTGAACCCATAAGCCATGAGATCATGACCTGAGCCAAAGTTGGATGCTCAACTGACTGAGCCACCCAGGTATCCCCCCCTCTTCTTTCTTTTCTATCCCTCTGCCCACTCACCCCTCCAAACTTCTCAGTACCCCTGCTGTGTTTTTTTTTAAATAAAGCTTTAGTTTTAGAATAGTTCAGATTTTTTTTATTCTTTAAATTTTTTTTTTAACATTTTATTTATTTTTGAGACAGAGAGAGAGAGAGCATGAACAGGGGAGGGTCAGAGAAAGAGGGAGACACAGAATCTGAAACAGGCTCCAGGCTCTGAGCTGTCAGCACAGAGCCCGATGCGGGGCTTGAACCTACAGACCGCGAGATCATGACCTGAGCCGAAGTCAGACCCTTAACCGACTGAGCCACCCAGGTGCTCCTAGAATAGTTCAGATTTATAGAAAAATTGCAAAGGTAGACCAGAGTTCCCATATATTCCACACACAGCTTCCCCTATTATTAGCATCTGACATTAATATTGTACATTTGTCACAGTTAATGAATGGATATTGACAGATTCGTATTAACTGAAGTCCATACTTTATTCAGATTTCCTTCGTTTTTCCATAATATCCTTTTGACGTTCCAGGATTCCATCCAGAATGCCATATTATGTTTTGTCATGTCTCCTCCTTAGACTCTTCTTGGCTGTGACAGTTTCTCAGACTTTCCTTGTTTTTCTTCGCTTTTGATGATCTTGACAGTTTTTAGGAATACTGATGAAGTATTTTGTAGACCGTCCCTCAATGGGGATTAGTCCGGTATTTTTCTCATGTTAGACTGGGGTTATGTGTTTTTCGGGAGAAGACCATAGAGGTAAAGCACTACTTTCATCAAATTATATCAAAGGAATTTACCGCCAGCATGGCTTATCACTGTCGATGATAGTCTTTGTTTCCTGGAGGAGGTAGTGTTTGTCAGGTTTCTCTACTGTAAAGTAACTCTCTTCTTCCCCTCTCCACAGTGTATTTCCTGGAAGTGAGTCACTGTGTGCAGTCCACGCTTAAAGGAGTGGGGAATTTTCCTTCTTTGAGAGTGGAGTATCTATATAAAAGGTTGGGAATTCTTCTAATCAAAACGTTTGTCTAGTCTCCTCTATTTAATCGTTGATTTATATTGGTATGAACTCATAGATGTTTATTTTATTTGGGGGGGTTATGATCCAACACTGCTGTATTTACTTTGTTGCTTCAGTTCCGGTTTTGGCTCTCGGAGTGTCTCTCAGTTGGCTCCTGTCGCTCTCGGACACGTCCGATCATTGTGGGCTTTTTGGAGCTCTGAGTCTCACTGGCACTACAGGATGCTCCATGCTCAACTTGTACATGCGTCCTAGAATTAGCCATTTCTCCAAGGGGCCCTGGTTTCTTTTATTGGAGAATCGTATTAGAGACCCAGACCTGGGCTCTAGATGTGTTCCTTGCAACCTGGGTGTCTCCACTCCTCTTACTTCCACCGTTCACAGAGTTAACCAGTAATTCTTCAATACAAGGCTCTGCATTTCTTTGCTTTCTTTACTCCTGAAGATAATCTGCACAGCAATAGAGCTCAGGGTGAAAAGGCGGAAAAAATGGGTGTTCAGGTCTAGGTTGGGTCACTTTTGGATACTTCATAAATTAGGAGATTAGATCAAATGATCTGAAAAATCAATCACGTTTTAGTGCCAAGGTTCTAAGATATCTTATTCTAATGGTTTGATGTAGGAGGACATTCCATTGATTTTCTAGGTGGCCCAAGATAAGGGAGATGGGAATGTGCATGGGAACAGGGAATAGGCTAGTCTGCCTGGAGTGAAGAGCTTTTGTAAGCAAGTGCTGAGAGATGTTGTTGGAAAAGAGGATTGGGACTGTGTACAGGGGGCCTGCCCCTGAATACCAGGCTACATTCTATAAGCTGAGGTGGTCATTTTATTTAAGAAACCAGGTTTATATGTACAATGACTTGTAATATACACAAGATGAAGATTGTTCAGTGTGAGTTTGGCCCCGCAGGGGCAGGGAGGTATTAATGATTTGCCATGCAAATTACTAGGACTCATGGCTGGGTGTGCCAATTCCTTTTTTTGTTCCTTAGTCATTACATATTAATCATTCTCTTTATGACATAGTGGACATAGATATTCAAGCAAGTTATGGGAGCATTTAAATATATTGTATGAAAGTAAGTCTGAAATGGACTGTACAGACTCATTTTCTTTCATAATATTCTGTTCCTATTAGATTTCAAGCAATGCTAGGAAGCCCTAGAGGAAGTAGAAAAACGGTATATGTAACCCAATTGTCTCACTGGATGATTGTATGTGTACATATAATCTCATTGTCTGAGGCTAGAAGATTATAGGAGAGTGAGAACAATTTTGAAGCCTTGGGCAGGAAATATTAATAGGTCTTAGTCTTTAAACTGACATAATAAATATTGTCCTGCTTACCTTTTCCTTCTGAGTTTGTGTTATTTATTTATTCCCCCATCCCCTTGTACTCTGAACTTTGATATTTTCACACACACACACACACACACACACACGCACGCACACACACACCCTTATCCCCCTTATGATTCATCCTTCTGTATTTGAGTTTGGGTTAGGTAGTTAACCTATTTAACAGGATAATCACTCTCTGAAAGGATAATAATTTATATAGAGGCAGTTTACCTTGCCCCAAACCTCCACTGAATTGATAACCTTGAAGAGGGAACACTAATTCTCACTTTTTAAATTCTTTATTATTTTATGACCTCATCTTCCCTTTCTTTTCTTAGCTCTGTAATTAACTGCTTTTGTCTAGCCCTTAATCTGAATATTTGTAATGACCTTCTGCAAGTGATAGTTGTTCAAATACCAGGGGGTAATTATTTTCGCTAAGAGGACCAAGTCTTAGGTTTTTGATCCACTCTATAATTCTTGCTCATTGAGACGGTATTTCCCGTAGTACCATTTAGAGGACAAAAACATTTTAACAAAGCTAGTCTCATTTGTCAAATATTTTAGGAACATGTCACAGTGGGGTTAAAAAAAACCACTAAAAACACCTCATTCTGCCTATATTGTATCTCATATAAAAACAAATCGAATTAAAACCAAGGGAGAGAAGTAATGTCCTGGAGGCAAACCAGAGCACCAAAGGACTTGGCTGCCAGAATTATAGGGAAACAGAGGTGACTTCGAGAGAAGAAAAAAAGATTTTGGAAGCACAAGAGTGATACTCATCATCAGGGAAATTCAAATTAAAACCACGACAAGATACCACCTCACACCAGTCAAAATGGCTAACGTTTAACAACTCAGGCGACAACAGATGTTGGCGAGGATGTGGAGAAAGAGGAACCCTTTTGTACTGCTGGTGGGAACGCAAACTGGTGCAGCCACTCTGGAAAATAGAATGGACGTCCCTCAAAAAGTTAAAGATAGAACTACCTTACGACCCAGCAGTTGCTGGGTATCCGAGGGATACAGGTGTGCTGATTCGAACGGGCACGTGCACCCCAATGTTTATAGCAGTGCTATCGACAATAGCCAAAATATGGAAAGAGTCCAAATGTCCATTGATGGGTGAGTGGATAAAGAAGATGTGGTATATATATACAATGGAGTATTAGTCGGCAATCAAAAAGAATGAAATCTTGCCATTTGCAACAACGTGGGTGGAACTAGAGTGTATTATGCTAAGCAAAATTAGAGAAAGACGAATATCATATGACTTCACTCATATGTGGAATTTAAGAGACAAAACAGATGAACATAAGGGAAGGGAAGCAAAAATAATATAAAAACAGGGAGGGGGACAAAACAGAAGAGACTCTTAAATACAGAGAACAATCTGAGGGTTGCTGGAAGGGTTGTGGGTAGGAGGATGGGCTAAATGGGCAAGGGGCACTAAGGAAGACACTTGTTGGGATGGGCACTGGGTGTAATACCTAGGGGATGAATCACTGGAATCTACTCCTGAAATCATTATTGCACTATATGCTAACTAACTTGGAGGTAAATTAAAACATTAAAAAAAAAAAAAAGAAGAACAAGAGTGATGGATGATTCCAACATGAGGGATGGTTGCCTCTTCCTTCCTTTGCTGGTAAGTGTCACGAAGTTTAAAAAAATGAAAAGTGAATATTTAGGCCAGAAGACTTTTTTGGGGTACAAAGTTGTGAGGGGAGAAGGAGAAAGTCAAGTCCACCAAACCCAGGGATGAATTTAAACTGTGTCAGGTCAGGAGGACAAAGGGAGGATTCGTGAAGGCAGGCTACCCATTATTTACCCTGCTTGTTGAGATAGGTGCATTTTAATGCAGCTTTTATTTAATAATTATGAATACCCTCCTTTTTTTTTTTTCTTTACAGATAGGGAATAAGTGCTATTTAGCCTTTTACAGGTCATTGTTGGGAGACTAGGGAACCGACAGACTGATTCTTAAATTTGTCTGCAATGACTAGACTTCCCTTCAGTTGATGGTTTCCTGTTGTCATTTTCATTATTGTTCCTGCCAGCTCAGCAAACTGTTGGGAAGATGGCACTTTAAGTGGGTGTATGATATGGCTGGAAAGAGCTATGCATTTTCATCACTTCCCACCTTCCTAAGCACCACAATGTAAGTCCTTGCCAGATGCAGGCAGAAGGGAAGGGGCCGCGCGGACATTCTCCGGCTGGCCGTGGACAATGCTGATAATACACATCAGCCACTCAGCACTTTTCCAAGTAGCAGCCGATGCCCGGCTACTCAACTTTAACCCGGGGAAAGGAGGTCAACGTAGGAAAGAAAAGCATGTCAAAGATTGTGCTGGTGGTCCCCTGCGGAAGATCGTGGACTGCTGGGATGGCCGTCTTCTGAGATTGCCTTCAGCTCACTGTCAGCACCCTCTTTGTGGGGAGTAACACAAGTGCTTATCTGACAAGGAATGAACTACATGTAGATTCGTCATTGAGAGCTCAGAGAAAGAAAACAGTTTTTATCTCAGAGTATTGGAAGAGAGCATAATAATTAACATGTTTGAGCTTTTACTGTTGTAAACTATGCTTAGGGTCTTACATCAATTGTCTCATTTAATTTTTTTTTTTTAATTTTTTTTTCAACGTTTATTTATTTTTGGGACAGAGAGAGACAGAGCATGAACGAGGGAGGGGCAGAGAGAGAGGGAGACACAGAATCGGAAACAGGCTCCAGGCTCTGAGCCATCAGCCCAGAGCCCGACGCGGGGCTCGAACTCACGGACCGTGAGATCGTGACCTGGCCGAAGTCGGACGCCCAACCGACTGCGCCACCCAGGCGCCCCTCATTTAATTCTTAAAATAATCAGAACTACACCTCATTTTTCTCCCAAGATTAGCTTTTTCCTTTAGTAGACATTGTGATTGAAACACCACTTACTTAAAGTTACATTTTTGTGATCTATACTTTATAATAATGGTACTGCATTATAAAATATTCTATCTCCGACCTGTGTTTCATTTAAGCTTAAATATGCTTTGCTTTTCTGCATAGCTCTTCTTACCCCATTGTTGATTATCATGAATTATGGAGATGGAAAATGCCTATTCTAATCTCTGCCTCTTGCGCACTTGGAACCGCGCGTGTGTGGTTGATAGGGCTTCAGAGCTATACATACGGGAGAGTCCAGTCACTTCCATAGCCTTGTCATCAGTGCAGACACCCCTAACCTTAGTGCTGAAGGCTGAATAAAGGTCCCCATGTATGTCCCTGCCCTAACTCAGGGAACCTGTGACTCCTACCTTTTATGTGGCAAGAGGGACTTTGTAGATGTGATTAAATTAAGGGTTTTGAGATGAGGAAATTATCCTGGATTATCAGTGTGGGCCCACTGTGACCACAGTGGTCCTTCAGAGGGATGCAGGAAAAAGAGTAAGAAGGTGGGGGGGAGGCAGGGAGAAGGTCATGTGGTGATGACAGAAGTAGAGGGTGATGTGCTCTGAAAATGGAGGAAGGGACACAACCTAAGGAATATAAGTGACCTCTAAAAGCTGAAAAATCAAGGTAATGGATTCTTCCTCAGAGCCTCTAGAAGGAACCAGCCTGACCAGCACCTTGACTTTAGCCCAGTGAAATTGATTTAAGATATATGATCTCTAGACCTGTACAAGAATAAACTTGTGTTGTTTTTTTTTTTTTTTGAATGTTTATTTTTGAGAGAGAAAGAGAGCACGTGAGGGGGACGGATAGAGAGAGAAAGAGAATCCCAAGCAAGATCCATGATGTCAGTGCAGAGCCCAAAGTGGCTCAATCTCACGAACCATGAGATCATGACCTGAGCCGAAATCAAGAGTCCGACGCTTAACCAACTGAGCCACCCAGACACTCGTAAATTTCTGTTGTTTTAAGGGACTTAATCTGTGGTAATTTGTTACGGCAGTGGTAGGAAACCAATACGTGTAGTTCGTGTAAAATTTAAGGCTGTGAGACAACAATTATATGGGGCAGCTGTAGAAATTGATGTGCCCACAGTGCAGAGCAGAGGACATCACAGTTCTGGGTTCTCGAGATCAGATGTGGCTGGGGAGCACCCCACTATGGGATCTCTTGTCCTTATCCCCCTTACCGCTGCTGGCACTTCGCAGTCCTCGTTGATGCACACATACAGGAACGGAAACAGCTTTTCTCCGGGTGGTTAGTTAGTTTTCATTCTCAGAACAAGAATTATTTTACATTTGTTTTTTCTTGGGGAGAAAAAATACCTTTGGTCGAATCTCAATGGCTCTTATAGCCAGCTGTCTTCACTTGTGGTGTTCTGAGGGATTCATTCAAAGTGGGGCGGGGGGGGGGGGATGCCAAGGGTAAACAGAAAGGAAGATCTATTTGTTTTGTCCTTTGTGAGTTTAGGATAGTAAGGATAGTTAATCTGATTACCCTTTGGTGCATTTGTATGAGTGAAACTTTGGAATGCTTGATGCTTAATACTGTTTGCAATCTTTGCAATCAGGAGCTGCGTAAAAGGCTGTGGCAAATTCCATGGTTAATCAAAGAAGGATCCCAGGCAATGTGGTACAAGGAGAGTGATAATCTCAATTGGATTTTGTTTTTAAAATTTTTACTTTATTTTTACTTTTATTTTATGTATTTGTATTTTTTAATTTTATTTTTAATTTTATTTTAATTTTACATCCAAATTAATTAGCATATAGTGCAACAATGATTTCAGGAGTAGATTCCTTAGTGCCCCTTACCCATTTAGCCCATCCCCCCTCCCACAACCGGTCCAGTAACCCTCAGTTTGTTCTCCATATTTATGAGTCTCTTCTGTTTTGTCCCCCTCCCAGTTTTTATATTATTTTTGTTTCCCTTCCCTTAGGTTCATCTGTTTTGTCTCTTAAAGTCCTCATATGAGTGAAGTCCTAATGGTTTTTGTCTTTCTCTAATTTCACTTAGCATAATACCTCCAGTTCCATCCACATAGTTGCAAATGGCAAGATTTCATTCTTTTTGATTGCCGCGTAATACTCCATTGTATACCTCTACCCCCAACATGGGGCTTGAACCCATGAGCCTGAGATCAAGGCATGCAGGCAAGCAAGCCTGCATGTTCTGCTGACTGAGCCAGCCAGGTGCCCCTCAATTAGAAGCAGCATCTCAAGACATACCTTAAAATGATAGAGGACAAAGAGGCATTTTAGTGGAATGTCAACTACCAAACTTTTAAGAAGCATATTATGGCCAATATCAACTGTAATAGGCAGTTTGGAAATAGAATGTTCTGGTTGTTAAAATATTCACGTGACTGAGAGTAGCTCTACGTAAACAAGTGATTTTCAAAGAATATAATAGATTAAAATTCAGTTAATGCTGAAGCTAAATTCTATATAATTGATTCAAACTCCAGTGATTCGGATTTTATACAGGATTATGTTATGCACCTAAAATATCACTGAACCGTAGGGATACGTAGAATAGGGTCTTTCTTTACATTTCAGCCCCTCACCACCACTAGTAGCAAATTTAGTGCCTTATTGGCCCCAAAGAATCCAAAATGGTGAAAAGTATTTCCTTATCGTCATTGTTATGAATTTAAATCAATGTAGTTACCTTTCCTCAGAGAGAGGTGTATGTGGGTTGTAGAAAATTCTGGAAGAAAAGAGCAGTTGGAGTAAAATTATCAGCCTTTTCAGAGTTTGTGTATGACTTCTCCCCCCACTCCATTCCCCACAGAGGGTTGAAATGGTGTCGTTGAGCTAAGGAAATAGGCCTGTAAATTTGAAATTGCAGTTTGAGGAGACTAATATTCACACTGCTTTTAAGAAATGTTCTGTGCCTTCACATACTCAATTAAAATGCCTGTATTTAGGCCAAATCACTTCATTGTGGTTATATTCCTGGAAGTGCTCTCATTCCCCTGACTGGCATTTCCAGGAATAATGTTAGAGCTCTGGCCAGAGAAAAACAAACGGAAATGGTAAAAGTGTGTCTAGTAATTGCAATAAACAGTTAAAGAAAACATAAGAAAAGTGAATGACAAATGCTCGCAAAGGAAGTGAACTGCTAAATGAGTTTCTTTTGGACAGTTATTCCTCCTAAAAGCATAATTTAGTACTGTACAGCCACCAGTCGTTTAGTCAGTGAGTGTTGGAAACTACAAATCTGCAGGCATGAAATTGCACTGATTCAATCTCTTCAGGAAATACAAAATGGGAGACATGAGGATAAGTAGTACATATCATATAGCGGAAATATTAGAAAGTAAACTATCTTGGCAAAATTCTCTGTCACTTTTTATCATCTCCTGAATGGAAGTGAGTATTTCTGTGTATACTATTTAGCCAAAACAAAACAAGGCTTGCATTTAAAAAAATAATCTTTATGCTTTTCTTCTTTGATGGTGTTAATTTTTTAAGTAGCTTGATCTGGAGATAAAAAATGGGATAGCTGTCATTATCACTGAATATTTCAAGGCCACCTGAACATGGTCAGGTGCTGTGAAAATCCTGCCAGTTCTGAAACCGATGTGTACAGAGAACGTTAGCCAAATGTAGGTTCATTTGGGGAGGTACAGACCGGATGTGGCCTCTAACATTAGACTCATTAAAAAGTCTAAGTGTTTTTGAGAGGTGTTCATGTACCAGTCCCCTATAACTCTCATCTTTTGTCATTTGAATGAAGTTTTAAAAATATTTATTTTAATGTTTATTTATTTTTGAGACAGAGAGACAGAATTCCAAGCAGGCTCCAGGCTCTGAGCTGTCAGCACAGAGCACAAACTCATGAACTGTGAGATCATGACCTGAGCTGAAGTTGGATGCTTAACTGACGTAGGGACACCCAGGTGCCCCTAAAAAATTAGTTATTTAGAAAGCCAGCCAGTTAAAGTGAATTGTGATTCTTTTTGTAAATGACTGGTTTTATTTTATAGAAATACAATGATAATATATGGAATATTTAATAAACACACTCAGTATATATGATATACTTGAATTTGTCATCTCAAATGCTGAAATAGTAGGTCTCTACGGAGTTGATTTAGCATTGTCTTCTCAGATAGTATCACTGGTAATTGAGTCATTCTATAGTAAGACAGGCAGATTTAAAATGCGATTTATATCTCTGTCTTTCAGCTTATTGCTAATTTTAGGGATAAATATACAGTAGTCTAATTTTACATATTATTTTTCAACAGTATTGAGATGATCAAAGTAACAGCTGTTACTGAAAGTTTCTTTGGGGACTTGAGTGATTTAAAATAATGTACCTAAAATACCAGCTTCCCCACTTAGTTCGCCTTGGTTATGATCCTCCAGGCAGGCTCTACATCCGTCTTCCAGAGAGAAAAAACAAGTTGATGTTTTTATATGCCCTTTTAGCTTTGACTAACAATTACATTTATATTTTAAGAGAGCTGATGAGAAAAAATATTGTTCATGTTCACCATTGAGTTTGAAGAAAACTTAAAATTAATGTCATGTTTTTCCCCCTGTTAAAACAAACCTCTGAGATTTCACCCTCAGGCTTTGACAGTTAACAATTAACAAGGGTTTGAAGAATGCTCTTACCACCATTTCCCCTGGAGAACTTTGTAAGCTTTGCATGTAAATGCAAACAAAAATTTTAAGGCTTTTGATCTCAGGGATTTGATGAAATCTCCAAATCTCCAGAGCAAATTTAAGGATTACAGGCTACAACAAGTACACATATGAAAGCATGACAAATTAACAGTAAATATGTAGTATTGATCCCAAACAGGAATATGATGGATTTATTTCTTATGACGACATTCTAGTCTGAGTCACTAAAAAAAAAATAAATGTCACTGGGATGGGTGGGAGTGGGAGGAAGATGGCAAAAGTCTGTCTATTGACCGTATTCATATTCATTTATATGCAAAAGAAAGAACACAGCTCACTCAACGGTTTCCTTTCCTTTAATCCTTTTTCTTTCTTTCTCCCCCCCCCACTCCTCCCCCCCCCCCCCCCCCCCCCCCCCCCCCCCCCCCCCCCCCGCAAACCTGTTCTAAACAGAGTGAAATTCAATTCTGAGCAGACCTGGGTCACCAGGGAGTTGATATCCCAAAGGCCTTTTTGTTTCCCTTGTGTCAAGATCTGAGGGAGCTGGTATTTAGCTGTGGGAGCCTAGGAAGCCTCTTGCCAGGCAGGACAATGACTGGGGCTTGTGGAATTACCATAGCTCCACATAGTAATTGTCATTCGGAGAGGTGATCTATGCATTCCCTCTCCCACTTGGTAGCAGTGGTAGCAAGTTGACCTGGTCATCCCAGGTTCAAGTGTCATTGATTGGCTGATGATGGACAAGGCAAGACATGAATCTACTTGACATTTCACTCAACAAGCATCTTAGATGTATTATCTAAATCAGTCTTTCTTTTTCCTTTACTCTCAGTTTAGCAACAGTAGCATGCAGGGACACATCACCTTGTTTGCATCTGGTAGCAACTATAGGAAGAAAAAAAGGTCTCCCACAATCTTATGTAGACATTTCACATTCCACAACTATTAGAGAGGTTGATTGAACCACAGCAGGTGCTAAAAGGTTCAGAAATGGTTGCAGTTGTCTCTACAGGAGAGGAACAGAAAATGAACGCGGTCCTATTTCTTTTATGCGAGTGGATATCGTTGCCTCCTTCCCTTGCAGGTTTTAAATACAGAGGAAAATGAAACTTGGTGAAGTGATAGTTTCTCTTTAGAGTTCCCCATAGAATTTATACAAATCTGCAAATGTGAAACTTGAGGAATTTCTTTAATTTCGATATAAAAACCTTGTAAAAAGGAGCATATTTTGTTCGTATGCTGGATGCATCCTTTTATTGTCTCTATAAGCCTTGATGCCTAAACTGAAGTCAAGACTTGCCAAGGCTCAGGGGTGGGTAAAAAAAAAAAAAAAAAAAAAAAATGACCCAAAATGTGGAAAATTGAGATTTATAAGGAAATAATAAGGCAACTGAGAATAATATCTAGGAAGAGGCCGGAAACATAAACAGGGAAATTCTTAACGGGATGGGATTCACACTCTTTGGCTTGGGCCTGTGGGAGATGTCTATGGAACTGGGGAGACTGTGCTCTCAAGTTCTGTACCCTCTCTTCTGGATGACATGGCTGACAATACAGGGAAAAGTAGAATTCGCATTTAAAAAGCTTCTTTTTTGCACATCCACACATACATCTTCAATTTTCAAACATGTACATATAAAGCCTTGCAATGTTGATTTACATCGTAAGTCGTTTCTAAAAGAAGATTTCTTATAAATTACAAAGAGTACCATCTGCGGCATACCACAGGGTGTAATTCCACATGATACTAGATTGGAGAAAGGTCACAAATCAAAAAAACTCAATATAGAAGCTCTCAGTTGAGACTTGTTTTTGGCTTAATGTTCTTTTTAACCTTGGCTAAGACCATAGTTCAAAACTTCTGTCTTACACAAGAATTCCCAACAAGTCACTGGCGTAGTGCTGAAAACTTTCAGAGGAATCTGTTGTAAATATTGAAACTAGAGAATAAAGGTAGATAGATGCCCAAGTGAGCAGTTAAAATTGAACACATAATAGCATAGGACTAAATAACGAGCCTCATGTTAATGCACTGTATGTAAGATGAGACTTGTTACTTCAACATCACCCTGAGGATTTAGGCCAGATATGGCCTCTCTTCGTTCATTTCAGTCATTTACTTTGACTGGGAAGAACTTTTCTCTGGGACAAGAACGTCCCATGCCACCCTCTGATACCGGTAGAACTGTAGTCATACAGGAATTGGAGGCCCTCGGCTCAAGGATGAAGACAGGTACATACCCAGGAAACACTCAGGCCACAACCCTGGACTTGTAAAGGTGTAATCGGGCAAAGGAACAGAGTTCAAGTACCACTCACCACTCACAAGTCTTAATTTTTTACCGTAGAAAGGATTTTTGATAAAACTGTAGTTCAAGAAACCCAGTGAATGAAGAGTACATGGACAGCCATATCGTTTATAAATTGTTAGTAAGTAACTGTTTCTGAGCAGAATTGTGGTCGATTGTACTATTTTCCCCAGTAACTTCTGCCTTTAAGAGAACATCTTCCTGTAAGCAGAAATGTTAGGTGCCAGATGCCAGTTTAAGACACATTATAAGTTTTCAACAATTCTTGCTCTTTTCCCTCTGAGAATGAGATGACCCAGGGCATGTGCTAGAGAGGAGCCACTGCCTCAGCCTGGGCCTTGGAATGAAGATCTTTGGCTCAAAGCCACAACTCACCTGCAGCTCATGTGAAAAGTGAGCAAGAAACATTTTTATTTTTAAGTTCTGAGATTTTTTGGCCGTTGTTTGTTAGTGCCGAGTAATATAGTTAAAAGCTAACTGATATACTTATCAAAAATAAAATGTCTTAGATGTTTAAGTAAAGTCCCTTCATAATCTTCAGTACTCAATCACTCACAAATGTTATTGAATACCTTTCGTGTTCCAGATATTTGCTACGTCCTGGAAATGTGATATTTCATGAAGCTTCAAGTGCGAAAGCTTTCAGTGGGAGAGATAGATAAGAGATGAAAAAAGGTACACAATTAAATAATCGTGGCTGTAATAATTTCATGAAGGAGAGAAACAGAGTGCTGTGATCTATAATAACTAGAGATGAAAGTTGAAATAATCTACTTTATAAAGCATGTTGACAATAGATATCTTTAAGAAGGTGACATTCAGACGAAGGCTTGCAGAATAAGAAGATGGCCACATGAAGAGCATTCTGGGTCAGGGAACAACAAACGCAAAAGCTCTGTGTCTTTCTTCGACTTCCAGCTTGATCAGCTTCTAACAGATAATAATAGTACTCTGAGAGATTGGGCTGAATGGAAGTGAGACCCGAGTTTAATCCATCAGAAATGTATGGGATTGCACTCCTTCCTTAAGTAGAGCAGAATCTAAAAAGCATCTTCTTCTGATTGGTTATAGCATGATGGACATAGGATTGTAGAAGGGATATGGTGGCTAATGCATAAGCTAATGCATAGCCAGAGTAAAGGGTAGTTTTACTTTCTCTCTGCACACCACTCTAACCAGCCTCCTTGCTAGCCATTTCCTAGTTAGTTAGGAAATTCTTGTCCTCCCAACAGTACTCTGGAGCAGTCCTCCCAGATTTCAAAATTGTATCAATGAAGCGATACTTGTACAGTGCCAACAATACCCAAAGGTCCCATGCCCAGCGTAGATCTATATACCTCCAGGGGTTGGCTTTGAATTGGTTGGAGAGGAATGGGCCACTATTGTATTGGTGTTTTGTGTTGAGTATAATTAACTTAATCATGCCATACAAATGCTTCCCACGGAATCATGTTCATTCTGCATCTGGACCAAAGCTGGAGAGCTGCCTGGCTGTCTAACCTGCTTTCCAAATTCTAGGTCCCTCTTATGTTTACATTGACATGGATCAGTGAGGACACATAGGACTCTCATAGCCACCTGTCTAGGCGGAGGGAGAGCCACAGGAAAAGCAATTAAGTTCATTTCAATTCTGATGACTTCTCCCAATGTGCCACCCCCCACCTTTTTCTCTCCCTTAAGGCAAAAGGTGCAGGAAAACAGTCCTTGTTGGTGTCTTTAAACTCTACATTCTGCATTTCTGTGATTCCTAACTCGACAAGTACATTTAGAAATCAAAACTCAAAGCTGGGTTGGGAAGACAGCCAATTCTTTGCCTACTGCACCTGGTCCCTTAAAAGATAATTTATATGTGAGGCAAAGAAGGCATGGGAGTGTTCTCTCTAAAAGGAGAAAAATGCTTTTATCTTTTACAGACATAATCTATAGACAGCAGCAGACAATTTATATGTATAATTCCCAATTTGATGTAGTAGTTAAACTACTTTATCTGGCCTTTGCAGTGATAGGAAACACACTCCCGTACAGCTCCCATATAACAACATAAAGCAGAAATAGAATGTAGACAGATAAAATTGCGTAATGCTCTCGTGACGGTGATTTGAGAAGCAGTGGCTACATTTCATTTAGAACAGGGAGAGTGCCTACAGTCTTCTTAGAAAAAGCCATTCTAGTCTAATTAGGGATGCAGGTAAATACTCCTAACCATTCTGATTTTTCAAAGTTATTTTCTAAGTGAATTTCAAGGCACAATTTTAAAATACTGTTAGTATTAAACTAAATAGCCTTTTTTTCTCTTTAGAAAGTGTATGTAGAAAGGAATAGTTTGTCAGCCATTTCCCTGACTAAAAGCTAGTTGCTAAAAACTGATCATCACTTAGATGAAGAATGGTAAAATTAAAAAACAGAGAACACCAAGGCAGTGTGTTAGGGAATAAAATTGCAAGTTAAGCCAGCTTGAAATTGGTTGTCAAATATCAGTATAAATCCTCAAATAAAAGCCCTGTGTACAAATCATTATAATCAAGGACATTTAAACAATAGGTGCCAGGTTTAAGTGGGAAAGCTAACACTGAAACACAAATTTGGGATGTACTGAATATCCAATTACTAGCAATGCTTTCATTGTTTTATTTATAATTATAGCATTAGTGTGTTCATTTTATATGTTTGTATATTTTTTTAAAAGTTTGTTTTGAGAGAGTAAGAGAGAGAGAGAGAGAGAGCAGGGGAGGGGCAGAGAGAGAGAGAGAGAGAGGAGAGAGAGAGAGAGAGAGAGAGAGAATCCCAAGCAGGCTCACTGTCAGCTTGGAGTTGGATGTAGGGCTTGAACCCACAAACCAGAAGATCATGACATGAGCTGAAACCAAGAGAGACTTAACCAACTGAGCTATGCAGGCACCCCTATTTTTTTATATTTTTTAGCTAGAAACCAGAAACCTCTCTTGGAAGATCTATTTAATAAGATAGTTTATTCTCACATTAACTCTCTTACATTATCTATCATAATAGAAACACCCTTCCATTAGATCTTTTAAGTAGTTTTATGTGATCAAGTAGAAGGGTTAGTATTTACACTAAAGTTCTTCTCCATAGAATGACCTAAGCAGAGTAGTAGTGCCTAGAGGGATTTTCAGTACTTTAAAAATAGTCAGTTTTTGGGCGCCTGTGTGGTTCATTCAGTTGGTTGAGCATCCAACTCTTGGTTTCGGCTCAGGTCATGATCTCGCAGTTGTGAGATCAGTCCCTGCGTCGGGCTCTGTGTTGGGCATGGGGCTTGCTTAACATCCCTCTCTCTTGGAGATGATCTTAACTTCTCCATCAATGTTTGATTTTTAATTCTCCAGATCTCATTCTTACTTCCTATTTTAAAAAAAGCATGTTATAGGGGCGCCTGGGTGGCGCAGTCGGTTAAGCGTCCGACTTCAGCCAGGTCACGATCTCGCGGTCCGTGAGTTCGAGCCCCGCGTCAGGCTCTGGGCTGATGGCTCAGAGCCTGGAGCCTGTTTCCGATTCTGTGTCTCCCTCTCTCTCTGCCCCTCCCCCGTTCATGCTCTGTCTCTCTCTGTCCCAAAAATAAATAAACGTTGAAAAAAAAAAAAAGCATGTTATTCTTCTTTCATGAATGCGATAACTTCTCATATCTCTCTGAGGTATAGTAAGAGTAGATAGCTCTTTTGTGTTTTGGAAATTTTCTTCTCTCTGCAGTCTCTATTTCCTCCACCTTGCTTTTTTCTCTTCGTTTTGGTAGTTGACTTTAACATTAGAGATTTTTGTGGAGTGTCTTGCCTATCTGTTGGTGATTAAGTGTAGGGAGAATAAAAAGCCACTTGAACCCCGTGAGCACGTGAGAGAGCTTGTTGGCTTTGAGCTTTACTGTTCGTTAATCTCTGTGGGCTGTTTTTAGGGGAACACACCGGTATCGGAATCTTTAGGTCTGTTGTCTTGGGCTGGTCATACTCCCCCCAAAAGAATCATGCATTTTCTTCTTAGAAGATATGAACGTGGCTGCCAAATTCTAGGAGTGGAATAGGGCAGAGAGCTGGAGGTTTCAAAGTTTTGTTTATAAACTTGCATTTCATTTCCCTATTTTTGGGATGACACTTCTCTCCCACTTGTGCCAGGAGTCCTCCAGGCCAGAATTCCTCTCTTTTACCCTCTTCAGAGAATAAACTTCCTGTTGTCTACTGACATTGGGAAGGGGCAGTTGTCCAGCTACGTGGAATTGGAACCTCTTCACTTCCTTGCAATGTGTGATGTCGATCCCGGGCCTTTCGGGAGTTCTTAGAAGCAAATTAGGTTGCTTCTCAGCTATCCCCGCTGCCAGTTTAGGATTCAGCTCTTTGGAGTCTTATTGCTTGCTCAACTGCCTTCTAGTTTCTGAAAATTTGTGACTTCGTTGCTTCTTTCACTGTTGTTCTTCTTGTGGGTTTGTCTTAAAAACTCTGCCATCGTCCACGGGTTTGGCGGAGGAAGCGGAGATAAATGAAGTGTTCAATTTGTCATTTTAAACTAGACCAATTTGATGTGACAATTTCTCCCCTTATGAAAATATATTAACTTCTTTATATATTCTAGTCAGATATCATTTGGTTTATGAATTATATCTCCACGTGAAACATAGGGCATGAAGAAATAGGTTAATTCTCAAGAGGGTAATAGTGAGTGGTTGCATGACTTCTCACAGGTACCTGGAGTTATGTGTTCTAAGTTTTTACGTATTTTAAATGTGTAACAGTGGAAATCTATAGTTGTTCTATAGTACATTATGTGTTATTATATTGTTGTGAAGATTAGTCTATTAGCACTAGGTTGAACTGGTATTGACAAAACCTCTCAAGTAACAATGGCTTGAATAATTTTTAATGTATTTATTTCGTATATATATGCGATCCAGAGGTAAACAGACCAGGGTTTATAAGGAGCCCCAAGATCAACAGGAACCTAGATCCTTCTGTATTGTTGCCCCATCGCCCTCCATATGTGGCTTCCTCCTTATGGTCTAAGGTAGCAGCTTGAACTCTACGCATCATGTTTTTTAGTTTAGCCAACAGGTAGAAGGAAAGGGAAAGAGTATAAACTTATTAAGTGTTTGTGCCTCACTACTTAATAAATGGAGCTATTATTTACTGCTTTTCGCCTAGGGATACTATGAAAAAACCTTACCGACACACCCATAGTGCCATGAACCAGGAAAGTTTGGGCACCTCTGGCACCAGATAATCTTTAAGATGTTCCTAAATTGACTGATTCTATGACATGTTCCAGTCTATATGTTAGAACCAGCCCTAACATAGGGTTAATAGGTTGAGGTCCTAGGACCTGAATGCTGTAGAGATGAGAAAGCTAGAGGGTGTGACTCAGAGAAGTCGGTAGGGCTGCTGTGTACTTTTAAGAGTAAGGACAGCCTGGTTCTCACTTGTCTTATACAAGCGTGTGTGGGAAGTCTGTCTCCAGACCACTCTTGGATCACAATTTGTATTACTTTATGTGCCTTAAGCATTTTCCTTCCATTTTCAAATTTAGAGTTACACTTACTGGCTAGTAAGAATATCTACCTCTTGGGGTGCCTGGCCGGCTCAGTTAGAAGAGCACCAGACTCAACCTCAGGGTCATGAGTTTGAGCCCCACACTGGGTGTAGAAAGTACTTAAAAAACAAAAGGGTATCTACTTCTTGCTGAGGGAGCTGTCTTACTGGGTCATGAGATAAATTGTCAGCCAAGGGACTGAGCAGAGATTTGTTCCTGGCAAGCTAAACTGGAATTTGGAATACATTTGCATAAGGGACATAAGTTCATAAGTTATGAGTACTTTGGTATTGTTTAACCAGTCCAATTTATAGCATTTAGCCAATGTGCAAGAATATATTTGTGACATTGAGTTTTTTGGCATTCTGTAGATAAAATACCCAAGCGACTGACCAAAGTCTTTTCTTGGAAATACTTAGTAAACAAACCCCATTGCATCATTGGAAGCTTTCTTAAGGCACCTTTCTCAACCCTATTAACTTTATAAAAGTGGCCAAATACCCCAGAGCAAACAACCAATCAAAACTCTGGGAAAATCAAACAAGCTTTAATGTTCAGATATGCTGACTGATTAGAAAAAGAAATTTTGTTTATGTAAAGAAAGCTTTGAATGGTTTAATGGCAATCTTAGCAATAATGAGTTGCTAAGTTGCTGCAAGTTTAAGAAGCATTCCTTTGGACTGGTTTCTCAATCATGCAGGGACTCATCCTGAATGGAGAAACTGCTGTCTTGTATACAGTGGTTTAATCAAACAAGAGTAAGAAAATTAGGTGTCCTTGTCCGGATTAGCCAAATAATTCCTGGCAGGTCTGGATGGTGCAAAGCCAAGGAGACACAAACGCAGGGCAAATGCCTTCAACATCACCGTCCTGCTGTTTTTGATTCTGGGGTGGAATTTTGCGTGTTGTAAAAGAAGCATCTTTTCTCAGCTGAATCGGTGTGGCTAAAAGTAATTTCTGTTATACACAAATAGGGTTCAGATGATATTTCTCACTTCTAACTCTTTTAGTATTTTTCTGATACTTAGAGTAAACGTGGTATTTTCTTTTTTTATTAAAACATTTTTTAATGTTTTATTTTTGAGAGAGAGAGAGAGAGAGAGAGAGAGAGAGTGAGTGTGTGTGAGCAGGGCAGGTGCAGAGAGAGAGAGGGAGACGCAGAATCCAAAAGCAGCTTCCAGCCTCTGAGCTGTCAGTGCAGAGCCTGACGCAAGGCTCGAGCTCACAAACCGTGAGATCGTGACCTGAGCCGAAGTCGGACACTTAGTGGACTGAGCCACCCAGGCACTCCTAGAAAAAAAATTTTTAAACGTTTATTTATTTTTGAGAGAGAGAGAGAGAGAGAGAAAGAGAGAGAGCAAGCACAGGAGGGGCAGAGAAAGAGGGAGACGGAGGACCCGAAGCGGGCTTTGTGCTGACAGCAGAGATCCTGACACGGGCCTCGAACCCACAAACTCTGAGATCATGACCTGAGCTGAAACGAAGAGTTGGACACTTAACTGACTGAGCCACCCAGGCACTCCATCTGGTATTTTCTTATACAAAGAGAATGATTCGGGAAAGTTTAATTGGTATATCTGCAAATGTCTTGTTATACATGTAGCATATTTATATACCCTATATTGAATAGACTTTTTTTTTTTTAGGGGAAATATGTTACAGTGAAAATAAAAAGCCCTAAAAGAAGGTCAGCCCTTTATGATCTACTCTGCTACACACTAGCTATGGTCTTTGTCGAGAATTTAACTTCTCTCTCAGTTTCCTCATCCACAAAGGATTAAAAATTGGCTGTGTATAGTACATATCTTATCTACCAGGTCTCAAAATTTCATATTCCTAGTACTCCAGGGCTCAATATGAAGCAAGATATTCATATATTTTATTTCCTGGAATTTCCTGAGTGTGTGCTTTCTCAATCCTTTTTTCTTCTTAGTTTATTCTAGAGATTTCTTGCTTAGATTTAGGATGGGATCTAGAGTACTCCCATTTACATAAAGGCCATGTACAGGCCTGATGGGGTGAAGAAGGTGAAATGTGTGATGCAAGGGAGCAGCCCTTCTGAATACATCCTCTACCCTGTCTTGCCACATTCACTGCTTTTAATCACAAGGCTGGGTTTTTCAGAATTGCAAAAGAAATTCCTTACTCAGCAGTTTGCATGGGTAAAATTTCCTGATGCTGCTACCCCTGCTTCTAAGCCCCCTCCCCACTTAAGTTTCTAACCCCTGTCACTACTGACCTTGATAATAACCTCATATCCTTGACAGTTCGGCAACATGTAAGAATTGATATTTTGTGAGGGGATCATTGGATTCCAAAAGAAAATTTCCAGATGTATTACAAGCTGGAACCAGTTGTACAGAGTCACTGGGACTTTGAAAGAGAGTGCTGCAAGGGGGCTGTAAGGACAAGATCTGCTGTAAGCCCCCAGGTACTTCTGAGCCCAGAAAAAATATGAGTTTCAGTTTCTAACAAAGCAATAAACACGTATAAGGAAGGAGTTACAAATATCACCCGAGCATGTCTTATACTAAACGAAAAAACAGTGATGCCTCTTGAAACTAAAAATAAATTTAAAGAACAGGCTCATTCACTAGAAATATTATGAATTGGATTTTTCCAGTATCAGGAAAAACTTGGGTTACACATCCCAGGAGCCCCCAACATGAAGGCTTCAGCTGTTTTGGGATTAATCAAGATCACCCCATCAAATGCGCAGTCTTTCTTGACGTATATATTTTTTTCAGTGATTCGCCTTCTTGGCTTACCCACTGGGTTTTGCCTGTTTTTCCTCATTCTCTACTGTGTCTTTAGATACTGCTGTCTCTGACAGGCTGGGTAAGTCGTCAAGTGCATGCTGATGAGCTGGTTTGCCTTCTTTGCCAGATTAAATCAGGACAGCCTTCGGAGTTTGGAAAGGGAGAGGATGGTTTGTGCCATTACTTCTGACCTTTCCTTCCTTTTCTTTTATCTGGGACTTTTTCGGCTCCCAAACTCTTCCATTATGTTCTCAACTTAGGATACTTCCTTTCCTCCATCTTTTCTACCAAGAACGTAACTGTTTCTGTCTTGCTAGTGTGTTTCTTGCCAGTTTTCTCACTTGTTTCTATCGATTTTACTTTGTGTCTCTTTTAATAAGTAAGTATACAAGCTTATAAAAATTGTAAGGAAGTTCAAAAGTAGAGTTGAAAGTCAATTCATTGACATTCTTGAGTCAAGAACCAATATTTACAAATTCAGTTTTCATATAAGATGGTAACAAGGAAAAAAAAGATCTATAGATGTAGTATTACCCCAAGTTGTTTTGAGAAACACATCCCAGAACCTTTGATATACTAATGAACATTATAAATCTCTAAGAGGAGGATATCTATGCTGCATTTCCCAAACTTATTAGATGTCGAATTCCTGTTTCCAAAAGATTTTCAACCGAGTAGTGTTCCTAGGGAACACTCTCTGAAATGTTGCCATATTCCATTTTCTTACAACGTATTTTATCATTTAGCTTTATATGTAATTTGGTAACTAATAATTTCAAAGAACCACAGACTTCCTATCTTTTAACAGTGAACTTTGTGGGGAAAGTTTGGCCTGAGAAAGGATAAGGATTTATTGTGATTTGAGTATGTTACAATATTTTAACATCCTAGTAATCTTTCAATATCTATTTAGACAGGACACGTTGCTTCAATTTTATTTTCATGTTTACCTTAAGAAAAGGTGTAGAAAGGAGCGTGGCTAGAGTTCAACTTTTTTGCCGATCTTATTTATTTACTATTTTATATACAATAGGGAGAAGTAGCTGCAACCATGGATACAAATACTGAATTTTACCTGCCAATATGAGTCTCCCGATTTGTCAATATTTCAGAGCATTGCTCTTGGGGCTCAGCATGTCACATTAGCATACAATGAAGCTTCCTTTCTCTCCCAAAATATGTTCCGTATCATGACTATGCCCCAGTCAAGGCCCCCGTCATCAACTTTAAACCCACAAGGTCACTTGGTCATCTTGTGATTACAACAGCAGCTTTACTGCGTGTAATTGTCCTACAGCTGTGGCAGCTCAATGGAAAAATGTTCTTTAAACACCATAAGCATCTGATTGTGCAATACCTAAATGAGTGTCATTGATTATTCACACTGCTGGCTGGTCAAAGCTGGGGAAGTAATTAGGGCTTTTTGTGTGGATTATCCACTGAGAAAAGGTCAAATAACTACAAACAGTGCCAGCAGAGAGGAGCCACCAAGGACCACAGCATCCGTGATCAGTTAAGAAATGCTAAAGCAAGGCTTAATAATGATGTGCTTATGCCAGGTTCTACAGAATGTGATCATTCTGTCATGGAAATCCAATGAAGCATGAATGATGGCTACTTTTTCCCTGGCAGGTCTGCTTCAGGTCCCCGATGCCCATCAAACAGGTTTGTCAGGGACACTAGACTGAGAAGAATTTAAAAAGCAGAGCTTTCCGCCCCCCCCCCTCCTTTCTTTAAATCAAGAGTAAAGGACTTCAGCTAGCAACCATTCTTTTTATCTCCCCCTTTGAAGCACCATGGCAATGTTGTTTTTCATATTTGCTAAGAAAATATTCCATCAAATTGTCTGGTGTTATGCGGGCTTGAAACCATTCATTTGCTGATTTAAATTAGGATCTCAGAAAACATCCTCTTTGAGCCGCAGTCCTATTTATAGTGATATAATGCTGAAAATATGTTTCAATGTGCTGAAGGGCCTTTCATATTTTCCAAGCTTAAGATATTTCTTCTAAATCCACTTAGTCAGTCTTGGGACTGGCCGCCATCCTCAATAATACCTGTAAATCTAAGGTTAAATCTTCATTGTTTTCGTTTCAGTTATTGGTTTCTGCTAAACGGAAGCTATTCTGGGAAAGCCAACAGTTTAGCCATTTTTTACCCTTATATAATTAAAAAAATCTGAAAAGTCAGGCTTGAGAAGACATAAGGGCAATAGTATTTGGAAAGTAAAGTAAGTAGTTGGGGATACCCAAAACAAAATGTTTTGGGGTTACTTCTGGACTCTGCTTGGAATTTTATTAGTGTAGTGGGGAAAAAGAGTGGGTAGTAATTGAGAACACCAACTTTGTGAGGGTTCAAATCCTGGTTCTAATGACTTACTCTCTGGTATTGGGCACGTCACTTAAGCATTCTGATTCTCAGTAGGAGGTGGACAGAATTTTAAAAAAACAATCTTTTGGGGGCACCTGGGTGGCTCCATCCGTTGAGAGTCCTGACTTCAGCTCAGGTCAAGGTCTTGGGGTTTGTGAATTCAAGCTTCACATCTGGCTCGCTGCTGTCAGCCTGTCAGCATAGAGCCTGCTTCAGATTCCCTGCCCTGGTCTCCTGGCCCCTCCTTCGCTTGCACTCTCCCCCAAATAAATAAATATTAAAAACAAAAAACAACAGTCTTTTTTCAGAAGCACTAAAATAGCAGGTAGATGACCTAGCTAGGAAGACGGGGACTCTGAAAACCACCCTGAATCGTTGTAGAATGCGGGCCTGCTAGGGTGTCCTGAGAAATAGGAGTTGTGACCAATGATCCTCCTCACGTGGGGCAGCCTCCTGGGTTGAACCGCTAGATTCCGCATTGTGTTCTCTGGTCTCGCCTGCTTGTGCTTGGTCCCCTGGTTTTAAGTCTGAGCTCCCGGAATCTCTGACACCGAGGTCTTGCTTGATTATGGGTTAAGGAGGCTCCACTTTCTAAAACCAGACAGAAAAACCTTCAAAATCTAATTGTGGAATTTCAGGGAGTGTAACAAACTGAAAGGAAGGGATTTTGGAGCAGGCACCCTTGACTCAGTTCCCCAGTTGACCACCCTCTTTTTTTTTCACTCTTGCTCCTTGTCCCAAACTGGAAGTCTCCTGAGTTGACAGACACAAGAATTGTAATGAGAATGAAAGAAGACAATTGTCAAGTGTCTGCACGGTGCCCGGCACGCAGTAAGGCCCAACAATGGATATGTGATGTCAGAAGCCTAAGAGAGGTGGAAAAACTTGCCTTTAAAATATGAATGCAGGGGCGCCTGGGTGGCTCAGTCGGTTAAGCGTCCGACTTCAGCTCAGGTCACGATCTCGCGGTCCCTGAGTTCGAGCCCCGCGTCGGGCTCTGGGCTGATGGCTCAGAGCCTGGAGCCTGCTTCCGATTCTGTGTCTCCCTCTCTCTCTGCCCCTCCCCCGTTCATGCTCTGTCTCTCTCTGTCTCAAAAATAAATAAACATTAAAAAAAAATATTAATGCATCTCTACTTCTGCAGTACTGTTTTAAAAATTCTGTAGGTTCTGGGTGGCTCAGTCGGTTGATCGTCTGACTTCAGCTCCGGTCGTGATCTCGCGGTTTGTGGGTTCAAGCCCTGTGTTGGGCTCTGTGATAACAGTTCAGAGCCTGGAGGCTGCTTCGGATTCTGTGTCTTCCTCTCTCTCTGCCCCTCCCCCACTTGTGCTCTCTCTCTCTCTCTCTCTCTCAAAAATAAATAAACATTAAAAAAAAAAAAGAAAAAGAATTCTGAGTGATAGAGTTGTGAGAGTTGTCTGCTTTGCCGCACTAATTCCCTTCCATTGATCATTTAAATAAGGGATTATCTTGTTTGCCCCTTTTAGACTGAGGATTAGTTGTTGAAAAGTAAAGATGGAGGACATACTGGCTGCGAAAGAATATCCAGGCAACATTGCAATGATATTTATTTATATTTTGTAGGAAAGCAATTTTCCTTGTTTAGCAAGCAAGAAGAGGGAAAAAATGGAAGCAGGATGGTTTAAATGGGGAGAAAGTTAAATATTCATAATTCAGATTGCCATTATCTGTAAGAATATATTAAAGGTCAAATGAACAATTTTTTCGTTTAGGTCATAGAGAAGATAAAAAAAAACCCTTACATTTCCTGTTGGCGTTATCATAATTTAGGAGCAGAATGCTGCCCTAGACAAAGTAAGGCAGAGGCAGAAGTTCTGGCAGAGGCAGAGTTTATCTCTCACTTTTTTTGGCTCCGGGAGTGGGGGCTTGCTTGGTACAGTGATTTTTCTCCTGCTTCTACCTGTTACTGTTTCTGTGTGCTGATGGAGCAGGTGAGTGCCTGGGGGCAGCAGTGACAGAGTGATTGAGCAGTGGGAGACCATGGGTGGGGGGGTGGGGGGAGACGTTTTCATCGCAGCCCCATCTTAAATTCGTCTTCTAGCCCTGAAAACGTTGTAAAGGGGAAGGTTTGTGGTCGTTAGTTAGTTTGTTTTAACGTAACAGCTTTGTTGAGATATAATTCACGTACCATAAGATTCATTAAAATGTACACTTAGAGGTGTTTGGTATATTCCCAGAGTTGTGCAACTATCACCACTATCTACTTTTAGAACATTTTCGTTACCCCCAGAAGAAACCTTGTGCCCATTAGTCATTTGCTATTCCTCCTCCTTCTGGCCCCTGGCAGCCCCTAATTTATTTTCTGTCACTATGGATTTGCCTATCCTGGACATTTCATACGAACAGAATCACATAAGCTGTGGTTTTTTTGTGTCTGACTTTTTTCACTTAGTATAGTGTTTTTAGGGTTTATTCGTGTTGCATTATTATTTGTCATTCCTTCGTTCCTTCACTCCCCCCAATTATTTTCTTGTGGTAAAATACACATAACATAAAATTTAATATCCTAACCATTTTTAAGTGTACATTTCAAAGGTATTAAATACATTCATATTGTTGAGCAACCCTCACCACCATCCATCTCCAGAACTCTTTTCATTTTGCAAAACCGGAACACTATACTCATTAAACAATAACTCCATTGCGTCTTGTAGACAGCCTATACCTGGATCATGTCTTTTATTTTTTTTTCTATTCTGCCAATTTCTGTCTTTTGATTTGAGAGTTTATTTATATTTATTTATTTTTATTTATTTATTTTTTTCAACGTTTATTTATTTTTGGGACAGAGAGAGACGGAGCATGAATGGGGGAGGGGCAGAGAGAGAGGGAGACACAGAATGGGAAACAGTTTCCAGGCTCTGAGCCATCAGCCCAGAGCCCGACGCGGGGCTCGAACTCACGGACCGCGAGATCGTGACCTGGCTGAAGTCGGACGCTTAACCGACTGCGCCACCCAGGCGCCCCGAGTTTATTTATATTTAAAGTAATTACTGAAACGGAGGGACTTCTGTCATTTTGCTATTTGTTTTCTACGTAGTTTATAGCCTTTTTTGTCCCTCATTTCCTGTATTACTGTCTTCTTTTGTGTTTAGTTGATTTTTTTTTTTTTTTGTAGCAAAATGTTTAAATCTCTTTTTCATTTCCTTCTGTGTATATTCTTTTGCTATTTTCTTTGTGGTAACAGTAGGGATTACATTTAATGTCTGAAATTTATAACAGTCTCATTTGAACTAATACCAGCTTCACTTCAATAATTTACAAAATTTCGGGGTGCCTGGGTGGCTCAGTCGGTTAACCGTCTGACCCTTGACTTCAGCTCAGATCATGATCTCTTAGTTTCTCTTAGTGCACGTGCAGAGCCTGCTTGGGATTCTCCCTCTCGTCTCTATCTGTCCCTCCCCTACTTGCACTCCCTCAGTCTCTCTCAGAATACATAAACTTAAAAATAAAAATAATACAAATAATTTACAAAATCTCTGCTCCTTTAACAGGTCTGTCCCCACTCCTTTCAGTTGTTAATGTCACAAAATTATCTTTGTACATTTTGTGACCCAAACCATAAATTCATAATTTTTAAATGCATTACTCTCCTGAATTATATAGAAAAAGAAATGTGGAATTACCAAAGTTACAATAATAGTAGCTTTTAGACTAATTTTTTTTTAATGTACAAGTTTCTTAGATTGTGTAGAAAGCAAAAAATGGATTTACACACCATTGTTACAATAAAACTAGCTTTTGTAAAATTGCCCATGTGTTTATTTTTCCTGAGATCTTTATTTCTTCATGCAGCTCTGAGGTACCGTCTAGTGTCTTTTTGTTTCCACCTGCAGAACTCTCTTTAGCATTTCCTGCAGGATAGGTATAGTGGTAACAAACTTCCTCAGCCTTTGTTTATCGGGAGATGTCTTAATTTCTCCCTCACTTCTGAAGGACAGTTTTGCCAAATATAGGATTCTTGGTTGACAGTTTTATTCTTTTAGCGCTTTGAACATATTAGCTCACTTCCTTCTGGCCTCCAGAGTTTCTGATGAAAAATCTTATAATCTTACTGAGAATCCCTTGTACGTGATGAGTTGCTTCTCTCTTGCTGCTTTTAAAATTCTTTGTCTTTGGATAGTTTGATTTTAATGTGTCTCAGTGTGGCTCTTATTGAGTTGATCCTACTTGGAGTTTTTTGAGATTCTCAGAAGTTTAATTTATGTCTTTCATCAAAGCTGGAAAGTTTTTAGCCATTGTTTCTTCAAATATCCTTTCTGTCACTTTCTCTCTCCTTCTGGAACTCCCACAACATATCCGTGCCTCACAGGACTCTTCACTTTTCTTCAGTATTTTTTTCTTACTCTTCTTCAGATTTTATAATTCCCATTGTTCTGCCTTCAAGTTTACTGATTCTTCTGTTTACTCAAATCTGATGTCGAATCCCTCTAGAGAAATTTTCATTTCAGTTATTGTACTCTTCAGTACCAAAATTTCTTTTTGGTTTCTTTTAGGTTTTCTACATTTTTATTAATGTTTCCACTTTGTTCATACATTATTTTCTTGATTTTCTCCATCTCTTCCTTTAGTTCTTTGGGCATCTTTAAAATAGTTGTTTTAGGGACGCCTGGGTGGCGCAGTCGGTTAAGCGTCTGACTTCAGCCAGGTCACGATCTCGCGGTCCGTGAGTTTGAGCCCCGCGTCGGGCTCTGGGCTGATGGCTCAGAGCCTGGAGCCTGCTTCCGATTCTGTGTCTCCCTCTCTCTCTGCCCCTCCCCCGTTCATGCTCTGTCTCTCTCTGTCCCAAAAATAAATAAACGTTGGAAAAAAAAAGTTAAAAAAAAATAGTTGTTTTAAAGTCTTTGTCTAGTAGATCCACCATTTTTCAAGGATAGTTTCTCTTATTTTAGTTTTTTTTTTCCTTTGAATGGTCCATACTTTCTTGTTTCTTTGTATGCCTTGTGATTTTTTTGTTGAAAACTGGACATTTATATCCAATAATGTGATAATTCTAGAAATCAGATTCTCCCTTTTTTCAGGGTTTGCTGGTGTTATTAGATTGTTGTTGTTTTTGTTTCGTTGTATTTTAATTGTAGTCTGTCTCTGTGCCAAGGAGCAGACTGAGTGTAAACTTAAGGTCTGTTCAGGTCGTTTCTGAGTCTATGCCTGCCCTTGGACATGCATGGTGATTTTCTAATTTTCCTCATATGTAAAGTTGCTGTTGAATGTCCTACTCTTTGATGTTTGGTTTCCAAAATGGGAAAAGAGAAAAATGGGGGTAAAGGCATTGGCCCTTTAAATCCCCTGGGAAGTCACTTCAGCCAAAGGGGGAGGGGCTTGCAACATTTGGGAGAGGTGCAACAACAGTGGTCACCACCTTTTTGTTTGCACCTCTGTGATTAGAGCACAGATCCCTGAATCCTACAAGCTGTGGGCAAGCTGCTCCAGTAACATAGGCACAGCTACCTGCCAGTGGGTGATGAGTAGGTACTATTGTGATAAGAGCTGAAATTGAAATTAACTGTAATTTACCAATCAACCAATTCTAGTCTTCCTCAACTGGGGAAGTTGCATGCCTTCAGTAGATTCCAACATTCCAAAATAGTTATATCAGGCAGATTCTGCCAGTGTAACTGTTGTCTAGGTAGGAGGACAGATTTCTGGTGTTTCCTACTCTGTCACATTCCCAGCATCCTCCTTCATTCCTTTCTGTTGCTGAGTAACATTCTATTTGTGCGTTAACCACATTTTGTGTATGTCTTCATCAGTTGAGGGACACTTGTGTTGCTTTCACTTTTTGACAAATATGGATAATGGTGCTACACACATTTGTGTAGTTTATGTGGACATATGTTTTCATTTCTTTTGGGTGTGTACCTAGGAATGGGGTTGCTGGGTCATCTGGTAAGTCTATGTTTAACATTTCAAGAACTGCCAAATCATTGTTTAAAGGGCTACCATTATTTCTCCACTTCATCATCAACACTTGATATTTTTGGCCTTTTTGATTGTTGCCATCCTAGTGGGTGTGAAGTGGTATCTCACTGAGTTCCTGATTTGCATTTTCTTGGTAGCTAATGATATTGATCATCTTTTCATGGGGCTACTTTTTGACCACTTGGAGAAATGAAAGGGACAAGGTTTACTTTCACTGTTCTATCCTTTTTTTGAGGCCTTCTGCCCTTTTATGGTGTGATAATTTCTCTAAGGTCTCTTTTATCAAGGTGTATTTTAGGCAGGTTCAACTGAGAGCTCTGTATCCTGAGACCTCTCCTGCATGGAAAAGGCAAGAAGGTAGAAATAGAAGGCCAGTGTTGAGGGGGTGTCCAACAGTCCATATTGTGTCATTTAAAGAGATAAGGAAAGTAAAAATGGGCCTCCGTGGATGTTAGTACCCCATACAGGTCTGATCTGCTGATTAGGGCACAGTAGCAGAAATCTCTAGAATCATCCATTCATTTAACAAATATTTATGAAGCGGCTGCTGGGAATCAACCAGAATCTGTTTTATGTGTTAAGGATAACTCAATAAAATAGTAATAACTTCCCTGGCTTTATATCATTCATGTTCTAATAGAGGATCAATCCAGTTTAGAACAGAAATTCAGTCTATGGGCTTAGGAGATTGGTGAAGGCCAAGGTTTGGATAGAACTCTTGTTCCAGTCTGAGATTCAGACATCATATCTGATCACAGGGGGGAAAAAACCCACATAAGGATGAAAGACCAGAGGGCCATATGTGGGCATGTCATTTTCACATGCTATTTTGCATGATTGGTTGAGGAGTGCAGTGGTGCTGAGTAGATAGTATATCATTAGTTCCTGCAGCAAAGATAGACTTAGGGGAGCAAGAAAATGACATCTCTCCTCTAAAATGAGGATCCCCTTCCTTAGAAATTTTATAGTACCTTTTATGGGGATGATATAGCTGGTAAAGGGCAGGGTTGTGAGCCTTCAGGGACAGAATACACGCGAAAGCACTCAGAAATATTGTTAAAGGGCATCCATTTGTAAGTCATTAGAATAATAATGGCAATCATTGCTTCTGGCCATTGATGTCAGAGAAAGCATCAGGTTAGAGTGGTGGCAGGTGACACAGAGAAGGGACCATTACACAAGTGGCTCATCCCACTCCTGCTCAAGGAACCCAAATCGTTGTAAAATTTTAGCATATTTTTTGCATTACATATTTGGTTCTGTCAAAAATAATGAAATAGCATCCCTTTGTGTCTCTTTGAAGCTAATTGCTATACAGGGAGAGATGAGAAACAAGTAAGTAACAGACTACTTGGTTTTTGTCTTTCTGCTCAACCTATGTTTTCAAATTGTAAACAAGGTGGATGCAAAATTCTTATTACGGGACATGATCATTTCCTTTTATATAGGGCAGTGGATCAACAGACTGGTTTCTTCTGGTTGATTATTAAAATCTTTGTTCAAATAAAGCCAGGTAAGAAAAACTATCTTTCAGATGGTTCAGGCAGGGGTAAGAAATAAGCACTGTGTGGGAATGCATTTGACCATAAGAAACAGAAAACCCATCTGTAGATGGCATTTCCTATTTCGTCTACAACAGGAAGTCTGGAGGTAGGCACTTGCCTGCGTTGATCTAATGACTCTAGGGCCAACTTCCTTGTCATTTTCCTGGCCAGAATATGGCTGCCGTGTCTCTAGCCACCACATCCACCTTCAGGACGGAAAGCAAGAGGACAGGTGGAGATTCTTCTGTGAAGATTCTTCTGTGAAGTCTTATCTTTTTCTTTAGGAAATGAGCCTTCCCTAGTGGACTTACCCTATGCCTCGTTGGCCAGGATGTCATGTGCCCACTCTCTGGCCAATCCCTTAAGAAGGGAATTGTCTGACCGATTCAGACAATTTCAGCTCATTCCTTGCGGCTGAGGTCGGGGCCTAACCTTCCTGAAATCAAGGAATCTTTGCCAATAACCCGCATGTAAGAGTTTTGTTGCCAGAGAAGAGAGAAACAGTTACAGCTTAGACGCAGGCTCAGCGTCTGGCCCATATGCCAGTGGATCCAAAAGTGGCTGGGAGTGCCCGAGCGGCGTCCAACTCTTGGTTTTGGCTCCGGTCACCATCTCATGGTTCGGTGCATGAGAAGCTCGAGTGATTGAGCCCCGTGTCTGGCTCTGCACTGACAGCACCACCATCGCTCTCCCTCTTTCTACTCCCCTATCCTCTCTCTCTCTCTCTCAAAAAATAAACTTAAAAAATCCCCCCAAAACAAAAGTGGCCACATACCCAGCTTGGGGGTGGGGGGCTCCTGGACACTTAGTGCAACAGGATCCGCCGAACACTGCCAAGTTACCCTAGAAGGGTGTCCCTGCCTAATCGTGTGCTGTGGTGCTTCAATTGCAGAGTCCTGCTTGGCTCTTCTCACTCTCACTGTAAATTAAAGATAAAGGATTCTTTAGCCAGTACATACCCCACTTGTGCCTTGGGTGGTCTCCTACCTCTTTTTTCATTCTTTCTCTCTGCTGCCGGAGTCTCTTAAGGACCTAAGGAAAAAAATAGCTAACATCTGTCAGACTTTTTTTGAGTGCCAGGCATGTGCTGAGCACTTTATATTCTTTATCTCATCTAATCCCCCTAAAAGCCCTCCTTTGTAGTGGGTACTATTAGTATCAGTCTTCTTTTGTAGTTGAGAAACTACGAGTTGACCCTCCTAGCCTGGGGCCACAAACACCCAGAAGCTGTGGACTGCCCCAATTCCCTAGTTAGGATCCACCAGCCCACACCATCTCGTTTTTCTGCTTCTGATGGGCTCAGTTTCTGTGTCTGTCGCTTTTATGGTATTTTTCACAATGTCGTAGAAAAGGCTAGTACACTGACCAGAGTCATGTAACTAGCAAGCGATGGGGCTAAGTTTGGACTCCAGCATCTGTGCTCTGAGTAAATGCATTTAGCTTATCTAATCTCTCTAAATAGAAGGTGAGTGAAATGGAGATCGAAAGGGTTGATCGAAATCTAGCATGCAGTGTTAATCCTTATAGACGGCATATGTATACTTAACAAGGGCTTTCTGAAGACAGAACACCCCAATTTAATGCTAATAGGAGAATCTTTCCATTCTGAGGAATGCTGGTGGGGCAACTGTCTGGGGAGGGACAAATGGGTTCTTGTGACTTCCTCCAACAACGGTCCCCTCAGCTCTCAGAGACATGTTGATGGTATGGGTGATCATTCATTTTCTAAATGTCTCCTTTGTCTGAAGCCCTTGAACTTATCCGAACAGTGCCTCTAGAGAGGAATAAAGATCTGGGAATCTCATGATAGGCTGAAAACCCCACCTCTTACAAGTGGCATAAAATGAAACACACCTACAGTATTTGAATGTTATTTTTTGCCTTCATTTTGTTTCTTGGATATTTTTGTTGAAGCTGAAAAGCTTTTTTGGAACAGTAAGTGACCTCGACAAGAACTGGCTTCGTGCCACAGATGTTTTAAAAGTTAAAGCGGTCAGATGGACATACCTGATTAATATTTTTTCACACCCAATTCTCTGCTGTTTATTTTAACTTGCATAACTTGCTTGCATTAGCTTGTACTGGCCCCAGCTGCCAGTGGAGCATTCTGTAGCAATTTTTTTTGTGGCAGTCCTCATACAAAAGTAATTCATGGCATGGTTTGAGCCAAGTCGGTACACTGAAAACTAAAAGGACTGCTGTTTATTTAAGATTGAACTGGGGAAGACTCCAGGGCACTGCCCTTCCAATGCCAAGCAATGAATGAATCTAAACATTCTGTCACCATCATATCTAAACATCATTTAATAAGTGCTCTTGTTATGCATAAGGAATATGGGAGAAATTCTTTTTTCCTTTTCCATTTTCATCGAATCTAAAAGCACAAGAGGTTTTGCCAGATCAAATATATTCCTGTTTTTGCTGGCTTATTGATTCAGGGATAAACGTATAACCTGTTTTTTGTTTTTTTTTTTTAAGGAAATTTCTTAGTATTTCATCTTTTGTTGAAATACCGCTCTTATTCCAACATGTTAAAGAACTGTGACAACTTTTTGTTAATGAGGGGATTGGGATAGGGTGGGTTGGGGAACAGGAGTGAGAGCATATCAGAGGTTATGTATTTGCCTTTTCTATACAATTTTAAATTAGACCTTTGTTCACAGATTAATTTTCTTCATGGAGAAAACACATTGGAGTTACCTGTGTGTGTGTGTGTGTGTGTGTGTGTGTGTTTATTTTTTAATGTTTATTTTTGAGACAGAGACAGAGAGAGACAGAGCACGAGTGGGCGAGGAGCAGGGAGAGAGGGAGACACAGAATCCGAAGTAGGCTCCAGGCTCTGAGTTGTCAACACAGAGTCTGATATGGGGCTGGAACCCACAAGCCGTGAGATCATGACCTGAGCCGAAGTCTGACCCTTAATCTGACTGAGCCACCCAGGTGCCCCTCCCACATATATTTTTAACAACTTTTGTTCTTTATGCAAAGTATAGCCCATAACTTAGAATAAAAATTTCCATTTTGCATGCTTATGCATCCATGTATGCAAAGACTGGTTCAGTAGCTAACAGAATAAACAATCAATGCCTTTGTCAAAGTGTTATCTATTGGAACTTGGCCATTAAAAGAATCCTACTATTACTGACAAGGATCTGAACTGGCCTAGACATGCTACATAGTTATGAATCATCTTAGTGAGAGTGATGCACAGCAGAGATTCATAATTATATATAAAGGGTTTTAATTGAAGCACTTTTTGCTTCAAATGTTCTCAAATGTAATAGATCAGCCTACAACATGACCAATAGTATTAGAGAGGTCCTGAAAGAGGAGAGAGGGTGTACATATCCTTTGACAGGAAGCTGGCCACTCAAAGAGTGAAATATAGTCATGTTTTACTCAGTCATTTGGTGATTGCTGGTTAGGACGTTCACTTCTGGAGAAGAGACCTCCGGTAATCTCTAGTACATTAAACTGGCAGCATTTTAATCACAGGTTAAAATCCCTTCATTCTCTGAAACTGTTCTAAAATTGGGTTGTGGTGATGGTTTTACAGCTCTATGAATATACTAAAAATCATTGAATTGTATATTTTATAGCTTTTATCTGTTTATTCATTTGAGTAACCTCTATACCCCGTGTGGGGTTGGAACCCATGATGCTGAGATCAAGAGTCACATGCTCTTCCCACTGAGCCAGCCAGGCACGCCCCACTGAATTATATATGTACATATATAATTTTTGAGAGAGTGTGTATGTGCATGCGTGTGTGAGTAGGGGAGGGAGCAGAGAGAGAGAGGGAGAGAGGGAATCTCAAGCAGTCTCCGTGCCTAGCACGGAGCCCGACGCGGGGCTGGATCTCACACGTGTGAGATCATGACCCGAGCTGACATTAAGAGTTGACGCTTAACCAACTGAACCACCCAAGTGCCCCTGAACTGCATATTTTAAGTGGGAAGGTTGTACAGTGTGTTAATCACACCTCAATAAATTTGCTTAAAAACCCACATTTGCTTTCATCCAGTGGAAGTCACTACTTTTTTGTTGGGGTCCCCTTTTCCTTTTTTTCTCCTCAGATCTCTGTTTATAATTTTGTTGCTGTGTAATTTTGTACTAACCGGTTTCACCTTGGAAGTTGATAATGTGCTATTTGGGGCACATTTTTCCCCTTTATTATTTCTTAGTATTTAAAACAACGTGCTTCGTTCCTTCATTCCCTCAGTTCACATTCATTAGTTACTTTAAAATCATATTCTAGTGCAGTGGGGAGGGGCACTTGGCAATATCTGAAGATACTTTTGATTATCACAGTTTGTGGGGGTGCTATCGCTTTGAGTGCGGGGTATGTCAGGGTTGGTGCTAAACATCCTGCCATGTTGTGGCATGTGCGGGGTATGTCAGGGTTGGTGCTAAACATCCTGCCATGTGTGGCAGCCCCCCACGACAGAGAAGTAACTGGCCCCAAATATCAGTACTGCTGAGGTTGAGAAACACTACTGTAGGGAAACTGGGGGACATGTATGAATGTGTGCCATTTGCCTTGTGGAGGAACTGAGGCCCAATTCTGAACTCTGTTGTGAAGTAGCTTCGTTATTCCAGAAAACCAAGCTCCCTGTCCACACTTGACAACAGCTTTTATACTGGGGGCACAGCTGGCATTTCCATGCCAATGTGTGCGTACAAATGTTAACAAGCAAATGGATTGATTTTCTCCTCTTAACCCGGCCATATACCTTCTTGCTTGTAGAGAAGGAAGTGGCTCTTTGTACCCTGCTGTTTTATTCTCCAGCTTTAGATAGCTCCTTACATTTATAAAATACTTTAAAAATAACTGTAATATGGGAGTGCCTGGCTGGCTCAGTTGGTAGAGATGCAACTCCTGATCTTGGGATCATGAGTTCAAGTCCCATGTTGGAGGTATAGGTCACTAAAAACCAAAAACAAACAAATAAAAAAATAACTGTAATAAGTATCATCTCATCTTGCCCACATAATTATCCTGTGGGACAGACAGGATGAAAATGATTCCTCTTTCTAGTATCAGGAAATTGAGAAGCAGAGAGAAATTAACTTTATTTTTTAATAAAAAATTAATTTAATAAAAAAATTTTTTTAATAAATTAAAAAAATCTATTTATTAATAAAGACAATATTAATAATTAAGGACTTGGACTTGGATTTCATGCAGACCTAGAGTTTTTATTAATTTCTGGCTCTTTTAGCTGGATGGCGTAGGGTGAGTTAAATAACCTCTCTAAGGCTCCTATCTCCTTGGCAAAATGGACTTTTCTTACAATAGGACTTTTTTTTTTTTAACAGGGTTATTTCGAGGGAAGACAGAAATAGTACACGTAGAACAACCAGAGCTTGACCCATTCTAAATGTCCAATACAAGTTTGCAGTTATCATTGAGTTCAGACAGAAAAATGCCCTTAGTATATCAGGCTGTTAAATACTGTCAAGTCAGTAATTGCTTAAAGGCCTTAGTTTTGTCAACTCTAAAATAGGGGATTGGATTAAATTATCTGAACTTCCCTTTCAGCCCCCAAACTCCATGATTCTTTGTTTTTCAGTGACCAAGAGAAGACGTATTTGAAAAATAACATGGTAAGATTCTTTGGGAGGGGGTTATCATAGGAGACAACGGGATTTTCTTAGTTATGTTACTGTTGTTCTTACTATTTCTGTTTTTGGGTCATGTTTACTTTCAGGACCATATATGGGCTTTATTTTCAGCCACTTCTTTTCCATTATGTACAGGAAGAAATTTAAATCACTTTTTGCTTAAAAAAAAAAGAAAAAAATAGCAAATATGAAAACCCTCTCGGTATCATGACACATATTATGGAGTAACATTTGCTTCTATTTCATGTACAACAATTTCCTTGTGGGAATCCAAATGAGAGAAAAGAATATATATATATATATATATATATATATATATATATATATATACACATATACACACATATACATATGTATATATATGTATACTTGTACATACATATACATATATGTATACACATACACACATATATGTATATACATATATGTGTGTGTGTGTATATATATATATATTTATTTATTTATTTAATGTTTACTTAGTTTTGAGAGAGCGTGAGTGGAGGAGGAGCAGAGAGAGAAGGGGACAGATGATCCAAAGAGGGCTCTGCACTGACAGCAGAGAGCCTGATATGGGGCTCAAACTCCCAAACTGTGAGATCAGGACCTGAGCCAAAATCAAAGTCAGAGGCTTAACTGACTGAACCACCCAGGCACCCCTATATTTCTTTTTTTTAAGTTTATTTGTTTATTTTGGGGGAAGGCGAGGAAAGTAGCAGAGAGACAGGGAGACAGAGAATCCCAGGCAGGCTCTGTGCTGTCAGTGCAGAGTCCAACATGGGGCTCAATCTCATGAAGGTGAGATCGTGACCTGAACCCAAAAGTCAGACACTTAACTGACTGAGAATCCAGGCGCCCCAAAGAGCCCATATTTCTATCAGATATCTTCAAAGGTCATTATTGGTGTATTTTGGATACTCTTAGTTAAGTTCCATTCATAACATTTTAGGAGTTATTTAATAAAAAATAATGTCCTCACTTACAAAATATGGATCAGACATATTAGAAAGATTATTTCTCACCTAGTGCCAGAAGAATACAAGATGTGTGGATGACATATCCCTCCTCTCTTCTTAAAGCCATTTCTCTCTGTTGTGTCCACTCTGACTCCCACCCAAGTCCCATTACCCAACCCTTACTAGTGCCATGCTCTCTCTCCCTTTTGGACCAGTTTTTCCCTAAATCCCCAAGATGCTAAATATCCTTTGCTGCCTTCTCCCGTCTTGAACTCTTTGCAGGGGGCTCTCCTCTGCCATAGTAAAACTTAAGGGCCTGTCGATCTTTACGCTCATAATATCTTTATTTTGTGAGAAGTCAACTAGGGGTTTGGTGTGATTGAAAGTTTTCAGACCTCCTCCCAGCTTTGATCTTTACTATGCATACCATTTTTTGAGCACATACGTCAAATTAATCCTCACAACAACAACCCTAGTAAATGGTACACTTGGTATTCCCATCTTCGTCCTGGGGAAACTGAGACCTAGATTGATTCTATTACTCTCCCAAGGCCACACAACTAAGAGGTGTCAGAGCCAGGATTCAAGACAAAAAGTTTGACAGAGGCCATGCTCCTGTTACTCATGCTACCTCTTTAGCAATAATATTTATGGAGTGCTTACTATGGGCTGACACTGTGTTAGGTACATACAATTTCTCATTTAACTTTTAAAACTATCCTAGACTGTTAACATTAGTACTGTACAGTTTGTTTTTCTGTAAAATGAAGCTAGCTCGTGTTGTTTCAATACTTCATCCTATCTGCTTTGTAACATGTTAGAACGATCTAATGGCTTATATCTCACTCTTCCACCAGAAAGTAAGCTTGCTGAGAATGTGTCTTATTCACCATAGTGTCCCTAGTACAGAGTCAGATGCCTGGCACCTAGTAGGCATTCATGAAAGTTTGAGGAATGGATGAATACATACCCTCCTTTGTGACAAATGAGACACTGCATGTGACAGTGCCATGAAACTTAACTGTTATTCAAATGTAATAGATGGTTAATAATAATCACCCGTTTAACTCTGCTTAAGGGAAAGTAAGATGTTCTCCTTTTTGTGGTGGTGACATGTGCGTTTTTATAGTGGTCTCTTGAATTGTTGCATTTGCCTGTGCTGCCCAACCAAAGGCAAACTCTCTTCTGAATATTTCCAGGGAAAAAAAAGACCACTTTGTTTTGAAAATCTATACCCTACTTAAAGGGCATATATAATCTCATTAACATTTTTTTTAAACGTTTATTTATTTTGGGGGGGGGGGGTGGCGAGCAGGGGAGGGACAGAGAGAGGGAGACACAGAATCCAAAGCAGGCTCCAGGTTCTGAGCTGTCAGCATGGAGTCCGACGCGGGGCTCGAACCCACAAACCGTGAGATCATGACCTGAGCCGAAGTTGGAAGCTTAACTGACCGAGCCACCCAGGCACCCCTATAATCTAATTTTTAAAAGTCTTCAGCCTCCCAGTTGTAAATGCCAGTAATGTTAGGTCTTTATTACAGAATAAACATGATGAATAAAACACAAATGTATTTATGGAGAGCTGGAAGAGCCTTGGATGACCGGCAAGTAGATCAGAACAAAGTGTTGTTAATGCTTCCCCCAGATACTTTAAGAAGCGCGCAGAAGATCAATTGATCTGCAGAACACTAATCCCTCTTCAAAGTGTGAGCATCCTGGATTTTATTTATTTAAGATTGATACAACTGAGTTATATTTTTGAGAATCTAATGGAAGAGAATCACATCATCTCTCAGGAAAGCAATTCTGGCGGCTGCCCTGGCCAAGCTCTAGCCTGTTAATCCTTTTGACCAGTGAAGCAGTTGGTATATTCTTGTAAACTTTCTGGAGGCAGCTTGTCCATTATTAGGACTGAACTTGAAATAGTTGGAACAACAGCTCCTCTTGCATCAAAATAATACAAGTGAGTCTCATTTTAATAAAACCCCAGAGCACAGTATCACCTAGCAAGTAACAGGTACTCAATAAATGCTCTTTGAATAAATGGATGAAAATTTAAATTTGTGAAATGGATCAATAAATATGTGATCATTTACACTTCCGAAAGATGTATCTGCTCATTTGCTTCTGAGTGCTGACTTTAAATATGGATCTTAAAGCTAGTATTAAGGGATAAGAAGGTGAGATTTTTCTTTTGAAGTTACTTAGTCCTTTTTCCCCGTCTACAGGGACATAGCAACCACCCCAGCGGCTTATCACTTTACCTATCGTCTGTGTGATGAAAGAGAGGGTTTCTAGTTCCTTCATTTTCATAAGTACCAATATCTAATTTTTAAAAAAATAAAAACCTGCTGGACCACCACGGTTTACAGATTTAAAATGTGCTGTAATGTATCATGACTTAGCATACATTGCTTTCCCGCCAACATCTGTATCCTGATTTGTAGTCTAATAAACCTTCCTGCCGCAGATGGCATGCGCATAGTTGTTCCAAGGTGTAATACATCAACACAGCATTTCTAAACACAGAGCAATAATGTATTCAATTAAGGGAGGAAATAAAACATCGAGCCGTTTCTTATAATAAATCTTTTACTAAGCTTCCCACATCACATGTTTGCTGAGGAAATAATACATGTCATTCAGACTAAGGGTTATTGTAGACTGCTGAGGGAAACATGAAATTCTGGAGGTTTCAGCAGTCCTGTGAAACCCTGAAACATGGAAAGTGTACAAATTAGAAAAGGATGTAATATGTGACTAATGATACCTCTTGGGATACCTCTGGAACCCATATTTACTGTTATGATCACTAGATTCATTTAAGCTACAGGAGTTGAAAAGCAATACCCTGGTAAGTGAAAAACACCTCTGAGTTCATTAGATGTGGTTGTAATTTAAGCTCTAAAGGCTTTTTTCCTTGCTGTCATTCTTCATATTTCTGGAAATGTGGTACTTGAGCTCCTAATAAAAGTGGTCTACATCATGACCATATAATCTACTGTTCCTGGAAAGCACATTTACACCTCCACATCTGTAGCCAAAGCCAAGACTGAACAGAAACTTAATTTACCCCAGATGTCACTCAACAGAAAGTTCTGGAGAAGGCTGCTGCTCTTAAACTTTTCTAGCCCCTGAATATGCCCCAAGCACTGGTATGAACGTGCAGCCCAGGCCCTCCAGGCCCAAATGTTGGAACAAAATTGACTGAATGCCACAGAGCAAATCTCCAAACCCACCCTCTATGTGTGGAGGGAAACAATAGCTGTTCCGACCTTATTTACACAGATGATACCAGGTCTTTCTGTCTTAAGTATCTGATCAAGAAATTGTGCTCTTCTGACTTGGTAAGGCATCATGCCATAGTGCTTTAAGGAAGCTTAGGTGGCAATCTCTGAAAAAAATTATATGTACATGTGTATGATTTGGGCTGCTAATCACCAGAATAGTGTTTGATGGGTCAATACAATCAGGCAATCCATTTCCAGCTAGTGATCTAATAATACTCTTCCTTCCTTAGCTTTGCAATTCCCTGACCAGCATCTCTTTTCCTTGGTGATGGATGAGTTGGTCCAAAATCAGTTCTCTCCCGTTCCCAGGTGATATGCCTGACTGGCACAGCTTTCTGGCTGAGAAAAGATCAACACATAAACCATACAGTTCCCCACAATGTGCAGAAATCACGGCAGACAAGACTTCAGTCCCACTCTGACCTATTTGTAGTTTTTAGTTCTACCTCTTAAACTCATGTATCTGTTGCTTGCTTAGAGTTACCTTCTTTCCACGGAGGCCCACCAGGTATGTGGGTCGGTGAATCTGGCCAGTTTCCCAGAGGCCCTGCCGAGGCTGCAGTTTCTAGGTGTAGTTCAGGGGAGGCCACTGCGGACACATTGTGCCTTATGAATACTGGAGCTTTCTCTAGAGGAAAATCACTCTCTGCTATGTCAGGTCAGATACAGAAGCCAGATTACCTAGGCTCGGTTGGTGTAACCGCTCATAAAAATTACTATTTAATAAGGATATCCTCAGGATTTATTAAGGGAACAATGTAGAAATGGCCACGTGAAAAATAGGTTTACACCTTTGTAAAACTGCTGTTAAAGACATTGTTCATTGAATGTTTAATTATTAATCAAAGATCCATCTACCTGACAACTTCCTCTTAAAATGTGTCTCCTGAAAACCTGGTGTGTATTCCTCTATTAAACACTGAGATCTACACAACCCACTGAATTTTCCTTTTTGCCGTGTTACAAAGATTAGAGTTAAATTCTATGCCTAGTGGTACTGATAATTTTATTCCAATTTTCGGATACACAGTTTCTTTCTCCTTCCTCTCTGGTAGTCTATGAAATAGTATTGGTGGTCTCTGAACATCTGAATTTGTATGCAAAGGTGTGTGTGTTGTGTATGTATTTTTCTGTAGAAAGAACCCAAAGTTTTCACCAGATTCTGAAGGGGATGCGTTATCCAGAAAAAGTTAAGGACCATAGTATTACATGGTGTTTTATATTTTTGATCTCACCTTTAACTCTTCTGTCTGTATAACAAATCTATTGCAATTAGAAACAATCTAAATCCTTTTTTTCTTTTGTTGGAGAAGAGGGAAGGAAAAGCTAGATGTCCGTAAAAATTATATAAACGTAAATACAACAGCCCATTTTGTTGTCAAGTACTCAGCCTGTTCGTAGGTGTGATTTCAGAGGGCATTTTTTTGTTTGTTTGTTTGTCTGTGGTTTTCAGAAACAAGGGGCTGAAAAGAATAACCCTAGATGGCATACATCTGTATGAAAATGTAATCTGGTGTCTCTTCTCTTTTTATTTTTCTCCTATCTCAAAAATACACAAACAACTATCTGGACAGTCTATATGGACATCTCCCTACATAAATGTCTCCTAAATACTGTAGGGAGATAATAATATACCTAGAAAATTTCTTCATCATATGGCACTGATACATATTGACCTCGGGACTGAAAAAGTCCACTGTGTTGCACATATTAATATGGGATTTTTAAGACAACCCCATAGGAGTTAGCTTGCTAATTGGGAAACTAGATAAGTCCAATAAAAGGAAAACGTGTTCAGAGAAAAAGTCTTGATGAGAAAAAAATCTCAGGAGATCAAACAGTAACACAAACCATTGAAGGAGCAGATATATTTCCCCCTAGAACAAAATATCTTCCATCTTGAGTTTTCCAAAATAATTTTTTATGAACATATCGTGAATTACACAGGACACAACTCCGCTGCTTTGGGAGCAAAAAGACAGAGCTGACAGATGTAGTTATTTGCCAGGAACAACCATGTGAATTTATAAATATTTTACAAGTGCAGCTTTCAGAAGAGTGACTTTTACTGCCATATTAATGCAACTTGCAAATTTATAGTCTGGGCATTTGTGGGTTATGAATGTCCAGTATTCGAGGCTAGTGCCAAGAACATGGTTTATGTTTGGAAATTCTTTTTTTTTTTTCTCTGAACACAGACTTCTTGGCTGTTAAGGTCTGCGTTATAATTCAGCTGCACACGAGGTGCAAGGCTACATAATACATCAGTCCCCACTCCCAATGGCTGGACTCATAAATATACTCATTACAACATACTCCATGTGACAGAATGACGCACAAAGCATAAAAATATCTCTAAAGAATAGAGAATTAGTAATAGTAGGAGCAACAGTGGCATGATTCCAAGCCTCCGGCCAGACTCATAATATGTGACCTAAAGTTATAATTATGTGCCAAAGTGTAAGGAAAACTGGAATCGTGTGGGTTTGGAAGTAATATTTTAGTAGGTATTTGATCAACATTCTCATCAGTGTTGTCATCTGCACTGAAGGTGCACGACTGAAAAGACTGTAGTTACTCTAGTCATCTTTTAGCTGAGGTTGGGGCAGGGGGTCACAAAGGAAGGGGTACGAGCGCAACCCTTGCCTTGTACATTTAGAAGTTGCTTTTCTGACTGATTATGCCCAAAGTGAAGTAGTCCTTTTGGTGTTCCAGATCTTGAGAAAGAGGAGCACATTTCTCTGGCCTGGAATGGAATCTTGAAGTGACCAGCCTTTGGTCACACGTCAAAAGGTCCTCCTCTTGAAGATACGATGGAGACCCCAATTGTTGGCCATTGATGGAAGCCAGCACTATTGCCTGACCTTTGTGCTTTCCACTACATCGCTCTGTTGTCATGAATACATCTCTTCTCTAGCTCTCATTTCTTCTTTTGTAAAATGTTCACATTGTACCAGATGATTGCAAAATCCTTTTCAGCTACGACGATTTTTTTTCTAATGCATGTGTGCCAACCCGCATAGATATTGATAAACAGTGTATTATAATTTGCAATATTAACTGTTTTTCAGTGGGCACACTTCTCATCTCCTAAAAACCCCGGGTGCCAAAATGCTTCACCGTCTCACACCCATATGTCTACCATTTCTGGCTCTGTATTAAAACTGTATGTAATCCCTACAAGACTTAGTTGGACGTCTAACCTTAAATAATGGAGAATCTTGTGTTCTTACAAAAATTTGTAATGAGTACAATGAGTAACGTTCTTCTGAACTGCCAAAGCTAAAAGATGAAAAAATACATAAACAAACAAACAAACAATCCCTTTTTATTCCAAGGCTTAATCCCACTGAGGCCCCCAACCTGATTAATCATGCAGTGGGCAGTAGACTGCCCCTTATTAGCTGACCTTACCCATTTCAACGAAACGGACTATAGCCTGTGAAAAACCACACACACACCCAAATCCCATGCAGTCATTGTGTTAGAAAAGACTTTGTTAATAGGTTTTGAAGGCAACCTTAGCCTTAAGAATAAGATCCTGTCAAGAACAAATCCTTCTTTCGTTTGCTTCTAACCTAAGGGATAGAAGTAGTCAAATGCTTGTTATGGTTGCCCAGGAAAAACTCAGCTTTCAAACTGATTGCATCAATTTTCCTTATCATCTTCGACCATAGTAATTTTAAAGAACCCAAGTAGAACGATAGTGATCTGCAATCTGGATGGTGTTCCTTGTTCCTTGTTTATTTGTTTTCCTTTTCTCCTTTTCCCTTTATCTCTATTCTGACATGTCCTTTCTGTATGCCTAAGAAGGTAAAAGCCTAACGGGGAGCACAATTAGCTATTTCTACCCTTTGAACACAGCCACATGTTCACACGATACATGGAACACGACCATACAAAATGACTAAGATGACATCCTTATTGCAGGCTCAATTTACGTAATTTTGTGTCTTCCAACTATTAAGACAAGGGTCACTCATTTTGCAAAATTAATGGCTGATACAAATTTAGAGTAAAAAAAGCATAAGGAAAATATTTCTTCCCCCAGTGTATGGCCACCCTGTGGAATTTACTACCCTGGGAGGTCATAGATTTAGTCAACGGGTGAATTAGAAAGGGCTAGATAATTTTATGACTAGTCATAATACCGCAGTTATGAATATTAAGATAAAGGTAATAGAATCTCATGCTTCAGGGCACCAACAGATCATCACAGGAGTTTTGCAGTTCTCTATTTCCTTATGATTCTCTGAGCAAGTGGCTTGATTCCTATTGAAGTTTTACCATTTTTTTTGAACGTATTGACTACTGCTGTGAACAGGATACCATATCTAGGTCACAGTGTGTTTTGTTTTGTTTTGGCAATGAAAACCACAAGTATCCGCTGATACAACACCAAAGAGCAATGCAATGACGAAGGAATCAGTGAATATTTATGGAGGGCCCACTATGAGCCTGTCAGTATTTTGGGTGTTTAGAACACGACAATGAGAAAAACAGAAAAAAGTCACTGTGTTTATGAAATTTACATTCTAGTGGGGGAGAGGTCTCAGCCAAACAAGTAAGTAAGTTATATAGTACGTGGGAGGTTTTTAAGTACAAAGAAGAATAAAGCAGGAAAAGGAAATAGGAGATAGTTTACAATTCAAAAAGGGTGGTCAGGAAAAGCATCACCAGAAGGTGACATTTGAAACATGGAAATGCACAGGGGAAGAGTGTGACAGACAGAAGAGCAAGTAGAAAGGTCCTGAGACCTGTTGAGAGCAATCTATTAATTAAAATATATTCTTGGGGGGCGCCTGGGTGGCGCAGTCGGTTAAGCGTCCAACTTCAGCCAGGTCACGATCTCGCGGTCCGTGAGTTCGAGCCCCGCGTCGGGCTCTGGGCTGATGGCTCAGAGCCTAGAGCCTGTTTCCGATTCTGTGTCTCCCTCTCTCTCTGCCCCTCCCCCGTTCATGCTCTGTCTCTCTCTGTCCCCCCCAAAAAATAAATAAATGTTGAAAAAAATAAAATAAAATAAAATAAAATAAAATAAAATAAAATATATTCTTGGGGGCACCTGGGTGGCTCAATTGGTTCTGCGTCTGACTCTTGATTTCAGCTCAGATCATGATCTCACGGTTCGTGGGGTTCAAGCCCCGCATCAGGCTTTGCACTGACAGCATTCAGAACCTGCTTGGGATTCTGTCTCTCTCTCTCTCTCTTTCTCTGCCCCTCTTCTTGCTTGCATTTGCATGTGGGCTTTCAATCCCTCTCTCTCTCAAAATAAATAAATAAATTTAAAAATATATACATATTCTTGATTAATTAGAAGACTCAAGGAAATAAGATAATCTGAATAATTTTTGTTATGTAAAATACTACGATCCTTTTCATTTCTCCCCTTCTTGGTGCAAATTTTTCCAGAAATATCAAATAATTTCCCTACCTTAGTATTATAAAATGATGTGCACAATTTAATGATCTACTCATCTAAACTGAGGTTGTCCAGTTGTCCATTACTATAGCATGTAAGACTGTTGATGCATGAACTGAAAATTTGTAGATTCCTGGCTGACTTTCAATTAATTAATTAAGTAGTTAATTTTTTAAACATTTGTTTATTTTTGAAAGAGAGAGAGAGAGAGAGAGACAGAGCCAGAGCTTGAGTCAGGGAGGGGCAGAGAGAGAGGGAGACACAGAATCTGAAGCAGGCTCCAGGCTCTGAGCTGTCAGCACAGAGCCCGACACGGGGCTTGAACTCATGAACCATGAGATCATGATCCGAGCTGAAGTTGGACGCTTAACCGACGGAGCCACCCAGGAGCCCCCGGCTTTTATTTTAAAGACCAAATTCTGGATGTATCAGTTATATTATCTTTTGTTTCCCTCTCCGTAATTTTCCCTTTGCTTTCCTCTTTCCAATTTCTTTTAGAAGCTGTTCTGTAAAATCTTGCTCTGTGTCACAGGTTCCTTCATCTTTTCTGCTCGTTATAATGTCAAAGAAGAAGATTCTTTAGGAAGAACCCCATTTATCCATGCGATTTTTCTGACTAAAAACCATACCTAAATTTAGTGGATTATTTCCCACTGTTCTGTGGGGGTTGGGAGCGCTTCTGGTCTGGGCTGGCTTGGCCAAGCTGAATGTGGTCTGAGAAATCTTCCCTCACAGGATGGGAGGTGTTCTGTGTCAGCTGGCATGACAGCCATGTAGCTCTCACCGTCCCCCAGGCTAGCCCAGGCTCCTTTACATGGTGGCAGAAAAGATTCCAAGTAGCAACAGAGGGCAAGCCCCAATGTACTGGCAGTTTCTAAGCCTCTACTTAGATCATGCTTGCCAGTGTGCTATCCGCTACAGGAAATCACATGGTCAAATTCAGATTTACCGGAAGAATAGATTCCATCTCTTGATGGGCTGAGTTGTAAAGTCATATAGGAAAAGGGCTTGCGTTCAGGGATGGCAGGACTATGTGGCTATTTTTTTTTTTAATTATTTTTTTTCAATGTTTATTTATTTTTTGGGGGACAGAGAGAGACAGAGCATGAACGGGGGAGGGGCAGAGAGAGAGGGAGACACAGAATCGGAAACAGGCTCCAGGCTCTGAGCCATCAGCCCAGAGCCTGACGTGGGGCTCGAACTCACGGACCGCGAGATCGTGACCTGGCTGCAGTCGGACACTTAACCGACTGCGCCACCCAGGCGCCCCTATTTTTTTTTTTTTAACAGTGTACCAGTCTGCCTTCTGGCTGCAAATCATTCACATTTCTCCCATTTGTAAAATCTGCTTATTCATATCACAGGACTCTTCCCCTCCCCTCCCTCGCCCCCCACCCCTGTAATTTTATCCTAAGGTATCAGGATCAAAGTCCAGGATCTTATGATACACAGCTAGTCCAGGTATGGATGAGGCTCTCTGCATGCGGCTTCTCAGGTGCAGTACCTCTTGAGGTTGTCTGGCCTCACACCCTGTGTCAGATAGAGAGAGGGGGACAGGGTAACCCAATAAACACTCACAGCTGAAGTCCTACCTTCCTCGCTCTTTGTATCCTTAATCATAGTGCCAGGGACACTGGGCCTGAACTTGTGCTCTTGTCCTTGGCCAGATTAACGTGATTTGCTGCTACTTTCTCAGCGGACCTTTGAGGTGTATAATGGATATGACTTAAAGTAATTAGGGAGGTAGAATTCTGGGAAAAACTGTGATATTTCTGTTTATAGTTAATAAACACTACTTTCAGAGAGCCTCTTAGCTTCCCCCCGGAACTACCCACACAAACCCCTTTCTATTCAACATAAGAGATGAAGTAGGAAACTCAGATGAGGATTTTGGGGTGCAAACAACTAGCATGTATAAATGGGGTAGGGAAGAAAAAAACTGCAATTCAAATTAGTGAAACTGGCACAATTTTCATCAAAGCCTCTTGTTCTGATAATCTGGAATTCAAAGGTTACTAATTAAAATGGGTGGCCTCGCATAGTTTTCTTTCTTTCCTTTTTTAAATTTTATTTTTTATTTGTTTAAATCTCACATAGTTTTCTATCTTTCTTTTTTTAAATTTTATTTTTTATTTGTTTAAATCTCGCATAGTTTTCTAATGTGGAAAGTGACCACCTTCTTAAGATCTAAGCAAGAATAGAACTGCTATTTCGGGCAGGCTATTTTGTTGTGGTTCTAGCTTCAATCCCTAGGGAACAAAGCCCTCACCCCTGGAACACTTTGTATACTAAAGTTCTTAAGAAGTAATAATCAGAGGAACACTTGGCTGTCTCAGTCGGTAGAGCGTGCAACTCTTGATCTTGGAGTTGTGAGTTCAAGTCCCTTGCTGGATGTAGAGGTTATTCATTAATATAATATAATATAATATAATATAATATAATATAATATAATATATATAATATATAATATATAATAAAATAAATATAATAAATATAATATAATATAATATAAAATGTATAATATAATATATATGATATATAATATATATGATATATATAATGTTTATTTACTTTTGACAGAGAGAGAGAGAGAGAGAAAGACAGAGGGCAGTTGGGATAGGGGCAGAGAGAGAGAGGGAGACACAGAATCTGAAGGAGGCTCCAGGCTCCTAGCCATCAGCACAGAGCCGGATGTGGGGCTCGAACTCACAAACCGCGAGACCATGACCTGAGCCAAAATCGGATGCCCAACTGACTGAGCCACTCAGGCACCCCGAGATTACTCTAAAAGAAAAAAAAAAGGAGCAATCAGAATAATAAACTTTTGCTAATACTTAAAAAAAAATTGTCCACAGCAGTTCTGAAGTTTAGCCAGGCACATGTTGCCAGGTTGCCTCTTCTCAAGAAGCAGGGAGCATTTTCTGATAAGGGCCAGTAGTTTTTCCTAAAATTGACTCTCTTGCTTATTGTCCTTTCAGGCTCTTCTCAGAGAAAGGGGGTTTATGGCCTTCAGGGCTCTTTCTTCTCCCTTCCTCCCACTTCAATAAACAACAGCTCACGTTTGTATTTGGGTTGCTTTCTCAGCTTGCTTCTTGCACGTAGAAAATTGGGGGCCCAGAGGAATCTTTTTATTTTGAGTTGTTCCTGTTTTAGTCCAAGTTTGGCCAGAACTTAGCTAGTGCAACTCTCTTAAAAACTTGTGGTCTTTGGGCGCTGGGTGGCTCAGTCAGTTAAGCATCCAACTCTTGTTCTCGGCTCAGGTCATGATCTCACAGTTCGTGAGTTCAAGCCCTGTGCTGGGCTCTGCACTGGCAGTGTGGAGCCTGCTTGGGATTCTCTCTCTTCCTCCCCTGCTTGTGCACATGCGCTCTCTCTCTCAAAATAAATTAATAAAATTAAAATATATATATATATATATATGTCTGTATACATACACACACACACACACATATACTTGTGGGCCTTCTAGGAATCTAATTTGGGCCTACTCTGTGCCCTGCAGGCCATATCACCAACTCCTTTTGAGAAGGCCACTTTCAACTTCGGGCTGCATGTCAGGCTGCTGTGATATGACATCCTTAAGATTCTATGTACCACCATAGCATTCAGCAGTTTACCAAAGGGTCTTTCAGCCACACTCTATTTGGATCTTTACCCCAATATCAGTTCTTATTTTGAGACTCTTTTAATCTTTTACTTTGAAAGCCCAGAGATATGAAATCGTTTTATTTTCTAAGCTCTTAACTCCTGGCTCCTTTATAATGCCTATAGAATTCTGCAGCAAAACTATAGTTCTCGCTTTAGCCCGTCTCTCTTTTTTGTGCCTTGTCATATGCAACTAAAAATCAAAAGAAAATACTCCTTTAACCTTTTGCCTGAGAAGCTCTGTAGCCAAACCTACAAGATCGTTAGGTAAATTTCCTGTCTTCCAAATTATCACAGACAACAGTTTTGCCATTGTGTCCCTACTATATGACCCAGACTCCATTGTTCCAGGGTGCTGTAGCAGATCCTCCACGGATTTTCGAGCCCCCTGCTAAGCATTTATTCACAATGTCCTCAGTTTTGGCTACCATTTATTTTTGCCACCTTTCCAGTCTCTGTCTCCCACCTGGTCCCAAGTGAGTGCTACATATTTGAAGTTGCTGTTATAGCAGCTCTCCAGTTCTGATACCACTTTTTTTTTTTTTTTTAACGCTTATTTATTTTTGGGAGACAGAGCATGAGCAGGGGTGGGTGGAGAGAGAGAGAGAGAGAGAGAGAGAGAGAGAGAGAGAGAGAGAATGTGAAGCAGGCTTCAGGCTCCAAGCTCTGAGCTGATAGCTCAGAGCCCCTGATGTGGGGCTCGAACCCACAAACTGTGAGAATCATGACCTGAAGTCAGACGCTGAACCGACCGAGCCACCCAGGTGCCCCCTCATACCACTTTCTGTATTAGCTTTTGCCACACAACATTCTATCTAAAGCTTTGCCCTGAAACAATAGCTGTGTTTCTTACAGTTTTGTGGGTTGGCGGGGGGTTTTGTTTTTTTGTTTTTTTTTTTTTCCTCATCGAAACTAGCTCAGTTGGGGTTGGGAGGCTCTACGTATATCTGGTGGCTGCTCCGTGTCAGCTTGAATGATAGCCACACATCTGTCATCATCACTAGGCTTGCCTGGCTCCTCCACATGATACAAAGTCCGTGTACAGGGCTCACGTGCAGGAATGGGAGGCATTTGCGGGCCCCTTTTGCACTCGGTCGCATCCCTTCTCTTTCCACTTCAGTTTCTCTCATCTTCTTTACTTAGCGCTGAGAGGGCTTGGCTTCATTGGCACCTCAATTGGTTGCCCTACCGATCATTGGCTTTCTTAGTGCTACCTGATCAAGATTTCCTAGAACCATGTATTTGGCAGAGTATTTGTTTAGTGCTTAATTGAACTATGTTGAGTCTGCTTGGGAACTTTAACTCTTCCCAGTTTCTATTGGAGAATTCCATACTCAAAAATGTTCAGTGATTCCTCACTATGAGATGTAGTTGATTAAAACTGTCATACTTTGGGGGACATGGTGTACCACTTAGGAGCTTTCAGACGTCATTCTTTATTATTAGGGAACTAACATTTTCCCTGAAATTTACCTTGTCCTTACGTACACAGATATTGAATACAATTATGAATGTGTTTGGGGAATTGCATATTGTAGTGGTGGGTTATATGAAACTTATTTTTCTTCAACATTCTGTTTTCTCTGCATCGGGATTAGTAGTTAGGAAGAAGGAGGGAGTTCGAGAGGGGTCAGATTTGTAAGTGGGAAATAGAATTATGTTTTGAGGAAAGCATCCACTTAAGCCTTCTGCATTCTTAAATCCATCAAAGGAGTCATTTATTTCTCTCATAAATCTGTAATGGTTGCACATAATGGTTTGTAATTTCCTTTGGTCAGCAAAGAGAAAAATGAAAGAAGTAAACAAGTACTTGAACCTAGTGATGTCCACCCAATATTTCTTAATAGCCCCTGAGATAGCAAACCTAAATGATCTCGCTTGCTGAAAACCATGGCAATATTTGAGCGGATGAGTCTCCAGTCATAAAGGGAACACAAATAATGAGACGATTTCTTCTGCCCTGCATAACCTGCAATGTGAGCCACACTTACCTGCAACTGGTGAGCCTTCTGGTTCCCACAGACCTGCAAGGGAATGCCCAGTGTGTTCCTATTCGTCTATTTCCTAGTCTCCTTGTATAAAAAGCTTATTAACATGTTTATAAACTAAAGGCTGGAGCCAACATTTTATCTCTGTTTCACTGAGCTCTTAAATTCACGTCTTGGCTTTCCAAGTTCATTTTTCTATCCTCCTCCCTCAAAACTGAAGAGTTTGTGTTGGAATAAATAAATAAACTTCACTTGAAGTGTTTTAGGCCAAGATACATTTCTATATTCACGTTATTATGAGTGATATGTGAGAATATCAACCATCTTAAGGAATCACTTCGTGACGTGGTTACTAACGTGTGATAAACACACTATCATCTGACGGGTAAACTCTACTCCCTTTCCATGGGCACTTGGTAGCCAGTAAGAGATTTTTTGACCTCACGTCAGGTCTGCCAATACTACTATCATTCTTTGAATGTCTGAGGCCTCTGCTCTGGAATATTTAAAAAGAAATTTTTTTTTAATGTTTTTATTTATTTTTGACAGAGGGACAGAGCATGAGCGGGGGAGGGGCAGAGAGAGAGGGAGACACAGAATCCGAAGCAGGCTCCAGGCTCCGAGTTGTCAGCACACAGCCCGACGCGGGGCTCAAACTCACAGACCGCGAGATCATGACCTGAGCCGAAGTCGGCCGCTCAACCGACTGAGCCACCCAGGCGCCCCGTGGAATATTTAAATTGTGTCCTAACCAATCTTTCTTACTATACTCTTTACCCACCACCAAATCATTTTATTCAATGCTCTCAGAGTAATTTCCCCTAAGGTGTCATTCCCTAGTTTAGAAGCATTAACCATTTCCTCATGGCATAAAGCCCAAATTCCCTACTTGGCATTCAAGACTGTTACTGGCATCACCTCTGCTTTCCCCCGTCATCTTAATACAGTAATCTCAGGAAAGAGCTTAACTTTTCCTAACTTTTAGAAAAAGCACTTTCCATCAGGAAAAACATTCAGGGTTTTAATGGGCGTGAGGATTCGGTGTCATTTTATTTTATTTATTTATTATTATTATTTTTTATTACATGAAATTTATTGTCAAATTAGTTTCCATACAACACCCAGTGCTCGTCCCAAAAGATGCCCTCCGGTGTCATTTTAATCTGGAAAAGCAAAGCACCGCTCCAGGCAACTCTGCAATTTGGGTTCAACGAATATTTATTAGGAGTCCTTTATGTGCCAGAAACTTGTACATAACATTATCTTGTGATCTTCAAAACAGTCTTGTTGGGTATTACCACAGCCAGGTTTCAGACAAGGAAGTTGAGCTCAGAAAAGGTAAAAAAAAAACTATTACCCAAAGCTTCATGATGGATCAGAGAGGAGCTGGAGTTTGGATAGCCTTCTCTGGAATCCGGAACCTGTATTCTTTTTAAAAAAAATTTTTTTTAACGTTTATTTATTTTTGAGACAGAGAGAGACAGAGCATGAATGGGGGAGGGTCAGAGAGAGGGAGACACAGAATCTGAAACAGGCTCCAGGCTCCGAGCTGTCAGCACAGAGCCCGACACAGGGTTCGAACTCACGGACCGCGAGATCATGACCTGAGCCGAAGTCGGCTGCTTAACAGACTGAGCCACCCAGGTGCCCCCGGAACCTGTATTCTTTACCTCAGCTCTAGCAGAAAAGTTCATCAGCGTGCTGTTTTGGTCTATCCCAGAGCCTTCCTCTAGTTTTCTTAAGTGACCTCTACACCAGGTTGACCTTGGAAGGTGACAGCACAATAAGTGAACTTTTAAGAATTACAGTATTCCAGAGACTTACTCTCATATAAGGGTCAGAGAGAGAGAGAGAGAGAGAGAGAGAGAATCTCAGGCAGGCTCCATACCCAGCACAGAGCCCAGCAGAGAGCTCAGTCCCACAAACCCGAGATCGTGACCTGAGCCGAAATCAGGAGTCGGACGCTCAACGGACTGAACTACCCAGGCGCTCCCCCCAACAAAAATTCTATACCTGTCTAAACATGAGAGTAAATGTGTTTTCAGATATATGAGGTCTCAACAGAGTTACTGAGCCTTTTTCAAAACAATATGGAAGGATATGCTCCATGAAAATGAGTAAGTAAAATAAGAAAGAGGTAGGCGTGAAATAGAAAAGATAAGGGATCTAACACGGAAAGGAAGCAAAAGGAATTCCCAGGATGATCGCAAAGGAAGCCCCACAGTGGCAGATATCCAGAAACCTAGAAAACAGTTCGTCCGGATTGTAAGGGAAGAACAGAGGAGTCCTTAGGGAAGTCTCCAGGAAACAAATTAAGCTGACAGACTACACGAGGGATTTGACCCTATTGGGAAGAGTTTTCAGTTTGAATGGAGAGTTTGAGAATGAGTTGATGATAGGTATGTAGAAAATCAAGCAACCAAAAAAATAGAGGACAGTATAAACTTTTAGGAAATAAAAAGTGTACAAGAGATATAATTATGATAAATTGCGTGACTGAACTGTAAACAATATTAATAGATTCATAATTATGTAGTCTTCAATTATGGGTTTAACCTAAAAATATGGTGTAGTTACTCTGGGAAGATGGGGAAGGGGAAATATGTGTGTGTTTTTGGGTGTTTGTGTGGGGGGGTTGTATTAAAAGAGGTAATTCCTCATCTTCCACAGAGGGAAGCAAATAATGTTTAAAATACAAAAATCAAGAAGTAACAGCATAAGCACATTATTTGTAAATTGGATATAAGCACTGAAAGACACAGCTGAAAAGAACCGAAAGTGATCACTCCAAAGAAACAGGAATAGGGGCTGGGAAAGGGTGGGGTGAGAGGACTGCTTTCTGTCAAGTTTTAGTTTTTAAATGATGTGCATGTATTACTTTGATCAGAATTAAAATTAACAGTGTAATGTCTTAATTGGCCCATTGCCAGGGAAATGTGGTTAGCAGAGATTAGTTGAAATTCGAAATGGGATGGAGCCTAGCGGAATAAAGGGGGCACGTATCACAGAGCAGAAGGTGATGCTATTAGGGGAGGTGAGAATTATATTTCTGCCTCTCTTTCATTTTTTTCCCAGGGCCAACCTGGGCTATATCTTTGATCTCACATCATAAACTATGTGAGGACATTAATCACATTTAAAAACTGTACTAACTTGTGTAGGACGCTAAGATCTATATGGCGAGTCAGTATGGCAGCACACTAAATGCGATCATCTCAGCTTGATTAAGTTAATGCATCTTTGCTGAATGGCCAATTCAGTATCCGTGGGTACTTCGACTCACTGGAGGAATATTGCCACACTGCTTAGCGGATACGTGTATGGGTGGAAGAAGGAGGAGAGAAGGCAATGGCCATTCTTATGTTTCTGTAAATTACCAGTCTCCTAGGTAAAGAATGACATCCGATTCGACATTCTCAACCGCGTCTAGCAATTGTTATTGCTCAATGAATATTATGGTAGTAATGCTTGGAGGGCCGGGATGCTTGTAGCTTAGACATAACTGTTGCCGCTCGCGTGGAAATTAGCTCGAACTGCTGTTATGTTTCTAGCTGACTCTGAGATGGTGAGCCTGTGTTAGGCTGCTCATCCTGTGGTACTTGCATAACCTCACTTCTCAGGACAGTTCCACTAATACGGGGTGCCAGAGCTCTGTGATCGCTCCAGCTTCTGCTTTATGGATTATGCGCACTTTTGGTGATCGGAACTAATAAGGTGGGGAGGTGGATGGTAGGAAAGAAAGGGGTGGTGTAAGAAAACTGTACTTTATTGGAGTTGGCAAACTGCCACATCCTCTTCTCTGTTTACTAAAGAATCTGAGCACAAGACCATCGCGCACAAAACGCATTGGTAGACACTGTGGGGTGTACGGAGCTACAAAGACCCAGCCCACATGTCAAGGAACTTACAGCATCAATGGAGAGACAGAGTTATGAATACTAACTACAGTGTCAGACAGAATTCTCTAGAAGAACATTGTCTCTAGAGTCAGAGTATCTGAATTTCAATTCCTAAGTGCATGGTTTTAAATGAGTTAATCTTAGGGCACCTGAGTGGTTCAGTCAGTTTAGTGTCCGGCTTCAGCTCAGGTCATGATCTCACGGTTCATGGGTTCGAGCCCCGCATCGGGCTCTGTGCTGACAGCTCGGAGCCTGGAGCCCGCTCCCGATTCTGTGTCTCCCTCTGTGTCTCTGCCTCTCCCCCGCTTGTGTTCTCTGTCTCTGAAAAATAAACATTAAAAAAATGTTAAATGAGTTAATCTTGTAGAGGCTTCTATAAGATGGAATAATAATGGCTATGATTGAATGAGTTAATGCCTGCTTAGCAAAGCGTCTGGCACATAGTAAGGCCTTAATAATAGTATTAGTAGTAGTAATAATAATAATAATAATGTTATTTTAAATTTTATTATAAACAAGCAAAATGTCATGGGAGCAAGGTGGAAGGAGTCTCTACTGATGGTATTGGGATGAAGTTAACTAGAGCTGAGCACTAGAAGATAAACAGGAAGAAGGAACAGAAGGAAGGGGATAGTATTTTGGCATTTCAGACTCAACAAATGTGGACAATGACACCGAGAGATGAAGGTTTTTAACTTATTTAGGGATCAGGCATATGCTTGGGGGATTTGTAGCAAGAGGTAAGGCTGGCAGGTGAAATGAATCCAAATTGGAATGCCCCTGGAATGTCATGCGAAGAGAATTCAAATTCTATGCTGTTGGTGGAGGGAAAAGTGAAAGATATTAGTTGTTACCTAGATGAGAGGAGAGGAGATGGGCACTGTGAGCCTCTCTGTGGACACTGGAAATGTGGGAAAGCAGTCGATACCAACAAGTGCCTGGAAAGAATGTGTCACCACTCACGAGTGTGCAACCCAAGAGAAAGGTCTGGTTTACGAGGGAAAACAATGAATTCTCATTTGGAAACTAGTGAGTGTTTTAGTTCTCAGGTTTGTTACACATTATTTCCTCAAGAAAGGATTTCCTACATCAATGATTCTGTGAAAGCTCGAGTTTTGTGTAGCTTCAGAGGCAATAACACATGAATAATTGAATTTTCAAGTGGCCTCCTATATGTCATGTTTGGAAGTCATATAATATGTAATGTATTATATGCTTTCAGTGCAAGAATCCACTAAGAGTATTATTCTGCCAGACACTCTCTATAATCCCTCAACATCTCCTCACACCTTGGTGGGGTCTTAGTATTTGAGGTAAGGTTTTAGTATCCAAGGTATGATTACTGATAATTTAGCAGGAGAAATTCCTCTTCACATTTGTGTGTATTTAACTTTACATTTGTTACAGTTAACTCCTATGCATATTTATTTATTTATTTATTTATTAATGTTTATTTATTTTTGAGACAGAGAGAGACAGAGCATGAACAGGGGAGGGTCAAAGAGAGAGGGAGACACAGAATCTGAAACAGGCTCCGGGCTCCGGGCTCCGAGCTGTCAGCACAGAGCCCGATGCGGGGCTCGAACCCACGGACCGCGAGATCGTGACCTGGGCTGAAGTCGGATGCTCAACCGACTGAGCCACCCAGGCGCCCCCCTATGCATATTTAAAGGGTTTGTTATTGGCTTATCTGTAAGGCATGCTTTAAGAGCTATGATTAAAATTCATAAAATCCCAAATTTGGTCAAAAAGTCAACAAACTGAATTTAGAACAAGATCTCCCCTTTTGGATGGCAGTGCTTTTATTCTCCTCACCCACACATTCACACTGGAATGTACCCTTGAATTCTGTGGGTGTTGTACTTGTCTCAGACTGGAAGGAAGGGAAATAACAATTCACTTTTAATTCTTTCTGGTATTCATTATTACAGTCCCAGTTAGGATGATTTCTGTTAACACCATCAGCTGTTACATTGAACTCTGAAGCTAACAGGAAAATGAGTTGATCAGGAATTTGGATGATCAGGTTTAATAGAACTGAGTGGTACACCGTTGTTATTGGAAAGTATATGCCTGTACCTTGAATCAGTCCTACAAGATTAAATGAGTTTAGATAACTATCAGGTATTTTCTCACTAGCTTGTAAAACACCATTTCCCTCCCCCTGATATTTTTAAGGTCAATGAGAAAACATCAGAGGACTTTATCTAGTCATTGTCAAGTGGTTTTTTAGTTTTTTAAGTTTTATTTATTTCAGTAATCTCCACGCCCAACATGGGGCTTGAACTCACAACTCCCAAGATCAAGAGTTGCATGCTCTTCCCGACTGAGCCTGCCAGGCACCCCATTGTCAAGTGTCTTTTATTATTTCTCTGCTGGATCCCATCAGCATTGTAGTTACGGTAGGGTTGATCATTCATTCATTCATTCATTCATTCAAAATTTTTTGTCTTCTTTCTACGTATCAGGCACTATGCTTGGTGCTGTATACCAAATGCTGAGGACACAGAGGTAAACAAGGTCTCTGCTCTTATGGAACTTCCATTCTATGGGGGGAAGGCAAATCATAAAGACAAATAATTTCAAGTAATGATAGACTGAACAGAAAAAAACCAAGGTAAGACGTGATGACCACATGGGAGGCTGCTTTAAATAGGGGAGTTCAGGAATGCCGTATGTGAGGAAGCAACATTTGAGCAGAGACCTGAATGAGAAGAAGGAGCCAGCCATATGGGGATCTGGGGAAACATAAAACTTATTCTGGTGACAAGACCAGTGCTATGTGCTTGGTGAAGAGGCACAGCATCCTTGATTTAAGGAACTGGTTACTAGATAAGGAAGGGCGAGTAGAGAGCTTGCAGTTAATATGGGTTTAAAAGCCTAAACAACTGCCAACTGATTTTCATACCCTTAGGAAAAGAGAGTAGTGAGGCAAAAAACTGCTGGTCGATTTCCAAATCCCTTCTTTCCCTCTCAGTAACAATATTTCTAGGTAGACACATAGTTTAGAACCACCGAATCAGCACTGCATGGCTGTAATAGGAAAGAGACGGTAATAGGAAAGAGAAATAAACTGCAATCTTATTTAAATTGCCAACATGTTGGATCTTGTTATGCAGCTGCCTCTATACGCTAACATAGGTTAAAATAATACATGGGCTAACGGCAAGATTGAAAGCAATTTTGAGAAAGGAAAAAAAGACCACCTGTAATCCCACTTTCCTAATACAGCTATCTTAAAATTTGTATGTTATCTTCTGTGCCTCATCCACATCTTTTACATAATTGTAATGAGTTTACATACCATTTGACATTCTGCTTCTTAAAGATCAAATCTTATGTTATATATTCAGCATTTTAATATAGTGGTCAGTTATTTTTAGCAGTTTTGTATCATCATAGTGTTGCTGTACTATAATTTATGAATCTATTCAGTCCATAATTTTTCAAAAATTAGGTTTATTGTGGTGCCTGGCTGGCTCGGTCAGTAGAGCACATGGCTCTTTAATCTTAGGGCTATGAGTTGGGTATGGAGCCTCACGATGGGTATGGAGCCTTCTTAAAAAATGAAAAAAATTAGGTTTATTAGTGATCTGGCTGTTTTCTTTTTTTGGTTGTTGATTTTCTAATGAATCTGGCTGAGTCTCTGAATGCCTCTTAAATGCTTAGCTTGAGTCTGAAATATATACTTGGTAAATGAGTATCAGATCATCAATTAATGTTAGCCGGCACCATTATTTTTGGTATTAGGATTGGACTCCACTGTCTGTCCCTAGATCTTTCAAACAAGATCTGGTTTGAAATGGTGGCTGGGGCAAGTTGGAGGACAAAGACGCAAACAACCTTCAATGAGCTGTAACCCATCAATCCTCATGTACCATTTGTAGGACATCTAGTTGTTAGATATCAGGTTTGTAAGTTGTGCGTATTCTTCGGATATTCAGGGCTGGAAAGCTGACGCAGCCTCCTTTGATCTGCATCTTTAACCGTGTCTTCTCTCCCTTTACGCTGAGTGCTTGAACCCATTTTGGACAACCAATGTTTCCATTTTGTGGTTTCAGGGTCACTTGTGGCCTTAATGTTTTGGATGTCCTAATAGAATTGAATCACTTAAAAGAGCATTCCACAAAAAAGGCTCTGCAATCTCTAATTGAGTATTGTTGTAGCTAAAAGTCTAATATGGCATGGAGTGGAGATGGTAGGGTTCTCATGTGGGTTCTTGCTTTTTTATTTTAGAGAGATAGAGCATGAGCGGGGGAGAGGGGCAGAGAGAGAGAAGAGAGAGAGAGACAGAGAGAGAGAGAGGGAGAGAGAGAGAGAGAGAGAGAGAACCTTAAGCAGGTTCCACACTCAGCGCAGAACCCAGTGCAGGGCTCAATCCCATGACCCTAGGATCATGATCTGAGCTGAAATCAAGAGTTGGACGCTCCACCAACTGAGCCACCCAGGTATCATGTGGGTGGGTTCTTGATGGTAGAGTAATCAATTGATTTGGGTGTACTTCTAGTAAAAAGTATATTTTAGAATTTTAAAATTTATTTTTGTTAAAGTGATACTTTAAAATTGTGTATGGGTAATATAATCACATTACTTCAAAGACCATAAAGTATAAAAAGTCTATAGGGATATGTCTCCCCCAACATTCTCATTTGCCCAGTCCCCCACTCTCCTTGAAATTAACCATTGTTCATGACCTCTTCCTCTTAGAGTTTTCTGATGTACATATAATCAAATATAAATGTAGGTTCTGTGTCCCCCCCCCCCCTTTTTTCACATTCTTCTGTGTCATAGGCATCTTTTGAAGAAATGGATTTTTTCAGTTTATTTTCAACACATAATTTAATAGATAGTAGTTTCTGGTAATATTATAGGTGTGATTACATTTCAAGGGCATATTCAGAGCCTAGAACTTAGAAATCATTTTCTTCCTTGAAAATTCACTGAAATTCCACTCTAAGGAAATTTCAGGTAATGTAGTTTACGCTGCTAAGAACGAAACAAAAGAACACAGTTAAATGGCCAGGGTACAGCTGGAAAATGCATCAGATTTCAAAGTCCACGTTTTCACAGCTGTGTAGCACTTGCAGCCCACGTGTTTATGTCACTAGGACAACAGAATTGTGGCTGGCATCCTGTAAAAGGTGCACATTTCAGGTTAGCATGTTGTCGCTTCTGAAGTCTGATAGCAACAAGATCTAAAACCCTTTATTTTAAGAGCATAAAGGGCTTCTAATATAATATTCTTTTGACTGTAACAGAAACCCGAACCCAAAGTGGCTTCAATGATAAATAAATTTCTTGGTTCATATAAACCTGAAGTCCAGAGGTAGATTAGGCTTCTGGGCTGATTGATATAGTAGTTCAATTAACCAAGGACGTGTGTTCTTTCTGTCTTTGCTCTCTGCTATCAGTAGATAGCGTCTACTTTATTTTCAGGCTATTTTTTTTTCTCATGTCTGTACTTAGAGCAGGAATTGGGATTATTTATTGTCCCATGATGGAGTGGTGTAGAGTGGAGAGAGACCAGCAAGGAATGCCGAACGTCAGGGAATTCTGGAGAACCACCCCTCAGCTGAGACTTGCGTATGAACGACCATGAGAATGCTCAGTGACTTTTACGATGAATGGATAAGGAGCCTGTGAGCATGTGTGCTTATTTAGAGCCTATAGTGCATCGTATGCAAGGTCAGCTGTTCTCAACTGAGGCTGTACCCTGGAATCAGTGGGGAGACTAAAACTGAAAAACCGATGCCCAAGTCCAGTTCCCAGAGATTTTGATTCATTTGTCCAGGGCTGGAGCCCAGATATTAGGATTTTAAAAATGTTCTCCAGGGGATGGGGTGCCTAGGCGGCTCAGTTGGTTAAGTGTCCAACTTTGGCCCATGTCATGATCTCGTGCTTCACGAGTTCGAGCCCCGTGTTGGCTCTGTGCTGACAGCTCGGAGCCTGGAGCCTGCTTCGGGCTCTGTGTCTTCCTCTCTCTGTGCCCCTCCCCTGCTCAAGCTCTGGCTCTCTCTTTCTCTCTCTCTCTCTCTCAAAAATAAATAAACATTAAAAAAAATGTTCTCTAGGGGATTCTAATGAGCATCCAGCAATGAGAACGCTCTTCTAAAAATGAAAGACCAGTGCTCTCAGGAAGAATAAAACAGAAGTCAAACAGAGTCCTAAGTTTTATTTTATTTTTATTTATTTTTCATAGTGTTAAGTTTTATTTTAATTACTAATGAAATAATATTGGCAGCTGATAAGACTGGTTGTCAAACATCCCATATTTATTAAGCTTAATAAGTGAACAAAGGCCGGATCAAACAGAACATACATTTTTTTTTTCAACGTTTATTTATTTTTGGGACAGAGAGAGACAGAGCATGAACGGGGGAGGGGCAGAGAGAGAGGGAGACACAGAATTGGAAACAGGCTCCAGGCTCTGAGGCATCAGCCCAGAGCCCGACGCGGGGCTCGAACTCACGGACCGCGAGATCGTGACCTGGCTGAAGTCGGACGCTTAACCGACTGCGCCACCCAGGCGCCCCCAGAACATACATTTTTATGTTGATAACAAAAGCAAGAAGTTGAAATACCACATTACCCTCCTTTCTTTATGAATAAACAGCGTATTTGCTAGTTCCCTCAACTCTTGAATCCACTCCCCCTCCTCCCCCTCTACTTCCATTTGCTCTTACCTTAAATCAGCACATCACAATCTTTCACCTGTATCACTGTACAATCTCCTAACTGGATTTGGTATTTCTCCTTCTACTGGTTCTTTCACGAAGCTTCCAGGTCAACTATTAATAAAGCTGTTATTCGATCAATCATATCATCACTCAGCTGAAAAAAAAAAAAATCTCAAATTCCTTAGCCTGGCCTCTATGGTATGGTCCAAACCTATCTTTTGTGTCTTGTGTCACACTTTACCCTGTCATTTACTCCATGCTTTAGTCAAATTGAATTAGTCACTATATCATAAACACACTGTATTTACCCACTCTGCCTACAACATCCTGTTTAAACTTACCCTTTCCATATAATATTGTCTGGTAATTCAATTGAAAGAAATACTTTCTTTCTCAAAGGCTCATAACAGTTTAACTCACTTTATCTTGTGGCGTGTGTCTTGTTCTACTGTACAACGTGGTGATGTGCATACATGACTTACCACCTTACAGACTGACATCTTTGTGTCCTTTTTGCTTCTATTTGTTGAATGGATGAATGGGCTTTCCAGCGTCTTCTCCTTATGAACTTCAGTTTTGCATGTTTCTATGGTTCCAGACCATTTGAAAGAGTTTAATGGGAGAGAGGTGATAAAAATGTCTCATGTCTTGGTTGGCAGCTTGGTAATGTTTACTATTTTCTTTCCTTTTTTTTTTTTTTTTAAGTTTATTTATTTATTTTTGAGAGAGAGAGAGAGAGAGATCCCAAGTAGGCTTCTGCACTGTCAGCATGGACCCTGATATGGAGCTTGAACTCACGAATGTGAGATAATAACCTGAGCTGAAATTAAGAGTTGGATGCTTGGGGCACCTGGGTAGCTCAGTCAGTAAGGGTCCAACTTCGGCTTGCTCTCACAGCTCATGAGTTCAAGCCCTGCGTTGGGATCTGTGCTGACAGCTCAGAGCCTGGAACCTGCTTCAGATTCTGTGCCTCCCTCTCTCTTGGCCCCTCTTCTGCTCATACTCTGTCTCTCTCTTTCTCTCAAAAATAAATGAACATAAAAAAGTTGGATGCTTAACCAACTGAATCACCCAGGAACCCCTGTTTACTATTTTCTGATTAGTTCTGTAGTTACTATTTTTTTTAAAGTATTTATTTATCTATCTATCTATCTATCTATCTATCTATTTATTTAAGCAACCTCTGTAGGTTTGAACTCCCAACCCTGAGATCAAGAGTCACACGTTCTTCTGACTGAACCAGCCAGGCAACCCACTCTAGTTACTATTTACTGAATGCCTATTGTGTGTGTGCCAGGCATACAAATAGAATCTATAATTCCTGTAACAACCATCTGATTCTCATCTTTCAGATGAGTAAACTGGTACTCAGAATAAGTAACTTGCCCAAGTTCTGGCATAAATTGATAGAGCTGAAACTCCAGACTTGCTCTGTTTCTCCCCGAAGCTGTGCAGTACAGGGTTAGAGCAGAAAGCAGAGATGGCCGCTAGGTATCAGGCTACGGATCTTTTATCTTTTCAGTGCATCCACAAGGTCAAGTTCCCATCTGCTCATTTATACATCAAGTCTATTCTGACTATTCCCAGTTCTACTAGGAAAGCTACTTCTTTCTCATCCAAATGCACAATTAAATGGAGAAGCCAATCCTGCATTAGATACCTTGAATCGAGACCAATCCAATCCTGCAGAAACCATCAGAAACCATTAGGATTCAATAATAGGGACTGAGAGGCATCAAAATGAGAAAATATAGAGCTGTTGATGAGAGATGAAATTTCATGGGGTAAACAAAATTGGTATGAAAACTCAGCCTATATATTCAGTCTCTCTCTTGCTTCTTACATATTCATAGGACATAAAGGTTGTGCCCATATGACCTCAAACTTTCAGTTTCAAAGTGAATTTGAATATGAATTTGTTACCTGGATATTCCCAAAATAATGAGATTTGTTTTTAGTCTTCAAGATGTTTACTTCTCATCCAGAGACAACCTATCGTAAAACTATGAATGCTAGTTGAATAAATACGGTTCTAGTCCTATAGGTTTAGACCTAGAGAATTAAATTTGATGGAAACTTGACAACCTAGTTCTAAAGCTGTTACTGGAATAAGGTTATTATTTATTTCAACAGAGAGGAGGACATCCATTTTTCTTACTCAAAGGTGTAAGTACGTAATGGGCTACGCATTCCTATCCTACGTCACTCATGTGAAGGCTAAGTGTGAATCTAAGAGGTAACAGCAGCAGGAAAAGAGCCTCTTTTAAGACATCTGAGTGAGAACGATGGGCGCAATTTGATTTGACAGCCTAAGGGACATTAGGAAAGACAGTTTTGCCCATCAGGTTTTTTTGTAGAGGAGAGCTGTAACTTTAATCCTCACATAAGCTCCATCTACTTTCTGGATACTCTATAGAGTGACTGTCACAGTTGAGGTCGAGATTAAGCCTTCTAGAGTCAGAACCACTCTACACCAGAGGTGCTTTTTCATCTCTCAAGTAATAATACACAACTAGACACAGTGGCTACACAGGTACCGCAGAGATTTTGTGATGAGATGTGAAACTAAAGATAAAGAAAGCATTTCCCAGAATCTCTAAAATACAGGAACTGCATTGTTTGCAGTGTTCTATGCCATTTATTAGTGGACACCTGCATTAGTCTCTCTGTTGGCTAATGAGTCCCAATTGACATATGTATAGAACAATATCGAATTGGTCATAAATGTGACTTTTATTCTAAGTCAGAGAAAAAAATTAGGTGACCAGAATAGTAGGCTGATATTTTATGCTTACCAAGTTCTCAATATTTATATCTTTTCTAAGAATTTTCTGTAAGATTTTCTTTGTCTTTCCCAATTAGCCTGAGAGTATAGGTCAGTGACTAGATAATGTTACTACAAGGTAGGAAGTTAAAGTTCAATTCCTAGCACACCACAGAGTTACTGTTGTGCAACTTAAAGTTTCCTTATTTTTGTTTTATAGAATTGGGAGATTAATATCTTCATCTCGTAGGAAAGCTGTGAAACTAAATTAGATCAAGAAAAAATCTATATGGAAAGGCTCTGAGCAAATGAATGCCAAGTTATTAAGTGCATTTATCTATAAGCGTGTTTCAAGAATAGTTGAATGTAAGTAAGTATAAACCTTTTACAAGGCATTTTGAAAATACCTATTAAAATGTAGGTTATCTTTTCATGTGCCTGTTGGCCATTTGGATGTCTTCTTTAGAGAAGTGTCTGTTCATGAAAGAGCCTAAATGTCCAACAACTGATGAATGGATAAAGAAATTGTGGTTTATATACACAATGGAATACTACTTGGCAATGAGAAAGAATGAAATGCGGCCTTTTGTAGCAACGTGGATGGAACTGGAGAGGGTTATGCTAAGTGACATAAGTCATACAGAGAAAGACAGATACCATATGTTTTCACTCTTATGTGGATCCTGAGAAACTTACAGAAGACCATGGGGGAGGGGAAGGAAAAAAAAAAGTTAGAGAGGGAGGGAGCCAAACCATAAGAGACTCTTAAAAACTGAGGACAAACTGAGGGTTGATGGGGGGGTGGGAGGGAGGGGAAGGTGGGTGACGGGCATTGAGGAGGGCACCTGTCAGGATGAGCACTGGGTGTTGTATGGAAACCAATTTGACAATAAATTTCATATTTAAAAAATAAATAAAATAAAATAAAATAAAATTTAGGGTAATAATATTGGGGAAGGGAAAAAGTACTTTTACTTTTTATACCAGTTTGATTTGTTTTTTTCCATGATAATGTGTTACACTATCTCTTAAAATTTTTTTAATGTTTATTTATTTTTGGGGGGGGGTGGGGAGGGGCCAGAGAGAGGGGGGAGACACAGAAGCAGAAGCAGGCTCCAGGCTCTGAGCTGTCAGCACAGAGCCCTATGCGGGACTTGAACTCATGAACTGTGAGATCGTGACCTGAGCAGAAGTCAGATGCTGAACCGACTGAGCCACCCAGGCCCTCCTACACTATCACTTTTAGTTAAATACTTAAAAATAAAGACTATTGTGCATTTTGAAAGTCGGAATGCTCTAAAGTAAAGGGAAGCATTAATATTTGTCTTTATTCCTTAGAAGAGATGAATACCAATCGGTTACATAGGTTGAATTTTTTATTTTAGCATGGTGACATATTAATAGCTTAGTGTGCCATGATAACAGCTTCATCATAGGTTATCACATGCTGTATTCTGAGCAGACGACATAGTGGCTCAAGGAAAAATGCTTCTGGACAGCCTGAAAGCACTTAGGAGAAACCCTCTTTCCACCTCAAATTTATTCAAATTGTACTCTAAACCGCTAATGTCAGGGAGAGCAACAAGAAGAACCAGAACAAAAACTGCTTCTAAATTTTCATCAGTAAGGTGGTTAGGAGCCTTTCTAAAGTTTTTACTGTTATATGAAGTGCCGCAAAATCTGGAGGGAAAAGGAAAAAAAAAAAAAAGAAAAGAAAAAAATGGAAAGCAACCCAAGAAATGACCAGCTTTAGCAATAGGGCAATAATAAAATGTTTTAAATCTCTGCTTTAATTTTGTTCTCTGAAAATACTTTAGGCTGCAAAATTCTGCTTTAACCTTGACTTTACTAAAGGCTTAAATCATCCTCTGTTAGTGAGCACTGAATTAATTTTTCATACAAAAATGCTTTATAGGGGCTGGCTCCTATCTGGGTGGCTCATTGGGTTAGGGGCCCGACCCCTGATTTTGGCTCAGGTCATGATCTCACCATTTGTGAGATGGAGTCTTGCATCAGGCTCTGCGCTGGCAGTGTGGAGCCTGCTTAGGATTCTCTCTCTCCCTCTCTCTGCCTCTCCACCCTGCCCCCTCAAAATAAAGAAATAAACTTAAAAAAAAAAAAGCTTTATAACTTTTTTCTATTTAAAATAAGGTATTTTTATAAACACTCTAATCCACTTACTTTGCATAGTACATGCAAAATGCAGAGTCAGATTATGTTAACGATAATGTGAAAGTTCAATTCAATGTCAGTTAAGTTTATGATTAATACATTTTCTTTGGTAAGTTAGTTGACCAGAGAATGCTCTGCTTTAGCTAACAGGCAGTGGATTCTATAGCTAAGCCCAAGACAATGTATTAATAACAATTACTATTTCATTTTTTAAATCCTGCAAAACCCATTTCTTGCATGGATGAAATAAAACAGATGTAGATTAACTTGGTCTGCAGGCAGAAACAGATTGCTAATCTTTCAAATTCAGAAAATGCCAGAATTTAGAAAAAAGGTTTTCTCAAACCGAAACAGAGAAACGAAGGAGTTTACGCTTTGTGACATACAAGAACATTCAGCCAGGGGAGATGAGTCAGAAAGTTTGTTTGTTTGTTTGTTTGTTTGTTTGTTTTAAACAAATCCTGTAGGATTTCAGAGCTTGGTGCTGGCCTGGGTTGCGTTTTGCTGTTCTTCAGCAAGAAGAAACGTATTCAACATTTGTGGCAGACTGCTAGTCATTCTCTAATATCTGTTTCCTCTTCTTCCAGAATTTTTACCTGAGCCTGGGACTGCTCCCAAGTAAATCCTTCCCAGACCCCTTTGAGCTTGTGTTGCCATGTAACTAAGAGTGGAACTGTCCTGTGTCAGCTTGAACGCCCTACCACCCTGGGCTGTCTGGCTGAACTTTACAACGACAGAGAGATAAACATTTATTCTGATTAAGCCACTGTACTTGGGGCTTTCTGTCTTTCCCAGTCAAATCTAACTCTAATGAATACACCAGCTTTCAGGTTCACGGAGTCCACATTGGGAGCAAACCGCTACCTATTTAAAAAACCAATTAAAAAGACACTGAACCGTCTTTGTTTGTTGTGGATAACAGATAAAAAAGCAAAACAAACAACACTAGACATCATAGTGGAAAACATTTTCTGCAAGTCAGTTGAAATGGGAAGTGAGGCAAGACTTCTTATTCTAGTTGTATCACTAATTTCCACTACTTATAATGAAATAAAATAGATGCATAAATCATAGTAGATACAAATTAGCATGACTTGTTTTCAAGGGTGTGTGAATAGTCATTTTGTTGTGTGATGTCATAAGAGCACATTTACTTTTATTTATGTAGATCTAAAACTATTCCCATTCCAGATTTTTAAAGTCAAATTACTAGCCAAAGAAGAAGGGATTGCTGCTAATCTTTATTAAACACACACAAAAGTTACACCTGAATTTCCTCCTCTTTCCCACCCCTGCCACATCATCCCCTGCCCCCTCCACACGCACACACACCCCCCCCCACACACACACTCAGTAGATGATCTCGCGTTGTTCTTAGAGAAAAGCCTTCAGATGGAACGTCCCTCAACTTTCTAATACCAGATTTCCAAACTCACCTATGTCTATCATCCTTTCCTCCTTCCCTCTTGTTACAATAGAAGAGATGTCTCTCTTCCCATCCAAGGTCACTTTCTCTACCTGTGCTTTGAGTCCCAACACCTCCTGCCTTCTCAGGAAACATATGCTACAGATTATCACTTCTCTCTCATGGATCTTAAATATTTTAAATGTCTTCTCAACTGGATTATTCCCCTCTGCTTATAAACAAACTTGTTTCACCTATCAAATGAAAGGTTGCTGGCAAAGGCTGTCTCTTCCCTAGTACTTAGGGGAATAATGTCATTGCTCGCCTCTGTGATTCTCTCTTGTCCGTACTTTTGTAGCTGAGCACAAGCCTGAGCTATAGGTCTCCATATTTAATCAGGTTACAGCTAAGTCTTCTGGACTGAGAAGAACAGGTCTTCTGTTTCTTTTAAGTGGTTTCATATATCTGCTCCTGCCCCTTTTATGTGTTGATTGCTTGGTTTAATTCTCAGAGGGCAATCTATTTTCCTAACTTCCTTATTCCTAGAGAGTACCTCATCATGGCTACCAAATATACAGCGCGAGTTTTCACGGTATTTTTGTAAATAATTCCTCAAAACCAGTATACATACTTTCACTACACAATTTGATCTTATGTTCTTCAGATTTCGTATATAAAACTAAGAAGTACAATGTTAATTGAATAGTTCCAATGGGAAAAAAAAAAAGAAGTTACTCCTAATAACTTTATTGAAATAATTGGAATTCACATCAAAAGTTTATCAAGGAGGCCCCTGGGTGGCTCAGTCAGTTAAGCGTCTGACTTCGGTTCAGGTAATAATCTGGCGGGTGGGCGGAGTTGCAGCCCCTCATTGGTGCTCCCTGCTGTCAGTGCAGAGCCTGCTTTGGATCCCCTGTCCCCCTCTCTCTCTGCCCCTCCCCTACTCACACTCTCTCTCACTCTCAAAAATAAATAAAATAAGCATTAAAAAACAACTTTTAAAAAAGTGTGTTAAGATTTCCTATTTTACAAATTAGAATTTAGCCACTTTCATGGAACCCACTGCCACAGAAGTTGACAAATACAGGGTGCCTGGCTGGCTCAGTCGGTAGATCATGTGACTCTTGTTCTCGGGGTTGGAGGTCTGAGCCCCACATTGGGTGCAGAGATTACTTAAAAGTAAAATCTTAAAAAAAGAAGTTAGCAATACATTTATAATAAAACCAGACTGAATATTTGTAGAGAAACAATAAATGCTTTATGTTTATTGAAGTTTTTAAGGATTATATGCATCACTAAAAAGAAATAGAGTGTTTGACCCACATGGAAAAATGTTAAAACAATGAGGGAAAAAAAGATATTTTCTGATTTAAGCTGATCAGAAGATTATTTATGTATTTTAGGAACACACTTTCATTTACATGTTCCCAAGTACCAATGATGAACCCAGGCAGGAAGAATGGCTGATTCATCTGAATTTTATGATAGCTTTCTGATTTGTCGCTACTTAAAGCAATCACATAAGGACAGCAAATCCCCAAAACATCAAAAAATGTAGTACTGAAAAATTCCAGTGTTAGTTTCCTTCAGATAAACCTTCATGAACAGAAATAATAGAAGATGGTCCTATGAACGTGTGATGAGTTTGTAAGGGTCACTACGATTAAACTGGATGGTTTTCATTTAACCCACACATGTTAACTCTTAAGTGGCTATTTTTTTCAGAGAATCAGCACAGCGTAGATACTGCATTCAAAGGCTCTCATCATCAAAAATAAACAACTGAAAATAATTTTCAATGAAAATTCACTCTAAAAAAAGTCAAGCCTTTTCAAAGATTGAAGCTTGGGTTGCTTTTATGCAGTTTAGAGAACCACAACATAATTTTAAAAGTTTCTCTGGGGCACCTGGGTGGCGCAGTTGGTTAAGCATCCAACTCTTGATTTTGGCTGAGGTCGTGATCTCATGATTCCTGGGCTCCGTGCTGACAATGTGCAGCCTGCTTGACATTCTCTCTCTCTCCCTCCCCCTCTCACTCTGTCTCTCAAAAATAAATAAATAAATAACTTACTTTAAAAAGTTATAAATAAAAATAAACTTTAAAAAGTTTCTTAAACAAGCACTGTGCAATTCAGTTTTTAAAATTACATGTTTATACTTGGAATGTTTCTTAGTTCCACCTACAGAAATTTTACTCTAAGCATAAATAAGAAAAAATGAAACCATTTTGGCAATCAGGAAGAAGTGTAGAGATTTCTAGATGATTAATTAATGAAATGGTGCCTTCTGACCTACCTCAGAGTCTCATTAAAGGGATGAATATGAGAACCAGACCGGAGTAAGTTTATTAGTGAGTGGATGGTGAGTTGTGAAAAGCAGATTGGAAGGCAGACTGGCACAAATTTGGAGATGGAAAGAAACTCAGGGAAGTTCATCAGGGTTGGACTAACATAGTTATGGACTTTGTAAATATGATGTTGTCAAACTGCATTCATTATTCAAGTCTGGAGTTTAGAGATGATGGTCTCAGTACTTTTTGTCAGGAAATGTGTTTGAGGTATGAAGAAAACTGTTTAATGGTTATGTACTAGGGAAATTAATGTCATAAGCATTACTATGTTTCCCACCAATAGTCCTATTAACTAAAATTATATTTAGCTGGTAGTATGATTACATATTCTGGTTCTATTGATTATTTAGAAATCTCTTACCCAGTTTATAGATTTTTTGTAAGTGTGTATATTAGTTTCCAATTGCTGCTATAACATATTACTACAAATTTAGGGGCTTAAAACAATACAATTGTATTATTTGGGTGTCAGAAGTTGGAAATGGCTTTCAGTGGGCTAGAAGCAAGGTGTCAGCAGGGCTTCATTCCTTCTGGAGGATCCAGGGGGAGAATCCTTTCCCTTGCCTTCTCTAATTTCTAGAGGCCACCTGCGTTCCTTGGCTGGTGGCCCCTTCTTCTATCTTCAAAGTCAGCAGCATAGCATCTCAAAATATCTCTATGCTTCTGTTGTCACATCTCTTACTCTGACCCTCCTGTTTCCCTCTTATAAGGATTCTTGAGATTATATTGGTCCCACATAAGTAATCCAGGATGATTTCCCTACTTCAAGACCCTTAGTTTAATCACTTCTATGAAGTCCTTTTTTTCCATGTAACATTACATATTCACAGGTTCTGGGGATTAGGATGTGGACACCTTTGGGTGAGGGTCATTACTCTTGCCTATTGCAGTGTGGTAGACTGGATTATTATTCCAACTTTTCATTCTCTTTCCAGAAGTAGCATTATACATCCATATTCTTTGCAGTAATTTTGCAGCATCCACTGTGGTTAAGGAGTATTTCCCCACTGCTGGGCTCTGAGATCGATCATTTGACTCCTTTTGACCGATGAAATTTTAGCAGCTGTGATGCACTCAAACGCTTGAAAAGTGCTTATGTGACTAGGCATGGAAAATCATATATGCAAAGTTCTGGACAGATGGAACTCTATGCTCCATTCATGTGGAGCTCACAGATATTCCTAAAGGAGAGAAAGGGCATAAGTCAGAGATGAAACATGAGGTTATTCTGTGATTGAGTTGGATAGCAAAGATTTGATTGACTTGATTCATCATGGCCGATCTACATTGATGTGCCCTTAATTAAACAAATTTTTATTTAGTAGCTAGTTTGTGAGTATGGTAGATGTTAGGGATACGTACAAGAAGATACAGACTTTCTTTAAATAGTATTTAGAAATTATGTTACTGATAACGGTGTTCTGAAAAATGATCTCAGGTTAATGAAATCTTTGTGCTCTATTCAATTTGATTGTATATTCATAATGTATTGTAACTCTGATTCTAAAAAACATAATTTAATAGGAAAAAAATTTAGGACTATTCGTTTAAGTATGGATAGTGTCTACTGATTTTGGTTATTTGTACCGGTGCTTCTCAAGCTATCTACGGTGAAGGAACATTTTTTTTTTTCATATAGAGGAAAACAGACTCTCTATTTTATTATTATTATTTTAATATGAAATTTATTGTCAAATTGGTTTACATACAAGGAACATTTATTTTTTGTTAGTAAACCTCTAATCCATGTTGACTGATACAAATTGCTATAAAAGTTTCTAAATACACTTACATTTTATGCTTATCATTTCATGCACTGGTAACAGTTTGTGGCCTGGCACCTGTCAGTAGACTATACTCTGAGTAACACTGATACTGTCTTTCATTATGACAGATCAAGAACATGAATATATTTGAATGAACAAATGTGAGACTTTTTTACTAATAATTCATGTGTCAGATTTATTGTTTTTCTATATTAGTTTTAAAATTAAGAAATGATATGTGAAAAGGAAAATGGGATATGCTTTCTAGTCATTCATTCAGGTCTGTCTTCCTGTATTTACATGTCATGTCTTTTGACAGAAACTAAAATGATTGAAAAGACTGAAAATTTCAAAGTAACTGAAACTTTAAATTATGAATAATGGTTTTCAAGTATTTTCAGTTGAGAAAAAAAAAAACCCCAAACAAAATAAAAACACAACTACAACAAAGTGAACCACAAGAATATCTAGAGGAGCAGAAGATATTTGTTTCCATTATCTGCCAGAGGAAATCATTTCAGATATTATCTAAGATTGGCCTATTTGCAGATTATATATTGAATCTGTTTCATCAAGTTTGTCTAATTAACATCGATTTTGTGTAAGTGCTTATCTTTTGCGGTCAAGGTGCAGTACCTTTGTTTTACAAATATATTAAAATATAGTTTTAGCTTTAAAAGTATAGTATTTTGTTTTAGGCAAGTAATATGTTTCTAATGTTATTTGAATGACTTAGAGAATATTTCACCTTGCCATGTTGAAGTATGGGCTAAATAGTTCTTAATGTCATGACAGTACAGTTATCACAGATGTGGAATTTATTTTTCTATATAGAAAAAAACAAATATTGGGACGCCTGCGTGGCTCAGTTGGTGGAGCGTCCGACTTCGGCTCAAGTCATGATCTCCTGGTCTGTGAATTCGAGCCCCGCGTCGGGCTCTGGGCTGACAGCTCAGAGCCTGGATCCTGCTTCGGATTCTGTGTCTCCCTCTCTCTCTGCCCCTCCCCCACTCATGCTCTGTCTCTCTCTTTCTCTCTGTCAAAAATAAATAAAACATTTAAAAAAATTAAAAGAAGAAAAAACCAAATATTTCCCTGAAAATGGTCCATATGAACATTGTTCCCCCAACAAGTACATGGCTATATTTTATTTGAAATGTAAAAATGAGGAGACATAATACAAGAAAGTATATAATTGGAGGATGCTTTAGGAATTCCTTGTGTGTGTGTGTGTGTATGTGCGTGTGTGTGTGTGTGTGTGCGCACGCACTCTGGCAAGTTAATTGTTCTGGCAAGTTAATATACCTTTCAACAGCATTGCATACAAATCTAAGAGTACTTTTTTACCTTTGAAAAAAATTAAAATGGCTATTACAAAAATTAAATGCTCATGGCGATATAAAGCAAACTGGCTGGAGAGGGATCCGTTCTGTCAGTCTTTTTCCTCCTATAGACGGTTCTTGGAGGCACAATGTAGGAAGCCATAGTGTGGTCTCAGGGTTAAAGCAAAGAATGAGAACAAGGGGGAAGCATGTTCCTGACGCACAGCAACGTGTCTTCAGAATGCTGAGCAAACGGACTGAGGGACAGTGAAGCCCAACAGTGTGGTACACGGCATAATTCTCGACGCCCCCACTGTGCCATAGACACGTTTGCAGCAGTCTACAAACGCGGAGACTAGGTAGATACCAGCAGTACTGACTTCCTTTGCTTACCAAAATTTAGTCCATAAAATCACCTTACTCATCCAACAAGGAGAAAGTATACGGGTGAAAATTGAGATCCAGATTAAGTATGTCATAAAATTATACTGTCAGGGGGGATGAGGGTAAAAAATGACCCTCAAAATTTTGTATTATGAAATGGGATTGAACATGGATTTGATGGATACATATATTTATACATATATATAATACTGTGTATTTTTACGTATGTAAATATAAATAATATTGTTTCTTTCTATGTTATAGTCATATCCTCTCAATCTCTTCCCTATTTAGTCTTTTTTTCTTTTTCTTTTTTTTCTTTTTTTAATTTTTTTTTTCAACGTTTATTTATTTTTGGGACAGAGAGAGACAGAGCATGAACGGGGGAGGGGCAGAGAGAGAGGGAGACACAGAATCGGAAACAGGCTCCAGGCTCTGAGCCATCAGCCCAGAGCCTGACGCGGGGCTCGAACTCACGGACCGCGAGATCGTGACCTGGCTGAAGTCGGACGCTTAACCGACTGCGCCACCCAGGCGCCCCTTTGGTCTTTTTTTCTTGATGTTTTGAGTTGTTTGTGTTTTTATTATTGATTTGTAGGAGGTTTTTTTTTTTTGTCTTTTACTTTTGACCATTTAATCTTTTGAGTTAATATTTGCCTTTTCTTAATCATGCATTGAGTTGTGGCATTTCCAGCCTCTTCCTTTGGTCCTGGATGAATTGGATCTACTCTATGAGCAATTATTGACAGACCCCAGGTTCACAATATTGAAAAGAATCTTATTATTGTACAGGTTTTGAAACTGCTTACTTCCATTTTCACAAAGCAAATGCCACAGCTTCAGTGTTGGATTTATATTTTCTAAAACATAAGATATAACAAAAAATAAATAAATAAAACAATATAATAACAGATCAAGTTTATTTCAGGTGAGGAAATAAAAGTAAATAATTTTAATATAAGAGCTAGAATTCTTATTTAATTCTTGAAGAGTAAGGCATCAGCACAGAATCTAAGAGAATATTGTGGCCCATTGCTTTTTGGGGGGCACCTAGATCATTAAGAAGCACATGCCTCAACGTGGCAATCATCTTATTATGGTAAACATTGTGTATTATATACATGTATCAAATCATAACATTGTACACCTTAGACCTACACAACGTTATATATGTTAGTTGTATCTCAATAAAGCTGGAAAAATAAAAAGAAATAATAACAATAAAAAAGCACATACCTCACCTACTTGTGGGAGGATGAGGACAAATGTGTTTAATTTTTTTGCCACTGTAGTTAAGGTTCATACTTAAGTGGACCTGCCCAGTAGTTTTTCCAGTTCATTTTTTTTTTTCAACCAAAGCTGAGCTACATGAACAAAGGACAAAAATTAAAAGGGGGTGAGGTGGGGTGGGAAAGAGATGGGAGAATTACTGGGTATAGTAATATACAATGGAAATTATAGTCAAATATACAAAGTAGGACTTATGGTCCTGTAAAAAAATTTTTTCCTTTCTGTTTGCTTCGTAGTGGGATATTACAGAAAAAAGGGAGCATTTGTTTGAGCCTTTTAAATTTTATTTAATTTTATTCTTATTGGTCTTAGTCATTTGTAAAACACTACTGTTTAATATTGACAACTTTGAAAGTCACTGAAAAAAATTAAATGGCAATTTAATGTTAACAGCTGCTTATGGTTATCAAATCCATCAAAGCCCTTCATGAATATATTAGGCACAAACCCACTGAATTACTGTTGCTAAAGACAGCTTGGTATTTTAAAACTGCCTAGTGAGAATAGATGTACTATAATAAGAGGAAGGACTCTGATCACAATTTACTGTGTTGTCTTTGCATATAGAAAGAAACCTAGGTCTGTTTCTAATTATTTAATGTTCTAAAATCTCTGCTAACTTAGCTATAAAATGACTCTAGAAGTGAATTAGAAAATTAGGTTTCATCTAAATTTGTGTTTTAAAAAAAAATAGCTACAATAACAAAACAAAAATAAAATTCCTGTAACAAAAATAATTAAAATTTAATAAATGGTTCATATTGAGACAATTAAGACTCAGAGCCCAGGGATGCCTGGTGGCTCAGTCATTAAACCTACGACTTTTGCTCAGGTGATGATCTCACGGTTCGTGAGTTCAAGTCCTGCACCGGGCTCTGTGCTACAGCTCGGAGCCTGGAGCCTGCTTCGGATTCTGCATCTCCCTGTCTCTCTGCCCCTCTCCCACTCACTCTCTGTCTCTTTCAAAAATAAACATTAAAAAAAAAAAAAAAAAGACTCAGAGCCCAAATGTGAGTCTTCCAAAGTTTAATTAATAAAGCAGTCATGCTCTTCAGTTCCTTTCTTCTAGAAGACTGTCTTCTCATCAAATGTCGTTAAGGATGTTGTGGGGACCAGAGCTATCCTAAAGAAAGAGCAGGGCACACAGCATAAAATATACCCATGAACGCCTTGCTTGGTTTACAGCTGGTCTTGAAACCATTCCTTGGAAGGTCTATGCAGCCTGCCTTCTCTTAGCTCTTAGGATTTTTTTTTTAATATGGTTTTTAATATATATATATATATATATATATATATATATATATATATATATGCTTATCTATTTTGAGAGAGAGAGAACGTGCGTGCGCAAGTGGGGGAGGGGCAGAGAGAGGGAGAGAATCCCAAGCAGGCCCTGCACTGTCAGCGCAGAACCCAACGTGGGGCTCACAAACCGTGAAATCATGACCTGAGCCAAAGTCCAGAGTTGGATGCTTAATGATTGAGCCACCCCGGTGCCTCTCTCAGGATGTTTGAAATTCCAAAACACTGTTTTCAGTTATCTTTCATCTAAGCCACAGGGTGCTTAATCCAGGTATAAGATGACCTGACTGCTCAAACCAGTCTAGATTGAGGTGTACAGGGAGACACTTACCCATCCACTCTCTTGTCTCTGATTGGTAGAACTTCAGGGAGTGCAGGTTGGGATCATCCTTGGGAATGGGGTGGACTGGAAAGGCTTAAATTATATTGAATATATTTTTAAGTAATGTGAACACCCGACATGGGGCTCTAACAACCCTGAGGTCAAGAGTCGCATGCTTTACCAACTGAGTCAGCCACCCCTGGAAAGGCTTAAACTATACCAGTGTCCTTGCACATTATCTCTTATATTAAGCTCCAGGATAATCTCTGTCTCTTCTGAGCCAAGAATAAAATGGAATCTTCAAGGTCACTCAATTTGGAACTCTAAGGTAGAAAATAAAGATTTTGAAGAAAATAATTATGGGAGAGAATCAAAAGTTCTCGTCTTTTGATGTAGCTATTCACAGTTCAAGGTGACTTCACCAAACCATGGAGGAGTAAAACAGTTTACATGGAAAGGAGGAGGGAGGTCTGCATTCAATTTTATATAATATAAAGAATGAGCATTTTCTTGGCATGTTGTTAGTGCACATACTAACCTAGCCTGATTAGTAAAAGGCAACACAGGGATATGGGTCCATCCCTTCTCTGGAGACCTACCTAGAATCTACCAGATATAAATCAAGACTGTAAGAATAAGACAGCCATAGTCCAAGAGGGCTAAAAGTAATCCAAACAAATATGTCCCTTTTACTGAAGGTAGGCAAGGTAAAAGACTTGGTTTCAGAACCCAGGCTGGAGAAACTTAGTTACTAGAACCAGGATATGAGGTCAGAGCCAGGTTACCATCAGGACTGACCTTACAATGGTGATGTCTCCAAAGCATTGAGAGTCTGGATAGGGGAAATTAACATCAGTTGAAGGGAGGAGAGGGCTGTTACCTGGGGAGAGAGCTGGGTAGCCCCTGACTGACAAGTCTGGAATGGGACGGACATTCTCTCACCTTATTCCTGATTGGTAGAATCCTAAAGGCATATAGCAGCACCTTGTTAAGAGCTCAAATCCGGTCTATATTAAGTTGCTTATTATTCTTTTAACATAATTGGCTAGGGCAGCAAAGTGCCTAAGCACACGTTTGTGTATATGCAAATGAGATGGAGAGCAAAAGAGAATGAATTTGTTTCCTTATCTTGTCAATAAATTACATTAATAGGATTAACAATAATCATGACCTAAAAACTGAAAAGGCAAGTTAGTGAGCTGCATCTGTCAGAATCTGTTGGCTCTGGTGGGTTCTGTGTCATACCTTTTAAGGGTAAATGACCTCATATGAATTCCAGTGAGAAAATAGTGTTTTTCTGGCTGGCACCACACAACGATAAACTCATCCCCAGCAGCCCTAGATGATTCAAATGAAGAGAGGGATAAGAATTTAGAAAATGACAACAAACCTTCACTTCTGAAAATTCTCTTATTTTTGATTTGAGAGAGAGAGAGAGTGAGCAAGGGAGAGCGGCAGAGGAAGAGAGACAGAGAGAGAGAGAGAGAGAGAGAGAGAGAGAGAGAGAGAATCCTAAGCAGGCTCCATGCTCAGTGTGGATCCCAATGCAGGACTCCATCCCACGACCCTGAGATCATGACCTGAGCCGAAATCAGGAGTTGGGACACCCAACTGACTGAGCCACCCAGGTTCCCTGCCCCCACTTCTGAAAAGTCTTTAAAAAGCCCATACTAGATGACTTGAAAGACACAGGTTTAAAAAGTTTTAAATAGGTATTAGGCCACAAAATAAATTCAAGATTTCGGGGAGCCTGGGTGGCTCAGTCAGTTAAGCATCTGACTCTTCATTTTCACACTGACAGCACGGAGCCTGCTTGAGATTCTCTCTCTCCCCCTTTGCCTCTCCTTCTTCTCTGCTCTCTATCTCTCTCAAAATAAATGAACTTAAAAAAAATCAAGATTTCAATTGCTTCTTTTGTCTAGTCCACCTTATATATATATATTTTTTAGGTAATCTCTACACCCTGTGTGGGGCTTGAACTCATGACCCTGGGATCAAGAGTTGCACGCTCCACTGACTGAGCCAGCCAGGCACCTTTCCATTCTTATAATAGTACAAGTGTGTGCTTGGTGGCTTTGCAATCTGTCAACCTACTTTTCCTGGAATTCCTTTTTATGTGTTTCTGGCTGGGGTGGGTCACAAAAGAGATTCTTGTGTGAGATTTACAGGAGTGATACAGTAGTCACTTTGTAGCTCACATATATTGTTGCTTATCTGCTGGTTCACCTCCGTGGCATGTGGCAGCAGCCAGCCAGAAAGCCAGAGAGGGCAAATTGCTCGGTCTTCTGCCGGATCCTCCTTTCACTTTTGACTCTTGAGTCAAATGTGTTTTTAATTCTGGAACAAAGGACTCCGGCTTCTGCAGGATGTCAGGGTCAGGGGCAGCAGAAGGTAGCTTTTGTTTCAGGCGGTCCCCGTGACCATGGCTTGTGCTTCTGCATTCCAGCTTGTCGTGAGTCTCCTCTATCTTTCCTTCGTGACTCCCTGCCTTGTGGACTTCAAGCTCCAGCCACGGATCCAAAAGTAACAGCCTTACAGAGACAGTTTAACCACATCCCCAAATTTTGTAGGGTCAAACCTCTGTGACAGATTTCTTCATATATCTCTTCTTATATCTTCATATATCTTATATCTTCGTATATCTCTTCATATATCTCTATCTCCATTCTGATAGTTTCACTTCTCTGCTTGAACCCTGACAGAGATGGAGACAGTGAGAGTACAAAATGAAAAGGGGTCTTTTGACTTCCCAAAGACCATTGACAGAAAGCTGGTTGAGCAAACTATGCAACTGAAAACATGGGTTACCTTTCATGGGCGAAGAAGGATGACTCAGAAAGATGGGTCAGAACCAAGACCCATAGAGACGTGATCCCAGGTGGGAATAGAATTGCTTTTAATCAAAGAACTTTCCACATTTTCCAGGTTGGATTTTAGAATTGCTACGAACCAGTAATCACTGTATACTTCTTATTGTCCCTACCCCTTCTGAATAGGAACGTCTACAATGGTTATCTCTTTGTAGATAACCATCTCATTGTCTGTGTCACCATTGTGTGTTATGTGGAGAGCAGGTAACTTGTCTTTTTACTTCATAGGTCTTTAAATTGAGGAAACTGTACTCGAGGAGCTGTGTTTAAGCAGCAGCATCCATACCCTGACTTGATTTAGATAATGAGATGCTGGATTTTGAGCTGCTGTTGTAATAGGATGAGACTTTACAGGTGGCTTTGGGAGGGAATGGGTATATTTCGCATGGGAGAGAAATGTGAATGACTGGGGGGGTGGGGAAGAGGGCTGACTGTGGTAGCTAGCTCTCAATACAGGCCCAGTGATTCTCCCCTCCTGGTATTCACAGCCTCGTATAGTCCCTTCCCTCTCTATAGCAGGTTTGGTCTGTGTCACCCATACGATATAGCAGCAGCAAAGTGATGCCACTTCTGAGATTAAGTGATAAAGACACTGCGGCTTCTGTCTTAGCTGTGCTATCTCTTGGATCACTTGCTCTGGGGGAAGCCAGTTGCCATGTCAAGAGGACATTTAAGCAGCCCGGGGAGAAGTCTATGGAGTGAGGAACTAAGGCCTCTTGCCAACAGCCAAAGAGGAATTGGAGGACTCCAGCCAACAGTCCCGTGGGTGAACTTCCTTGAAAGCTGATCCTCTAGCTATGGTCGAGTCTTCAGATGACTGCAACCAGGGCCACCCAGCTAAAATGTTCATGGATTCCTGACCGTCAGACACTACGCGAGATACTAAGTGTTTAAAGCCAAGTTTTGTTATGCAGCAACAAGGAACTATAGAATGCCTAAGTATAAAATATAATTTTTTCCCCACATGCCTATGAATGCCAAACTAAAGAAAGAGGAGAGGGGTAGAGAAAAAAAAGGTAAATTGTGTGTTAGCTCATTGTTTTTCTTCAGTGCTCCTTTAGATTCTTTTAATCTTAGGCCTATTGGCAAATATTTATTCAGCTAAATTTGAAAAACATCAGGAAGGGGGTTAGCATAAGATTTTCTAGTGTCTTCTTTGTGGAATGGTAGGGAAGCTGTTACTGCTCTAACAGGTTGAGATTTTAAATTTCATTTATTACTCTTTTGGTTTTTTTTTTTTTTTTACCTAATGGGACTAGTTTAAAGAATGTAAAGTATGATTTGATTTCCTTCCTAGTTTTTGTTAAGGAAACATTTGGAAACAAGAGAAATAATATTTCTTCTGGCCTCTATTTCTCTTCCTGTCTTATAATCAATTTCAGTAAGTTTAACAATAAACAGTAAAAATGATAGAGTATACAAAGCATTGCCCAACTGAATCCATCACAAACCTGTGTCTGAGAATGGTTTCCTAAGTAGGGGAAATGTGTTTCACACAAAAAGTCCATTTTCTGTTATTGCCTTTTTTATTTGGACTACTAGATGCTATATATTTTAAGGCAATCTTAATAGTTTCCTGTCACTAACAAGAATGACTTGTCATAATGAGCAGTGTAGACACTGTCCATTTGATCCACTCCAGAAAACTGTCTATTTGATACAAGAGTAAATCACTTCAATTCCTTTGTGGGATGAGTGGAGTGTAAATAAATAAATGAGACACAAGAATAAAGAAAAAATGTGGTCAGTTCTATCAGAAGGAAACAAAGGATAGGAACATTTGGAGGCCTGGTTTAATAAAAAATGTGACAAGACAAAGAATTATATGTGATAACTGTAAAGGGAGGAAAGACTCCTCACTAATATAAAATGCCCAAGAAATAGTTTCTTTCTTCTTTAGGAAGGAAGATAATTTTGTAGTTTAAGAGTAATAATTCTCAATTCTTTGAAGCTGGAGGGCCTGTGTTGTAAAAAGACTATTTACTTTTACCTCCACCAAAAAGAATTCTAATTTTCAATGTTCTTTTTTTTTAAATAAATTACTTTTTATTTACTTATGTTCATTTATTTTGAGAGAGTACAAGTGGGGAAAGGGCAGAGAAAGGGAGAGAGAGAGAATCCCAAGCAGGCTCCACGGACCTGACGCAGGGTTTGAACCCATGAAACTGTGCGATCATGACCTGAGCCGAAATCAAGAGTTGGCTGCTCAACTGACTGAGCCACCCAGGCGCCCCTCAGTACTCTTTCTATAATTCATCACATTACTAAATCTGAGTAGGAATTTCAGATTCCATTTTAGGGAGTTTGTTTTGGGTGTGTTTTTTTATTATTATTATTTGTGTATTTTACTTCCATTATAAAGTTTTTGTCCTGTTTTTGTTTTTTAAAGTTTACTTATTTATTTAGATAATCTCCACACCCAACGTGGGGCTTAAACGCATGACCCTGAGATCAAAAGTCACACGCTCTTTTGACTGAGCCAGCCGGGCACCCCTGTTTTTTGCTTTGTTTTGAGAAGACTTCAACATGTTCTAATTTTTCCTTTTCCAATTAGTGTTTGTTATACCTCTTACAGAATTGTACAAAAATGTCATTGCATTTGACTACTTAATTTTTTACTATTACTGTCTAGACTTTTTTTTGTGTGAAATATTAACGGAGCCATTACTCTGTCAGATTTAAGGTTCCAAGTGGGGATGAAAGATATGTTATGACAAATATTGTGCCATCTAGGAGCTGGAAAGTGATAAAGTGATTCTCAACATCAAATCCCAGGATGTCTACAAAGCAGGAAAGAACATACAATGGGAAAAAAACGAGTCTCCTCAACAAATGATATTGGGAAAACTGGACGGCAAAATGCAGAAGAATGAAACTGCACCATTTTTTAAAAGTTTATTTATTTATTTTGAGAGAGAGAGAAAATTCAAGTTGGGGAGGGGCAGACAGAGAGGGGGAGAGAGAGAATCCCAAGCAGTCTCCACACCGTTAGCACAGAGCCCAATGCGAGTCTCAAACCCACAAACCATGAGATCATGACCTGAGCCGAAGTGAGATGCTCAACTGACTGAGCCACCCAGCTACCCGTGGACCACTTTCTTATACCATACACAAAAATAAATTCAAAATGGGTGAATGATCTAAATGTTGAAAAAGGAAACTATCAAAATACTAGAGAAGAACACAGGCAACAACCTCTTTGACCTCGGCCAGAGCAATTTCTTACTATCACCAGAGGCAAGGGAAACAAAGTAAACATGAACTAGTGGGACTTTATCAAGAAAAACCTTCTGCATAGTGAAGGAAACAATCAACAAAACTAAAAGGCAGCCTACAGAATGGGAGAAGATATTTGCAAGTGACATATCTGATAAAGGGTTAATATCCAAAATCTATAAAGAACTTATCAAACTCAACACCCAAAACACAACCCAGGTAAGAAATGGGCAGAAGAAATGAATAACACTTTTCCAAAGAAGGTATCTAGATGGCTAACAGACACATCAAAAGATGCTCAACACTCATCATCAGGGAAATACAAATCAAAACCACGATGAGGTACCACCTCACACCTGTCAGAATGCTAAAATTAACAATACAATACAAGAAACAACAGGTGTTGGCAAGAATGCGGGGAGAGGACAACCCTCTTGCACTGTTGGTGGGAATGCAAACTGGTGCAGCCACTCTGGAGAACAGTATGGAGGTTCCTCAAAAAACTAAAAATAGAACTACTCTATGATCCAGCAATTATACTAGTAGGTATTTACCCAAAGGATAAAAAAATACAGATTGAAAGGGTAAACACACCCCAATGTTTATTGCAGCATTGTCAACAATAGCCAAACTATGGAAAGAACCTAAATGTTCACTGACTGATGAATGGATAAAGAAGATGTGGCGTGCGCGCGCGCACACACACACACACACACACACACACGCACACACACCATGGAATATTACTCAGCCATCAAAAAGAATGATATCTTGCCATATGCAACCATGCGGATGGACCTAGAATGTATTATGCTAAGGGAAAGAAGACAATCAGGGAAAGACAAATACTATATGATTTCACTCAGATGTGAGATTTAAGAAACAAAACAGATGAACATTTGGGAAGGGAGGAAAAGAAGAGAGGGAAACAAAACCACCAGAGACTCTTAAAAGAGAGAACAAACTAAAGGTTTATGGAGAGAGGTGGGTAGGAGATGGGCTAGACAGGTGATGGGTATTAAGGAGGACACTTACTGTGATGAGCACTGGGTGTTGTATGTAAGTGATGAATCACTGAATTCTACTCCTAAAACCAAAATTGCCCTGTATGCTAACTAAAATTTAAATTAAAAACAACAACAACAAAAAGCCCCAACAAATCTCAGGATGTCTAGAATCAGAACTACCTGGGGCTCATTTAAAATGCAAATAATCAGGTCCCACCCTGAGTAGAATTAGAATCTCTGGGAGTGGAACTTGAGACTCTGTATTGTTAATAGTTCTGTCATTGTAATGCAAACTGAAATTTGAGGACTATTGATTTAGTGAGGGTTGGGGGGTTGAGGAATAAACAATTTACACTGTGATTGGAACCACAATACAGTGTTTACAATACAATAGTAGCATGAAGGAAAGAGTTTTGCCAGGGCAGTTCTCATATGAAGTATGTATGTGGGTGGGGGGGGGCATTAAGCATATATAAACATACACACACATATTTGGTATATACATATATAGGAATATACACCGTATACAGAATACACACACACACACACACACACACACACACACACACTTACTTTAAAGACACCAGAACGTGTCTTTGGGGTTTTAGAGAAAATGTTACGATTTACAGATAGAAAACATGCAATAAGCATTTTGTTGACTAAACGATCAGGTTGGAGTGAACACATTTTATAATTCCATTCTAATCACTAGCAATTTTCTTTTTGATGTTTACAGATGGGACAGTAGTATCGATGTCTATTTAGCTATATATATTTTTTAACTCAAAAGGCCAGTGACTAGAACTCCTCACTCTTCATTTGTACGGGGGGAAGTCGCCCCAACAATAGGAATCAGGCAGAAAAGTAATTTTAAGAGCCAATCGGATTGCTCTCTGGAGCAATTCCAGACTGACCTCTCAGGGAACACTGGCGGAAGATGGGTCTTGGTTACCTCATTCAATCGGACAAAGAAAGCCATAATAGTTTAGGGAGGCTGAAAATTCCTGCGGGTTACTACGCGAGGTGTTAAACCTCGGCCGGCCTTACCGTTGGCCAGAGGTCCCTTAATCGGAAAACTTAGAGGTACTATGGACACCTTAATTTTCGGGATCCTGGAGAAACGGTCAGCAGTTGTGGAGGTACCAGTAACCAAAATGGCTGCAAGGCGCTTCAGGCTCCGGATCAGCTGATGCAGCCGGAGTTCGCTCCCTTCCCACCAGCGGCTCCTCCCGCTCCCTTACGTAGAGGTGGGCGTGGCCTGTTCTGAAGCGCTTTTCCGAGGCTAGGAAAACCGAAGGATACACATGCGCAGTTCGGCCCCTCAGGCCCTTTGGTTCTCCTCCCAGCCCATCGCCCCGCCCCGATCTGCCGGGAGGGGCTGGGCCGAAAGTCCGGCAGCTGCTGGCTGGGGCTTTAGTGACTTCCTTGTTGTGAACCCCGGCCCGGCAGTGTCCGGACTCGTAGCCCCGCTGCCCTTAGCGGGACCGCTAGCCCGAGTCTAGGTCGCAGCCGCAACTCCAGCCCGTCGATTCCCTTTTCAGCACAGGTCTTTCCCCTCCGCACGCCTCGCGCTCCCTAACATGCCCAACCCCAGCAGCACCTCCTCTCCCTACCCCCTCCCTGAGGAAATTAGGAACCTGTTGGCAGGTAAAGAGCGGGAAGGGGGCGGGTAACGCTGCCGGGGCGGGGGCGGGGGCCAGGGGACGGCGAGCCGGTGGGGACAGAAGCATTCAGAGTCTATGCCCTCCCTCCCCACGCTTCCCATGTGTCCTGGCCGGTGGGAGCGGGACTGGGAATGGGGAAAGAGGGGTTTGAGGAAGGGAGTGGGCGTGTGTTGAAATTTGGTCCGAGGATGTTGGGGGAGCCCTTTTTGATGAGCTACACTAATTGGATCAGGACATTTCTGTATGCATTGTGAGGACGTCGTGTGCGTGTGTGAGAAAGAGAGGCGAGGGAGGGAGAGGGAATAATAATGCGTGTGTGAGAACTGGGAAGGGATCAGAAGTCAAAGAAGTAGTTCTTTGGTGGCCTGACCAATGGAGGAGAAGGGTGTAAAAATGCAAAAAGATGTCTGAGCTACAGGTGTTAGGGGTTGTGGGACGCAAGGTTTTGTCATTTCCAAAACTCCCATTTTTCTTAAACATTCATTGTGCTCATATTTAAGACTTTGAAAGAGGGCTCGATTCTCAAATAGCCACTTGTTTTCAGCCGGAGTAACATATTAAAACAAAAAAGGAAGTATGTATTAAGGTCCAACTTCCTGTGTCACACGATGAAAGTACATCTTTGCATCCTCATCTTCCCCTTTTAAGTCTTAAATGACCATTTATAGGAACTTACGTTAGGAGTTCAGGATGCGGTTCTTCAAGGCTGTGACGAACCCACTGCTATAGTGCATCACTATACTAGATATGGAGATGTACATTTCTGCACAAGGCAGAAAATACATCTTTTTAGGGTAGCACAAATCTTACCTATCCTGATGCTCTTGGAATTCTTATCATCATTCACTTTGTCCTGCGTACATCAGAATTCTAGAAACTGAATTTGGATCATTTTACTTGAGTCGTCTCCTAAGTATTTATCTTTCAATATTGCTCATGGATAACTGGGTTAAAAGAGTTTCTTTTGGATGTATATTACAAGGTGCTTATTTTAACCCTTAATATCTGACATGTGCCATTTTAAATAGTAAGTTGCTATTATAGCAGTGTGAGACCAAATCTCCTAATATGCTGTTTTGCTGGTTAGCATCATGAATATGATCAAGAGAATAAAACCAGTAGTGTGTGAATGGAGACTTATGTTTGAACATGATTACAGGGTGATAAATGCATTTGTGGTGGTATAGTATTTTACTCTAAGAATTGCTTATTGTCATTAATGGGTACCACTAAGGGAGATATAAAGAACTGTAAAGACTGATTTAAGGCAGCTTTTATTCCATTATATGAGAGTTTCACTCGAGTACTGCTTTTATTTTACGACAGTTAACATTTTCATTGTTACACTGCTGGAATTGTGTGTTTAGAATACTATTTTAATAACCAGACCAGAGAAGTGTTTATCATTATTCCAAAAGTAGATGGCACCACTTTCAGGATTTTCTAGGTGTGAACTTTTGGAATTTAAGAACTAAAGTGCAGACCTCTGGGTGCACCCCTTTAAAGCTTGAGAGCTCCCAACAGTAAGCAGTTTGTTGTTTGGGTCCATAATCAAACATTTGCACATAGTATGATTTATAGGTTATGAGACTCATTATTCTCTGATCCCCATAATTACAAATATTTCGTGTGGCCCTTATTTTTGTAATTTAGTTGAAAGTTTAGAATTACATAATATTTAAATTATCTCCGAATGCTAACTTCCTTTATTTCTCTTTAGTCAGTTAATATGCCTGCATGATGTCTGAAATGAGTGTTTTAAAAGTCATCTTACTGTTGTTTTCGTTTTTTCACATGAAAGCAAGCCACATATTAAAACACATGAAGTATTAAAAACAAATATTAAAATACTAACATTTTGGAGATTGTAAATTTGGCTTATACTTTATTTTCAGAGGACATTTTTAAGAGGTATGGATATGAGAAAATATCTATTGTCTATCTATACTTTTTAAAGAAATGAAGCAAGTGAACCAGTGTTTTTCAGTTTTCTTTTTTAACTCATCATTCAAATAAAGTTGCTTAACATTTTATGTTTGACTGTAATTAAAATCTTTTGGGGGTAGGAAAGGTTTCGGGAATACACGTTCTCTGCAGCCTTTTCACAGTTTCCATCCAAAAACTTCTGTTGGGATTGTACATGATTATTTGCATAATTCAAGTGTGTTGGGTAATAGTACATGGCTAGATTTAAAAATTACTAAAACTCTACAGGGAGAGCATAGGCTTACATTTTAGAGATTGCTGGATTACCTAGTACTTTCTTTGGAACTAAGAAGGAGATTTTGGTAGCCGTGGTTGTAGTTAACAGTTGAGCTCTCTAACAATGAATTCATGGTGCTGTGCTAGAATTCCAAGCCAGAGAAGACAAGGAACTAGACTTTTCAGGCACTTGAAATCCCTTGCCTACCGAAGAAAAGGATATCAAGTCAAAAGATAATGCCTATCAAAATAACATTGCTTTGGACAGTTCCCTTTGTGTTTCGTGTGCCTATTTTCCAAAGCATTATATGTCCTCTGTGTCAAATGTTTGGCATTTCAACTGCTTGATTGCGCTATAGGTGCTCAAAGGTATTCTTACCAATTTATATTATTTTCTCTCTATTTTTCTTTCTGATTGTAGCAGTTTTAGGCTTCGATATTTGTTCCCCTCTCACCTCATTTCTTTCCCTCTAAAAACGTTCTACCGAAATGCAAAAACCCATAGATGCTATCATTCTTAACTCACATTTAATGATACTCTTGGAAAAGTGGCTGTATAGTTTTGACTGTCAGCGATTTATATTTCTGTGGAATCAGTATATTAAATCTTGAAAGCCTATGCTCCTTATAAAAGTGTTGTATTATTCTTCTGTTACATGAATAGAGAAAAAGTTTACAGATTTTTTGTTAAAAGTCAATTTCGACCTGCCATAGGCACTACAGGCAACCTTTAATGTTTTTTTTCGCAACATTGGAAGGAGAGGTTTTGCCTGGATAATTGGAAGCAATGGATAATTCCAAATCTTGTGCATTTAATCTTTCCTACATCCAAATATTTTGACTAGGGCTAACAGCAAGAATAATCTTGATTTATGTGAGTTTTTCCTCCAGGCAGGCAGGAAAGTGAGAGGAACTAGAAGCACTGGCCCCCAACCCCCTTCATTTGTTTAATCACCCTTTGAATACTGGAGCCTTAGTGGTTTGCAATCAGATATTCCCATTCATTCTCATACATTTGTTTTAGGACAACATGTTTAAAAAGGAAGCCTGTAAGAGGATATAAGTTCCTTTTTATTAAATTAGAAAATGACACCAACGTTAAAAGAAAAACATAGTGGTTGTCAGGACTCTGAAAAATCAAAACCAAAACAAACAAACAAACAATAAACAAAGTGGCCGGATCGTTTCTGCAATATCTGTGTGAAATTTTTTCACACGGCAGGCTTGGTTAGAAATACTGCATTTTCCCCTACTGGGGATTTCCAGAACTCTTTTTTTTTTTTTTTTTTAACCTTCACACATTAAAATCTATACAGAATGCAGTTCAGTTGAAATAGAGGGAGAATTTTTTCAATGCTGAGAATAGTATGGTTTGATTTCCACCTTTCCTAAGTTCTGTTTATAATTTGGTCAACATTTTGGGTTTATTTTTCCTATGAGAATTATTTATGGTACGTCTAGTGTCCCATAATTTCCTTCTGGGGCATTGGCTGAGTATGTAAAGGGAAGAGTGCCACCTACTGAGTCACCAATAGTCACCTACTTCTTTAGCACCTGGATTTTCCTACAGAGCAAGAATAAACCTGCCCTATTTTGGCGGTAATAGCTAATGAGCATCAAGCTGATATGAAGATATTTGATCTCAAAGTGAAATCAGACTATGACCCCTCTAAGGTTTTCTCTTCTAGAAACAGGAATATGTGTTTGTAAGTCAAGGGATCAAAAATTTTAAATTTCTTGTATGGGTCAAATAATGTAGATGAATTAAGATGTGATACTAAAAAAAATTATTTGCCTCTATTAAGCATATAATATTCTACCTTTTTTTAGGAGGGGATCTTTGGCTGACTTGTTTTCCAACATCGGTTTCCATTGAAAGTATTTTTATCTCAGATTACTAAATAAAGCTCTTGATAGTATGTATGGTTTTTATAGTTATTCAACCCAAGTTATCACTGGCTTTCTTTAATAAAAAAAAGGAATCTAAATATATTGAAAAATGAGAAGTCTATACAAAATTTCCAAATGAGTTTATCTCTACATTACCAGCATTAAAATATTACTAGAAGGAAGATAGAAACAACAGCATTGGAAAACCCTCTGGTGATTTGAAACACAGTTCAGTTCTCTCTCATAAATTTAAGATTAAGTGTCATATATGGGTGATAAAAGTGGCATAGGCTAGTTTTTATATACTCATTATTCACTTAGTTTGTCTTTTTCAATTAAAGCCAAGTCTATCTTTTTCATTCCACTGAGTTTACATTTCTTTTTCAATCACATACTGAACACATTACAATAGATGCTACCTAACAGTGAATCTAGTGTAAATCTCAGACTAATCTGTTATTCACTGTGGCTTCTTTGAAAATGAGTGGTAAAAAGATTTTGATTATTATAAGGTGTTATTTATCAAGAGTCATCTTTTAGAGGTGAAAGATGTTCATCTGTATTCTTCAACAGCCCAGTTTTCTATCAGAATAAATCATTTAGCCTCCAAAGCCAATTTTGAAAATTTTGTCAGATGATTGGATTCTAAGACTTAGGAATGTTTTACTTATTGTACTATGAGAACTCCTTGTGCTTGTTCACATTTCTTCTTCCATGTTTGGAAAATTCACAATATAACCGTAACCTGTAAAAGTGCTAGGTAATCAGGAGAAAGACATTGATTAAGGAATCAATAACTTTTCAATTAGCCATTTTCCAACTTTGGGCATTGGCTCCATTGATCTACATGTGCCCCGTTTGATTGATTTTTATGTTTTTACCAGTAGGTGTTTGGTCAGACCATACACCTCCCTTTAGCTGAGAAAAAAAGCTTTATTTTATTTTATTTTATTTTATTTTATTTTATTTTATTTTATTTTATTTTATTTTTTTTATTTATTTTGTTCTGATGTCAGCCTAAAGTTTGGCTGGGACTCTTACCATGTTAAGTTTAGTAATAGTACCTTCGTGAATTCTTAGTGAAACCTGGCCCAATTCATAAAGTAGAGAAAGATGTGCAATTAAGTAGTAAAGCCATTTGGGGGTGAGGTGTAATTGGTTTTACACTTATGTTATTGATCTGGGGCTGAGCAAATGGTAGTGGACTCAGTCCCATACAATTCAGGCCAGCACGGAGGCTGTTTGTGTGTGTGTGTGTGTGTGTGTGTGTGTGTGTGTGTGTGTGTGTGTGATGTGTTAGATACCTGTCCTAGCCACTTGGGCTCTAAGGGAAGACATGAGCGGTAGGCAGTTTTTCTGGGGGTCCATATGTACAGAAAAAAAAGGGTAATTGGAGTACCATTCGATGATTGGGGGTACGCTAAGTGTTTGCCTCTTAGGGGTTCCTATGGCTTTTGAGAGATTTTTAACTTCAACTGCTTGAAGATTGCTGAGCCAAGACATGATGTCATCTTTTCATTTTGTTTTCAGACGTTAATAGTTATCTACAGAGCAGTTGTAAGTCTGATCTCAGGGCCCTCTCCCCCAGATCTTTACAGTTGTACCGGGAGATAAGGTTTATTCTTGACAGTGTTAAGGGGTAACAGGAACAAAAATCACTACCACATTTACAGTTCCTGGGATAACTCTTTCCTTGGCGATGACTCCGGGGCAGAGGCTGATGGAGATGGGGCTAATTCTGGGGTTAAGTACCAGCGGCGCTGACCTGAGGTCTGTGTGGCCGCGGGCGGGGCGGGGGCGGGGGTGGGGGTTAAACCTGCTGCATCGGGGCTCCTGGGAGCTGCGCATTCTCCACGCGAGCCGGGCGGGTCCCCACGCTTTGGTGACTGCGTGAATGGAGACCCCTCCCTCTGAGGAAGAGGAATTCTAACTCGCCAGGCCGAGAGGCTAGCGAGGAGGCGGGCTGACCTTTTCCTGCAATCGAATTACGGCTGTTCCCCGAATTACAGGCAGCCTGGAGTCAGTGAAATCTACATATTAACCGAGGGACACGACCCCTAAAGGAAGGTAGGAGAGGGCTAACACTCTTGCCAGTTTATCGTTTGCAGGGCTATTCAGGGCACAATCAAAAGCTTCAAATCTCTTTTCCGACCAGCCGGAGGAGCGCTTGATTTGTCCAGGACTTTTATTGGCCGCTTTTGAAATATTACCCTGGCTCTGAGCTACAAAGCCGCAGATCCAGTCGCGTTTGTCTGGCGAGGGCGCTGCCCCAAACCCAGTGCTCCCTGCTCACAGCGCTCGTGACGCGGACCCTGGGGTTTAGCAGTCGGAGGGAGTGGCGACTGTTTGAGGACCGTGGAGCCGAAACGTCTCCCAGGAAAGCCCGAGTCACTTTGCAGCTCTCGCCCTGTCTTTGCGCTGGACGAACGGGACGCCTGCTTCCCGCAGGGACCCGGTGGAAGGTCCCCCGCGCACCCAGAGGGTGTCCGGGGCTCTGGAGAGGCTGCTTTGGTTCAGTTCGAAAATAAATGGGCACAGTGTGGATTTTAAGAAATAGCCCGGAGTTCAAAAACTTCAAAACCGACTGAATCTGTGGGCACCAACAAACTAAGATTTCAGGAATCAATTCCACTTTCAAGTTCCTAACTCATTTGTTTAAAAAAAAAAAAAAAAAAAAAAAAAAAAGAGGGGAAGACCCCCCCCCCCCCAGAAAACAGCAAAAACAGTTCTTACACTTTTCACGTCTCCTTGGAAAATAATTTATTTTAAGAAATCGGTGTTTATTAAATCTTTTTAGTTGCCTTAACCCCCCTTCTGGGATTAATTTAAGAATAAATACATCAAACCTGTAAAAATACAGATCTTTTTCCCCCCGTGCCCGATCTCCGAATCTCCTCCCCCTCAACAAACAAACAACACGGATTCTTCCTAGAATCACACATTCTTTCAGCAAGCATTTCCTCATAAAATAGCATGGGTCAGTATTTTAAAAATATTTGGGGGGAGTGTTAGGAAACCCTAAATAGAGCATTGCAGCTTTTTATGTTTTCCGAGTTTTTATAGAACTGAAATGACCTCTTAAAGAAATAACTCTTGGGCTGTAATTCCTTCTGTTATTGCTTCCAGAGATTTAAAATAGATCCCGTTTGTTTAAATTTGGATTGTATAATGAAAATGTAAAATAGGCAATTAAATACTTGTGGATGAGGGAATTAAAGACAAACACTGAGTAAGAGTCACATTAAGCAGACAATTCACCAATCATTGTGCAAGAGCTTCTCCCAAGTATTGAGTCCGGTTGGAAGAAAGAATCAGCAGCAGACATGCTGCTCCTTCCCTTATTCCACTTTGTTACTAGATTCATTCTAACCACCTCAGAGAAGCCAGTGATCTTTTCCATTTCACCTGATGTGTGAATGTCCAAAGGTTGCTTGTTTCTCTGTGTACAAAAGCTAAAGAGTTTAGGAGAGAGTGATTAAAAAAAAAAAAAGTTTCATTATTTTGAACTCACTTTAGAAATCTCAGTCTAATTTGCACTGGTTATGGATTATGCCTTTATGTCCCCTTCAAAATATGGACCGCTCCATATTTTGTAAAGAGAAGCTGTGACATTTTGCTTTCATTTCATCTTGATACTTACTTGTAACATTAGTCATTAATGGACGTCAAACCAGAAAGCTATTTAAAAAAATTATTCCAGGATTAAATTTTAATTCTTTCACTTGTCATCCTGATTTAGTGAAAAATAACCTCTATACATTTATGATGAGTATATGGGATAACAGTTTAATCAACTTGCTTATTGGATCAAGATACTTTTGTAATCAAGAATTTAAAATCAATTATAACATTCTATCTCAAATACTAGGTTTTAAATTGTTAATTATAAGTACAGTTGAAAGACTGTTATACTGCTTTGAATTAATTATATATACTATTATCATATGCTTTTATCCTATCTTTTTGTCAGTGTGAGTTAGGAGACAAAGTAGTTAAATAAATAAAAAGAAAGTAAAATATACCCACGTCTTTTCAATATGAAATATGGATGGTTTACAGTCATACCTACTTTAAAATTTTTTCATGGTCCTTTATATTAGATATCTCAAAGATTTGAACTCCTGAATAAAAATTAAAATTGCATAATGTTTCATGAACAATAAGAATGGGGCTATTATAAAATCAAACCAGTAAGGATTAGTTGGAATCTTGTACTAGTGAGAACTAGAAAGCAGAATAATTCACAAGTTTACTAAATTTTTTAAAAAAGGAGGCTCTGTGGAAATGTTATATGAATCTGTGAAAATCTTATTTCTAGGTTACTATATTTCTAAATAGTGGACAAATGTATTTTTGCCACTTCTTAACTTTATTTAAAAAAATATTTCCAGGTGGTAATACCAAGGCAAGAAGCAAGAACACACAAAACCACACAACAGAGGTTTTGGGTTTTTTTTTCTTGCAATTTTTGAAGGTGGCTGGTCAGAATGGGTGGAGCAGGTAGGAAGGAGGGGGTTTGATCTGGGAATCTTGGTTAGAAAAAGGGATTTAGTTCTTCCTTTAAAACATTAAATATTGCACATACCTCAAAATGGATTACACTGGGAAAAACAGGCCCTTGCCAGAGACATTAGTTTATATTGATATTATATTGTGAATGACCTGTTCACATAGGAACTTCCCAAATATTATAAAATGATAGTAACACATGCATAAAAGCTCTGTGCTTGCTTTTATATGAGAGAATTTGTTTTATGGGGCACCGTAGTTTATTAAAACTTGTGCGCTTCTCCCCGGTTTAATGATGCCAAACATCCAAATAGCATTTGCTGTGCTAAGCATAAGTAGAGCATACAAATTTTATTAGCTAAGTGGTGAACAGATTTGTCCAACTTAGTATTTGAAACATATTTCAACTGTTATGCTTTCGATTGATAAATAACTGTAACAAATTGTACAGATATTAACACTTATGGGTAGAAACGATCATTGTCCTATTTGTCTTCACAAAAAATGATTCTTTCCAATAATTTGTATCCTGTTTCTTATATTTCATGGTTTAGATGTTGAAACATTTGTAGCAGACACACTGAGAGGGGAAAATTTATCCAAGAAAGCAAAGGAAAAGAGAGAATCCCTTATTAAGAAGATAAAAGATGTGAAGTCTATGTAAGTCACTTCCTTGCCATTTGTTACTTATTTCTTACTTAGAAGCAACTTTGTAGTTAACATTTTAATAAAGAATTATCACAGAATTAACTTTTTGTATGTCCAATTTAGTTGGTGTTAAATACTGTAAAGACAAAATATATGTCCTCTATAATAGTTTTTAAAAACCGACATGCTTATCATATTATCCTTTTTTTTTTGTGGATGTTCTTGATTATATATTTTTTCTAAGCATGCTACCAAAATCCAACTGTTCGTTTTGATTTTTTGAGGGTGTATTGGGTTTACGTGCTAGGACAAAGGTAGCTTGAGAATTTTAATATAAATACCTCTAGATATGGAAATGAGTAAATGTATGTGGTGCATTTTAAAGATTCTGATTTTACTACTCTAACTTCAGTCTTCAAAAATACTTTTATTATAAACCCATAAGCCTTTTGGAATTGTCATTTCAGGATGGGAAGTACTTTTTCTCTAAATGTGTGTTTATAATGCAGATTTTAAAATAGATTTGAATTCTTGCCAACAAACAGACCTTGTTTTGGTTTGTCAGCCCTCATTTTAAAATATAATGTTCTTGCTTTCTTTTCCAGCTATCTTCAGGAATTTCAAGACAAAGGTAAATTTTCAAGTTTGTCAGACCTGACATTTTATTTTTCTTATGGAGAGGTTCGGTAGGGTAATCTAACACATACTGACATTTGATAGTTGGGATCAAAATTTAAATTTCCATATTGTATACCTAGACTTTCAAGATGAGAGTGCGAGCTCCCCCTGCTGAGAAAAAAATTAAAAAGCATATCCAGGATCTACTCTGCACAATCTGGTGCAGACATCTTATGTATTTGCTATCCTTAGGTGTTAATGTTTCTTAAAGCACCTTGTGGCTGAAATGTGTTAAGAAAAGGATATACTTGCAGTTACGCATGGAATGATTTGGTAAAGCACAGGTGAAATACCACGCCAACACCATTTGCCACAGCAGAGATGATTTTATAGTAGCAGTGGGCTCAGGAGGGCCTGGGGTCGGCTGTTCCGAGGTAATAATGTTTTTACAGGACAATTGCCTTAAAGACAGTATCAGTTTATGTCTGGAAACACGGACAAAATTTTTTCAAAAAAAATTTTTTTTTTATTATCATTGTGATTCTTTTGATGTGAATATGTGTATGCTATGGAAATGTTCAAAGAAGGGAGTTCAGTTTGATTGGTTTGAAATACTTGAGCGTGCGGGGAACCTGATTGTCTTCCTTTAGATTTGAGGGTTGGTTGTTTAGCATGTTGCAAACCGAAACAAGAAAGGCATAGGAAGTTACTACTTTCACGTCTTCACTTCTGTAAGGGCAACTGGGTATGGCCCTTACTTCCAGGATGCTAATTCATAGGTCATGACCTGAAGCCTGGGGATGCTGGTATGAGGGTCACAACATGAGGTCAGCTAACCTATGTGAAGTTAGGATCTGGGTCTGGGAGGAAAACAGTATGGCATCTTCTAATGAGGGTTAGCAGACACCACAGAGTAATTCATACCTCTGCCAACTGAGAGTAATGACGGTTTCGGTAAACCTAGAATTAACCAGACAACCCTAAACCCAAATAGTTCAAAGGAAACCATAGTTTCTTTTCACATTAAATTGTCAAGATCATTGTGATTGGAGGGAATGAGATTTTTTTTTTTCATATGGAAATCTTTAACACTATTAAACCTTTTTTTAAATATTTATTTATTTTTGAGAGAGCGAGAGAGAGAGAGAGAGAGAGAGAGAGAGAGCATGTGCACAAGTGGGGGAGGGACAGAGAGAGAGGGAGACATAGAATCCGAAGCAGGCTCCAGGCTCTGAGCTGTCAGCACAGAGCCCAACACGGGGCTTGAACTCACAAACCAGGAGATCATGGCCTAAGCCAAAGTCAGATGCTTAACCAACTGAGCCACCCAGTTGCCCCAGAAATCTTTAACATTATTAAATAAAGAAAAGAGCAGGAAAATCCTCTTCCCCACAAATACGTACTTCTTTGTACTCTACAACCAGTCTTCAACTGTGGGCTTAATCATACTGCATTTTGCTTAGTTGAATATAGAAATAATGAATTTATACATTCTTATTATAACTTTTATACAGGGCACTGTTTATAGAGGAATACTAGATTTCAGATTCTGTATTAGACATATTTTGTTCTGGTGATTATTTATTAAACTCTCATTGTGACTTAATTATTTGTACATTAACAAATTTTAAGCTAAGAAAGCATGATAATGAAGTCATTGTGTAACTATATGATTCAATAATAGGGTAAGAGCTTGTTCAGATGTATAGATATTACTGAGATATAGTCTTTGTTTCTAAAGAGAATGGAAATTTGTACAGTATTTGATAGAAAGTGAAAAATGAGCCTAGAATAAGAGTTCAAATAACACAGAATTCAGAGATTCCCCATAACCATTTTTCTCTAAGTCATTTATAGTTTAATATTCCTATATTAAATTAACTGATCACCAGGAGTGCCTGCTTAAAAGTAAGCCTGTGGATAAATTAGGTGTATACCTTGGAGAAATACGAGATGCTGAGTAATTTTATGCCGTTATACCTTCAAAGTATATTCAGCTTTGTTCTAAAAACTATTCCTGTAGTTAAGAGTAGCAAAGTTAGTACTTAATAGTTGCAAAGTATTCAAGATGCATTTTTTTTTTTAAAATAGGAAGTTAGTGGGGCGCCTGGGTGGCGCAGTCGGTTAAGCGTCCGACTTCAGCCAGGTCACGATCTCGCGGTCCGTGAGTTCGAGCCCCGCGTCAGGCTCTGGGCTGATGGCTCAGAGCCTGGAGCCTGTTTCCGATTCTGTGTCTCCCTCTCTCTCTGCCCCTCCCCCGTTCATGCTCTGTCTCTCTCTGTCCCAAAAATAAAAATAAAAACGTGGAAAAAAAATTTTTAAAAAAAAAATAGGAAGTTAGTGATTATCATATCTCTACATAAATTCATCTAAGTGTATTTCGATATTGCTACTTTAAAAAAAAATTTTTTTTAAATGTGTATTTATTTTTGTGAGAGAGAGGCAGAGCATGAGCGGGGGAGGGGCAGAGAGAGAGGGAGACACAGAATCCGAAACAGGCTCCAGGCTCTGAGCTGTCAGCACAGAGCCTGACGCGGGGCTCAAACTCACGAACCGAACTGCGAGATCATGACCTAAGCTGAAGTTGGACACTTAACCGACTGAGCCACCCAGGCGCCCCCACTTTTCTTTTTGCTTTTACATTTCCCTTTGGGGGTTTCCCTTTGGCTGTTTTCCTGCTGTCTCTCTCTCTCTCTCTCTCTCAGGTCAATATGGGGTCACAATGAAGTAAACAGAGGCTGTTTTCCTCCTTTTCACTTTTATATTCCTATTGATTTCAGCTATTTTATCTTTTCAAAATGGCAGTTAAGTACCATTTTAATATCATTAATGGAAGCAAAAGGGACCAGGTGAACAGTTCCTACATAAAATGAATTAATTCAGAGTTATTCATTTCTGTTAAGTGAATTAGTGAATTATTAGCTTGTCTAGTGTGCACAGATGTTTGTCACCCTTCCTCACTCCCTCCCCCCCCCACTTACACTGTAGATGCTACCCCCCCATCCTGAGATTTCACAGTGCAGAATTTACAGTTCAGTGTTTTTCAATCCTTAGAACTAGTTGAATTGATAACAACTGTTCAGACACTGAGGTGCAGAGATCTTAGAGGATTTAAAAAGAAGTATTTTCTTTCTTTTTTTTTTGTGGGGGGAGAATAGTTTGTACTTGTAGAAACTTATTTTATTATAGTGGCTCCTAGATATTGAAGCTTGTTCATTAAGTTAATTTTCTATTTGCTGTTTATATTGATTTTCGAAGCAAGCTGTTGTCAAAAGACTTCCGTTTTCACTTCTTTAATTTATTAAGGGTTCCTCATTTTATCTCCTTATATATTTAACTACTCAAGTGTAGACTCTCTCTTTTTTTTTAAGCTTATTTATTTTGAAAGAGACAGTGCAAATGGGGGAGGGGCAGAGAGAGAGGGAGAGAGAAAGAATCCCAAGCAGAATCCCAGGCTTGAACTCATGAAACCGTGAGATCATGACCTGAGCTGAAATCAAGTGTCGGAAGCTTAACCGACTGAGCCAGCCAGGTGTCCTTAGATTCTCTTTTCAGGAGGTCTGATAAATTGTGACTTGAGAGTAAATTATCAGTTGATTTTCTAAATTCATGTATTTTACTTATATGTAAGAAAGATTTGAATGTAAGCAACCAGAACCCGTCTTGCTTTGCCTGTTCCCTAGTATTTGAAATTTTGCCTACTCTGTCTAGAGTAGAGAGCTCCTTCTTATAGCCTTCAAATATCATACATGATGGAGTAACTATCCCTAGTTTCCTATTCTTAGTTGCAATATAGCCTGATAGTATAGAGTGTATGCCTGAATTTAGGCTTTATGCGCTAAAATTGTGCTACTTTTAGAATTATTTTAGAATACAATTACAATTATTTTAGAATATTCCTGTCATATAACATGGTCTTAAATCTCTTAAATGTGACCTGAAGTAATTATTTTTGTAATGAAAATATATTACTAGTTGAGTAAAGGCTGTTATTGACTGGAGTATAAGACAGAATTTTCTTTTATTTATTTATTTATTTTATTTTATTTTATTTTATTATTATTATTTTTTTAACGTTTATTTATTTTTGGGACAGAGAGAGAGACAGAGCATGAACGGGGGAGGGGCAGAGAGAGAGGGAGGCACAGAATCGGAAACAGGCCCCAGGCTCTGAGCCATCAGCCCAGAGCCCGACGCGGGGCTCGAACTCACGGACCGCGAGATCGTGACCTGGCTGAAGTCGGACGCTTAACCGACTGCGCCACCCAGGCGCCCCTTTTTTTTTTTTTTTTAAATAAAAGTTTATATATTTTGAGAGAGAGTGACAATGGAGGGGCAGAAAGAGAAGGAGAGAGAGAGAATCCTAGGCAGGCTCTGTGCTGCCAGTGTGGAGCCTGACATGGGGCTCTATCTTATCAACGGTGAGATCATGATCTGAGTGGAAACCAAGAGTCAGATGCTTAACCAACTGAGCCACCCAGGTGCCACTAAATCAGAATTTTCTAATATATATTAGGTGTATGATAAAAATAAGTTTCACTTGTATCTTGCCCTTATATTAGTCTTTTTTTTACTCCAGTGATGATGTAGGTACAATTCATTTCTTTACGGATTGATTAAGATAATATGAAGGTACCTATGTGTGACACATAAGAGACAGTCAATAAATATTATATTAATGTGTATTCTCAGATTCAACTTAATTTCTCAAGAAGATTTAAGTAAATCTTGTTTTATAATTCAGTTTTCAAGTAATTTTTGAGGAAATTATAAAATACTAAAAGAAGGGCAAGCATATTAACATGAGACAAATGTTTCAAGATAATATTTTCAAATTTGTAAAATATTAGTGTCTGTAGCTTAAAAATGTGAATATATTGCTTTCAGTTCCTTTTAAATGCCATAGCTAAAAAGCTCTCATTTTCTTCCTTAAAATATTTTTCCTCTAATTAAAAAAGTCGCGTAATAGATTTTGTCCTTGAGACTTCATTGATATTGTTAAATATGCATAGATTTACTTAGCTATTTCCTTTGACCTCATTTGTATTAAGTTTATTAATGGACTAAAGTGCTTTTTTAAATAGTAGGCCTGTCATGTAAGAAGGAATTCATTTCAGTTTGTTGTTATGGAATCCTTAAGAATAGCAGAAATGTCGGGGCGCCTGGGTGGCGCAGTCGGTTAAGCGTCCGACTTCAGCCAGGTCACGATCTCGCGGTCCGTGAGTTCGAGCCCCGCGTCGGGCTCTGGGCTGATGGCTCAGAGCCTGGAGCCTGTTTCCGATTCTGTGTCTCCCTCTCTCTCTGCCCCTCCCCCATTCATGCTCTGTCTCTCTCTGTCCCCAAAATAAATAAACTTTGAAAAAAAAAAATTAAAAAAAAAAAAAAAAAAAGAATAGCAGAAATGTCAAAAGTTTGGATGATGTTTAATTTCCTTTCCTTTCCCCTTTCTAACATAGTTTATGTTTGGTTGAAAGTTATCCCACTGATGAAATCTGAGCAAATAGCTTGAGTTCTCTCCTGGCGCCCCCCCCCCCCCCCCCCCCCCCGCCCATCTCTGGCCTTGTATAAATGTGTTAAATATGTCTGAAATTATGGGGCCTATAGCAGAAGTATATTTCAGAGGTAGTGCTTGTTTTAAAGCTCTGCCTCATATTTGTGTGCTCTTAAGTCCTCTTATTTTAGGAGAGTTATGAACAGAATCTTCTTACTTGTGGTGACGTACATCTTTCAAAGTCTTAAGACTTAAACTACAGATCCTATTAAGAAATGACAAGTTAAATGCTTAATTCTGTCAATGTAGTTGTATATTATTACTTGAGAAATTAATTTGGACAAGTGAACTGAGTAGCGAATTAGAAATTAATTTGTTTTCACTCAAGTAATTTTTCTACTCAAGTTTGTCTTTCATGCTCTAAAGGAAGAATGGCTATCATCTCAGATTTAGGTGTATTAATTATTTATTTTAATATTTAACTGATTGTGTTTAAAATAGGACTGTGTTTGACAAAACAAGCAGTAAATTGGTTAAATCCCCTTCAATCGTGGTAGAGATCATGACTCTTCAGTTGCTATTTGGACTTCGTCTCCAGGCATTTAGGAAAATGTTAATTGATGATGAGTCATAGAAAAAGGAAGGGATAATAGTGATTTGAACTCAACTATTATAAATTTAAAAATGTTTATCAGAGAAATATGCTGCTGTGGTACGATTCAGCTTTGATTTTGCTGTGATATTTAAGTTGCCACTGAAATTATAGGAAGGGAAGCCTTGGATCATTATCTTTTAGACTGTTAACTTTGTATCGTTAATTAAACTTTTAAAAGTTGTGGGATAAATCAAATGGTTTTCTAGGGAAACAAGAAACAGTATTAATGAGCAACAACCCCATAATTATCCTTGTGAGTACATAACAGGGACACATTCATGTCTCTTCTTTGCGCAATAACTTTTACAAAGAAGTATTTTTAAACTGATCATTAATTTTATGACCACAGAAATGAGATGCAAAATTTATGCTGTTGTCATTGGCACAGGCTCAAGGCACCACTGACATTATGTGTGATTGTAATAGAATGGCTACCAACTAATGATTCTGTAGACATTTCATTTGAGCCTGCTTTTCTTTTAGATGTCTGATTAGGCTGTAATGCTTTCAATTATGTCTGTAAATTGTATTGGATACGTTTACCTGATGCCCATTGTTGCTTTGGAGTTCAGTTTTCTATTACATAAACACAAGTTGAACATTTACCTTTTAATTTATAGAAGACTTTGCAGGTATAGCTGCAAATACTCAGCCCCTGGAGAGAAAACAAAAAGCTTTGCACTACTCAACAGCGACCCCTGTGTTCAATTACAGGTCCTTGTAATACAGCTCTTTATTGGGTTGGAAAAAAAAAAAAAAAAAAAACCAATTAGGAAGGAGGAAAAGGGATGGATCATGACTGGAACAACAGTAAAATGAAGAAGACCATTTTGAAAGATGATGTGTCCTTTCAACTTAATGCAGGTTGAAAAGGGAATAACCACAGAGATTTTTTTTTTTAACTTTCTGGGTTAATTCAAGGGAGCTTAAAAAGGGGGGAAGAGGGGGGGGGGGGAGGTAGAAATGAAGCCAGTAGCAGTATTTAACTTATTTTGTCTTAGATAAATATACGTCATCACATTGATTATAAAAAACATTTGAAATGAGCTGCAGTCCTTGGAACGGGTAAGCTGAAGACAATTTCATGTTAATATAGAATGCGAAACATTTTTATTTTAAAACAAAAACCACAGAAGTCTTTAGCATGTTAGGAACCAATTTGTATAAATGTTCTGAACTCACATTAAGTATTATTTAATTTATAGTTTTAATGATCTTTTTTTTTTTTTAATTTTTTTTTTTTCAACGTTTATTTTATTTTTGGGACAGAGAGAGACAGAGCATGAACGGGGGAGGGGCAGAGAGAGAGGGAGACACAGAATCGGAAACAGGCTCCAGGCTCTGAGCCATCAGCCCAGAGCCTGACGCGGGGCTCGAACCCACGGACCGCGAGATCGTGACCTGGCTGAAGTCGGACGCTTAACCGACTGCGCCACCCAGGCGCCCCTTTAATGATCTTTTTACTGTGTGTGTGTGTGTGTGTGTGTGTGTGTGTGTGTGTATACAGTTTTACATTGCTGGATATATATATGTGTGTGTGTGTGTGTGTGTGCATGTGTGTATGTGTATATTCATGGATATACACATAAAAGCATAAAATGGATATTGTTTTAAAAATCTTGATTTTCAAAGCTTTTTAACTTTTAATTTTTTTCTGTGTATTTCCACACAGAGTTTAATAGATTTAAGCCTGAGCATCTGAATCTTTTTCAAAATCACTTCCATGTGTTCATTGGTTTTAATCTTGTATTTTTATATTCATAATAGTGTAATAAGCTACATACAAGTTAGGGTAGTAATGTATTTGAGGTATCCTGAAACTATTTTGTACACAGCAAGATTTATTTTATAGTTCATGATAGGAAATATCATTAGAAAACTCATACCATAACAGTTCTTACTTTATGAAGAATGTAAGGATACTCCAGCAACTAACAGCAATTGAGAATTTTGTGATCTTTACTACTTTATGTTCCGTGAGCTGTCATTCCATGTCCAAACATATCTTTACTAGCATTTTATTGGGTTCCATCTTCCCTCATATTTGAAATCAGAGCACTCTTCTTTCCGTAAGAGAAATAAGGAATCACTGAATGTTCTGAAAAGTACTTTGAACATTTTGAAAGAAAAAGAAATTAAGATCTAAAGAAAGAATAGTATTTACACGTGTTCCTTGGGATTTTATTTGGGGAAGGAACATCACCATACGGTGCGCCTGGGGTGGAATCACCAAAGCCTGTAGGATAGTCCTCTCCATTCTGTTCTTAGCGCCTGATGGGAGAGAGCTTTTTCAGGATAAGGATGATGAATGCTGGCGAAATGCCAAAATTATAAAGAAATAGGAACATTGATTTTTTAAAAATTACTTTGACAGTATTTTGAAAAGGGCTGCTAGTTCCTCTACCAAAGATATGGTGAAAAATAGGGTGCTACCCATTAAGTGGGTGTCAGAGGATACAGATATTTTTGGGGGAAGACTAGTAGCTTTAATCTGGATCTGCTTAGCAACTATGTTCTAAGAGGAATACTGTATGTAGGTCCTCTAGGATTCCCATGGAGATTTTCATCATGCTTTTTGGGTAATCCTTGAGGTGGCTGGTTTTCTCTTGAGTTGTTAACAGATAATTGATAGGTAGTAAGTCTACCTTTTTTTTTTTTTTTTTTAACTTTGTTGACTTTTCTTTGGATGTGGTTGAATATGGGTGAAAAATGAGTGCTTATATGTAACTATGTAACCAGGCTAGCAAAGATCTGATACACTCTTTAAAAAAAATTCTAAATGAGTATGTGGAAAAAACCCAAACCACAAGATTTTATTGTGGGGATTCAATGACTTCAAGCCAACCAATCCACCTAGGGTTTGGAAATCACATAGAAAATGGCTAGAACATTAAAAAAAAAAAAAAAAAGGTAATATATCACTGAATGAGAATTGAAGGTGCCAAATTGTAAATCACTCTGTGTGAACTTACAAGGGCTATATGAGTTTTAAAGTAGTTTTTCCCATAAAGGATTCCTGCTCTTGAAAATGGAACTGAGCATTTTTAATCCACTCTAATGTAACCCTGTGATTTTTCATGAAAAGATAAAATGTTCATCTGGCTTTGAATTATCAATTTCTCATCATAATTTTTCAAATTATTGAGTAGGTAAATAAAATTAATTTGAATTATTCTTTCTGTTGTGCTTTCCCTTTTGTTGTTGTTGTTTGTTTGTTATCATTATTTTGGTTCTGTTTCTTCTTTTGTTTGTTTTGGATACACACTCTGTTTTACCCTGCTTCTACTTTTTTGTATACATCTTTGTAGAGACCACCATCATTTTGAAACTGGTATCCTTTTATCCCAGATATAAGCAGTTGTATGCTGACTTCCAAAAACTCGTACTTGATCTAAATTACAGCGATATACATTAAAATAGGACCTGTTTTTTTACTTTGTTTTTTCATGACAGTGACTAGGTTTAATAGAAAAATTTACCTCCTTTGACACAGTAACATTTCTTAAGGTGGCTAATTTGTAAAAGACTTTTCTCTGATTCTTCTATAGGTGATGCAGAAGATGGGGAAGAATATGATGACCCCTTTGCTGGAGCCCCAGACACTATTTCGTTAGCCTCGGAAAGATATGATAAAGATGACGAAGCCCATTCTGAAGGTATGTGATATTTTTCCATCGAATGTACCTCTTGACCTTCCACCACAAGACAATGCAATGCACAGAGGTGGTGGTCTTGTCAGAAAGCACAGAAATGCAGAGGCTTCAGTTAACTTACCTTTACCGGAACCTTTTAAGGAACAGAAGAGCTCTCTCTAGTGGTTTTCCTAAGTATGTAGTTCCTTCTTTTCCTAAGAAATTTTCTTCACTAGAATTTTTAAGAGAGTGTTTACATCATTGTATGAATATTATTAGTAAGTTTGTTGGTTAATTTAATATTATCAGATTCTTGCTTAATTTCATTGTGCTGCTTAATGGCTTCTTGTATTATTTATTTTATAAATAATGAAAAAGGTTTTTGGTCTTTTTTTTTGAAAACTTCATATAAAACGAGTTCATAAAATATTAAATTAATTATTCCTACATTGCTTTCTCACATTAAGACAGGTTTTCATCAAATGCTTCTCTTAATGCACATTTTCATTTTTCTGATTGTCACCTAAAATCTCCCACGTTATGGAGCATGATGTTTTGCATTAATTGAATTAGTAATAAAGTTGATTGTTTATCTCTTAGTAATTTTGTTAAAACTCACCAAAGTTATGAAACTTCCCTTTAGCATAGCATGTGCTTTCTCTGTTACAGCCAATTGAGTACGTCTGTATTGTAGAGATCTTATAAGGGTGATATATAGTTATAAATTAAGAATGCGTATCGATAAATTAGCCATGCATATTAATTCATGGCACTCAAAGTTTCACATAGACACAGAAATGAATAATGCCTTCTGCCACTGGATGATGATCAAACTGTGCAGTTCCATCTCTAAATACAATTGCTGAATGAAAATATGCTTCCTGCAACAGAGCACTCCACATTTTATGTTATCCAGATTATTCCCTTTGGAAACATAAATTGCTTTTATGAGGTATAAAATTATGTCTATTGCAGAACAGGGATAAGTCAAGTACATGCATAAGTGATAAACATTCTAACCACTGATTCAGAACAACACAATCTTTTTTTTTTCATATTCAGAACTTTGTACAATGTGTAGCAATAATAATCATATCCATTTTATGTTGAATTTTACATTTTGGAAAAAATTTAATTTCTATTTTTAAAGGAAGGTATTTTTTTCTCTTATAGTCCCTATTTTTGAAAAAGATGCATGTTTCTCTTGAGTCACACTTATTATCTGAAACAGAGCATTACCCTTCCTAACCTGATCTTCAAAAGCATTTCTACTAGAAAATGTTTTATAATTGATGAAATAATATTTTCAGGCAAAACAATGAATTATTATTTGAATTGAACTATTTTTCAGACATGTGACAATGATTTGTTTTGCTTCTGTTAAGTGTTGGTAGATAGAAATGAGTGTGTATGTGTATATGTATACAGAGACAGAGTATTTCTGCTCGAGAGAATATATATACACAAAATGTTCATAGAATATATATGCTCAGAGTTTTAAAAAATAGCATAAATATTTTGAAGTACAAGGGAGCATTATGTGCTTCTTAAAAAAATTGTAACCTAAGAAATCCAACAATTGAATATCTATGAGAGCCAGTGTTTTGTTAGAAAAGTGAATTGTTATTAAACTATAATGCATTTACATAATTATTATATTTTCTTTATTATGAGTAAATAATTTATCATATGTTTCTTTTCATAACCAAATATATGGGAAATACATTAATAACATGAAAAAGACTTACTGTTAAAAGATTAAATTATCAAAATTTGAATATTATTTAATAACATTATTATGTATATCATTAACTTTTTGTCAAATATTGGTGCATTTTCATTAGTGTTGATATAAGCAGTTCTTAAGCAGACTGAATATTTAACTTTTAGTATTATTCATTTTTGGTATATAAAAATACCATATATGGTAGTTTTATATTTTCTTCTAAGAATATTGTAATTTAAAAACTACCGCTTGGACTTGTAATTTCTACTCTGAAATATCATCTAGTCATGTCAGTTTCTCTGCCTTCAACATAGATTTGGTATGTGTGTTCTCTTTTCCTTGCCGAATAAATTTTTCTTCATTATGGGACCTCGGTCTAATGATATATTAATTATAAAAAGATAATGCATTTAACAATAAGTATAACTAAATTAGCACAGGTCACCAAAAGGCCTTTTGTCAAATCAGATTGTTGTTTTGTCCTTTTGACTTTTACCTTATGGTAGGCACTAACAAAGTATCTGAAGTTTGATGGATTATAAACTCTAAACATGATATGTATTTTTCATAATGCTAATGTAATTTTCAAGGTACTGTAAAGGTCAAACCTGCACATCTTTGTGTGCATTCTAAGTCTGTCTTTTCCTTTCATATTTCTTTTTCTCTGTTACTCTGGTTCAAAAGTTCACTCAGTTCCCAAATGGCTACCTAATTTTCCAGTTATTCCCTCAAGCCATATGTGTTTTGGTTTCTTTATGGTTTATTAGGTACTGTAGGAAAGTAGCATAAGTTATATCTTCTAATGAAATTCAAGCACACTTCAGTGATGCTTCGACTTGATTGCTGGTAGCAATTAAATCACAGCCAAGGAGAATAATGCATAATCTCACAAGGTCCAGACACCCTATAGAAATTGAAAGGGGATGAAAACAGAAAACAAAAACAAAGTCTTCAAACCCTGCCAGACACACTGTTTCCAGCCTGCCTTTTTTTTTTTTTTTCTTTCTTTCTTTTTTTTTTTTTATTGGCCAACTGCCTGATTGATAGCAAAATCATAACTTGCTGCATGCTAACAGGCAGAGTTCACTTGTAGGTTATTGTGAGCTGATAAAGGGTTAGATGGAGTTTTGATTTTCGCATTGGACCTTGGTACACCAGATTAATGGAATTTCAATGAGAGACTAGAGTAGCCACAGCTTTGTCAGAGAAACAGATGGAGATTCTATAGTCATGTCTACTCATTAATACTAGTTGCCTGAAAGGTGTGCCGCTTCTCTATACAAAAGAGTTGATATAATTGATTTTTGAGTGGTGCATCGAAAAAAAGTATCTTATTGATGACTAGAATTGTAACATAGATGGTGACAGATTTTTGTATAGCTTGTAGCATAAAAATATTGTAGGTTGTAATTTTTTCTTCTCTCGCTTTGGAAGCACTTTTATTTTTATTTTCTGAGAGGAAATACATTTTAAGACAATAGCAAAAAAGGAGAAAGTAACATGCTCAATTACCTTTTAAGAAAAACAGTAAGAGTCTGTATTTTATTTACACACGATTGCATGACTGCTGTTAGTTTCATTTTGATGTGGTAATATTTATAAAAAAAAAAAGCATACTTACTAGAAATTTCATTTTATTAACTTTGTGCCTTTTTTTTTTTTCTGGAAAACTAAAACAATCATAATGGTTTCTAAGCTAGATCGCTGTTAGAAGTTTTATGCTATCGTGTGGCTGGATATACAAAAGTGTTAATATAAATGGGGCATGTCAATAATCAGATAAAATTGGAGAAAATGAAACTCAAAACCTTAAAGAAGAAGATTCCTCATTGTACGCGTTAGGATGCTTTCTTGGGCACTAAGGTAGGAGATGCAGGGTAGCCTTTAGACACTGTGCAATGACTTGGGTTTCCATTTTTCTATTCTCAAATCATTTTTCATTCATTTTCGTCATCTGTGAAAGAAGGCTTCTAACCATGTGGCATTGTGGAAAGTCCCTGAGGTAAGGTGAAAGGATTCGATGAGCTAGAAGACATATATCGGCTGTGCCCATCGATGATAGGTCGAAGAATCCCAGTGGACATTTGTTACAAATCTGATTCAGTCCTAGACCATAATCACTTTGTGGATAAGATTCTGGAACCTCTAGGGTGTGAATATAGGAAGGCTAAAATGAAGCTAAAGGTATAAAACAGTCATCTATTGTCCTGGTATCTTCCTAACGAAAAATTCCCAAGCAACATAGGTTACTGAAAACCGTGGAGATCCTTGCATTGCAAGGACATAGTTTTATATGAAAAAAAAATCTTGGTTTAGGAATGGAACTGTTTTTTTAAAGCTTGGGGATTAAGAAAAAAGGCTAAGCCTGTCTTGATCATAATTCATAAGAGTAAAGAATGATTTTTTTTTCTTTTTTGGTATACTTTTCTTTAAGAAAATCTAATGTATGAAAATTGGGATTTATAAAACATATAAATCACTTATTCCAAAAGATTGCTTTTAAAGAAGATTATCTCTGGGATGCCTGGAAATAATGAGCTCTCACAATGCATCTAAAACAAGCTTAGATATAAATCCATCTATGTGCACACACACTAAATTTAATGTGTGAATTTATATACATTGCGCACCAAACTTTTGAGGGAGATATCATTTTGTGTAAAATTAGGTTTAGCACTAATCTGTTCTTGTAAAAGCAGGCAGTAGATGCTTTACTTCTCTCTGGGTTCCAGTAGAATATGAAACAATGTTTAAAACCAGGGAAAAAAGGTTCTTTCCCCACCTTTTTAAAAACATTTTATTTTGGAGTAATCTCTACACCCAACATGGGGCTCAAACTCACACCCCCGAGATCCAAAGTCATATATGCTCTACTGACTGAGCCAACCAGCCACCCCTCAGAATGTTTCTCTCAATACCTTACCATTAAGAGGAAGAGTTTTTGTACCATAGTATCATGTGATTTTTAAAGAAAAATTTTTAAGTTTCTTTAGTTTGAGAGAGACAGAGTGCTAGCAGGGGAAGGGATGAGAGAGAGAAAGAGAGAGAGAGAGAGAGAGATATGAGAGAATCCCAAGCAGGCTCTGAAGTGTCTGTGCAGAGCCTGAGGCAGGGCTTGAACCCATGAAACTGTGAGATCATGACCTGAGCCGAAACCAAGAGTCGGATGCTTAACTGACTGAGCCACCCAGATGCCCCAGTATCATGTGATTTTTGATACTTAAATTCATGATTTTAAATTTTATTCTGAGAATTTAGACTAGTTTTGCAATTTGCATATATGTTTGTGTATATAATGTACATTACCGTTGCACTTGAGTGTTTTTGTTTGTTTTTCACTTTTTTGTTATTTTAGTATGCCAGTTGCTAGCTTGTGTGTGTTATGGGAAAATAAGAAAGGCGATGACTTTAGTTCTTCTGTAATGTATATAGCATGGTTTCAAGTACTTTGGTAGAAATGAGGGATTATAGTTTGGGGAAATGATAAAAAGTAGAAAAACACTTAAGACTCAGGATATTTATTGTGCGATTGCAAATATAAAGTGCACGGGTGTGAAATATTTTCATGATACAAAGGTATATCTAAGTAAATAAAAACACAATCATCTTTCTAAGTTTTATGCCAGGGAATGGGAAAATACATCAACATAAAATGGGCCAATAAGACTATAACAAAGTGGAGTAGATCAGAAAGATTGGGAAGGTAGGAACACTCAACATAATCAAAAGTAACACACCTTTAATACAGCAAATTAGCAGGTATTTACACATATACACAGTATATGAAGAAGGGTGCAAGATACCTGGACAGGGCAATGGGAAATTCAAAGATAAATAAGACAGAGTTTCTGTTTTCAAGATATATGTAATCTAGATGGAAGGAGAAGACAGTCACCTAAAATAAGGTGGTAATTAGCAAGCTAAGTTTCTAGTAAGGCAGATTCCAAAAACAGTTAACTGATGTGTGTTACACTGTTCAATTGAATTGGTCAGTACCCGAGCAAAAAGCTGGTTTCATTGTTTTTCCTCTCTAATTTGTTGACTAAGTCAGTCATATATCTTGACATCATATTGAATAAACCAAAGCATAAACTTTATGCCTATATTCTGAGAGGTTGTGGAGTGGATTGTGGAAGGGAGGGCCTTTTATTCAAGTGAGTTTTGTATGGTTCCTGAAGTTTGCCGGAGAGAAAGTGGGAAAAGATGCTGAAAAGAACATTTGGAGCAGAAGTCCGAAAATCAGGTTTTCATCAGTAACTGCGTGTTCCTAGGGACAATGCCTTAACGAAGTTTGAGCCCCACTCACAGATCCTTAGGGGTCAGCACCAGGCCAATGGTAAAGATGTTTTTGGCTGCTGCAGAGCACCGTATGTCTTTTTTTTTTTTTTTTTTAATTTTTTTTTTCAACGTTTATTTATTTTTTTGGGGACAGAGAGAGACAGAGCATGAACGGGGGAGGGGCAGAGAGAGAGGGAGACACAGAATCAGAAGCAGGCTCCAGGCTCTGAGCCATCAGCCCAGAGCCCGACGCGGGGCTCGAACTCACGGACCGCGAGATCGTGACCTGGCTGAAGTCGGACGCTTAACCGACTGCGCCACCCAGGCGCCCCTGGAGCACCGTATGTCTTAAGACTTAGTTGCATAACAGGCTTTTCTTTCTTGCCATGTGTATGTGGATTTGGCCTGCAGTCTTTGAATTTGGAGAAGTTGCAATATGGGGCTTCCTGCTTTCAGTTGTGTCTCCTGTTTGTAACCTGAACTAAACGGTGTATTTAGAGTTTTGAAATTGAGAAGCAAAAATTCTTTAAGACAGTGGACTGACGGGGTGCCTGGCTGACTGAGTGGATAGAGCATGTGACTCTTGATCTTAGGGCTGTAAGTTCGAGCCCCACAATGGACGAAGAGATTAGTTAAAAACAAAATCTTAAACAACAAAAAAAGTCAGTGGACTGATCAATTGGATTTTAGAGGAAGCCATGCTTGCCTTCACAGGATTCCAAAGGGAGCTGCCTTCCTCTGAAACAATACCTTAAAGGTGGCTGTGCTGGTAGCTGGGGTAGCATCTTCAAGGAAGGAATGAGTTAGTATTTATTGAGAAATTAGTCTGGCTCTGAACTAGATTCTTTCATGTACATTACTTCTTTAATTGGCTCAGAACGACACTATGAGGGAGACATTGTCCCTATTGTAGAAACAGACTAGTAAGGTTTAGGTCTCTTGACCAGAACATCCAACTAACTCATAAGTAGCAAACTTCAACTTCTTTGGGCCTTCTATGCCATGCTGCTTAAAGAATTAGACTAGTTTGGAGCACCTGGGTAGCTCAGTCAGTTAAGCGTCCAACTTTGGCTCAGGTCACGATCTCACAGCTCGTGAGTTCGAGCCCTGCATCGGGCTCTGTGCTGACAGCTCAGAGCCTGGAACCTGCTTTGTGTCTCCCTCTCTCTCACTGCCCCTTCCCTGCTTGTATGCTCTCTCTCTCTCTTTCTCTTAAAAAATAAGTAAATATTTGAAAAAAAAAAAAAACCAGAATGAGACTAGTTTTCTAATCACGAGAGACATGCATATGATTGAAAAAGAACAGAAGGATATTCAATAAGAGTAAAAGCCTTCTTATTCACCCCTCCCTGACCTGTCTGTTCTCTAGAGGTAGCTAGCTACTTGCTACAGTTTCTTCTGTGGTTACCTTAATAACCCCGGATACCCTACTTCTGTAGTATAATATAGAAGTATACTCACTTGATCAACCTTAAACAGTATCTCTTGACTCCCTTTCTGATGGGTGATTCTTCAAACCTCTTCTCCTACTTCTTGTTGTGTTTGCTTTTGACTTAATGATGTTCTTCCTGTGTAAAGTGCCAACCTCAGACAGTGCCTATTGACTCTTTGTTATAAAATATGAGGAAACTTGAGCACCTAGCCTTTCTGCCATCTCCCTTCTCGCTCTTCAATTCTAATTTTCATAATGAAATTATTTTTGCATTGTTAAAATCCATAGCATCTATATTTGATTCTGTGAGTTGACTGCGCTTTGTCTACGAGTTAGGTTTTAAACGTTGGTCCTTTTCCTTCCTGCTAATGCTTTTTCTCAAATGTCTGAGATCCTTGGTTATTGATTCATGTTTATGAGTGAAGGACCCAGTCAGATAGTGTAGGTAGCTTGTGTGGGGCTTCTTTGCTTTTGCATGTCTATTATCCTGCAAGGCTTTTCTTTTTTCTTTTCTTTTCTTTTCTTTTCTTTTCTTTTCTTTTCTTTTCTTTTCTTTTCTTTTCTTTTCTCTTTCCTTTTCTTTTCTTTTCTTTTCTTTCTTTCTTTTTTTAACGTTTATTTATTTTTGGGACAGAGAGAGACAGAGCATGAACGGGGGAGGGGCAGAGAGAGAGGGAGACACAGAACCGGAAACAGGCTCCAGGCTCTGAGCCATCAGCCCAGAGCCCGACGCGGGGCTCGAACTCACGGACCGCAAGATCGTGACCTGGCTGAAGTCGGCCGCTTAACCGACTGCGCCACCCAGGCGCCCCTTCTTTTCTTTTTTTAATGTTTGTTTATTTTTGAGAGAGAGAGAGAGAGCGCGCGCCAGGGAGGAGAAGACAGAGAGGGAAACACAGAATCCAAAGCAGGCTCCAGGCGCTGAGCTGTTAGCACAGAGCCTGGTGTGGGGTTTGAGCCCACAAACTGAGAGATCATAACCTGAGCCGAAGTCGTTCGCTTAACCGACTGAGCCACCCAGGCACCCCTCTTTTGAATGGGAGGTTGTAAGTAAGGTGGGCAAGGCTTGACTCTAGGCAGCTTGCTGCAAGGCTCTTCGGAGCAGACAGGCAGACCCGGATTCCCACAGTTGTCAAAATAAGGAGGACGTTCTCAGGGGGAAGTGGAATGCTTTTCTTTAATTCCTAGTGACGGGCTTTGAACCCTTCCGTTCTTTTTTAGTGTCGGGGTGTGGGCAGTCTGGAACTGTCTGAAGCTCTGCTCACTCAGCTCCAGTACCCTTCCCAGGAACCTTCCTCCGGAGCTGGTGTGCTTTGTTTAGAGGGTGGAGTTCAGAGTCTGGATGCAAATGCCTTAATTGCTGGCTGCTTTTGAGGACAGACCTGGTGGTTCTACCTGCTTTGATTACAGTTCTTTAACGAGTGGCCCTCTTCACCATCCCGTAACGCAGCTTGTAGCATTTCTGCGGGTCCTTTGCAGAGCTAGCACTTACTCTCCTTAGCATCCTCCTGGACTCTGGTTCCTCTACCGTGACTCCCTTACTCTTGTCTCATCTGCCTTTCAGTTGCTAGGAATTACTCAACATTTTTGATCCACCGAAGATACTGTTTCTTGACTACCGGTGTTATTAAGGTTTTATTCTTTTTTTTAAAGTTTTTTAATTTTTATGATTTTAAAAATTTATTTCGAGAGAGAGTGAGCACGCACACAAGCAGGAGAGGGGCAGAGAGAGAGGGAGAGAGAGGACCCCCTGAGGCTCTTCGCTGCCAGCCTAGAGCCTGAGGCCGGTCTCCAGCCCACGAACTGTGAGATCATAACCTGAGCTGAAATCAAGAGTTGGCCACCCAACTAACCGAGCCACCCAGGTGCCCCGAGGTTCTATTCTTTAAAAACAAACAAAAATAATTTCATGGGGGACTTTTAGGAGGAAAGGTGGGTGCTGTCTGTGTTCCTTTTCTTTTCTTTTTTTTTTTCAACGTTTATTTATTTTTGGGACAGAGAGAGACAGAGCATGAATGGGGGAGGGGCAGAGAGAGAGAGGGAGACACAGAATCGGAAACAGGCTCCAGGCTCTGAGCCATCAGCCCAGAGCCTGACGCGGGGCTCGAACTCACGGACCGCGAGATCGTGACCTGGCTGAAGTCGGATGCCTAACCGACTGCGCCACCCAGGCGCCCCACTGTGTTCCTTTTCTAATAACATCAAGAGGCTGCTTTGTCCTAAAACATCTTCACAGTTGATCTGCTGGAATCATTCCTTGGGGAAGAAGTATGCTCCCTGGCTGCAGGTCAAAGATCGTTCAGAAAGTATCAGTCAGACCTCAGATACAGTTACTTAGAGTGAGTGTTAGCTTTCTAGAAGAACCTAGATGCTGTAAGCAGTGGAGAAGCATTATCCCTTTCCCTATAAGAATTGTAATCTTATCGTGGGTACAATACTTATAAATCTAATATCTGGAAGCAACTTTATCGGCTCTGTTCCAACACAGAAATGTGTGACATTGACACTAACGCTAGGAGCTAAGAAAAGGAAGACGCTGTTGCAAGCTGGTCTCGATGAATCGTGTTTGATGGAACGAAATCGGAGTTTGAACCAGAACTTAACAAGAATAGGTGGAGTTTTAACTAGTCAAGAGTGGGGGAGAGAATGTTTTTCGGATAAGCTGAGGAAGTGATGACAATAGGAAGCGGGGCGGGAAAGCAGTGTAGTTCGAGGCACTGTGCAAAGACCCGCAGGGCTTAGAAAGTTAGAAGAGGTCTGGGAGATGAGGCTGGACAAGAGCGGCACATTATAAGCATTGGCTCTCTTCTCTCTTTAGGTTCTAATTTGTCCGCCGACCGAGTTCCTCTGGCTAAGGCACTACCTTTGTGAATTTCTTTCTACTTCTTTACAAAGATGTCCGTTATTTTAGGCCAGGGAGAACTTAATTATCGAGGATTATATATGGTGTCATAAGGAGTTGAATGAGTAAGCAAAATGAGTATCCATTTTAGACTTGTTGAGCAAGAGAATATTAATGATGAAAAGGTTTTTTGTTTGTTTGTTTTTGAGAGAGAGTGAGTACGGGAGAGGGCAGGGAGGGGCAGAAGGGAGAGAGAGAATCTTTTTTTTTTTTTTTCATTTTTTTTATTGCTTTTTTTATTGCTTATTTAGTTTTGAGAGAGGGAGGGGCAGAGAGAGAGAGAGAGAGAGAGAGAGTACGGGAGAGGGCAGGGAGGGGCAGAAGGGAGAGAGAGAATCTTTTTTTTTTTTTCATTTTTTTTATTGCTTTTTTTATTGCTTATTTAGTTTTGAGAGAGGGAGGGGCAGAGAGAGAGAGAGAGAGAGAGTACGGGAGAGGGCAGGGAGGGGCAGAAGGGAGAGAGAGAATCTTTTTTTTTTTTTCATTTTTTTTATTGCTTTTTTTATTGCTTATTTAGTTTTGAGAGAGGGAGGGGCAGAGAGAGAGAGAGAGAGAGAGAGAGTACGGGAGAGGGCAGGGAGGGGCAGAAGGGAGAGAGAGAATCTTTTTTTTTTTTTTCATTTTTTTTATTGCTTTTTTTATTGCTTATTTAGTTTTGAGAGAGGGAGGGGCAGAGAGAGAGAGAGAGAGAGAGAGAGAGAGAGAGAATCTGAAACAGGCTCCAGGCTTTGAGCTGTGATGCAGGTGTTGAACTCACTAACTGTGAGATCATGAGCTGAGCCAAAGTCAGACGCTTAACCAACTGAGCCACCCAGGTGCTGACAGAGAGAGAGAGAGAGAGAGAGAGAGAGAGAGAGAGAGAAAGGTATCTCACGACCCTGGGCTTGATCTGTTGACCCTGAGATCATGACCTGAGCCAAAATCAAGAGTCAGATGCTTAACCAACTGAGCCACCTAGGCACCCGTATGATGAAAAGTATTTTAGAAATGTTCAGCTAGTTGGAGGATATAGACGGGTTGCAGGGGATGAAAACCTGTGGTCTGTGTGGGAAAAAAGATCTTTCCGTTAGGTCCGATGTGAAATGAAGAGACTAGACCAGGATAGTGAAGCTGGGAAGGTAAAGATACACTTGAGAGAGAATGGAGAGAACTTGGTAAGTGGATATGTGTAGAATTTTAAACAGAAAGAAGCCAAAGATAGTTACAAAATTCTAAATAGGATGACTAGAAGAATTGGCTGAGATACGAACATTGGGAGAAGAACAGATTGGGAGGAAGTTACAAATGTTGGTGAGTTTGGGTTTGAACAGTTGAGTTTGAAGTACCAGTGAACATCCAGACTGCCTGGTACTTAGCTACATCCATGGGACTTGAATTTCAGTGAGCCTTAGCTTGCCCTTCTCATCCTAGTTTCGTTCTTTTGGGGGCAGATAAGGGATGAGACATACCCAGTCATCCTAAAACGAAGCATAGTAGTTGAGAACAGCTTCTGTGCTCATACTGTCTGGGTTAAAATACTGGCTCTTCATTACTTAACTTTGTGACCTCCAGCAAAATTGTTCAACCGATTTGAGTTTCCTCATCTGAGAAACTGGGGATTGTCCCGCCAGGCTCTGTGCTGACAGCTCAGAGCCTGAGCCTGCTTCGAATATCATGTCTTCCTCCCTTTCTGCCCCTCCCTGGCTTGCGCTCTGTCTGTCAACAGTAAACAAACATTAGAAAAAATTGTTGAAAAGCCTTTCTGGGTCTATTTAAAAAAAAATGAAAAAAGAAACTGGGAATAGTAACACCACCCGTATCCTATGGCCACTGTGAGGATGAAATGGGATAAGCATAGACTGAGCTTAGAATACTCCCTGGCCCACCGTAAAGACATAATTACATGCAAGGTATTATTGCTGTCCAGCCTATTTACCTAAGGATTGCCTTAGATAGAGGTTTCTTTCTGTGTTTGACACAGCAGTGTGCCTGAGGCGGTGTCCAGCTTTTGTGTTGTTTAACTCCTGTATTTCATGGGCTAAGCTGGATCCTGGAGGATTTGCAGTCGGAAGTTTTAGAGATTCACAATAGGTGATCACTTTTTAAATGGAGTACGCTGCGTTGGAAAGTGTTACTAGTTAAGTTTTCCGTAATAAACGGATCACGCCTTTGTTTTCTCAGAACCATTCTGCCTCTCTGTGCCTTAACTTTTCTCTATTGAGGAAACAATGAGAATGTGAGAATAAAGAAATTTTGTGCCTGGGAGAATTGTGTGGAGAAGCATCAGGAGCCCATGGGAGGAGTCACTCATTTTATATGTGAACTCAATAGTCAGTGACTAGAAAGCTTGCAAACTTTTGAAACGATTTGAGTGAATTTGAGCTATGTTCGAAGATTCATGAAACGACACGTGGAAAAAAAGCGAGGGGAAAAAGTGGCCTGATGTTAACAGGGAACAAGGGGGGACCAATCCGTGTCTCATTCTCATTTTAGAGTCAAATGGGATAATGTTAAAGACAATAACAGGTCCAGACAGAAGGAGTCCACACAACTCAGATGCAGGGCTGGAACGTCATTAAGAGCAAATAAATGGTCTGTTAATAGAGGAGATTAAGGCAAAAACGGTTTCTTAAATTTTTACAAAGATTAAACATGGGATGCACTCTTCGGTATCTGCTTACCAAAATATTTTTTCAAAACAGAATAGTCATCAGGGCCCTTGCTCCAGACTTCGGGGAAAATGGGATACACGCGCTGTAGATTTAAAAACAATGTAGATACTATTAAAGAAAAGGTCTCTGCAAGGAAGGTGTCAGAATCAACTTGAGTAAATTATTTTTTTGAGGAGCTTTTTTCTTACATATGAGTAGTGCCTTGCAGTATAGAATTGGGGGTAAGATTGAAGCAATTCTTTTATTAAGCCTCCTAAAATTATGGCTTTTGAGAATGTATACAGTTATGAGGTTAAAAGGGATGACTGTTATAGAGTCCATCAACAGTTTGGGATAGTCTAGGGTTCTTAAAGTGTTCTTTTTTAAAGAATTAATACAGTGAACGAATCGAGGGTTGCTGGAGGGGTTAGGGTGGGGGTTAAATGGGTGACAGGCATTAAGGAGAGCTCTTTTTGGGATGAGCACTGGGTGTCATATGTAAGAGATGAATCACTGGGCTCTACTCCTGAAGCCAAGACTACACTGTATGGTAACTAACTTGAATTTAAATTAAAAAGTATTAATCTTATTGGGGTATAATTAACATAACCATAGAATTTACCCATTGAAGTATACAATTCATTAGTTTACAAAAAAAATTTTTTTAATGTTTATTTATTTTTGAGGGGGAGAGAGATAGAGTGTGAGTGGGGGAAGGGCAGAGAGAGAGGGAGACTAAGAATCCAAAGCAGGCTCCAGTCTCTGAGCTGTCAGCACAGAGCCTGACACGGGGATCGAATTCACCTGAGCTGAAGTCAGACACCCAACCGACTGACTGAGCCATCTAGACACCCCTACAATTCAGTGTTTTTTTTTTTTTTTCAACGTTTATTTGTTTTTGGGACAGAGAGAGACAGAGCATGAACGGGGGAGGGGCAGAGAGAGAGGGAGACAGAATCGGAAACAGGCTCCAGGCTCTGAGCCATCAGCCCAGAGCCTGACGCGGGGCTCAAACTCACGGACCGCGAGATCGTGACCTGGCTGAAGTCGGACGCTTAACCGACTGCGCCACCCAGGCGCCCCCATCAGTGGTTTTAAATAAATTCACAGAGTTGTGCAAGAAGCATCACTCTACCAATCAATTTTAGAACATTTTTGGTTTCGCAAAAAAGAAAGCCAATTTCTCTAAGCAGATACTCCCCATTTCCCCCCCTCTCTTTCTACACCCCATGAGCCTAAGCAATCGCAAATCTACTTTGTCTTTATAGCTTTGCCTAATTGGGATGTTTTATTTATTTATTTATTTATTTATTTATTTATTTATTTATTTAATTTTTTTTTTTAACGTTTATTTATTTTTGAGACAGAGAGAAACAGAGCATGAACAGGGGAGGGGCAGAGAGAGAGGGAGACACAGAATCTGAAACAGGCTCCAGGCTCTGAGCTGTCAGCACAGAGCCTGACGCGGGGCTCGAACCCACAGACCGTGAGATCATGACCTGAGCCGAAGTCGGACGCTCAACCGACCAAGCCACCCAGGCGCCCCTGGGATGTTTTATTTAAATGGAACCACAAAATATGTGGCCTTTTGTGTCTGGCTTCTTTTACTTAGCGTAATGTCTTCGAAATTCATCCATATGGTAGCATATATCAATACTTCATTCTGTTTTATAGACTGATAATGTTTCAGTTGTATGGACACACCATATTTTGTTTGTCCATTCATCAGTTGATAGACTTTTGAGTTGTTTCTTCTTTTTAGCTTTCATTAACAATGCTGCTATGAACATATGTATATAGGTTTTTATGTGAATGAATATGTTTTCATTTCTCTAAGAGTGGAATTGCCGTGTCATATGTTAACTCTTAAGTTTCACTTTTTGTGATATTGTCAAACTGTATACCAAAGTGCTATGCCATTTTGTGTTCCCACCAGCAGTGTGAGAAGGTTTCCATCTCTCCACAACCTCTTCAACACTTGTTATTGTCTGTCTTTCTTTTAGTCATCCTAGTAGGTATTAGGTGATGTCTCATGATGGTTTTGATTTGCATTTCTATGATGACTAATGGTGTTGCTCATCTTTTCGCGTACTTATTGGCCATTTGTATATCTTCTTCAGACAATGCCTACTCAAAGCCTTTTCTCATTTCTCAATGAGGCTGTCTTTTTATTAAGTTCTAAGAGTTCTTTATATATTCTAGCTACCAGTCTTTTATTAGATATATGACTTGTGAATATTTTCTCCAGTTCTGTGGGTTGTCAGTTTCACTTTCTTGATGGTGTCCTTTGAAGCACAAAAGTTTTAAATTTTGATGAAGTCTGTTTTGTCTATTTTTTCTTCTGTTGCCTGTGCTTTTGGTGTCATATTTAAGAAGTCTTTACCTAACTACAGATTCTTAAGGTGTTCTTAACTCACGGCTAAGTTATTTCTTAAAATACTGAGCTCTTTTACTCTAAGAGTTATGAGATTAATGTGCTAGTTAGAACAGGGACATATTCTAGCTCACCTATAATGTTATTGTTGCTTAGTGCATATTTTAAAAATTGTGCAAATGGCAAAAAGTAATTTTCTTGCTGTGACTTTTCAGCTCAGTGCTCTCTTGAATTCTGTAGCTTTAGCATCCTTTAAAAAAAGAATCCTTGCTTTGTGTTGTTACATATGATATCACTCCTCTCATTTCTAATCATAAATACTTATTGTATTCCATATATAAGTGTATAATCAAATGGATCTTTCATGTCGGTTTCACTTTAACAAATTATTTCAGGGAACATGTAGTCAAAGTAGATTATTTTGTTCATTGTATGGCTTTTTGATGATTTTCTAGGCTTTTCAATGTATAGTTATAGTGGTGAGATCTAAGCAGTGCTGCTATCATTGCTAGAAAAATGATTGCTCTTTTTGACTTTCAAAAAGAAAGTTGATTCGTTTCTTTGAATTCATTTCTTCTCCTTTGTAAGGATTCATCCCCCTTCCCCCACCCCCCACTCCATTTGTCAGTCACCAAACTGAGCAGTCTTGCCAGATAAGGGAACTGAGACACAAGGAAGCTATGTGAATTATCTCAGTAATGCTACTTAATGTGTGGTCTGCAGACCGGTCTGGGTCTCTGATCTATTTGTTACTGGTCTGCAACAACATAAGTACAGAAATTGAGAGTAAGCACTGAGAAATGTTCATAGTATTTTGACATTCTGCATTAACCGCATATATGGCCATTATTTTTTCCTAGTAATTCATATTACACTACACACACACACACACACACACACACACACACACACATTATTTCCTGGTAATTCATATTTTATATGTATATACCTATATATGTGTGTATATAATTTATCATGTTTTGGGAAGAAAAACTCTTCCCCTCAGCTAGAATCATTGATCTAGAATCAGAGAGAGAATGAATTACATTGGTCTAGGACTCTTTACTTCTGATTTTTGGTTGTTTTTTCAGGAGCCCTATATCTTTCTCTGTATCTTCATCTGTATAGTCATAGTCATGTTTAATTTAAATATTAGATTCATTTCCATGATGGAGAAATTTTAGGAATTCTAATTCCATATATCTTGTCAAATATACTTTCAAGTTCCAATGTCATCATCAGCTATTTAATTTTATTTTTTCATGTGAAAGTCCTGAGAGCAGTGTCCAAGTTTGGGTGTTATGAACCAATGGCACAGCCTCAAAGCTTTTCATTTGGAATAACTAGAGAAAAGGTTAATGTACTTTGAATACCATCTAGTGCTTTTCCATGCCTAAAAAGCAGAAACAGATAGTGTTATCTTGAAGACTCTGTCAGAATAGTAATTTCATCTCAGAGAGGTATTTTTGCGTCATTTTGTTTAAATGGTTTTAAAAGCCTCTCACTTTTTAAAGCAGCTATAAGCTTTACTATTTTGGACATGCCTCTCACTTTTTAATAGCAGCTATAAGGTTTACTATTTTGGACATGCCTCTCACTTTCTTTAACACCAATTGAAGTTAATAAAAATAATATTTTAATACAAAAAATAGTAAAATTCTTACCATGGGGACAAAGAAATACATATAAATTTCTTTCATTAATAAGGACTTGTTTTGGTTATTGGTATCCTGGGATCTGTGTCCTGGGATCTATGTATGCTATAAACCTCTAATGTGCTTAGAATAGGATTTCTTTGCTGAGAGAAAATGCGTCTTATAGGAGGTAAAGAATTGATTTTTTGAAAAATATAAGTAGGAAGAAAGTGTAACAAAGTTGTCTGTTTAAGGCAGAGGGCTAGATGCAAGAGAAGTTGAATTCGACAGATTTTACTGTTTGTTCTGTTAGACTGGGGGGAATAAGATGATTAATAAGACCTGTCATTGCCCCCAAGGATCTTACAGATTAGTAGAGGAAAGAGAGATGTAAATATCAAGTCTAATTCAAGGCAGATTGGTGTGATCACTGCTGCAAGACATATAGAGGAAGAAAGAAGGTGATAATTACGATTGGAGTGAAAACAGTCATGATAGTCGGGGTGGCATTTCAGCCAGGTCTGGGAGAGTAAGAAGCCTTCTGATCTGTGGAACATGGAGGGAGTGACATTTCAGGTCTGTGAAACAGCTTAATAAAGGGATGTATTGATTCAAACTCTTAACGCCTGGGACAGAAGCTCAACCGAGCTCAAACTGGTTAACACAAGAAGTAGGAAGGGGGAGTTTATTGGTTTATCTATGAGAGAAGGATAGAGTTGGGGCCTTGCTTTGTGCCCACCTGCATCCAGGTTAGTGTTCAAACTGTAATAAGCATTCTCACTCACATCCTGCTTCCTTTAAGATGGCCACCAGCCACCGGCAGCTTCTCCGTTATTTTCTGTCAGCTTAGCAACCCTAATGGAAACAGATCTCTGAATAGTTGGTTGTAGCAGAAGTCCTTGGCTTGGGTCATGGTTATTCTAAATAATCACTATGGTCTGGGGTAGGGGGTGGGGGTGAGAAGTGGATGATACGGGGCGGGGGGGATTAGTGCCACAATTGGCCAGAATGGGGTCATATGCCCAAAAAGGGAGATGGGGGGGGGGGTAGGGGTGAGGTCAGTCCCACCCAAACTACATAGAGATTGGGAGAGGTGTCATTCTCCAAATGCAAATTGAGGAACTTATACTGAAAGAGAGAAGCAATTGAGGGCAGGCAAAGCCAGATACGTATTATAAGGTAAGATATTATGAAAGTATTACTAACCTTCAACATTGTAAATGCATGTGTGGGGAGGTAGGAGCATGAAGGGCTGGGGTGGACAGTATTATTAGATACATAGTCAACAGTAGGTAGCTGGTTAGAGGAGAGTGATGTAATTAAAGTGGTAGGTTAAAATTATTATTTAGCTTGCTAAATTTTGAATTATAGACAGAAGTGCTGGAGGCAAAAGGAAATGTTAAGAAGGCTGTCCAGATTGGTTACCTTTTTCTTTTTTTTAATCTCCAAACTTTCTTTAGGGTTGATTTTCCTGTTTAGTGAAGTTTTTTTGGTTTTTGCTTTTTTTCTCTATTTTTTAAAATTCTTCAGAGTTTTTATTTATATTCCAGTTGGTTAACATATAGTATAGTATTGGTTTCAGGAATAGAATTCAGTGATTCATCACTTACATACAACACTCAGTGCTCATCACAAGTGCCCTCCTTAATGCCCATCACCCATCTAACCAATCCCTCCCCTGCCCCACCTTGTTTTTTGCTTTTAACCTGTTTGCTGTTTGGCTGTCCTATTCTTGTCCTGATTATTTATTTATTTATTTATTTGAGGAGAGAGAGAACCAGTGGGGAGGGGCAGAGAGGCAGAGAGGCAGACAGAGGATCTGAAGCAGGCTCTCCGCTAACAACAGAGAGCCCAATGCGGGGCTCAACCTCACAAACCGTGAGATCATGACCTGAGCCAAAGTTGAACACTTAACCGATTGAGCCACCCAGGCGCCCCTGGCTGTCCTATACTTTATCTCTTTTTAAGAGTGTATTTGGGGGCGCCTGGGTGGCGCAGTCGGTTAAGCGTCCGACTTCAGCCAGGTCACGATCTCGCGGTCCGTGAGTTCGAGCCCCGCGTCGGGCTCTGGGCTGATGGCTCAGAGCCTGGAGCCTGTTTCCGATTCTGTGTCTCCCTCTCTCTCTGCCCCTCCCCCGTTCATGCTCTGTCTCTCTCTGTCCCAAAAATAAATAAACGTTGAAAAAAAAAATTAAAAAAAAAAAAAAAAGAGTGTATTTGGGGTGCCTGGGTGGCTCAGTCAGTTAAGTGTCCGACTTTGGCTCAGGCCATCATCTTAAGGTTCATGAGTTCGAGCCCCATGTCAGGCTCTGTGCTGACAGCTCAGAGCCTGGAGCCTGCTTCAGATTCTGTGTCTCTCTCTCTCTGCCCCTCCCTTGCTCGTTCTCTCAAAACCAAATACGCATTAAAAAAAAAAAAAGTATATGTATAGAAAAGATTAAATAAATGAAGAAAATATTAAAATTCAAAGGCTTACAAGTATGAAAAATATAAAATATTACAAAATAAAGGAATTAAGTAGATGAAACAATCACCTACTTCTTAGCATACATATAAAAAGGTAGAATTGTATAAACAGCTAAACAAAAGTTTAATTTTTAGGTTATTTGAATTTAATTTGTCATTAATAAACCTGCCTTTCATTTTTATTATTTTTTTCTATTTGTATTGAGGCGGTTAACAAAGATAAATATACTACACAAAGGTTAAAAAAAAGCAAGTTTGGAAATCAGGGATGGGGAGAAGAAGGGTAGGTAGGAAAACTACAGGAAAATTAGGATTAGCGTCTGTATCTCAAATGGATACTGTGTGTACTTGAGACTTTTCCTAGACGCCACCCACTTACTTGGCCTTTAGCTTTCCACTAACCAGCGCAAAGAGGGAAGACTGATTAAGTACATGATTTATACCATCTTTGATATAAATAAGGTACCTATGAGTAGTAGAGGTCTAGCCAGTCCTAGAACCTATGAAATTTCAAAGAGGCTTAAAAAAATGCCATGTGATGTGATAAAACCTTCAATAATGCATTCAGTCACACTCTGGAATTCTTCCTTAAGAGATCCATCAACACAGGTACATAGATAGCATTATACCGAAACATGGTTTAGGACAAGTCATTTTACGTGGAGCCAAAATAACTGTCTAGGTCAGGGGTTGGCCATCTGCAGTTCGAGGGGCAAGTCTGGCGTGCTGCTATTTTTATAAATAATATTTTATTGGAACACAGCCACACCCATTTGTTTATATATTGCCTCTGTTTTTATGCTACAACAGCGGTAATAAGTAGTTGTGGCAAAGACTAAATGTCCCTCAAAGCCGAGAATATTTCCTGTCTGATCCTTTACTTAAAATGTTTGTCATTCCTGATTTAGATACACAACTCCCTGTAAATTAGTTTAAAATTAAGAAAGCATATAGAGTATGGAGAATAGAGGTCTTAAGTTCCACATGGGGCCTCTGCATGTATTTTGTTTGACCTAATTGGTATTTATTTTTTTTTGAAAATTTACACTAACCTAGAAGAATTCAGATTTTTGCCTTTTCTGAAAAAATTGGATAAGCTGGCAACACTGGACTTCAATTGTGTTTGTTATTTCCCTCAGATGCACCATACCTTTCCAATTTGCATTCCGTACTACACTGTTACCTCCCAGTTCTAGTCTTGTTCACATACTTTTTTGGTGACTAGAGAGGTTTAATTTTTGGCCCCTGAATTAGAAGAATAGCCAAGCTGTACATTCTTCAGGTGTGTTCAATATAATATATTTTTTGAAGATTTTATTTATTTAGGTAATCTGCACACCCAGTGTGGGGTTTGAACCTATAACCCTGGGATCAAGAGTCTCATGCTCTTAGAATGCTACTGGACCACAAGGGACTTAGGATATATTCTTTTCTTTGCTTTTTTTTTTAAATTTTATTTTTAAGTAATCTCTGCACCCAGGGTGGAGCTTGAACTCACAACCCTGAGATCAAGAGTTACATGCTCCACTAACCGAGCCGGCCAGGGGCCCCAAAATACATTCTTTGACTATTACCTGGAGTGTTGTTATTCTGTGTTACTTATAGTCACATCTTTTTAGCCAGCAGAATTAGAGGTAGGATTGATGTTCTCTTAAGAAGATGAGGAGTGTCAATGATATGTGCCTAGAAGACCACACCTGTGCATGAAAGTGGGCTAAAGAATTTAGACCACAGGCAGACTAAATTTTCCTTAGAAGATAATTCTGGTTTTATCCCAATACAAAGGTGAATGGCTTATCTCTTATATTTACTACTTTGGCTCATTAGCTGTCATATTTAACAAAGGTAAATATGGGTAAAGTAATAACAAAGGTAAAATAACACAGGTAAAGCAATAGTGGATTAAACAAGTAGAGATAAGGGTTGTGAGGAATATACCATAAGACAAGTAAAAATTTAGTTTTTGTGGGAGGGAACCTGGAAGCAGAGGAGAGAGACAGGGATTGGTGCACTTCTGAGAAGTAGAGGCCTGGGAAGGAGCTGGCTGCAGGCTTGTGGTCACCTTGAGGGTGAAGACAAGGGATAAGGGAATGAAGTACCGAGAGGGAACATAGTGAAGAACCAAAGGTAGACTTCATGAGTAGACCTGAGGTGAACTGTTGACACTTAGATTTTTTTTCTGGAGGAAATGATACCATCTATAAAGAAAATGGGAAAATGGATTGGAAAGATCAAGTCTGTTGAACTTGAAGGAGGATTGAAAAATTCAGTCAAAGATATTTCAGAGGGAGTCTGAGATATGGGATAGAGATAGGGAGAATCATTGATTTATTTGCCTAAACGTGTTGAGTGTCATGAGAAAGATAAGACTTGCCAGAGATCGTAGAAGAAGATAGATTAGGGGGTTCCGAATAGAGACATCTGCTCCAGCTAAACCTCACAGGTTTACCAGGAGACTTGCTTCTGCTTCTAAATATGTGATCCTAATTTATAGAATTTTAGAAGCCATTAATTACTTTCATTCCGTGGTATGATTATATAGATATGGAGATATGTTTTTATCTTGATAATTTTCTTTGGCATTCCTTTGAACCCTGGTATGTTCTTAGGCTTTTCTTTTCTGTTTGTTTTTATTGTCTAGTTATATTCTTTCTTGTAATGCAGGCATTGTGTTTATTAACTATATTTTGTCTCGGCTGCTTAAACAATATTAAGCAATATTCAGGGCAGACCAGATGTACTTCAAGGAACTGAAAACTGAATTTTGAAGGGCTTTAAAGAGGATAAATTTTGTACTTTATTATATCAAGGGTCAAATTGTATTGTTGTTAAGTGCACAGATTATGGTATCACATATACCTGGGTTCAGTCCTGGTTTAGCATTATGACTTGGAAAAGTTATGTTCTTTCCAAGCCTTAGTTTCTTAATTGATAAAAATAGGGATACTTGTAGTATCTCTTAGGATTGTCGTAAGGATAAATGCATACCTGTCCCATAGGACTTGCCCATTGTCAGCTCTTAGCTATTAAAAGTCACAAGATAACCAAGGTTATTGGATGGGTAACTTGGTTTTAATATATTTTTTTTCTCTGGAATTTAAAAAAATTGAGTATGATTGACATAAAACATTATATTAGTTTCTAGTGTAAAATATAATGATTCAGTATTTGTATACACTCCAGAATTATCTGGAATTAGCCTGTGGTTGAGCCTAGGTAGTTTACATTGTGTTTGACAATATATCATTTAATATTGTCATATTGTTGAATAACTAAAAGCTGGGTGGATAGCTGTAGGATTGTTCTATGATTTAGTATTCAACTTTTTCCTATAAATACGGGGCAGGCACTTAATGTGGTGGTTCACACATGTCACACCCTGTGTTAAATTTCAGTGATCTGTTTCTTTTTTATTTGGGTGAATTGTATTTAGCTTCCTATCTCTGTCAGATAATAGGGAAGTAATGAAACAACAGCATACGAATTTGATCAAAATGAACCTTAACCCTGAGAACCATTAACAGGATTATTTTGACAGATAGCAATTCAATCAAAATGTGTATAATTTTGAAACTCTAAATGGCTCCGTTCTTTGGTAGGATATTTGCATACTTGAAGACCAAAAAACCAAGATACGTAGTGACTCTAGACTTATATGAAGACAACATTTTATAAATCACGTTCATTTAAAATATACTTGGAGGTAACTTTTAAGAGAAGTTTTAGTGGATCCTATTTCGTGAAAGGAAGAATTATTTTTTGTGATAATCATTCCCTGTTTTTAAAATCAGGTTCTTAAATATTTGATTCTTTTCTAAAGAAATAAACCGTATCATGTAATTATATGTTTCATGGTTAAATAAAAAGTCTCACTATTGTTGTCTTAAGTTTAGTCAGCTAGAATTCTGATACTGATACCTGCAAAATTGCCCTTTGGATGGTAGAAATACATGAAATATAACTTAGTGTTGTTCTTTCTATGCACAATATTTATTTAATAGTAGCTCCTTTAGTTAAAATTGTTCCTTGATATATTTTTTTCTTGCTCTGTTTTACTACCCATTGAGCTTTTATAAAGTGTCTGCACTCAGGAACTATTTCTTCTTTGTTGACATTATTTTAAACCCTCTCCAGTATTCTCTGTTCTATATGATTTTCATCTAACATTAAAACATATTTTAATACAGTTTGTGAATACAGACACTTCTATAAACTAGCTGTATTCCTCTGAGACCATAAAAACATTGCTAGTCTGTTATTTAGTCCAGAAATATGAAGGTTGAACAGCTATTTATTCCAAAATTATGGTGAGGGAATGTGTCCTAAGAAGTTGAAATGCTGATGTCCATTTTAAGTTTTATAACAGCATTTCAAACAAGCTATTTGAAGTATACATACACAATTTTAGTTAGATAAGGAAAAGTGAGTTAGGTATAGTTTAGATAAAGCATATCCTCTGAGATTAATTTTTCCATCACTGTGGCTGTCAGTGCCCACAACAGGGATTCAGATAGTGCATTGAACAACTCATGTTAGCAATTCATTTCTTGTCCTTCTGCAATATGCTAGAAAATGTATTGGAAAAGGTTTCGGTGAACATCGATCAAATTAGTGTGTACCACTGATTTGACTAATCCTTTTCTAGAAGCCTTGTAAATTCAGTCCTTGCTTTTAGATTCACAAACTAATTAACCAAAAAACTTTTTTGCCTTATCAAATTTATTAATGAAATCTAATTAATCTGTTGCTAATTGGTTTTTGAGACTAAATCCAAAAGCCATCTGTCAAGGTGATTGCTCATATATTAAGTGAATCAAAACATATTTCTGTTATAAAAATATATACTCCTAATATTTAAACAATTAATACTCTGAATTTTTAATACCTTAATATTCTTAATTTTCTTATCTTATTCTTTGGCCTATACTTAAGCTAGAGTAATACAAAACAGCCATATACATTTATAGGTGCCAGTAGGCCAAGGAAAGGAAAGGTGGTAATAAAAAAAATCCAAAAAATCTCCCTTAGCATAAGCTTCATCAGTTACTGCTGAGTGTATAACTATCTTACATTTCGAAAGTAGAACTACAATTCATATTAAATTTCTCATAATCATATAAATTAACAATGTGCCTTTTTCCTAGCATGATTTGACTGGGAACATACCGTGAGATGCTAATGAAACAGTAACATCTCAAGATATGTTCCGAGTCAAATCATGCTAGGAAAAAGGTAAATGAAGAGTAAATGAAATACTATTTTATCAAACATTTAAGTCAGTTGTTCAGCCATGAGACCATCATAGTAACCATTATCTACCCGTAAGTCCCTTTTTGGAAAGTGATAAAGAATTTTAACACATGCCATCAATGAATGAAAAGCAAAAGAAAACAACAACAACAACAAAGATAGCTTTATTTTTCACAACCAAGCCATAACTAAAAGACCATAGGACTTCTTGTATGTGGCTCTTACGTGGTTGTGTCAGGTCATCGTGTCCTTTGTGAGGGCCCATGGCGGAAGGCTGAGATTATCTTTTACTTTCACTACCTATGAGTTTATTATCCCCGACTCATAGTGGGCCTATTTAAACCTTGAACAATTCACTGGTATGGTATTTAAAATCCGCTGTTAGGGTATGATAGGAAGGATGTAGTGAGTTGGTGGTAATTGATTTATCCCCATCATGCTGAACCTCCCGCTCCTCTTCCACTTTGTCCTCCCTTGGGCAATAATCACAGGGTCGAGCTGCCAATCTGTAGACTTAATTTTTTCCAGCAGTACCATCTGGCTCCTTGGCACCAGAAGTTATATTGGTTCTTTGTGGTTGCTGCTGAATTTGTCATATTGTTAGACAGCTGATAGGATGCTTCTTGCTATGTCATCCTAATTCTCTTTTAACTAATTATTGATTTTTGTTTAGAGAATCTTCTTTAGCCATTCATGAGAGCATGGCAGAATTTTATGGTGAGAAGAATAGAATGTACCTAAACAAATACTGTGTCAACCTTGAGATGCTCTTCCCTGTTATGTTCTAGCAAGTTCTTTAGCGGCCCCCCCTTTCAAGAGAGATTAATTTACAGTTAATTGTGGGGGTTTTCTGTTTCAGAGCCTTGTATCTCTATTTAAAAATTATTTCACTGTGTGTTCAAAATCCTGTTGTGGCTGCTGTCACTTCCCAATAATGAACATTTAGAAATCCCTATCGGTGGCAAAGATAAGCTTCTGACATCTAGCAGTACTTTGTCCCATTTAAAACAAATGGCCATTTGTGTATACCTTGTGTTTTATTTTGTAGGTGAGATAGTTTTATTGGCATGCCTAGTCACACCCACAAATAATTGAAAGGACTGTTTATGAAAAAGCACATCTGAGTTTCAGTAATTAAAAAAAAAAAATTGCCCAAGCACACATTTCTATACACTTAAGCGGTTTTTTCATATTACATATAAACTACACATTTTTGTTGAAGGCAAATAATTACTTGATTTGCCCTATTTGTTTCTAAAGATCATGAACAAAAAATTATTGCTGAAATTCTTAAAAGAAGCTGCATACAAAGTAGTTCATTTTGACTAGTATTTATCATATTAGATTACATTCATTTTTGAAACAAGATGTATCTTCTAGAAAGTTTTTAGAAGCGCTCATTCATGTAAAAGTGTTTCTCCTGAGTTTAAATTAGATGTTATTAATCTACATTGGTTAAAATGATGACAGGATATTCCTATGTTAGACACATTTATTTCATGTACTTAACTGTTGTTGGTATGTAGATGCTTGAAGTTCTTACACAGTGAGTTGGTTTGGATTACTTTACTACCACTAGTAAAATAGAAACCTACTAAAAACTGAAAAACTAAAACCATACTAAACACCTACTGAAAACTGGACTCTGGAGAACATTTTAATTTTATGTTAGATAAAATATACAGCTAACTTGCTGCAATTTAGTCATGTTGTGATGTTAAAGCCGGTTGTTTAATTGTTTTGGTTTAAGTATATAGAGAAAAGGAGCACTAAATGTCACTTTGTACGAAGAGCTAAGTCAGTTGTCAGTGAAATGATTCATGTGCTAACTGGTATAGTTAACATGCATTTTATTGTACTGTCTAGCAGGAGGAGGTGGGCTATAGAAAAATGAATTCTTCACTAAATAATTTACAACAATTATATCAAATTTTAATAACTTCAGCTAAGAAGGCACACATATGATTCATGTTTTCACAATCACCTACATTAGAGATTAATTGTGCTTTCTTTAAACAAAAATGTACTCTTATAAATGTTTTTAATTGGTAAATCATGATTAGTTTTATCTTTATAGAATAGCATTCTTTGATCCGTTCTTGGCTATAACTTAATGTGAAGCTAAAATATTGCAGCTAATCTGTTGTCTGAAATGCCAGCTCATTAGAATTTGCCCTAATATCAAAAAATGCCCTGAATTGTTTGTTGTCTTTATCTTAACTCAAATATGTAAAGGGGACAGTAGAGCATTTTTCTTTGGAATCACAGAGAGTTCAGTGACCTTTCTGTGGCAAATTATGTAGAAAGAAAATATTTATATTCATTTAAAATAACCTCCGTGAAGAAATAGTCTCATTACCCTGTTTGATCAATTTCTTGTAGCCTGAGCTGTAGCATGCTGCTATTGCCATTGGTTGATGGAATACACTGAGTAGTGGCTAATGGTGATGGTGTTCATCAGGAAGGGTTCAGCCAGCGGTCAGCAACAAATAATTCAAGACTGTTTCTAAGTTTGTGGCTGGTGGAATTTGCTTCTTGCCCCAAGCCAGCGGCATTGCTGAGCTGGGCTATTTGATTAGAAGAGAGGCATATTTGCTTCTTAGCAACTGCACATTTGCACAACCCATAGTCCTCTACTGCCTCCAAAGGTTTTCCTTTTGTGATGGTAGAATAATACTTTATTGTTGATTGATAGACAAAAGAGGTTCTAATACAAGGCAAGTTTATAACCATTTTTGTTGTTGTTGTTGTTGTTGGCGTTGAAAATTTTCACCTGCACATAACATTTTTTGAAAAAGTATAGAATAAATATATGTATAGTGTAAATAGGCATGGGAAACCCCAACGGTTAGAATTTTAATATGCATATCAGCAAGAAGGTTCGCACAGCATGAATGCAATTGCATACTGTTACTTTTTGCCCAGCAGGTTCAATGATAGGAAATCAATTCTGACCCCAGTGTATGTTTGCACATATATTCCTACTCTGGGTGTTTGTATCTTCTCACTATAATTAATGCTAGAGAAAATTTAACTAAGAATATTGAAAAGACAATTAATGTTAGTGGAGTTGTTATACGGCTTTGTCAAATTTAGGAACCAGCCTTTATATAAGATTGAAAGTCAAATTTTAAGTTCTAATACAGTGTGGGTATGGAACTTGGAGCATATTTCTATGGAAATGAATCTGCAGAAGAACATGTGTCTTTAATAGAAGACAAAGGTATTTATAACCCGGCAGTTAAGAAACTAGTGAGAAAAGATAAATTTGGGACGGACAATCTGAGTTTTATGATCCTGGGAAGCCAGGACCAGAAAAAAACAGGTTTTTTTTTGTTTTTGTTTTTTTTCCCCATGGTTTTATGGCTTTTCCTATTCAAACTATATGGTTAGGACTTGAGTTTCAAGATTTTACGGAAGATATAAAAAGTGATAGGAGTATGATGTTAATTTTACTCTTGCATTATTTTTTGATAATTAAAAAAATACCTACTATACCTGAGAGGAATAATGTAAAAACCATTTGAGCCTATATATTTTGATATATATAATTTAAATCCGTTATTTTGTATAAATTGTTGACATAATTCTTGGTAAAATGACACCACACGTATAAGATTAATGCAAGTTTAGATTTTTATATTCTTCTCTGATGTTATATGTAGAACATATGACTTTTCCGACTTAAGGGATGGTTTTTTTTCTAGTTTTGTCTCATAAGCTTCATGACAGATACGAGAGTTTCCATAGTTTAAAATGAACAACAGAAAGTGCATTGGTGTGAATTTTCCAGTTAACAAATCTTGAAATGTGTTTTGGGATTTAGGGAAAGTTAAGGCAAGTGCAGACATTAACACAGACATAAAGTGTATATGTGCAAATACTCTCAATTCCCAATAAAAGGACCTTAGGGCATATCAGTATGCATAATATGACCATCACTGTATTTACTTTTTAATAAATAGCCACTTTAGTGACAACCTAGAGCCCAAAAAAGGGAAAGGGAGTGAGGCTGAGTGATTAGCTATTGCAAGGCAGTAATATGCCCCGTCCTATCAAGCAGCTGTCCCTTTGCAATTTCAGTTAACATGTTTGAAACAATTCCTTTAAAAACAAATTGGACCTCCAGGAGGAAATGGAAGATACTTTTAAGAATGGTTTTGAATTGTTTAAAAATTAGCATGCCTGCAAGTCAATTGCCAAAGTTAGGATGTGAGTTTGATGTTATAGAAATTAAGATTGGGGCGCCTGGGTGGCGCAGTCGGTTAAGCGTCCGACTTCAGCCAGGTCACGATCTCGCGGTCCGTGAGTTCGAGCCCCGCGTCGGGCTCTGGGCTGATGGCTCAGAGCCTGGAGCCTGTTTCCGATTCTGTGTCTCCCTCTTTCTCTGCCCCTCCCCCGTTCATGCTCTGTCTCTCTCTGTCCCAAAAATAAATAAACGTTGAAAAAAAAATTAAAAAAAAAAAAAAAAAAAAAGAAATTAAGATTATAGCTTTTACGAACATTTTATTTATAAGGTAAATTATGGGAATTTGATATATTAAGGAAAATGTTCTTTAAATTACCAAAGTCTCTTGCAAATAGTTGTAGAAATGGCATTTTAAAAATTCTAATCTACTACCTTAAAATTACTTGTATTTATGAGTCTATATCATTAGGTGGCACTTACTGTTAAATGTCCTTCCCCCCTATTAACGATTTCTTATTTTGGGGTACATGGTAAAAGAACAGTTTTCTTAGTGGAACTTTATAACGAATGCCATCTGCAGATGGGGGATCTTTTTTATTATTAACTATGTTCTGCCCTCCACTTTCCATTGTGACTATAAGTACAAAGTAACGTATGAAATGACGTCCTTTTGGACTTCAGGTTTTACGCGTAGGTCCATTTGTTGAGAAAGAAGAGAAACAGGGATGAATAGAGGTTTCTAATTCTCTTCCTCTAGGTAAGGAGGATGTAGGAATAGAAAAGGAGCGGGGTTGGTGGAGTCGAGGGAGGTGATGCATTTTATTAAATGTTCATCAGAGATTTCAGTGTATAGTGATGTTGAGCATTTTTGCATGTGTTTGTTGGCCATTTGTATGTCTCCTTTGGAAGAATGTCTATTCAAGTCATCTGTCCATTTTTTAATTGGATTATTTGTTTGTTTATTTATTTATTTATTTATTTATTGGTGTTGAATTGTATAAGTTCTTTGGCTATTTTTTTTTTTTTTTTTTTTTCCAACGTTTATTTATTTTTGGGACAGAGAGAGACAGAGCATGAACGGGGGAGGTGCAGAGAGAGAGGGAGACACAGAATCGGAAACAAGCTCCAGGCTCTGAGCCATCAGCCCAGAGCCCGACGCGGGGCTCGAACTCACGGACCGCGAGATCGTGACCTGGCTGAAGTCGGACGCTTAACCGACTGCGCCACCCAGGCGCCCCTGGCTATTTTGGATATGAACCCTTTATTGGATATATCATTTGCAGATGTCTTCTCCCATTAAGTAGGTTGCCTTTTTGTTTTGTTGGTAGGTTTCCTTCACTGTGCAAAAGCTTTTTATTTTGTTGTAGTCCCAATAGTTTATTTTTACTTTTGTTTTTCTTGCCTTAAGAGACATACCTAGAAAAATGTTGCTATGGCTGATGTCAGAGAAATTACTGCCTACGTTCTCTTCTAGGGTTTTTATGGTTTCAGGTTTCACATCCATTTTGAGTTTATTGTTGTGTATGGTGTTAGAAAGTGGTCCAGTTTCATTTTTTTGCATGTAGCTGTCCAGTTTTCCCAGGACCATTTATTGCGGAGACTGTCTTTTCCCCAAGATATGTAAGCAGCCTACGTGCCCATCGTCAGATGAATGGATAAGGAAGATGTGGTATGTGAGTGTGTGTGTGTGTGTGTGTGCGTGTGTGTTTATACATATACACGCACACACACACACACGCACAATGGAATATTATGCAGCCACAAACAAGGATGAGATCTTGCCATTTGCATAACGTGGGTGGATGTAGAGGCTATTATGCTAATAAGTGAAATGTAAGACTGAGAAAGACAGATATCATGTGATTTCACTCATATGTGGAATCTAACAAAACAAAACAAATGAATAAATAAACAAACACAAAGCAGAATCATCCTCTGTAAATACAGAGAACAAGCTAAAGTTTGTCCAAGGTTGGGGGTTGGACATAATGGGTAAAGGGGAGTGGGAGATAAAGGCTCTCGGGTAAGGAATGAATAAGTTGTGGGAAAAAGGCACAGCATAGGGAATATGGTCAATGATATTATAATAGCAGTGTATGGTGACAGGTAATAGCTACACTTGTGGTGAGCATACCATCATGTATAGAGAAGTTTAATCACTGTTGTATACCTGAAATGAATGTAACATTGTATGTCAACTATACTTGGGTAAAAACACTTAAAAAAAGACAAATTTCAGTACACAGGTAGCTTCCTTAGATATTTAAGGTAAAATCTCTAGAGAAATATATCCGTATAAATTTTAATGGCATACATGGTGAATTATTGTTTTATTGTTGAAGAAGGTACGATCCAGAAAGATTCGGTGATTTGTCTAAAGCCACACAACAAGTTATGGTGGAACGGAGGTAGAAATTTAGATCAGTTTTTTTTTTCTCCCAAAGCCTAGGATTTTTCTTTTGTAGGGCACTAATACCTGTCCTGCAGGCTTGTAGTGTGGAGGAACACGTGCTTTGGATACTGACAAGCAGAGATGAAATCTCTGGTACTAGCTTTGTGACCTGGCCAAACCACCTGGCATCTTTAAAGTTCACTTTCTAGTTAGATTAGCATAAGGATAATAATATCTGTTTGCATGGGGTTTGCGGATCAAATGAGATAACGTATACAGATTTTCTTTGTGAATCTGAAAGTCCTTTACGGTACGAGATTATTGTCCTAATTGAATGGTGCATCTAACTTCCAGTTGGTTCGAAGAAGTTGAATTCATGTTTCTTGGATTTCTAACCATGGGAATTATAGTCTTTTTATTTCTAGAAGGGACTTGGAACGTCACTTAGCATGCTATTTCGTCATCTTACAGGTGAACATTTGTGACTTACAGTGAATGGTTGGCTTCTCAAGGTCACATATCAAATTCATAACGGTGTCACCACCACTGCTAGCACCGTTTATTAGACTTTGATGTACCAGGCACTGTGCTGGGTATTTCCCGTGTACTATTTTGAATCCTCATAATATCCTTATATAGGAAGTGTTATACCCACTTTGCTGATAAAGTGAAATTTAGGATGATCACACTGCTAGGAACTCGAAAAGCCAGGATTTGAACCAGAATCTCTCTGAGTGCAGTGTCTGTGTTCCTAGTACAATGTAAAGTGCCTTCCAAACACGAGGGCCCAGACTTCAGCCTCTGACTCCAGTTAGTGAAACATGATCTCCTTATACCACATCTATGTTTTCTTTAAAGAATCTGTTCGTATTAGCTAGTGCAAAATTTGAATCATTTAAGTGGCCTTTTCTTCATCTGCGTTTTAAAAAATGAATCTTTTTTTTCTAGTTATGTGAGAGAATTCTAAGATGATAGGATTTCTATGTTGGGGTTTTTTTGATGGACTTCTTTTATTAAAAAAATTTTTTTTTAATGTGTATTTATTTTTGAGAGAGGGAGAGAGAGAGAGTGCAAGCAGGGGAGGAGCAGAGAGAGAGGGAGACACAGAATCCGAAGCAGGATCCAGGCTCTGAGCTGTCAGCACAGAGCCTCACGTGGGGTCCAAACCCACGAGCTGAGAGATCGTGACCTGAGCTAAAGTTGGACGCTTAACCTCCTGAGCCACCCAGGCACCCCTGATGGACTCCTTTTTACAAGGATAGGTATGAAAACATATTGGCCAACATAGATACTAGTAAAATAAATTTAATTTTAAAGTATAATCGGGGTGCCTGGGTGGCGCAGTCGGTTAAGCGTTGGTTCAGCCAGGTCACGATCTCGCGGTCCGGGAGTTCGAGCCCCGCATCAGGCTCTGGGCTGATGGCTCAGAGCCTGGAGCCTGTTTCCGATTCTGTGTCTCCCTCTCTCTCTGCCCCCCCCCCGCCCCGTTCATGCTCTGTCTCTCTCTGTCCCAAAAATAAATAAACGTTGAAAAAAAAATTAAAAAAAAAAAAGTATAATCACCTAATTATTATTTTCCTTAAAGAAGGGAATTAGTGGCAGTTACAGTGGACTACTCTGAAACTTGTAGTATGTGTTTCTGAATTAAATGATTTTTCTTTTCTCCCTGGAAGATTTCTTAATATAATTTTGCTTGGGTTAATAGTGAAATGAGTTTGTATATCAAAAGTGCAAAATACCTGGGGAGTAGGTAATGGCAGCCTCATGGTATGTGATGCACTGGGAGAAACTGGTCAGTATAAAATATACCAAAACTGGGGGGGGGGTGCCTGGGTGGCTCAGTTGGTTGAGCCTCTGACTCTTGATTGTGGCTCAGGTCATGATCTCCTGGTTCATGAGATGGAGCCCTGTGTCGGGCTCTGCACTGACAGCGAGGAACCTGCTTGGGATTCTCTCTCCCCCTTTCTCTGCCCCTCCCCTGCCTCCTTTCTCTCTCTCAAAATAAGTAAAATAAACATTTAAAAAAGGTAAAAAATAAAATAAAATATACCAAAATGGCTAAGGCAATGAACACTTAATTGTGGGTTGAATTATTTTTCCAAAATGACATTATAATTCCTTCTTCAAAAATAGTAAAGTGCTATCATGCATCTTTAGGGTTCTGTACCATGGGACTGCTTTATAGTGAGGTCACTTTATAAGGATGTTCTTTTGTTACTTTAGTAACTAAATCTTTTCTTCTGATGTCTAACATCTGCCTTCTAATGAATGACTTTTATAGAAATAACGTTTTAACAAAGGTGTAGTGTATTATGTAACTGGTATCTAAAATCGTGCTTTTATAATAGACACTTTATTATTTTATAATATAATTTTTAGGTAACAAAATTTTGAGATAAATTAAGACAAATACAAAGAAACCTACAATATGGGAATACTTTGTGGAAAATGCTCCCAGAATAGATAAGAACGCTAATAAGAATTTATAATTATCCTGTTAGGGAAACACAAAGGAAGACAAAGTCCCTGCTTAATGGTCATATACATTAAAAACTAGAACGAAAGCTAATGGTGATATAATATAAAGTATAACATACTTGGTGGGACGTTGTTTAACTACAAGTTAATTAACCAGTTTCTCTTTTTAATACCACTTTTAGGTGAAAAGACAAATAAATTTATATAAGTACTTTTTTAAAAAAGCTCTTTGTTGGGTCTAATATGGAATTTGTATATACTTAGCTCGAGAACTAAGACCTTTTATCTTGAAAGCCTAATTCAATGTTAGTATTCATGATCAGGACTTGGAGGCACTGTCAGATTTAGAAATGTAAAAATTCAGTGTGCTGATACTGGAAGATTTTGTATGAAGATACAACAGCACGAGCAAAAGCTTGGAATTAATTATTCAGGAGTATGGTTGGACCTTAATAAAGGATTTTAGTGGCTCTTGAGATATAAGGTGCTACCAATGTGGATTAGCCAGTCATCAACGGATAGCTTCAAATTCCAGAACCTGTTTAGACTACATGCAGAGGAGAGGAATAAAAATTGTGGTGTGGGAAGATAGTCTGGTATTTTTATGAAAAGTGGACTGTTCACAAGCAACAAAATAAAAAATAAAAAAGTGGGACTACACCAAACTAAAACGCTTCTGCACGACAAAGGAAACCATCAGTCAAATGAAAAGACACCCTATGGAATGGGAGAAAATATTTGCAAATCGTATACCTGAAAAGGGATTAATATCCAAAATATAGAAAGAACTCCTACAACTCAGCCAAAGCAAACAGTCCAATTTAAAAGTGGGCAAAGGACCTGAATAGACATTTTTTTCCAAGATACTCTAATGGTCAACGGGTACATTAAAAAGTGCTCAAGATCACTGATCATTAGGGAAATGCAAATCAAAACCACAATGAGATATCACCACATGCCTGTTAGAATGGCTATCGTCTAAAAGGACAAGTGATAACAAATGCCGGCAAGGATGTAGAGCAAAGGGAACTCTTGTACACTGTTGGTGGGGATATACATTGGTGCAGCACTATGGAAAACAGTATGGAGGTCCCTCAAAATGTTGAAAATAGAACTTCCATATGATCCAATAATTCTACTTCTGGACATTTATCCAGGAAATGAAACCACTATGTCGAAAAGATACCTGCATCTCCATGTTTATCAGAACATTGTTTATAATAGTCAAGACATGGAAACAACCTAAGTGCCCGTTGACAGATGAGTGCATAAAGAAAATGTGATTTATACACACACACGCACACACACACACACACACACACATATACACACACTGGAATACTATTCAACCATAAAAAAGAAAGAAATCCTGCCAGTTGCAACATCTATGGACGTCAAGGGCATATGCTAAGTGAAGTAAGTTAGACAAAGAAAGACAAATACTGTATGATCTACTTATATATGGAATATTAACAACCACCACCACCACGGCCACCAAACTTAATTGAAAAAGAGATCAGATTTGTGGTTATCAGGGCAGGCAGTAGATGGTGGAGACATTGGATGAAGATGGTCAAAGGTACAAACTTCCAGTTAGAAGATAAATTAGTACTGGGGATATAACACACATCATGACGGCTGTAATTAATGCTGCTGTATGGTATATTTGCAAGTTCCTGAGAGAGTAGATCCTAAAAGTTCTCACAAGGAAAAAAAATTTTTTATTGTTGTTGTAACCATACGAGGTGATAGATGTTAACTAAATTTATGGTGGTGGTCATTTCACATTGTATGTATGTGAAGTCAATATGCTGTATACTTTAGACTGATACAGTTCTGTTTACCCATTATTTCTTGAGAACACTGAAAAAAAAAAAGTAGACTGTTGGGGGAAAACATAAAAGTGATCTGGTCACCACTGGCTCTTGAAATAAGAACCAAGATGTAAAAGACCTGGTTTTGCATTTTGATTTTGGAGGGCAGAGTGTCAAATCTTAGGAACAAGGCAGAGGAAGCTGAATGTACTAGTAACCGACACAGAAAAAGGAGGGATCAGAGAAAACTCAATTTGTAAGTCTAATGACGAGGAAATTGATTTTGGCATTTATTCATTCAACAAATATTTAGGGAGTACCTACTCTGCTAATAATTCCTATTATAAGTGCTGGAGACACAACTCTGAAGAGATAAACAGTTCTTGGCAGTGATGGGGATGCTGGGTAGAATTATCAGAGCATAGGAAAGTAGTGCAGACATTTGTAGTGTATTCAAGATGTCCATTGGAGTGCTGGAACTCCAGTATGACGTTGCAGAGATGAGAAGACCGAAGCAGAGATATAAAAGATGAAGCCATCTCTGTAAAATTTGAGGTTACACTGTGAACTCATCAAAGACATAGAAATAGAAGAACAAGGGACCTTAATGAGAAAGAAAAAAAAAAGCCACAATAGAGATGAGAGTGGTTTGAGGCGGAATTAGTATGGCAGAATATCATGGAGAAGAAAGAGACAGCTTAAATTTAGAGAATAACAGAAGCAGTAGAGAGGTCACTGGATGTGAGAACTGGAGAAAAAAAAATGATTACATTTGACATGGAGAAGGTTATTGTTGATCTTAAAGCGATTTGAATTATTTTCGATGCCTTATTACTCACTAAAGTCCATCCTTAATTCAGATTTCCCTAGGATCCTATCCAGGATACCACATTACAAAGAGTCAGTATATCTCCTTAGGCTCCTCTTAGCTGGAACAGTTTCTCAGACTTTTTGTTTTTAATGGCCTTCCAGTTTTGAGGAGTATGAGTCATGTCTTTTATAGAATATCCCTCAATTGGGATTTGTCTGATATTTTCCTCATGATTAGACTAGGGTTCTGGATTTTTTGGAGGAAGACCACAGAAGTAAAGTGCTGTTTTTGTCATTCATATCAAGGTATATGCTGTCACTATGACTTATCACTGTTGGTGTCCGTCTTCGAGGTAGTGTCAGTTTTCTGCACTGTCAAATTACTCTTTTCTCCCCTATTTTAATTATTTTTTGACTCGTTAAGTTTTGATGTAGTTTACACTTACAGAAAACAATAGTACAAGGAATTTCTTTATACCCTCTTCTTAGATTCACCAGGTGTTTATCTCTCTCCATACACATGTATTTTTTTTCTTTTGTTCTGAACTATCTGAAAGCAAGTTAGCGACATCGTACCCTTTTACTCCTAACTAGTTAAGTGTGTATTTGTTGAGAAAAGAACATTCTCTTACATAACTGGTGCATGATTACCATCAGGAAATTTCACATTGATTATTACTATATTATGTATCCATAGTCCTTAATCAAATTTTATTATTTATTCTAATAATATCCTCTGTAGCTGTTTTCAATTCTGAGTTCATGATCCCATCCAGGATCACAGATTGCATTTAGTTATCATGCCTTTTTGGTATCTTTTACTCTGAGACAGTTGCTCAGCATTCCTTTGTCTTTCTTGACCTTGACAGAGTACAGGCCAATTATTTTATTGAATGCCCTTCAATCTGGGTTTGCCTGATACATCCTTATGATAAGATTTGGGCTGTGCATTTTTGGGAGGACTTCCACAGACGTGATGCTCTGTTCTTTTCAGTACTTTATATCAAGAGGCAGATGATACCTGTTTGTTCCAATATTGGTGATATGAAACTGTGGTCACTTGGCTAAGCTGATGTCTCTTCACTCTAAACTTCCTGTTCTTTCCATTATAATTAATAATAATTAAGAGCTGTCTAAGTAGCTATTCTTCATTGAGTTTTCACGTGCTAGTTTCAGGATCCACTAATGCTTTTCTAATTGTATGTTTATGAGTTGGCATTCCATTAAGAAAATAGTTTCCCTTCTCAGTGTATTTATTTATATCCTTATAGATTTACGGGTTCTTATGTTAGCCAATATGTTTATAGTCTGTTACTGTCCTTTACTGTCATTATTTTGATGCTGGGTTGTCCCAGATATGGCCAGTGGGAACCCTTTCAAGTTGATTCTTGTGTCCAGGTAATATGTTCCCATTATTATTATTATTATTATTATTTGAGTACTTCATATAACAAGATGTTCATGGCTCATTTAGACCCAAGTCCTGGAATTAGCCTTTTCTTTAAGAAGTCTTGGTTCATATTAGTGGAGAATGGTGTTTAGATACCAAGATCTAGGTGTTCAGTGTGCTCATGTTACTGGTAAATCATTGCTTCTAAGTTCTTATAGTGGAGAGGGCTAGGAAATATGTGTATGTATAATATATATGAATATTTAAAGATATTTTCACACCACTGTATTTATTTCTGTATCTGTTGTGGTAACTAGTTTTCAAGGGGCCACACCCGTAAGACACAGCTCTTAGTGTTCACATTTTCGTCTTGACCCTGGGCTGGCCCTGTGACTTGCTTCTGACCAGTAGTGTGTGATGGAAGTGTGCCGTGTGACTTCTAAGGCTTAGGTCATGAGAAGCCTTGCAGCTTTGTTCTGAGCCTCTTAGAATGCTCACTCACTCTTGCCATGCTTTGTCTTGGAACCCAGCTGTTATACTGTGAGAAGGCCAGGCCATGTGAAAGGACCATGTGCATGTGCTCTGGTTGATAACACTTGATGAGTTCCTAGCCTATAGTCCACATCAACTCTTTGGCATGTGATTAAGCCATCTTGGATGTTCTAGCACAATTGAGTCTCTGGATGGCTGCACCTCCTAAGCAGGCTTAGGATTGGCTAGTTTGAGTGATGTCAGCAAACTCTTGGGCACTGGAGCAGTCCCTGTTTGTCTAGTAGCTCTGGAATGATTGGGGCAGATAACTAATGGCCTGGAGTCTAAGAGGTAGAAAAAGAGGTGGTTGGGGGTGGGTTGGGGGATGTGGGCTTTGGGTTGGTTGGTTTGCATATGAAAGGCACACCTGGCTAGCCCTGAAGGGGCACTCTTCCGGATCAGAAAAGTCCCGGGTGTCGGAACGTCAGAAAATACATAAAATAAAAAGGCATGATTCACACAACTGTGTGAGATAACGAAATGGTGGTTGTTTTAAGCTACTACTAAGTTTTGGGGTGGTTTGTTATGCACCTTGAGTATCTAAAACGTGTTTATCTACCCATCTACTTATCTACCTATCCATTTCCTTATCTACTTACCTATTTACCTACCGACCTTTGAATAACTATTAATTCACTCTGGAAACCCCAATTCCAATCTAACATTACAGACTACAATCCGATCTTTTTGCTTTCCGTAGTTGTAACTCCCGTCTTCAATAGTGAGAAACTAAACTCCCATCATTCTCAATGTATTTACTCATTTGTTCATTAATTCAAAGAAAGTAGCTTCAGAATTGCTAACCTATATCACTATGAAAAGCAGATATATAATTAGAGTCAAACGTTTGTTTATAGTATTTTATACTACATACAACAAAATGCATAAATTGGAAGTGTGCATTTCAGTGACTTTTGAAAATGCATACACTTCATGTAACCTATACTGCTATCAAAATACAGAATATTTTTGTTGCCCCAGAAAATTTCTTCATGCTTTTTTCTAGTGAGTGCCCAGCCCTTGCCCCATCCCACCCTAAGGTGAGCCTCCCGCTTTCCTGATTTTTCTTTACCACAGGTTAGTTTTACCTTTTTCAGGATATTCTTAATACTTTTTACTTCCTCCAATGGTACTACCGTATTCTAAGATACCATAAGTTTTTACCCAAAACACTGCAATGAACTTTTAAAAATCTCTCTGTTTACAATTCGTTGCTTCCTAAACTTTTCTCCACATTAGTATCACCCACCCCCAGACATTTTGATTTAGGTGGCATGGCTGTGACCTTGGCATTGGCCCTTTTTTATTTTTTAATGTTTATTTATTTTTGAGAGAGAGAGAGAGAGAGAGAGAGCACAAGCGGGGGAGGAGCAGAGAGAGGGAGACACAGAATCCAAAGTAGATTCCAGGCTCTGAGCTGTCAGCACAGAGCCCTACGTGGGGCTCACCAACCTCGAGATCATGACCCGAGCCAAAGTCAGACACTTAATCGACTGAGCCACCCAGGTGGCACTGGAACTTTTTATTTATTTATTTGTTTGTTTATTTGTTTGTTTATTTATTTATTTCAATATATGAAATTTATTGTCAAATTGGTTTCCATACAACACCCAGTGCTCATCCCAAAAGGTGCCTTCCTCAATACCCCTCACCCACCCTCCCCTCCCTCCCACCCCCCATCAACCCTCAGTTTGTTCTCAGTTTTTAAGAGTCTCTTATGCTTTGGCTCTCTCCCACTCTAAGGCACTGGAACTTTTAAAAGCATCCTGGGAAATTCTAATATGCAGCCAAGTTTGGGAATCACTTGTCCCATCTGTTTCAGGACTGGAAGAGAACGTAATTATGGTGGTCTTCTCTGTTACATTGCCTCTTTAGTTCAATCAACACAGAGAATGTGCTTTGGACTGTCTAATCAGACATAAAAAAAGTCTGAATGATGTTGGGGCTATCTGGTCTATGGTCACCAATGTCATTTCTTTTTCTAGAATAAAATCTTGGATATACCCTTCCTATCTGTTTCCTGTAGTCTTGGCCTAGGCTTTAGTTATCTTGTCCTTAAACTGGTTTTACAGTCTCTAACCAACCTGCCTGCCTCTTTTTCTTCTTCTTCTCCTTTGTACCATATTTTATATCAGCAGTTATGTTCCTCAAGTGTGCTATTTGAATCTGTGTTCAGAAATCTACACTAACCTTCCTGTTTCAAATGTGAGGTGTTTCAGACTTCTGGTCACACTAATACTTCTATTTCACAGGGCTTTTCATTCACGTTTATTTTTCTCTAATTCATTCATGATGATTTTTCTCTAAATCATTCATGTTTATTTTTCTCTCAATACGCTTACCAATAATTTTCCCAGTTTTACCTTTAAGCCATAAATATTTTTTGCCTACCCCTTTTTTTCAAAATTGAATTCCTTTTCTCCCTGAAAATTCTGTTCAGTACTTAGCTCTTGCATACCTTTTTTGTAGGCCCAAATCTCCTCGTTCTAAATACTGCAGTCACTCTGTACTTTTTTAATTGCTGCTACCTTGCTATATATGACATGATGTTTGTCATTAGTTGTAATAAAAAATAACTTTTGGGGCGCCTGGGTGGCGCAGTCGGTTAAGCGTCCGACTTCAGCCAGGTCACGATCTCGCGGTCCGTGAGTTCGAGCCCGGCGTCGGGCTCTGGGCTGATGGCTCAGAGCCTGGAGCCTGTTTCCAATTCTGTGTCTCCCTCTCTCTCTGCCCCTCCCCCGTTCATGCTCTGTCTCTCTCTGTCCCAAAAAGAATAAATAAACGTTGAAAAAAAAAAATTAAAAAAAAAAAAAAACCAACTTTTTTTTTTCAGTTATCAGAAGCAAAACATGCTCATTTTATTATGATGATAACTAATGTTTTTTGCACACTTGTTATGTGCTTGGCACAGGGCTAGCTGCTTTATATGGATTATCTTGTTTAATTCTTTGTAACAGCCTTATGCAGTAGGAATTGCTGTCCTGCTCATTTTGCACAGGAAGAAGTTAACATCTAAAGAGGCTAGGTCACATGGCTAGTAAGTGTTGGAACCTGAGCGGTTAGACTTGAGTAATTTTACTCCAGGAACTGCCTGCCTTGTTTATTTTCCTATGGTGATAGAATACATGTAACATAAAATTTACCTTTTTTTTTTTTTAGCCACTTTAAAGTATACCACTTTACAGTTCAGTGGTATTGAGTACATTCACAATGTTGAGTAACCACAGCTGTTTCCAGACCTTTTTCATCATTCCAGATAGAAACTCCGTACCCATTTAACACGAACTCCCCATCTCCCCTTCCTTATCCCCTGCTGACCCCTATTCTACTTTCTGTCTCTATGAATTTGCCTATTCTAGGTACCTCATATAAATGGAATCCTACAGTATTTGTCTTTTTGTGGCTGGTTTATTTCACTTAGACAAAACGTCTTCGAGGTTTATCCATGTTGTAGCGGGTATCAGAATTTCATTCCTTTTGAAGGCTGAATAATACTCCATTGTACATATATGCCACAGTTTGTTTATCCATTCATTTGTTGGTAGACTCTTGGGTTGTTTCCACCTTTTGGCCATTTATGAATAACGAACAGCCTGCACTTTTAACCACAACCCTCTTCAGGTACATAGCTCTTTATTGCTGCCCAGTAAATTACCTAAAACCAATATATTATTTTATTATTATTTGTTAGTAAATAACAAACATTTTATTATTCTCACATTTTCTGTGGGTCAAGAATTTGCAAACAGTTTGGCAGTATGGTTCTGGTTTGGGGTCTCTCATGAGATTGTAGTCAAGATGTTAGCTGGGGCCGCGTACATCTGGGAGTTTGACTGGCGGTAGAAAATCCACTGTCAAAGTGACTCACTCACATGGCTACAAGTTGGTGCCGACTGTTGCTCCTCACATGGGCCTTTCTGTAGCTGCTGGGGTGTCCTCATGGCATGGTGGCCTGCTTCTGCCAGAGCCAGTGGTCCAAGATACTGCCCAGTGGAGGCTATTTCGCTTTTATGACCTATCCTTAGAAGTCGCATAGCATCAGTTGAGCTACATGTGATTCATTAGAAGCAAATCGTGGAAGCTGACTTACATTCAAGGGGAAGGAGATTCGTCTTTACCTTTTGAAGGGAGGTGTGTCAAGGAATTTGTGAACATATTTGAAAATCACCACGACCAGTAAGCATAAAGGAGAAAAAAAAATCGTTGGTAACGGAAGTAATCCTCTCTAAAATTGTGGTATATATCTGTCTACAGACATTTTTTATGCACGTCTGACGTCATATTCCATATACTGTTTTATATCCTGATTTTTCCGTATTATATACTAGAAACATCTTCCTGTGGTATTGTTTTTTTTCTATATACTGGTTGTTAGTTTTTCAAATACTTGCCAAAAGTGGCATTTCATTGTTGTTTTAATCTGCATTTCTTTTTGTATCAGTTTTGAGATGTAATTGACATATAACATTCTTGACTTTCTTTTATTACTATTGATGGCGAATTTTTTCATACTATTATTAATTGTATTTTTCGTGAATTGTCTTTTCCTATATTTACTCCTTTAAAAATTTGGCTTATTATTTTTCTTTATCAAATATCCATTATATGTTAAGGATTCTAAAACGTTATCATGTACATTATAAATATTTCTTCCTTGCTTAACATTTGTATTATTAAGAAAAATAAAGTGTAGAATTTTGGAGTTAAGATAACAAAGGGTATGAGGTCCAGCACTTCTGACTTATAGATCAAGATGCCTTATTTTCTCTCTCTTTCTCCAGATCTCTTCCTACCCTTCTTCCACCAAATCTTAACCTATTATACTCACTTGTCCATGTATACTGTGCTCTGCTCATTACATAATAGGATTGATTAATTGCTACTTGCATTTAACACAGAAGCATTCCTTGATAACCCCAAACAATTAACCACTGATGATGTATTAGGTAACAGCCACCAGGTTGTGGGAAAGCTTTTGGCTTTTTAAGAATTAAGCAACTTGTGGACCATCTGGCTGGGTCAGTTGGTGGAGCATGTGAGTCTTGATCTCAGCGTTGTGAGTTCACACTCCATAATGGGCATAGAGATTACTTTAAAAAAAAAATCTTAAAATTAAACAACTTTTTTTTTTTTCTTTTTTTTAAGTTTTAGAGAAAGAGGATGAGCAGGGGAGAGGGGCAGAAGAGGAGAGAAAGTCTTAAGCAGGCTCTGCGCTCAGGGTGGAGCTCGATGCGGGGCTCCATCCCATGGCCCTGGGGTTCTGACATGAGCTGAAATCAAGAGTCAGAGTCAGACGCTCAACTGACTAAGCCACCCAGGCACACACCCCCGCCCCTCCCATCTTTTTTTCCCCAAATGGAGTTGAGGTGACGAAACTTTTATTATTTCACTTACAGTGCTGAGGCTTGTACCTTGCTAGTAAATGTTGATTGGATTAAATTCATCCTCTTTCTAAAGTTATCAAAATGAGGTACTTATTAGTGAGAAGAAAAATTCAAAAATCTTCTTATGAGTTTATCCATCCTTTGATCTAAGATAAGGTTAAAATATTTAATACTTAGATAATTCAATCTTATTAGAAAAGCTTAGTGATTTCTGGTGGGGAAAAGTGGTATGACTTAATATTAGGATATTCATCAAAAGGAATAAATTATTTACTGGAAAGGTCCAACATCTGAATCTTTTACATTCTTCTTCTTTGGCTGTGTATAATTACTGAAGTGTATCTATCACAAGTGATAAGGAACTTGGCCCAAATTTCAAAGATGGAGGAATTTGATTGTATAAACTGAAGGAAATACTGTGTGGCGAGAATAATACTGAGTTTCTGTGGCTCTTATCTTATACATCATTAGGACTTTTTCTGTTTAGATGATAAAATGTCTTTAATCTGGACGCAAACATTTATGTACTTACAATCAACCTTGTTTTGTCTATTCCTTTACCCATTTCTCCCTACCCCATTCTTTATATGGGGCAGATTGTTATAGACGATATATATTGGCTTTGTACTATCTAGAAATCAAAATTGAAGCTTTACTAATCCCTATACTAAAAATTATAAAAGACCATCAATTATACCATTTCCAAAAAAAGGGGAGTGAACTTTTAAAAATTGGGTTCCTGCTGGGGATAGCAGCTCAATTGATTATAGAACTGGATGACTTTAGGGAATTTTCTTCTTTGCTTTTAATTTATTATGACCATTTTCAAATAGAAGGATTGGATTAAGCAGCCTCAGCTGATATATCAAATTCTTCATAGATACTTATCCAATCTCTTCTTACTCTGGTCTTGGTTTCTTTTGAGCTCTAATTTCCTAGGCCAGGCATATTTCTTGACGGCCAGGCAAATTAATTGTTTTTAAAGCCTGAATCTTGCTGGTTTAAAAAGTCTATCAGTATTAGCAAGTGCAAAACTTGACTCCTTTAATAGTAGCTCTATAATTCATTCATCTGCTCTTAAAAATGAAGAATGTTTATTTTGCTCTGTGTGAGAATCATCAACTGTCAGAGTTAAAAGTGGTCTCAGAGATTATTTTACAGATGAGGAAACGGAAGAACTGATGTGTTAACTCATCCAAGGTCACACAGCCTGTGAGTAGCAGAAATGCTTCTATGACTTAATGATGGGTCTCTCTCATTTAGGGTTAACTTTCTGTCTCTGGCCCTTCCTTATTGGCCTAACTTCCTTGCCAGGTCATATGCGCAATAGTTTTTACTGTTTATAATGTTAAATTTTAAAACTCAGAACTAGGAAGAAGAAATCTTCCCTAGAGAATTTGGTGTGATTTCACGTATCGTGTGATTTAAGAGTTGTTCATCTTCCCCCCAGGCTGTGGTGGTGAAGTGCCTGGCTCCTCTTTTCTGGATACTGACGTGTGAGGAATTTTTAACTAAGGATAGTTCACTTAAGACTTCCAATTTCTGATTCTAGGGCACAGGGTTAAGGAAAGGGCACTCTGGAGGCTTCCTGAAACTTTTTCTCATCTTGGAGAGTTAAGCGTTTAATTTCTGGTCAAACTAGTTTCGTTAAGGGTAGTAGTTGGCATTTGTGCCTGTTTCACAGGCAGAAGATTAGAGTCAGGGGAAAGTAAGCCTGTCGGACCTGGGAAGGGTTATCCGAAACAGCAGGTAGGGAAAGAAGTTTAGCATTTCAGAAATAAGGCCCTCATTTCTAGCAAACTCCATGTCACTGCTGGTCTGGAGTAACCTAATTGCCATTAGGAAAGAATTGGTTTCTTAAAAAGGAAAAATAATGGGGAAAACTTCTTAAGAGCTTTATTACATTCTTTTTCATGCAATTATTTCTGCAACGTATTGATTAATATCTAACTTTAAGAATTTTATGTAGGCATTTCACCATTATGATTTTGAAATATGGAAAGTCCTTGCAAATATTCTTAGATTGCCTTCTGTCTGTCTGCCTTGTAAAAGATCCTTTTAGTTAAATGGACCATCCTCCTTAAATGATGTCATTAGCTCAGATTGAAAAGACATTGCCTGCAGGGAAATCATTTAATTGAACTAAAGTGCCTTATTTCTGTAGATCTGGGAGCAGCTCACTCACTCCTATCTTCAGATTAGATAATTTATATCAGATAATTTTTTCAACTCTATGAATGATAAAATGTTGAGGAAAGTAATCTTTTAAGGTATTTTGGTGTTTCATAGTTCTCCATTTATATCAGAGTTAGAATTGATGGTTCTTAAAATGTAGACTAAAGTCTTATTTTCAGACAAAAAGTGTTTTAGTTCATTAGACTAAATTATTTATGCATTTGAGTTATGCAGGTCAGTGGTTTCAAAATAAATGTTTGTGACTTCTATAAAAATGAGTCAAGTAATTTTGCTCTTGAGATCTTTCCTCGCTTTGGCTCTTTTTTGTTTTGTTTTAAAGTCAGATACTTTGAGGTATCATTTACATACAATGAAATTCATCGTTTCATGTGTATAGTTTGATGAGTTTTGACAGATGTATGCAGCTGGGTAACCACTACCACAGTCACAGTCCGGATGAAATACAGAACGTTTTCCATCACTATGAAGTGTTCCCTCATTCCTCTTTGTGGTCAATATCTTATTCCCATTTCTACCTCCTGGCAACCACTGATCTAATTTCTGACCCTATTGTGTTGCCTTTTCAGAAGGTCCTATGAGTGGAATGATACAATATACAGACAGGGAAGTTTGGCTTCTGACACTTAACCTGATGCTCTCATGACTTATCCATGTTGTTCTGTATATTTACTTCCTTTCTTTTTGTTGTTGAGTACTATTCCATTGTATGGATGTACCACAACTTGTTTATCTGTTCACTAATGATGGATACTTTGACTAATATGAATATGTTCAAGACAAGTCTTTAGGAGGGCATGTGGTTTATTTCTCTTAGGAAGTGGGATTGTTGGGTCATATGATAAATGCATGTTTAACCTTGTAAGAAACTCCCAAATTGTTTTACAAAGTTGCCATGCCATTTTGCATTCCCACCAGCAATGAGAATAGTTGCTTTGCACCCTCACCAGTGCTTGGGATTGTCTGTCTTTTCATTTTAGTCCTTCAGGTAAGTGTATTAATGATTGTACTGCCTTTTAATTCTACTAGTTGCATATCTTAATTTTAATCCTTGAATAGAAGAATTTAAAATCAGAAACAACCAAAACACGGCATCTACCTGATGAATCTCTTTAAAAAGAGTGGAATCTCTTTTAAAGATACTGGATTGGTTTGGTTCATGATTCTAAAACTGATTATGATCATCCCAGTTAAAAAAAAAAGTGTCTCTTGAACTCCATGCATTCTAATCACTTTTGTTATTATAGGACTAAAACCATTATCATCAAGTATACTGGACATATTCCTTAATATGTGACATAATAACACAGTTGAAACAACACATGACTCTTCATCTTTTGGAATTTGTCCTGTTAAGAAAGATTTTATTGAATTTCCTTGGCAACCGTACATATGCTGAAATTAAAAAAAATTAAAACAATACGTTTTAAAGTCTCAGTGTGTTCAAGAGTTGTACCATTCTACAGCTTTTTTTTTTTTTTAACGTTTATTTATTATTGAGAGACAGAGAGAGACAGAACATGAGCAGCGGGGGGGGGGGGGGGGGGGGGGGGGGGGCAGAGAGCGAGAGGAGGAGACACAGAATCTGAAACAGGCTCCAGGCTCTGAGCTGTCAGTACAGGGCCTCATGCAGGGCTCAAACCCACAAACCATGAGATCATGATCTGAGCCGAAGTTGGATGCTTAACCAACTGAGCCACCCAGGCGCCCCACCATTCTACTGTTTAAATGTATTTTTTTTAAGGAAGATATTTCGCCATATTTGGCTATTAAGATCTTGATCTCTATCTTGAAGTTTTCTGGTGTCTTAGCATAATAGGAAGTATAGCTATGCTCACGGCTTTTTATATAGTGTGACTGTTGAGTAATAATTTTAAGGTCCTGCTGATATGTGGTTTCTGCTTTCCACTTGGATTAGCATTGTTTTGAAAGGGGGATCATTATTTACATATAAATTACGAGTGAGAGAATACGGTGCTGTCCTAAGTTTTCTTTACAATCTACAAAGCATTAATTGTTTTGTCTTGGATGCTTTAAAAAACCTAGCAAGGCAGGATATTAGTATCAAAACATAAAATGTTTTATTAAAGTAACTATTATGTGAAAGTTCATATTGAGGGAGAAGATAGCATCAAAGAGAACAGTAGATTAAATTACATCAGTGATTGAATTATAACTGGTAAAACCTTTTCTCAGTATGTCCTCTGAAAGCTGGCTTGCTCTTAAATAACTGTAATATTTTCCTGTATCAAAATGTTTCATAACTCACGTTATAAAACTCACATGTAAGATTTCTAAAAGTTCACCTTATTAAATTCAGATGATTTCATGTTATGCAGCTCTTCTGCAGTCATTTGATGTGAGCCTCACCCAAATCAGTCGCAACAACATTCAATTTTCTGCTAGTCTCTAGTTCAATGCTAGGTCAGCAAACTTTTATGGAGAAGAGAATGAAAGGGCAAACTGGTCTGGAACAGGTAATAGGCAGCTTTTTGTATCCAGGTGAGAAGGTTCTTTGCTTCCAGACCTAGGTAATTAGGGGGGTAAGAATCCTCCGATAATTCAGCCAATAAAGGTGTTTAATGATAGAATGAACAGTTAGAGGTGATGATTAATTAGCCTGGGCACTTTGGGCTGGCCAGTGTGCATGCTGTAGTACATACTGGCCATCAGCTGGTAAGCACGCAGTCTTGTAAAGGGCTTTCTGCTCTGACACTGGTCATATATCATTGCAGCTGTGCCCTTTGATTACTGGGAGGGCTTGCAGAGTGATTAATAGCCAGGATCAATGTTTCTGCCCAGCACATGACATTTGGTCACAGAGCAACCATATACTTATTCCCCTTTGGCACAACGCTTAGGAGGAATGAAGGATGAGACCTGCCAATTTATAGCTGAGGAGCTTCCAGTTTATAAAATGAGTCAACTTTGACTGTACAAAATTATTCCCCATTGAAATAATTAGTGCAGCATTAAACACAATTAGAACTAAAACTACAGGAGCATGCTTGCTGAATTCAAGCCAGTTGACAGATGGTTAAGGCCTGATATTTGGCTGCCTACGATGACCAAGAGTTATTATTTTGCTGAGAAAATGAAAACGCTTGAAACTGAACAGTGGCTACTTAAAAAAAAAAAAAATGAGCAAGTAATATGATGCAAAGTTCCCATTGAAATACACTGGGATGGTGGGCATGTTCAGTGGGACAACTCTGTAAGTGTCTGTTACACAAACACTGTTGAATGTATCTTTGTGTGAAGGATGCTTGTTATTAATGCGGTGCACATCCATTTAAAGCACATCCTGTTTAAAACAAAGTTGGTTACATGAGGGCTACTTCAATACGATATGGCCTTATTTTGTGACGTGTGTTGGGGCTTAGCTTACTTTTAGTGCCACTTATAAACCCTGCTAGAATAGAAGTTTTGTTGGACATCAGATATCATTAAAAACGTCACTACACAGCAAAAGTGTTTGAGTTAACATTTTTTTTTTAAATCTCAAACCTTTACCTTGGAACCTTATATGTAAATTAAGCTCCCTTGTGTTAATTATGTCAGCATAATGGGAAAAAGATTATTTCCCACCTTCGCAGCTTTTTCATAAATTAAAGTCCCTATACCCTAAGAGAGTAGAACCCATATATTGTGGTCTTGGATTTTGATAATACTACTTAGCCAATAGTGGTTCACATTGCACTTGAAGTGCTGGCATTTGTAGTTTACAGTATATTTTACTATTTCTAACAGCAGTGTTGGATGTGCTGAGTCATTTGTGTGTACCATATACTTTTATAATTGTTTCCAAGATATTTGCATATATGTGTGTGTATTTGTATATGATAATAAGCATATGCTTTGAGGGGTGTAGGAGAATTTAGGATTTGGAAGAAACTCCCCAAGAAATTTATATGAATAGAATTTTAGCTTTCCAGTGTCCACACTTAATTACAGCTGGAGTTGCATTTTGTCCGCATGGAAACAAAAAGTCAGTTTTCTTACTGGATTTTTCTTCTAAATCATTAAAAAGGCATCTAAGACTAACATGCTGTTTGATAGTTATGTGTCCCTCTATTTACAGTTAGAAACATGTAGAGCCAGTTTGAATCCTGGCAGTTTGGGGTTAATCGTTTAATTTATGACATGTCTACGTTTCTTAATTTGTAGTGTAAGAAAGGTATGCTAATTTTACCTGTATTTATATAGTAGCTTTTTAAATTTTTTAAGAATTCCAAGTGCTCTCTGATTTCTCCTATAACTTCTTTTCTTTTTCCTCTTAACCTCTGGGGCGACTGGTGGATACAAAAGTTCAGTGTTTATTCAAGAGCACAGCCAGTGACACAGCTATTATAAGAAAGCAGGACTTGCTTCTAACTACGTACTCTTTTGTTGCTATGACTTTATGACGATATGAAGTCAGATTTCATGAAATCTAATAAAACATTTTTAGTATTTTGTAAATATCAGATCCGTTTTCTTTTTTTGTTTCTTGAAGCTATGATGATTCTGTTCTTATCTATCCACACATGGTATTTATTCTCTCTTGATTAATATAAATTTCTGAGTTGGTGGGAGTTTGAGAAGAGGTGATTAAAAGTCATTTATGGCTGTGAGTTAGAGCAAAATTCTGATCCCAAGCCAAGGAACTTTGCTTTTTTCTTACTTGTGCTAATCAGAGATAGCTGGATGTGGAATACATAAAAACTAAAAATGAGCTTAATTGATTACTTGAAGGCCTTAGATTTCTCCTTTACTTTGTTTCCTGTCCCATATGGATAATATAGTAAGAGTTTATATGCTTAAAAATTATTTATGGGTAGGGGCACCTGGGTGGCTCAGTTGGTTGAGCGTCCAACTCTTAGTTTCAGCTCAGGTCATGATCTCCCTGTTCTCAGGATCAAGCCCTTTGTTGGGTTCTGTCCTGATAGTTCCCAGCCTGCTTGGGATTCTCTCTCCTCTCTCTCTCTCTCTGCCCCAATCCCCACCTCCAGCTCCCATTCTCTCTCTCTCTCTCTTTCAAAATAAATTGAAGAAATTATTTATGGGTAAAACAGATGCAAAGTGTTGAGTTAATTGCATATTAAATAGTAGCTCTCTAAAAAAGAAAGATCTGTGGAAGGAAGAGAGATAAGATTTTCTTAACCTTAAAAGAAACCTGGAGAACTCTATAGTTTAGATAAAATCCAAGAATTATATGCTGAGAGAAACAAGGTTTTCCAGAAGTGTCTCTCTGGGGAGAAGGTATTTGTTTAGATAGAGACAAATAATGATGTACTCCAGAGGCCAAAGCCTACTCTGGCTAAGGCACTTGTTTATTATACGAAGGACTTCCCCTTTCCCTGGCACATGAGCATGCACGTGCGCGCGCGCGCGCTCACAGACACACACACACACACACACACACAAACCCTTTGAAGGTACCAGCCTCACTTCTGCCTTGGGTCCTATGCTCTGCGTAGTACTTTGCCTGGTCCTCTCCCCCACTCCCTTCACATCCCTCCATCTGGACGGGACTGGCTCCTTTTTATCCTTCGGTTCAGCAGTCTCCTCTTCAGCAAAGTCTTCCTGGATCACCCTTTCTAAAGTAGTCCCCCAACTTCTGCCATCGTTCTCTATCCCACTTGTCTGTTTTACATTCTCCATGGCACTGTCCATTATCTGAAATTATCTTATTTATGTGTTTCTTTACTTACTTGTTTCTTTTCATTAGAATGTAATTTCTGTGAGGGTGGAGACCTTGTCTTGTTCAACATTATATCCCCGGTTCTAGAATGCTGACTCTTTAATAAAAATTGGTTAAATAGATGAATTTAACTTTTTAATGTATATTTTTTGACATCTATACTTGTAGATGGGGATGGCACGGAGTTAAGTTAGTAGTTTTTGTGCTATATGTGTCTCTCTTGGAGGGATTGAATTGCAACCTTAGTTAAAAAGAAAATGTTTTTCTTGGGCATTTTCATCCGTCCTTTTTTTTTTTTTTTTTTTTACCTTTTTTAAAATGTTTATTTATTTTATATTTGAGAGAGAGAGAGAGAGCAAGCGAGCGTAGGGGAGGGGCAGAGAGAGAGAGGGAGACACAGAGTCTGAAGCAGGCTCCAGGCTCTGAGCTGTCAGTACAGAGCCTGACGTGGGGCTCAAACCCACTAACCATGAGATCATGACCTAAACCGAGGTTGGACACTTAACTGACTGGGCCACACAAGCGCCCCTTCTCTGGTCAGGCTTATTAGTCATTTGTATGATATTGCCCATATAGCTTCTAGACCTAGACAAGAGGGGATTTTAATTAGGCCCTTTTCTAGTTGTACCCATTTGCAAGCTACAGTCATTGGAATCAAGGGGAGGTGCGAACTCATGTATACATTTCATTTCACCTTACCTTCTGAACTGTGCTCTGGGGACCCAGAGTCCCTGAAATCCCTGCCCAGATGGCCCCAAGCTTGCTCCCAGGGTCTGTGTGGGCCTCTCCCCTGGGGCTGTCCTCTGGTAGGTAGACTATATTACTGGTGTGTATACACACAGGCATAGGGAATAGCCGTGGGTTTCGTGCAGGGGGATGTGGACATGTCATGGAAAGGTGGGCGTATGTCCAAGGCTCCTTGAGGGTGTGGGATGGATCCGGGGAAAGGAAGAAAAGAAATGTGGAACTCTTAGGAAACAAGATTCTAAACGTGACCCTGGTCTTCCACCTTACTGTAATGTTGTCTATTTGTCAAATTTGAAGGGTAAACCGTGTTTTTTTTTTTTTTAATTTTTTTTTTTCAACGTTTATTTATTTTTGGGACAGAGAGAGACAGAGCATGAACGGGGGAGGGGCAGAGAGAGAGGGAGACACAGAATCGGAAACAGGCTCCAGGCTCTGAGCCATCAGCCCAGAGCCCGACGCGGGGCTCGAACTCACGGACTGCGAGATCGTGACCTGGCTGAAGTCGGACGCTTAACCGACTGCGCCACCCAGGCGCCCCGGGTAAACCGTGTTTTAATGAATGCTTTTGTTAGTTTGATAGGTAACCTCTTCATATTTAATATTAGACATATGTTAGGTAGGCCTCCGTTTGTTGCAGGCGCACAGTTACCAGGGGAAGATTCGAGTGTTGTATCTAACACTTAGTTTCCTCAGGATCCTGAAGGCATGGCCCTTCATGCAGAACTTGAGACTATTGAAAGTGTGTAGCAGGTTGTAAATGTAGGTGAAAAATATTTGTACATCCTATGAGCAAACAATGATAATTCGGATTTGCTCCAACATTTTAATATGAAAAATTTCAAACAAACTGCAGTGAATTAAAAGAATTTTACAGTGAATAGCTATGTTCACCATTTAGATTAAAAAAAATTTTTTTTAATGTTTGTTTATTTTTGAGAGAGAGAGAGGGAGGGAGGGGCAGAGAGAGAGAGAGGGGGACACAGAATCCAAAGCGGGCTCCAGGCTCTGAGCTGTCAACACAGAGCCTGGCTCAGGGCTCGAACTCATGAACCGTGAGGTCATGACCTGAACTGAAGTTGGACGCTTCACCGATTGAACCACCCAGGCGCCCCACCATTTGTATTTTATCATTAACATTTTTCTGTTTTTGCTTTATCACATATGAGCTTCCATCCTTCCATTCATTCAACTCATCTTATTGTCTAATGCATTTCAAAGTAAATTGCAGATACAAATATACTTCCATCTGAAGACTTAAGGGCGGGAATTCTTTTTTTTAACAGGACACTAAGTAAAAAATCTCACTCTAGACACTTAATATTTTTAAAATAAATTTTCCTTGGGGCGCCTGGGTGGCTCGGTCAGTTGTGCATCCGACTTTGGCTCAGGTCACGATCTCACAGCTCGTGAGTTCGAGCCCCACGTCAGGCTCTGTGCTGACAGCTCAGAGCCTGCAGCCTGCTTGAGATTCTGTGCCTCCCTCTCTCTCTGCCCCAACCCACTCGCATTCTGTCTCTATCTCTCTCAAAAATAAATGAACATCAAAAAAAAAATTAAATAAAATAAATTTTCCTTTAATTTGATAAACTTTGTTATGTTTAGTCACCGACAGTGAGTTTGAGCTCCCACCATGTATCAGTCTTTGTTGGAAGATGCCTATGTTGGGAGACACTTATAGTAGCTTGTCATGTGGCACGTGTGATTTACGTCTGATTTTGTTCTGGTAAATCTGACTTTGAGAGTGCGAAGGTGATCATGAAGGACTCATGCCCTTCAGAAACAAATTCTAGGGGGGGACTGGAGACACCAACCTAGGGAATTACAATGCAGAGTGATAAATAGTGATTTGCTGGGAAATGTTGAATTATTGGCTCTTGTGGGGGAAACACTCTGATTTGTAACATTTGTAACGTTTACTGAGTTCCACTGTATGAACACTCCCACATGACCATGTTGGGAGGAAAAAAACCCCTTTCTTCAGTCAACTTCTGTCTGAATGGTGGTGGTGGTGGGAGGGTTGTGTCTTACTGAGAGTAAGAGGAGAAAAGACCAAGTTGATTCCGTTTGTGTGGGAGCACTTGGTACTAAGTCATTCCCTGAATAGCCAGAGATAGAAGTTTATATACCAACTTAACAAAAGGAGGAGATTTAGCCTTCTAAGGATGGAAGGTTCTAGTGAGGCTTGGTTACACAATATTTTTGAAATGTCCTGGTGCCCAAGGTTAGTCGCCTCCCTGGCGGGAGCCTTCTGGAGTAGATGGGGTGAGGGTGTTGTGTTGTGGCAGCCGACTCTAGTAAAGCTCTGTTTCAGTCAGACAAGGGGAGTTTAGATAAGATTTCTTTCTGCATCCGCTCTTGGGTTTTTGGTCCCTTTAGCCAGTCTCAAGCAGCCAATGTGATGTCACTGCAGAGTTACGAAGAGACGGTAACAGCTGGCTCGTGATTAGCTCCTGCACCAGAAGTTGTGTAACAGAGGGGAGTCCATAGACAGGATCTTCCATCTAGAGGGAGACATCTGGAAGAGATGGTACTTAAGCTGACTCTTGAAGGATGAGTAAGAGTTCAATGATGAAGAGTGGGAGATTGGGCGAGGTAATGCTGGGTGAGTCGCATGTTTGTTCGGATCCTACAGGATCTTGTATATATTGCCGAGGAGTTTAGAGGTCATAAGGGAAATATTTGGAGGATGCCAAGTTAGGGCAGTGGCGTTTTCCACCCAAAGCATCAACCTGGTAACAGTATGTATTAGAAGAAGACCAGAATAAAGGCAGGAAGGATGGAGAAGAGAGGAAAACCAAGAGATATTTAGGAACGTGAGTAGGTAAGACTTGGTGACTGACTTGGAGAGGACAAAGTCAACGGTAAGTCCTAGATGTTGGCCTTTGGCAAATGAATGGGGAGTGGGTATATTTCACCATGGCAATTCAAGGAGGAGGAATGATTTGGAAGATTTAAAAAATATTCATTTGGAGCTGCTTTGTGGACATACAGGTGGCAATGTCAGCTGTTCGACATGAGTCTGAAGCTCAGGAGAGCAGTCTAGCATAATAATATATATATTTCAGGAAAGACAGAATTTGGTACCTTTATCATGTTCTTTTTGTGCATGTTTCTAAAACATTTGTGCATTATTTAATATAATCCATTTTGAGTTAATCTTTTCTTTTTGTAAAAACAAAGACAAACTTCAATCTTTAGAATTAGACCTCTTTAGAAGATGTCTAAGATAATATTTATTGATTATAGTTTGATTTACCATATGGGGATTTACATCTGACTTTGTTCTGGCCAATAAGACTTTTTGGCTGATTGAGACTTATCCCTACCTTACATTAATTATCAGTTACCTAACTACTAGGTTAAGGTGATTCTTCAATGGCAACAACAAAAAATTCCTCAACATGTATACAAATGATACCATGTCTTGTAGCAGGTGTAGTAGTTGATAAAATCGTCAAACTCCTGCTAGGTGCCAGGATTGGGCCACGTATTGGGAATACATCAACCCTGCCCCCATGAAGCTTAAAGTCAAGTGGAGAAAGTCAACATTAATCACACAGGCATAGAAGCGTGTAACAAGAGTATTATTTACAAATTCACATGACATAAAGGAGAGGTACATGATGCTGATAGGGCAATCTGACCCGTCAAAGAGGTCAGGAAGGCTTCCCAGAGAAAGGAACAGATGGGCTGAGGTTTGAAGAGTGGCCAAAGAGTGGGCGCTGCTAAGGAGCTGTTTCCGAAGTCTGGGGAAGAGATGACAGGAGCTTGATCCAGTGGTGGAGGTGATGGCCAAGACAGAAGTGATGAAGATGCTTAAGGAGTCCAATCACGAGACTTGGTGATGGATGAGCAGCAGAAAGGGAAGTGTGAAAAGTTGAGTCTTAGCTTTTGATTTAAAGCCCTGTGTTTTTATTTAGGAGTTGTTATTCAGTATTTAAATGAAATAAAAATGGCAGCTACACAAAGCCAAGAGATAATACCTAACTTCCTTTTCAAAGGTCCCCATTAATGTGTCTCTTTTTGAACTAAGGATTTGTTGCAAAATTGATTCATTGACTGTGTAGTCGCAGGTAGATATGCAAATATCTCTGCCAGGAACAGTAGCATCTAGGTTGGCACGTGCAGTTCCATCTTCTTTTGACAAATATATGGAATTTTCACTGTTATGAATTGTAATTATATGCCACGTGAGCAAATATGCCTTTATTTTTTTCAGAAAGACTTCATCTTTTTTTTTTTTTTTTTTTTTTTTTACTAGGAGAAAAGTCCCACGAAACATTCTTTTTTCTCCACTGGGTTTTAGATGCAGCCTGCTCTGTTCAGAGCTAATGTTATGTAAGAACACTGTTTGACAGACTGTCTTGTATCACATTTGTATTGATTGTATATTGCGGAGGGATAAACTTCCACCTTCCCCTTTTATTAAAAGTGTGTCTTGGGGCGCCTGGGTGGCGCAGTTGGTTAAGCGTCCGACTTCAGCCAGGTCACGATCTCGCGGTCCGTGAGTTCGAGCCCCGCATCAGGCTCTGGGCTGATGGCTCAGAGCCTGGAGCCTGTTTCTGATTCTGTGTCTCCCTCTCTCTCTGCCCCTCCCCCGTTCATGCTCTGTCTGTCTCTGTCCCCCAAAAAATAAATAAACGTTGAAAAAAAAAATGAAAAAAAAAGTGTGTCTGTTGGCAGGGATTTGGGGAGATTGGATAAATATCTTCTTTTGTTGTGTTAATGAAAACTGGCGGCTAGTTATCTGGTTAAATAAGCATTGGTAAACAATACTAATATCACAAGAGAAATTTTTATGTTTTAGTTATGAACTCCGTAAGCTTTCGGTTGTGTAGCCATATCCTTAATACAGCAGTATAGCTTCAGACCCAACGGAAAGTTAGTATAATAGCCTTTTCCACTGTTTTAGCCATGATTTTTTTATTGGTATGTTGCACTGTAGCAAATTGGAGAAAAAATTGAGCCCATGAGCTAGATATTATTCCTTATGTGAAAATAAATTTTGCTGTTTGAACACTTAGAAGTTAGGAAAGCTGATTATATTCACTTTGGTTTTATAAATGGAGAAATTATGACTGAAAGGGTCATATATTTATATTATAAGCATCTAGATTGGCAAACCATGGCCTGCCGCCTGTGTTACAGTCTGTTCTATAGTAAGTTCAGAGTGGTTGTATTTTTATTTATTTATTTATTTATTTATTTAATTTATTTTATTTTTTACAATTTTTTTTAATGTTTATTTATTTTTGAGACAGAGAGAGACAGAGCATGAACAGGAGAGGGGCAGAGAGAGAGGGAGACACAGAATCTGAAACAGGCTCCAGGCTCTGAGCTGTCAGCACAGAGCCCGACGCGGGGCTCGAACTCACGGACCGTGAGATCATGACCTGAGCTGAAGTCGGACGCTTAACCGATCTAGCCACCCAGGCGCCCCAAGTGGTTTTGTATTTTTAAATGATTAAAAAAAAAAATCAAAAGAATAATATTTTGTGTCACATGAAAATAATATGAATTTAAAAATTCAGTGCCCAGTTTGTGGGTCACAGCCATGCTCATGAATTTATGTAATACCTGTGGCTACGTTTAGGCCGTAGTAGATTGAGTGGTTGTGATAGAGTCTTTCTGGCCCCAAAGTAAAAAATATTTACTCTCCTCCCATGGTCTAGATGCAAGAATGGAAATTATTTAGGTGATTCAGAACCCATTGCATGGTTTTGAAAGACGGATGATAGAAGTATGGGTTGAACTAAAGCAGAATAAAACATCTCTACCAAATAACAGCAGCAGCTAACATTTATTGAGCATTTGCTTTTAAGTACTGTATACACCTTAACTCATTTAATCCACACAACTCTGAGCTACCAGTTTGTCTCATTGTACAGTAAACAGCACAGAGAGGTTAAGCAACTTGTCCAAAGTCAGCCAGTGCTGAAAACAGGCTAGTTGAGCTTTCAAATTTGTGTTGGTGGTTTTCTCACAAGTATGTATATTATAAGTACTTCCTATTGGTGTTACGTTTCTTTTTGTAAATTTTTTTTATTTTTTTAACATTTATGTATTTTTGAGAGACAGAGACAGACAAAGCACAAGCAGCGGAGGGGCAGAAAGAGGGAGACACAGAATCTGAAGCAGGCTTCAGGCTCTGAGCTGTCAGCTCAGAGTCTGACACAGGGCTCGAACCCATGAACCATGAGACCATGACCTGAGCTGAAGTCGGATGCTTCACTGACTGAACCACCCAGGCGCCCACATTTCTTTCTTTTTTTTTTTTAATTTTGAGAGAGAGGGAGTGAGCATGAGAAGACGAGGGGCAGAGAGAGTGAGAGACAGAACCCTAAGCAGTCCAGAGCCTGAGGAAGGGCTTGAACTCATCAGCTGTGAAATCATGTCCTGAGCCAAAATCAGGAGTCAGCCACCTAACCAACTGAGTCACCCAGACACCCCTAAGCATCGGCTTTTGATTTAGGCTCAAGTCATGATCTCATGGGTCACGGGATGGAGCCCTGGGTCAGGCTGTGTGCTGGCACTACAGAACCTGCTTGGGGTTCTCTCTCTCGCTCTCTTTCTGCCCCTCCTCCACTAGTGCGTGCACATACTCACGTGCTCTCTCAAATGATAAGTAAACATTTAAAAAACTAAACAGGGGCGCCTCGGTGGCTCAGTCAGTTGAGCGTCCGACTTTGGCTCAGGTCCTGATCTCACAGTTGCTATGAGTTCAAGTCCTGCTGCCGTCATTGGGCTCACTGCTGTCAGCATAGAGCCTTACTAAGGATCCTCTGCCCCCTCCTCCCTCCCCAGCTCACACTCTCTCAAAAATTAAAAAAAAATTTTTTTTAATTAAAATAAAAAATATAGGGGCGCCTGGGTGGCGCAGTCGGTTAAGCGTCCGACTTCAGCCGGGTCACGATCTCGCGGTCCGTGAGTTTGAGCCCCGCGTCAGGCTCTGGGCTGATGGCTCAGAGCCTGGAGCCTGTTTCCGATTCTGTGTCTCCCTCTCTCTCTGCCCCTCCCCCGTTCATGCTCTGTCTCTCTCTGTCCCAAAAATAAATAAACGTTGAAAAAAAAAATTAAAAAAAATAAAATAAAAAATATATGGACTTCAAATGTTTTTTTCCGTTGTTTATATCTATTTTTTTTTCTATATTGTTTTAATTATTTACATTTCCAGGATCAGAATCCTCCAGTGGTTTCCCCTTATACTTAAAATGAAGTTCCGGTTTCTCGGGGTGCCTGGGTGGCTCATTCAGTTAAGCGTCTGACTCTTGGTTTCAGCTCAGGTCATGATCTCACAATTTGTGAGTTTGAGCCTTGCATCGGGCTCTGTGCTGACAGCTTGGAGCCCGCTTAGGATCCTCTCCCTCTCTCTGTGCCCCTTCCCTGCTCATGTGCTCTCTTTCTCCCAAAATAAATAAACTTCAAAAAATCAAGTTCCAGTTTCTTAACAAGGCTGATGTATGTTATCTTGCATGATGAATCTCTACCCATCCTATTCGGGCCTTCCTTCCCTCACTGTGCTATAGCTACACTGGCCTTATTAAAGTTTCTTGAACCAACCGCGTGTTCCCCTGATTTTAAACATGCTGTTCATCCTGCCAGAAAACATTCTTAGTCTTAACCTTTCCTTCCTTCACATCGTTTCGGTCTCGACTTAAAACTCACCTACTCAGAGAGGCCTTCTTGATCATCTCTTCTCAAATGAGTCTCCTTTTCTGCCCCCTGCATTAGTCTTCATCCTTTTTTGTTTTGTAAGAGCGCTTCAGGCGCTCTTTGTAGTATTTGTGTTTATTGTTTGTTCTTCTGTCCACCTCCCGCTGTATTGTAAGTTTCATGAAGGAAGGAACCAGGGGTCTTATTTATCATTGTAATCTTCATACTTAGCACAGAATGCAACATACAGCAGGCTCTTGCCATGAAAGTAATGAGTGAAAGAGAACTACTTTCACTGCTACGATTTTGTCCGGGGACCTCATCACAAAGAGTTACTGTGGCTGCCTCTTAAACGAAAAGATCTCTTAAATTCATTTTATGCTCCCAATTCCATCTTGCCAGATTGATTTTATAAAATACCACGTTGATAGAATCATTCCCTCTCTCAAGATCCTACAGCAGTTGCAGATTGCCTACTGAATCAAATCCAGATTCCTCTGCTTGTGTTTTAAGGCTCTCCATAATCATAATCTTCTACTTTGCTCTCATGTAACCCTTTGCTTTTATTAGGGTGGCCTCTTTCACAAACCATCAGCATTTGTCCTTTATGCTTTCTATCTTCCAACACTCAGAAGAAGCCTGCAGCTTCCATGCCTCGTCCTATAAATCTGGCCTTTCGTTCCTAAATTCCCATTGTAACAATTGCCCGACCCACACTTAGAACTTAGATTTTGATTGTGTATTTGAATAGATTCTCCAATATAAATCTCAATGATACTGAATGTCCATTGTGAAAGTTTTGCCTCACTATTCAATCAGAAGCTAATCCTAACTTCAGAGTACATTTTATAAATGAGATGAATGGAGGTGCTTTGTTGTATGGCTATCAATTTGGGGATCAGAAAAAGATGAAAATGATACTATTTGTCTTGGATATTAATTGGGATGTTTAATGTCAGTGAACAAAGTTGCATTTTATCTTTACTAAATTTCACTGAGCCTAGTTAGGCTTCAGACTTTTTCTGATCTATAGCATATGGAGAACTGCTTACAAAATTAATGGAACCCCATTTCATTAATTCAGAATTTTGATAATAAGGGCTGGAGGTTGTGTTCTCTCTGAGAAAAGGTGGGTTTAGTCATGGTGCAAAGAAAGGTCATAGAGAAAATATCTTATTAGAATCATTCTTGTATTTTGTAAACAGGTATTTAATGACAGCAATTTCAAGTAATCTTCAATAAGTTTTTTTTTTTTCAACGTTTATTTATTTTGGGGACAGAGAGAGACAGAGCATGAATGGGGGAGGGGCAGAGAGAGAGGGAGACACAGAATCGGAAACAGGCTCCAGGCTCTGAGCCATCAGCCCAGAGCCCGACGCGGGGCTCGAACTCATGGACCGCGAGATCGTGACCTGGCTGAAGTCGGACGCTTAACCGACTGCGCCACCCAGGCGCCCCTCCTTCTTCAATAAGTTTCTAAAAACGTATTACCCCTCACTACATCTTTTTTTGGAATTATTGATAGATCCAAATTTCTAGTCACAATCAAATTAAGAACACTTAACATCACTGTGTTTTATGAAACTTTTTTTTAAATTCAATTTTGTCACCCATTCATTTTTATTGCCTGCTAGTTCATTTTAACTAGTGGATTTAACTTTCTGAATCCTTTGAAATTTCAGATTTAAGTTTAGAATTTCTTGGCTATTAAGGCAGATATTACATAGTCTGAAAAAAATATCTTTTTAGCTGCTTTTAGTGTTGACAAGAAAGATCATTGTGCTTCATTGATTTGTTTTTTTAATTGTATCAAATATTTGAAGGAGAGGAAATAAATCTATTTTTACTTTAAATTTATTTTGCGTATACTGTAGTATATATGTAATGTTTGAATTATGTTCACATTACTTTTTTCTTAAATTGTTTATTTTTGAGAGAGAGAGAGAGAGAGAATGAGTAGGGAGGGGCAGAGAGAGGGAGACAGAAGATCTGAAGAGGGCTCTTCATTGACTGCAGAGAGCCCGATGTTGGGCTTCAACTCTTGAACCGTGAGATCATGAGCTGAGCTGGCGGTTGGAGTTGGAGGCTTAACTGACTGAGCCACTCAGGCACCCCTATGTTTATGTTGCTTATTCACAAAATATATTCCTTTTAGACCCCTTAGGAAATATATGTGTTTGATATAAGGTGTTACCTGCCTTCTCAGGTAAATAACTTGCTTGAGGTCATCCAGCTATTGAGTGGAAGAACTTGAACTGGGAAATCAGTCCTGTCTGGCTCCTGAGCTCATGACTTTGACCAATGTGCTGCACTCTTCACAGACATACAGATGATCTCAGTCCTTAAAAGTCTTTAAGTACTTTTAAGTGCCTGGGTGGCTCAGTCAGTTAAGCATCTGACTCTTGATTTTGACTCAGGTCATGATCTCATGCTTCATGAGTTCAAGCCCCATATCAGGTTCTGTACTGTGTCAGCACAGAGCCTGCTTGGAAATCCCTTTCCCTTTCTCTCTGCCTCTACCCCTTGTGCTGTCTCTCTCTCTAAATAAATAAATAAACTT